>NC_090441.1:44323767-44982517 GCF_031143425.1 Pleurodeles waltl
GGAATTTTCCCTTTATGCATTTTTGGGAGAATATAAAAATAGGGAATCCTAGGGTTAGCCTGTATCAGGAAGTCTGCCTCATGTCGAGTAATCCAGTCGTTCTCCATGCCTTTCATCACGAAAAAGGAAATTTCGTCTTGAATATCAGGTGTGGGGTCTCGAGATAAGCGTTTATAATGGTGGGTATTACCCAACAGACGTTCGCACTCATCTCTATACATTTTAAGTGGAGAAATTACCGTTGCTCCCCCTTTGTCTGCTGGTTTAATGATTATCGTGGGGTCAGATGTTAGGCCTTTCAGAGCTGAAAGTTCGGCCGTACTCATATTATGGTATGTTTTGTTGGTGGTCCCAGTAAGTGCGTTGACCTTTAGGGATACTGATTTCTCAAAAGCCAGGACCTCGGGGGGCATCTGTCCCGTGGTTGGGCAGAAAGTGGACTTGGGGCGTAGACCAGTGTTTTTTTCTGAGGCCTCGTAATGTTTACCCAAAAAGAACGTTTTCAAGCGTATTTTTCTGAACAAACCCGCTAGTTCTGTTCGGGTTTTAAATAAGTCAATTTTGGGCGTGGGCACAAAGTTTAAGCCCTTGTTTAGTGCCTTAGTTTCAATTTCACTCAGAACCCGGTTACTCAGATTGATAATGTTATCTGTTTGATTATCCGTCAGGCTCGTTACAGTGTTTTGCTTGTCCCTGGGAGGGGTTCCCTTTGTGCAGTATTCTCTGGGGTGTCCTCTCTTGGCCTCCAATGTACCTCTTTCCTTTTTCCTTTTCCCCTCCCGTTGCCTCTGTCTAAAAAAGGCTGCGGTGGCTCAGGAAAAGACCATTGTGCAGGGTGTTGGAAAAAGGGCGCCTGGTATTGAGGTGGGAGTCCATATTGGGAAGGCCAACCCCATTGTTGATTATGGTATGGTGGGCAGGGGGGTAACATAGGTGGGTGATTCCACCTTCCCCGGCGTTGCCCACGTCGTCCACGACGTTGCCGCATATTATCTGATGATGTACTATCATTATCTGAACTGGTGTTACCACCAGATGAAGTGTCGGATATGTTGTTAGTTTTTGCTACATAATCCGATTTGGTGTAAGGGTATATTTTCTCGTGGGAGAACCGATCGAGATCTTTTTGGAATTTAGAAATCTTTTGCTGAGTGTGATATTCCTTATGCTCGTTCATATTTTTGTTTACCTCCTCTAGTTTCTTTTTAAAGGAGAGAATGCTCATCCCTGATTTTAGGTTATTCTCACTCGTTTTTATCTGAATTAGAAGTGCCTCGGATAACCTTGTCGCTGTTTTTATGATCAGGATGAGCCAATCTCTGGTACACTTCCATGCTATCAAAGCCCAATCCTTTCTAAATTCTAGATCTTCAAGGAATATACGTGGGGCATTGGTGACCAACAGTCCATTTGGTGCTGTATTGCTCCGGAGGTATTCAGTTAGAACGGCCCCGTGGAGAATAGTTTTGACATGAGATCGTTTTAGTTCTACTAGTGTGTCCCAGTCGCCCAACTGGGACAAACTCTTGGAGAGGGTTGTATCACCAAGAAGTGAGGGGGCCGACAGAATGGCTGTCAGATCCTCATCACTGAAGGAGAGTCCTTCCGCCATACTGGGGAAGAAAGAACACCGGTATGAGGCAGAAGGGGGAGAGGGGAAAAAAAATAAGAAGAAGACAAACAACCTTAGTGTTGGTGTGTGGTCCTGGAAAAAGGAGCAAAAATTACTCACTAGTGGGGACTCTCGCAGCTAGCAGCTGCTCAACTATCATTACACATGGAGAGAGGAAGAGGGAGGAGGGGGGATAAATATGGAGGAACACCAATGGTCTTAATGATGAGATCCCCTGGTTCACACTCAATAAATGATTTCTCTTACTAATCTATGAGTGCTCCCCTCCGTCCGCCTCTGCCCTATCTTTTTCTCCCCCCCCCCTTTTTTTCTTTCCCCACCCCCTCCCCTGATCCTTCACGGGTCTTTGACCTGGGACCACTCTGTTCTTTTACCCCCTACTCTGTCTCTATCCCCCTCACTCCCGTCATCTTGCCATTTCTGCCTCCCCTTCCTTGTACTACATATCTATTTCTTTCCCTCTTTTTCGTTTCCCCCTCCCGATTTGCCCCTTTCATCTCCTGTTCTCTTCCCCTAAACCCTCCCCTCTCTCTTTTTCTTTTTTCGTCTTTTTTATTTTTCTCCCCTCCCTTCCCCCCCCCTTTTTCTTCTGCCCCCCCCCCCTGGTTGTCACCCCCCTCCCTCCCTCCCTTTTCCTTTCCTTCCCGTTCTGTCTCCCCCCCGGTTGCATTTCTTTAACCACACCCACCCCCCACCCCCCGTTCGTTGTTTTTTTTTCCTCTTCCCCCTCCCCCCCTTTCTTTTGTCCCCCTTTCCCCCCCCCCCCCCCCCCACACCCTTTCTTTCCTTCATCCTTTCTTTCTTTTTTCTTTTTTGGCCCATAGGGCCACGGGACCCCTGGGAACTACATTTCCCAGCGGCCACTGGAAACGCGAGGCTTCCGCTGGTGGCGCTCGGGCCGGAATCTTCCGGCTCGGGCTCCACCATTGCACTCGCCCGCATTCATGCCGGCGCCCAGGCTCAGCTGGGGCGCCCGCGAGTGCGGTAAAGCACATTGAGGCCAGCAACGTAAAGAGGCCCGCCCTTGCACTCGATCACATTCATGCCGGCGCCCCGGCTTTGCCGGTGCGCCCGCCATTACGGCAATCATATCGAGGCTAGCAACGCAACGAGGCCCGCGGCGGTGATTAACCTCAATTGAACTCCAATTAACGCGCAAACAGGGCGCACCTGGAATATCTTACAGCCATAAATAGACCGTTCTCCCTCAGCCACTTGTCTCAAGCGGTCCAATGAGAGGACGAAATAGGCGCACGGCGAGCGTTCCCTTTGATGTAGTGAGTGGCATACCGGATCACAGGCAGCACAGATAAGCCCTTATTGCTTTTAATCTTACTTTTTATGTCTATTGTCTATAACCACTTCGGTTTCTCTTACCCAGTATTTTTCTACCAGCAATAGTGGGTTCCTAATGGGAACTTGCTCCCCCCTAATGCTCCCTCTGTATCTATTCTGACTACTTCTGTTCCTTTCCTCACTTTGTCTTTATGTTCATCTCCTTCCCTTAGTGTGTGACTATAAGGGGACACTCCCCCTCCTGGATACCAGAGGCTAGCAGCCTCTAAGAAAAGGGTAAGAACTATAATTCCCTGCAGTGATAGGACTGTCCACTTGTGTAGATATACCCACTCGGTCACTCCACGCATGTATTTTACCTTTTTGAACATATGTGTTTCGTGCATGAATGCATCCCCTTGACACGTGTGTATTTGGTTGGTTTTGCAGTGCTGTGTGCCACCAGTGTGCTAATTATTTGTTTATCCCCCATAGGCCGCCTCCAGGTAATTCCTTGGGTAAGGTAGATCTTTCATTTTTCATTTTTTCACTCTTTGATTTTCACATAGAGTATTTTCCTCCAACGTGAGACGTAGGGATCCTAGGCCCTGACGAATGCCCCGAGACCTTCATTGGCTCACTTCTGAGGGCAGAAACATGTTGCTATTAGTTAGGTGACCCTGTGAGTCCTTGTCCTCACAGAGGTGTCCCAACCCCCTTTTTAACTACACCAGTCAGACACCACTATTAAATTTGTTGCTCTTCACAGGTGTCTGCTTAGGTGTTTTTAGTTTTTTCAGTAGATTAGCTGGATCCCGATCTTTCCAGAAACAAGTTTATTTACGCACTCCCTCCTGTTCCTTTAACAGTGAGGTTGAGTCCGCCCAGGTGGCACTGTCCTACCTGGGTGGGTCTAGGTGGTCAAATGATGAAGCATGACACTATATAGTGTGTGAGACCACCTAGTCCGTAAAAGGAAATCCCTTTTCCCCCCCGTTGTTCCTCTCCGTATAGGTACTCGGCAGTTTCCAACTGACATTTCACTGACATTACCCTTCCAAATAGGAATACATACAACCCAGGGCTACGCTGATATCCGCGACGTCCTCTTTTAGAGAACCCCGTACTTTCGTGTGTATTTTTAGTCAGGAGACTAGCCTGCGCTCTGAGAGGGCCGTAATTATGTGCTCAAGAGCTGGGAGTGGCGGTAGTATAGAAGCGTATCCAATATCGTGGGGTTTGAAGCATTGGAGGCCTCTAAAGGAGGCATGAATTGCTCTTCTCGGTAAAGGTCAGAGAATGTCCTGAGAGACAGATGCACTTTAACTACCATTTGTTTGCAAAGAGATTTTTAGAAATAGGAAATTAACTGGGAACCCAGATCAGAAATTAGGACAAAGCGGACATCGTGGAGACACACTACTGCCTGCAAAAATATCATGGCAATTTTTGGGGTTGATGTTTACCCTTTCAAGGACAGTAAAATGGGCTATTTTATTTATTTGGTCCATCGTTAGATTGTTATATCTGTCAGGAGTGCGTGGTAGGTCCACTATGAAATTAAGAGACACCGTTTAGCCATGGTCTTGGTGGGAATGGTATGGGCTGTAGTAATTCAGCTGCACTAGCTGATAACTTTTTCCCTGTGCACATTTAAGGCTATATTTATGAGCCCCTTGTGCCACATAAGTGGCATTTTTTTACGCTAATACTGAGTTAGGTTGGCAAAAACGCCTCGTCATATTTACAAACTGGGGCACTTTGTAAACCCTTGCACCACATTATGCCTGTGCCAGGCATAATGTATGCAAGGGTGGCACTCTGGTATTAGAAGGCCCAGAAAAATGACGCAGTGGAATTTTTAGCTTCATTTTTAACGCTTACTTAACACAGGCGTTAAAATGATGCTCCCATTGTTTTCAATGGACGTCCTTTCACTTTGCAGTATTAGCATCTAAATTTTGGGCGTTAATAATGCAAAGCGCCAAACTAGCGTCAAACTTTTTGACGCTAGTTTCTTAGCGTGCACCATGGCACGCTGTATCATAAATATGGCGCACACATGGTGAAGTTAGGGGGCGCAAGAAAAATTTGCACATCATTAGATGATGCACCACTTTTCATAAATCTGGCCCATAGTGTATATTTCTAGCATGGATGTAATTAAGGGGTCGCAGCTGCGACCCCTGGCTTGCCCCTTGCAACCCTTGGCACTGCATTTGCGACCCTTGGCATCATAGGTGGCAACATCAGTGCCAGGGACACAGGGGCAGCTTGTCCATATAGACAATGGTTGGGGCTCCAATCTCCTTGTTTTTTGTAGACTTTTGTTTATTACACTAATAGTGAATAATAGCACATTATTATTCAATATTAGTGGAATTAAAATGCAGTACAATTTGACCGTCACTGGCACCAAAGTTAAGTCAAAAATGATTTTAAATGTATGTTGTGTGCATGGATGCAGGTGATGTTGTTTATGTGAGTGAGTGAGAGAGTGTGTGTGTGTGTGCTCATAAGTATGTGTGTCTTTGAGTGAATGTAAAGGTCAAATGGTGTGTGATGTCACTTCCTTTAGCACTGGCCTTTTGGTGAATTGATGTTCATGGTTTCTACAAATCTCTTTGCATCCCCAGTAATTGAAGGCCTCCGGAAATGGCTTTTCTGTAAATACAGGGTTTTCTTTTCCGCTTCATGGCCAGGTAAGGGGCTTGAATGGCACCAATGCAAAGCTCGCTCTTTGATAAAACACAGCTTATTTTCCATTTTGCCTTTGTGATCTCTCATTATTCTTTTAACTTCATCAGTCTCTTGTTCCATTTGTAACTGAGTCGAAAATTCCCCAATTTCCATGGCTCTTAAGATTCTTTCTAGTGGTATGATTGATGGTGATTCTGAGAGACATACTGCCCAGGTAAACAAATATGGACAGTGCATCCGTCTTCTCATTTTTTACGAGGTTAAAACTGGATCACAACGTCGTAGTCACTTAAAAATCGGTCCAATGCAGATGTCTGGCCACGAAGGCATGGGAAGATTTAAATTTGTGGGGTTGCGATGGTCTGTCAGAATGGTCACTGTATGTTGTCCCCAAATGAAATAGTGCCTTCCTTCTTCAAATGCTATTTTACATTTTGATGGGTAGCAGTTCTCTATCTGCTACTGCATAACTGGTATCAGCGGGGTTGGGTTTGCGTAAAAAGACTGCTACAGGATGCAGCTGTCCAGATTTCCATTCATACCGTGACAGAACTCCCCCTACTACTATCTGGGAAGCATCCACTACAACCACAAAAGGTAGTGTAGAGCAGTGGTGTAGGATTGGTGCAGTAGTAAATTTCAACTTTAGTTGCTAAAAGGCCTTTTCCACCAGTATACCAAAGAAACCTTGTTCCCTTTCTTAATAATCTTGTGATGGCAGAGAACTGGTCGATGAAATGCCTATAAAAGTTGGTGAAGACCGTGACATTTTGGACTTCTTTTACGTTCTAGGGGGACTTCCATGACTTCCATTGTTCCATGTCTGCAAACTTTTTAGGGTCCATCTGAATATCAGATGGTGTAATGATGAACCCCATAAATTCCACTCTAATAACGTAAAACACGCTTTTAATTCTTGTGCTAGAAGATGGTTTTCCCGTAATCTTTGCAAGATAACTTGCATACGACCAACGTGGTCATCTTGTGTAGTCGGGTAGATGAGAATGTGATTGATAAACTTGCGGAGTACTTCATTGATGAAATACTGAAATGCCCCTAGGGCATTGCACAGTCTGAAAGGCATGACAAGGTATTCAAAAATACCAAATGCAGTTTGGGGAGCAATCTTCCACTCGTCACCCTCTCGAACATATACCAGGTGCTATGCCTTTCATAGATTCAGGTGCCTTTGTACACTTGTCCCTTTTACTTGCTGTAGGAGTGTGGAAGTTGGGGCTAGAGGGTATATTAGTTCTGTGTCCTGTAGTCAGTGCACATTCTCTGTACGCACCCGTCCCTTCTCGGGGGGAGAGAGAACAAAGGGGACCAAACTTGAGATCTGGATGGTGGGACAAACCCTATTCATAGTAGTGCATCGAAATATTATGATAGATGTAAATCCTCATTCTCTGTGAGGACATACATTCTGCTGCAAGGAGGTTTGGCACTGGTTTATAAATCTGCTGTGCAGTCAAAAGACAGGTTAGGTGGTCACACTTTGGTCTTACCTTTTTCAAAGATATTGGAGAAGACTTCATAGGGTTTAGGTACAAGAGGGTACACGTTGTCCCTGCACATTGAGTAGGAATTTCCTTGGGAATAGTATCGTTGACACAGTGTTCCTTTACAGAAAGACAATAGTAAGGTTATCACCCTTGCTGTCTAGTCAGTGACAGGCTTGTTTTTTGTAAACACTGAACCCCTATTTTGCCTTGAATTATGGAGCATACATCAAATTGAAACCAATTTCCTCAACAGGATTTCCTAAGGTTTTCATGGTTACCAAAACTGTTTGAGTGTCAACAGTTGGAATAATATTTTGCTGCCATCAATGCTGAAGATGAAGTCCGCCTTAGGTTTATTGATTAAGAGAATACCCACAGCACTTGAGAAGTAAATATACCTAACGTTTACTGTGACCCAAGAATCAAGTAGCATTCTACGGAAGCCCTTTGACAGGGTAACCTATTGCGTGGCCTATAAGGGGCACCTGTGGCAAAATACTGGCACAGAGGGGGCTATTATTGGCATTTCAGGCACCTGTAACTAAATACAGGTACTGGGATGCTGGAGGAGGCTCTTGGAATAATGGCTGCCCATGGCAAAATGCCGATGCTGGCATCTGTGAGGAAATTCTTGGTGTGGGGAAGCATGTGGTAAAAAATAGGGATAGTACATTGGAAGTCATTTTTGGCCTAAGTGAGGACAACTGTGGCCATACTAGAGGTAACTTTTGGCATAAGTTATTACCCACAGCATATGTGGGCACCCATTACAAAATGCTAGCCCTGGCACATTGGAGGTCATTTTTAGGTCTGGCATTAGCCAGGACTTTTTGATTTTACTAAAGTAATATCTATATAATAAACTTACTTAAAGGAGCTTTCCGTCAGCTTTCTTCATCCATTTATATGCTGTTCACAATTTGCTTTCATCTACTAAAGCATACACCATGGGGCAGTGGGTTAACCTACTTCAGCCACTTGTTAACTTCACCTTGAGTGACTGCATTTTGCTCTCCCACAATGAGCACATCCACAGTCATGGTAGTTCCCCTTCAGGGCCAGTGTTTTAATTTTATTTTATAATTACTTTAGTGTAGTAAATTCCTTTTGAAGAGCCTTTTGTTTACATGGCTGCTGGTATTTCACAGAATAACAGATTGCACCCATTTGAAAATGCCCTGTATTAAGTTATCCACTTTTTACTATGAATGGAGTACACAAGCCAAAAGATTCAATATTATAGATGTGAATTCATAAATGTACAATTCTTCAGAACACATTTATTCTGGACTCAATTTCACCAATAGTTGTTTATCTTTAATAACCTTTGCCTGACTTTTATTATGTTTATTTTGTAGTGACTGTAATACTCTTTGTTTCTTTGTTTCTTTTCCTTTCTCCTCTTTCTTGCCTTCTTTTTTCTTCTAGTCTTCTTTCATTCTTTCTTGCCTACTTTTTCTACTTTAATTCTTGTCTTCTTTTTTCTTTCCTTTCTTTCTTCATTCCTTTCTTTCTTTTGACTTAAAGGCAAGAGGCTGGCAGAACAATTTCTTTTTTTTAGATCTGTGCTAGCCAAGACCTTTTGATTTTCCTAAAATTATGTGTATGGCATGGTTACTTATAGTGATTTTCAGCAACGCTTCATCCATTCATTTGTGGCTGCGTCATTCACATTTTTCTTCCACCCACTCGAGCATGCATCAAGGGGCAATGTGTCAGCCCACTTTGGCTGACTTCACTATGAATTTTGGCATGCTGCCCTTTTACAAGGAGCATATTCCCACACAAAATAGTTCTAGTCAGTGCCAGGAAGTACTATGGTAATATGAGCTTTTTTTTTAGACCAAAAAAACATTTTTGCCTTTAGCTATTTATTTTTGTAGATTGATGAAGGCCCAGCAGCTTCCCAAACAATAAAGTCTTCCAAAAACGATGATAAAACAAGAATTGCCAAAAGGCTGACAGCTAACCCAAGACCTATTGGCTTTGCCAATGCTTGTTGACGTATAGAGGGGACGTCAGGTTTCATCAGCTTGGCACTCCATGACTGTATGTGAATATTTAATGAGTGCCCTTAAGGAGCCCATGACTTTTTATAAAATGTATTTGAAAATTGTGGTTTAATATTCACTGATCTGACCCCATGTTGCGCTGTATCTTAGATATGGTGTACACATGGTGGCGTTAGGGGGGGTGCAAGGGGGCGGAAGAAAAGTGGCGCTGCACTGGGTGCAGCACCACTTTGCTTAAATATGGCCATGGTGTCTGCATTTTCTTTGCCTTCCAATTAGTCCCCACCATTCCTAAGCAGTACTCCCGCCTGTCACATTACTGGCATTCTTTAGTTGTTTGTAGAGTTGTCTGAAAATTAATGCATTGAAAAAACCTGTTCTTGGAATTGTATTTTTTCTGACATACCTTTCGCCCAAGGTCAGTACTATTTGAAAAAGGTCTGGCTTGAAACAGGAGTACAAAAGACTGCAAAACTAATATTTTCCCACTGCCTGAGATGGAAGCTGAGAGCAACAGAGGGTGACCCCAGTCTCCACCATCGTTTTTTCTCAGCCATCCCACAGACTGCAGTCATAGCACTATGAGAGCCAAAGGACAACAAACCATGCACTGTTCAAACTGCTCAGAAACATGAATCTTTATACTAGTCATTGCAGAGTCCCAGCAGCCACAACTGCAGGGACTGCAGTGCAAGCACTAACCCCTAAGACTGCAGCACCAACACATTCAAACACAGTAACAAGAGGCCTAGCACTGCGTAACCCACAGAGACTGCAGTGCAAGCACTAACCCCTAGGACTGCAGCACCAACACATTCAAACACAGTAACAAGAGGCCTAGCACTGCATAACCTACAGAGACTGCAGTGTTGGCGCTAACTCTGAATGCTGCAGCGCCAACACATTCAAACACAATAAGAGGAGGCCTAGCACTGCATAACCCACAGAAACTGCAGCTCTGGCTCTAACCCCAAAGGCTGCAGCGCCAACACAATTAAAGACACACACACAATAAGAGGAGGCCTAGCACTGCATAACCCACAGAGACTGAAGTGCTGATGCTAACCTGAAGGCTGCAGTGCCAACACATTCAGACACAATAAGAGGAGGCCTAACACTGCATAACCCACAGAGACTGCAGCGCTGGCGCTAATCCCGAAGGCTGCTGCACCAACACATTCAAACACAATACTGGGAGGTCTAGCACTGCACATAACCCACAGAGACTGGTGCTAACCTCGAAGGCTGCAGCACCAACACATTCAAACACAATACCTGGAGGTCTAGCACTGCATAACCCACAGAGACTGAAGCGCTGTGATAACCCCGAAGGCTGCAGCACCAACACATTCAAGCACAATATCATAGGGTCTAGCACTGCATAACCAACAGTGACTGCGGAGATGGTGCTAACCCCGAAGGCTGCAGCACCAACACATTCCAACACATAACAGGGGGTCTAGCACTGCATAACCAACAGAGACTGCAGCGTTGGCGCTAACCCCAAAATATGCCACACCAAGACATTCAAACACAATAAGAGGAGGCCTAGCACTGCATAACCCACAGAGACTGCAGTGCTGGCACTAATCCCGAAGGCTAGAGCACCAACACATTCAAATACAATACCTGGAGGTCTAGCACCTCATAACCCACACAGACGGCAGTGCTGTGATAACCCCGAAGGCTGCAGCATCAACACATTCAAACACAATATCAGAGGGTCTAGCACTGCATAACCAACAGAGAATGCAGAGATGGTGCTAACCCCGAAGGCTGCAGCACCAATGCATTCAAACACAATAAGAGGCGGTCTAGCACTGCATAACCCACAGAGGCTGCAGCGCTGGCGCTAATCTCGAAGGCTGCAGCACCAACACATTCAAACACAATAACAATAGGCCTAGCACTGCATAACCCACAGAGACTGCAGTGCTGGAGCTAACCCCGAATGCTGCAGCGCCATCACATTCAGACACAATAAGAGGAGGCCTAACACTGCATAACCCACAGAGACTGCAGCTCTGGCTCTAACCCCAAAGACTGCAGCACCAACACATTTAAACACAATAAGAGGAGGCTCAGCACTGCATAACCCACAGAGACTGCAGCGCTAGCGCTAATCTCGAAGGCTGCCACACCAACACATTCAAACACAATAAGAGGAGGCCTAGCACTGCGTAACCCACAGAGACTGCAGTGCTGGCACTAATCCCGAAGGCTAGAGCACCAACACATTCAAACACAATACCTGGAGGTCTAGCACCTCATAACACACATAGACGGCAGTGCTGTGATAAACCCGAAGGCTGCAACACCAACACATTCAAACACAATATCAGAGGGTCTAGCACTGCGCAACCAACAGAGACTGCAGAGATGGCGCTAACCCCGAAGGCTGCAGCACCAACACATTCAAACACAATAACAGGGGTCTAGCACTGCATAACCAACAGAGACTGCAGCGTTGGCACTAACCCCAAAGGCTGCAGCACCAACACATTCAGACACAATAAGAGGAGGCCTACCACTGAATAACCCACAGAGACTGCAGCGATGGCGCTAATCTCGAAGGCTGCAGCACCAACACATTCAAACACAATACCAGGAGTCCTAGCAGTGTATAACTCACAGAGAGTGCAATGTCAGTACATCTAACCACTAGAATTGTAGTGTTCGCGCTGGCCCCAAAATCCAGTCGCACTCAGAGCAGGTCTAGAATTAACCAGCAAGACTGCTTTGTCGCCACGTTCTATCAGAGAGACTGTACTACTAGCTTGAACCTTGGCCTATGTAGTGCCGCCACCTCCTCTGATGACCATGATCACAATGACTGCTGTGCTAGCACTTTCTACCACGGAGGCTGCAGTACCACCACTTTCTATCACAGACACTACAGTGTTAGCACTACTTCTTAAGACGGCAGTACCACCACTTTCTATCACACACATTAGTGTTAGCACTAACCCCAGAAACTTCAGTGTCACCACTTTCTACCACACAGACTGCAGTGCTAGCGCTAGTCCTGGAGACTGTGGGGGCACCACATCTGACCACAATGGCAGCAGGGCTTGTACTGTTGCTGCAGTGTCGCCACTTGATTGTAGTTCTAGTAGTCATCCCAGAGTCTGCTTGTCACTAACTCCATCCGTGGCATTGCACTGCAAGCCATAATCCCAGAGACAGCAGGGCCACCACCTCCGACTGAAGTGACTCAGGAACTAGCAATAACCCCAGACACTGCAGTGCCACCACTTATAGCTGGAGGAACTGCTGTGCACCATTATTTCACCCCACACATAATAATGGCACCATCCCAACTTCAAGGACTGCAGTGCGAGCATTAACACAGATCATGCAGTGCCATGTCCTCCAACTACAGGGACTGAAGGGATAGCACTAGAGTATAAAGACAGCACTTGTAACAACAGGAACTATGGCACTAGCATTAACCTCAAAGACTACAGTACCACCATCCCCAAACTCATACACTATAGTGAAACCAACTCTATCCACAGAGACTGCGGAGCTAGCACTAAGTCAGAAGAATGCAGTGTCATCACATTCTTCACAATCACAACAGGGCTGGTACTATTTAACCCACAGAGACTGCAATGCAAGCTTATCCAAAAACCAGCATTGCAGTGCTAGCAGCGATCTTTGAGACTGCAGTACCACAATCTTCGAGGAAGGCTGGATGGTGGTAAGAATATCTGAAGATGGATAGATCCACCAGAAAGAGCATTACCAGACGTAAGTAACTTGTTCTTCTGATGCATACATCTAACTGCATATTCCTGACCTTTTGAATAGATACCAAAGCGGTACCGTCTCCAGGGATGGGTATGTGTAATTACTCAGACTAGGAAGCCCTGCAGAATCGAACAGTCACAATTTCCTTCCCTTCACACCTGGCTATCAAGGCAATAATGCTTAGTGAAGGTGTGAACTAATGCCCTGGTTGCAGCTTGACAAATATCCTGTACAGATGCTCAGTGGCTCAGTGTAACAGCACAGTGGTAGCAGTCTTGTCTCTGATGGAATGGGCCATCAATCCTACTGGAGGCTGCTTCTTGACCAGCACATAACACATTCTAATGAACAAGACTTTCCATCTGAATAAAGTCCTCTTTTGCACTACCTTGCCTTTCTGTACACCAGAGAACCCTAGAAAGAGCTAATTGTCCCTCATTTGTTTTTGGTAAGATCAGTGTAAAAGTCCTGTGCTCTTTTGGGGTCCAAAACAATAGAGTCTCTCCTTCTCCTTTGAGGAGTGCACTGGAGCAAAGAACGTCAGATGTATGACAGACTGTCTGACATGAAAAGGAGTAGCAACCTTCAGTAGAAAGGTAATTCTAGTCCTCAGCACCAGTTTGTCCAGAAATAAGTGGTGTAGCGCGGCTGGACTGACAGCTTAAAGATCACTCATGCGACAAGCTAAAGTTATCGTAATGAGAAAGACTGTCCTCCGGGTCAGGAGATCGAGAGGACAGCTGTGCAATTACTTAAAGGGGGTGTACAAAAGAAAAGTAAGCACCAAATTAAGGTCCCAGTATGGTATCACAAAGGGCTTTGAAGGAAACATGTAGCTTAAACGTTTGAGAAAAGACATACTATCTGATTTCACCACAGATGATTGAATTGGTAAAGACTAAAAGGCCAAAGGGGCCAAGAGGTGACTTTTAGCCATACCCACTGCAAGTCCTTGCTGGGTCAAAAATAAAACAAAGACATCTGACAGTCTGGCCTACGATGGGGCTGTATTACACGTGCCAAACCATGCCACAAACTTGTCCCAGCATATAGCATAATCAGACTTTGTGGAAGGGTGCCTTGCTCTAATGATGAGATCCACTACTTTGGGAGGAAGATTGAATGCAGTCAACTGCCGCCGCTCAATCTCTATGCATAGAGGTGTCTATTACCCAGGCCTGGGTGAAAAACTCTACTCTGCGGTGTAACAGAAGATCCCCATAAAGGAGCAGCCTGATTCATGAACAAATGCTCATGCCTAATAGTTCAGGATACCACACTTTTCTGGGCATGGACATAAAGGAGTCCCATACTCCACTCTAGGCAGATTGCGTCTCTGAAAAAGAGCTTTTTTGGAGACTCCCGCACTCAAAAGAGTTAAAATTGTGTATTCTTGGCAGTGGTTGAGTTTGTCCATTTTGGCTCTTAAAGATCATGCATGGTAGGTAACAATCAGGGAAATGGCCTAAAGATTTAGCCAGCTCTACTGGTGTAGAGTCTCCAAGCACTGGACACTACCCCACCCTGCCTGTTGCAATACATCATGGTGGTAGTGTTGTCCGTGAGGGCTTGAACTAGCCTGCCCTTGAAGGAAGGCAGGAAGGTTTTCAAAGTCAAGTGATTAGCCAGAAACTCCAGCAAGCTGATGTGGGGATGGATTTCCACTGGAGACCAAAGTCCTCTGATCTCCACCTCTCCCAGGTGAACACCTCAATCCAGCAGTGATGCATCTGTAACCACCAGCAGCTCTTGCTACGGCTGGGAGAGGGGTCTGCTTCTGGTCTAATTGTGGTCGAACAGCCACCAATACAGATCATTTACATTCTCTACCAAAATCTGGATGGAATTTGACAGGTTCCCTTGTTGCTGGGCCCACTGAGTTTTCAGATCCTACTGCAGAGCCCACATATGCCACCTGACATGGTTGATGAACAGGATGCAGGAGACCAATTGCCCAAGAAGCCTCAGAGCCATCCTTGCTGAAATCCAGATGTGAAGCTGAAACATCAGGCTCATATCTTGAATGTTCTTGAATCTCTAATTCACAGGGAAGACCCAGTAGCACACAATATCAAGAATAGCTGCAATGAAAGGGAGCCTCTGCAAAGGAGTCAAGTGTGACTTTGGCGCATTGACAGTGAACCCCAATGATGTCAGGAGGTTTGTCATCATCTGGAGGTGGTCCAAGACTAACTGTTGAGCTTGACTTCAAAATACAATTGTCGAGGTAGAGGAAGACTGGTACACCTGATCTCTTAAGGTATGTTGCAACTATCTCCATCACCTGCATGAACACCCATGAGTACTGGTGATGCTGAAAAGGAGCATAGCAAACTGAAAATGATTGTGGCCCACCTTGAACCAGAAGTAGCGGGCTTGCTAGACGGGAAGATGCAAATATTCATTTTTCAGGTCCAGCACTACCACCCAGTCACCTGGATAAAAGGCAAATAACATGGACAAGCATGAGTATCTTGAATTTGTCCTTCAAAGAACAAAATTAAGTGAGTGGAGATCTAATATAGGATGAAGACCTCTGTCTTTTTTGGCAAAACACAATAATTGGAGCACCATCCAGTTCTGATTTCTAAGGCTGGGAGTCTTTCTATGGCTTCTTTCACCAAAAGAGCCAAAACTTCCTGTCTTTAACCAGAAAGCTGCTCTGATGTAGTGGAGGTGGTGGCGGGATAAAAAGCAATGGCAGGGTGTAGCCCCATTGAGTTATAGGCAGGATACATCTGTTGGATATTATGGCTTGCTACCTGTGGAGAAAAGGACTAATTCGGTGTCCCACAGGGTGGCCATGTGCTGCTAAAAGGAGGTTGCTGGCGGACTGGGTGGTTCACTGTCCCTCAGTGCCTGGATGCTGTTTGCTGGATCTACAACTTCTAAAGAACTGTGGTGTCTGTTGTTGGGGTTGGGGTTGTGGTCCCTGGTATTGATAGTAGTGAAAACCCTGGCAATAGATCAAAAGGGGCAAAACTGTTGGGGATACTACCTTGCAGGTGTAGAAAGACCTATTAAGCGTGCTGTGACTCTACTTTCTTAAAGAGCTCTAGGGCAGATTCAGCCTTCTTGATAAAGAGGAGATCCGTCAGAAGGCACATCCATGAGTGATGCCTGAAAGTCACCCTAGTACTTTTTGGATCTCCTCCATGCATGGGCAGCAGAGCATGACGTCAACTGCTTTGGCTCAGCAGTCGGTCATGCCCATGACTGACTGTATGACCCACTGGTCTGTGTCCAATCCTAAATGATTTGCACCAAATTGGTGTGGATATCCTCCAGGACTGCTGGAAAGGTCCTTGAACCACATCCCATAATGCATGGGACTTCCTACCCAGCAAATAGATGGTATTATCAGATTGAAGGGTGAGACTAGCTGAAAAGAACAATTGTTTCCCAAATGTCTCAGTTTGCTTCAACTATCTGGTGGGGGTAGGGATTTATCCAGCCAGTCGAAGCAGGACCACCAAGCTTTCTGGAGTATGTTGTTGCTTTGAAAAAAGACAGGGTCATGAGAGCAGGTCTGTGGCATTGAGCTACCTAAATATTTACAGGTGGGTAGGAACAAGGTTAAGCACAGGAGCCCAGTCAGGGCTTTGTTGAAGGGCATCAAGGGTTCAGGGGTCTGGCCATGCTGCAAATCTTTAGTGACAACATTGGTTTTCACCTCAACAGATGGTAATTGTAAGTCCAGGATTTTAGCTGCCCATATGATGACAACAGCAAATTAGGCTGTCTTTTCAGTTGAGGTAACAGGTGGAGAATTCAGGCTCATGTCAGGGGACGCGCACAGTCCACTGGGCTCTTGTAGGGACAAATATTTTTTTATTATCATATTGAAGAGGGAATTCATCCCCATCATCTCCATTGTTGACAACTTTTGGCTGCCTTCGGACAGATTTTGATCTGAAAAGTTGTTGGAGCACTGGAGGGTGGCTCCTATGCAAAGCTGTTGTTTTGTCTGAGTCTCTGGGCCCAATTCATAAAGAGATTTACAACTCATAAAGTTAAGAGGATGGAATCGCTGCACTCAGGGAGGAATCTCTGCACTGTAGTGCTCAGCATGGAGACTTCATCCCAAGTGCAGAGGTTCCACACTCATAATTCTACCAGTTATTACTCCCTTTGTGAATCAGGCCACAGTGAACAGGAGCTGGTCACGGTTGGACTGTGCCAGGACACAACCTTGATTGAGCTCAAAAACTGATTTGGCTTCGATTTGGACGGGCCAGTAGGATTGAAGTCCTCCTCCAGCAGTGGTGATCTTGGTGCCGTCATCAACATGGCAGGAGCTGGTGTGGCTCATGGTGCCAGATGTGTTATCGACTCTGGAATCAGAGGTGAACCAAAGTGAGTTTAGGAGGCATAGACCACACCAAAGGTGGACCTGCCTACGGCAGCTTGACTGGAAGCCTCGCAGATCCCTGGAGCCTGAAGGTGTGCCAGAGGAAGCCTGCAGGGTGCCAAAGATTCACAACATGGCTTCATTGAACACAACTCAAAGTGTTGCGGCATCGCCAATGGCCCCAGAAACTTGGAGTGCATCAGGATCAGCTGTGGAATTGGCTCCTCTGTGGGAGACCAGGAGTGAGACCAAGGGGCACCTTGATTTCCTTGCAACTTCTCAGAAAGGGAAGCTCGATGCTAAGATATGCCTGTTTGGACTACTTATGTTTCTTTTTGGACTTTGATGTTCCCTACTGCAGGAGCAGCCCCAAGAGCGGTGTTGTAGGTTGCTTTTATTGTAATGTTTATTAGAGCACTCTCGGGTTTGCATGGGCTCGAGAGCTCTCATGCTTGTATGTGCTTGAGACGGCATTCTAGTGCAGTCAGTGCTTATTGTTTTTTAAACATTTCTCATGTGTTGTTTATCTGTGAGTTACATTTCTATGCCTGCTGCCGTGTCTTCGGTTAAGGTTGATGCTTGCTCTTGAAGACTACAGGTTGTGGGCTCCTTGAACTTGGAAACAATAAAGCAGATTTTATGAGTACAGTGCTTTTATCCTTGGATTCATTTCCTCTACATGCTGGAGCGAGTGATTTCTTTTACTACGTATTTACTACATATTTGGCGACAAGCGAGAAAATATTTAAATGGCTTGAGCCCGCAACCAGGTTGGAAGTGTTTCAGCGGCACTCAGACACATTTTAATTTATATTGGATTACCTACAGAGTCTTTTTCATGTGTGTCTGCTGGCGCCGTGGTTATTTCTGTGTGCCAGCGTGTTGAGGAACCTTAACGGAGCGCTGTTTAACCCCTTCTGTGCCACGGACGAAATGGTTACAGAGGCCTCCTCCCATTGCGCTGGAAGCTCAGCTTCCAGCGCGATCGGAAGAGAAATGCTCTTCCGTGGAGGAGGCCTGAGAGGCTTCAAAGGGAAGGAAACGAATTTCCTTCCCTTTGAAGTCTCTCTGAGCGTTTTAGCACCCGGATTGCAAAGCAATCCGGCTGCTAAAATGCCCACTAGACACCAGGGATTTAGTTTTTAGAAGAAATTGGCATAAGGGGAGCAACCCCTTGGGCAAGGGTCGCTCCCCAGGGGGGGCAGAAACCTCTAGGCGCCAGGGATCATTTTCTTTTTTTTTTTTTGAGGTGGGGAGCGACCCCTTAAGCAAAGGTCGCTCCCCTAGTGGGCAAATTATATTTAGGCCATTTGTGCCCCCCTTGGGGGCAGATTGGCCTATTTTTATGAGGCCAATCTGTCCCCAAGGGGGACAGAAACCACTAGACACCAGGGAGTTTTTTGTTCATGAATTTCACGCAAGGGGAGCGACCCCGTAGGCAAGGGTCGCTCCCCTGGAGGGGCAAATTGTATTTAGGCCATTTCTGCCCCCTTTGGGGGCAGATCGGGCGATTTTAGGTCAATCTGCCTCCAAGGGGGGCAGAAACCACTAGGCACCGGGGATCTTTTTTTTTGCGCCAATGTCACGCAAGGGGAGCGACCCCGTAGGTCGCTCCCCGGTGGAGGGGGGCATAGGGGCAAATTTATTTTAGGCCATTTCTGTCCCCCCGGGGGCAGATCGGCCTATTGTTATTAGGCCGATCTGCCCCCAGGGGGGGCAGAAACCTCTAGGCGCCAGGGCTGATTTTCTTTTTTTTTTTTTTTTTTTTTAGAGGTGGGAGCGACCCCTTAGGCAAGGGTCGCTACCCGGGAAGTGGGGGGGGAATCTATTTTAGGCCTTTTCTGCTCCTCCCCCCCGTAGGCAGATCGGCCGATTGCTATTCATCTGATCTGCCTCCAGGGAAATTGTTTTTTCGTTTTTGTTTTGTTTATTAGAGGTGGGGAGCGACCCCTTAGGCAAGGGTCGCTCCCCGGGGGACGGGGGGGAAATTTATTTTAGGCCTTTTCTGCCCCCCCTGGGGGCAGATCGGCCTATTGTTATTAGGCCGATCTGCCCCCAGGTGTGGCAGAAACCTCTAGGCGCCAGGGATTAAAATGTTTTTTGTTTTGTTTTTTAGAGGTGGGGAGCGACGCCTTAGCCAAGGGTCGCTCCCCTGGGGGGCAAATTGTATTTAGACCATTTCTGCTCCCCTTGGGGGCAGATCGGCCGATTTTTGTTAGGCCAATCTGCCCCCTTGGGACAGAAACCACTTAGGCACCAGGGATTGGTGTGTGTGTATGCGTGTGTTTTCTTTAGGGGGGCAGCCCCTTGGGTAAGGGTCGCTCCCCATGGGGGCACATTACTGTTGGCCATATCTGCCCCCCATTGGGGGCAGATGGGCCTATTTTTAGAAGGCCCATCTGCCCCCAAGGGGGGCAGAAAGCCCACCAGAGGCCAGGGAAGTTTTTTTCTCAAATATAAGAGGGTGGGGGTATGGCCATACCCCCACCCCAAGTAAATGGGGCCAAAGTTGTTCTGCCCACCAGTGGGCAGATGGGGCAATTACCCCTGATCCACACTCCGGGGGGGGGGCAGAAAGTCTACTAGATGCCAGGGAATTTAAAAAAAAAAAAGAAAAATATTGGGGTGGTGGCTACCAACCAGTATGGGCTTGGTTATGTCCCCACCTCAACTCAAGGGGGTAACAGTCTTTCAGCTCTCCCCCGCACTCTAAAACATCTTATCCCACAGCAAGCAAGAAGACATTTGATTATTTTGGGTTTTAGTTTTACATTTGGGCCATGAGAGCTTGGCTTACTCTCAAAATCGTCCCACTTGGAATGGTGAGGGCTGCACTTTATGGACTTTGGGACGCTGCCATGTAGAAAAATCCACAAGAGCTAGACACATCTGAAAACTAACCATCTGGGTGATTCCATGGTGGTGTGTTTCACATGCACCCTGCACCATTTTTGTACCCACAATCCCCTGCAAACCTCCAACTTTGCTGGAAATCACACTTTTTTCCCACGTTTTTGTGATGGAACCTTCCGGAATCAGCAGGAATCCACAAAATTCCTACCACCCAGCATTGTCTCATCTATACCGATAAGAATTCTGCTGCACTTATCAGCCTAAAAATGTTTTTTTGCAAACTGCCCTTTTGGACCCCCTTTGTTCCCCCTCAATATCGACATGTTTTTGGCTCTTCCCTTTCACAAGCACGTGGCCCACCTACACAAATGAGGTATCATTTTTACCGGGAGACTGAGGGGAACATTGGGTGGTATGAAATGTGTCCCAGTGCGGTGATCCCACACAGAAATGTGGGAAAAATGTGATTTTTTTGCTAGATTTGAGGTTTGAGGAGGATTCTGGGTAAGAAAACATTTGGGGATCCACGCAAGTCACACCTCACTGGACTCCCTCGGGTGTCTAGTTTTCAGAAATGTCTGGGTTTGGTAGGTGTCCCTAGAAGCCTGCTGAGCCCAGGACCAAAAACGCAGGTGCCCCCCTGCAAAAACAGGTAGTTTTGTATTTGATAATTTTGATGTGTCCAGATAGTGTTTTGGGGCATTTCCTTTCGCGGGCAGTAGGCACAACCACAAAAGTGAGGTACCATTTTTATCGGGAGACTTGGGAGAACGCTGGGTGGAAGGAAATTTGTGGCTCCTCTCTGATTCCAGCACTTTCTGTCACCGAAATGAGAGGAAAAAGTGTTTCTTGGCCAAATATTGAGGTTTGCAAAGGATTCTGGGTAACAGAACGTGGTCAGAGCCCCACAAGTCACCCCATCTTGGATTCCCCTAGGTGTCTAGTTTTCAAAACTGCGCAGGTTTGCTAGGTTTCCCCAGGTGCCGGCTGAGCTAGAGGCCACAATCCACAGGTAGGCACTTTGTAAAAAGCACCTCTGTTTTCTGTGAAAAAATGTGATGTGTCCATTTTCTGTTTTGGGCCATTTCCTGTCGTGTGCGCTAGTCCTACCCACACAGGTGAGGTACCATTTTTATCGGGAGACTTGGGGGAACGCTGGGTGGAAGGAAATTTGTGGCTCCTCTCAGATTCCAGAACTTTCTGTCACCAGAATGAGAGGCAAAAGTTTTTTTTGGGCCAAATTTTGAGGTTTGCAAAGGATTCTGGGTAACAGAACCTGGTCAGAGCCCCACAAGTCACCCCATCTTGGATTCCCTTAGGTGTCTAGTTTTCAAAACTGTGCAGGTGTGTTTCATATGCACCCTGCACCATTTTTGTACCCACAATCCCCTGCAAACCTCCAACTTTGCTGGAAATCACACTTTTTTCCCACGTTTTTGTGATGGAACCTTCCGGAATCAGCAGGAATCCACAAAATTCCTACCACCCAGCATTGTCTCATCTATACCGATAAGAATTCTGCTGCACTTATCAGCCTAAAAATGTTTTTTTGCAAACTGCCCTTTTGGACCCCCTTTGTTCCCCCTCAATATCGACATGTTTTTGGCTCTTCCCTTTCACAAGCACGTGGCCCACCTACACAAATGAGGTATCATTTTTACCGGGAGACTGAGGGGAACATTGGGTGGTATGAAATGTGTCCCAGTGCGGTGATCCCACACAGAAATGTGGGAAAAATTTGATTTTTTTGCTAGATTTGAGGTTTGAGGAGGATTCTGGGTAAGAAAACATTTGGGGATCCACGCAAGTCACACCTCACTGGACTCCCTCGGGTGTCTAGTTTTCAGAAATGTCTGGGTTTGGTAGGTGTCCCTAGAAGCCTGCTGAGCCCAGGACCAAAAACGCAGGTGCCCCCCTGCAAAAACAGGTAGTTTTGTATTTGATAATTTTGATGTGTCCAGATAGTGTTTTGGGGCATTTCCTTTCGCGGGCAGTAGGCACAACCACAAAAGTGAGGTACCATTTTTATCGGGAGACTTGGGAGAAGGCTGAGTGGAAGGAAATTTGTGGCTCCTCTCTGATTCCAGCACTTTCTGTCACCGAAATGAGAGGAAAAAGTGTTTCTTGGCCAAATATTGAGGTTTGCAAAGGATTCTGGGTAACAGAACCTGGTCAGAGCCCCACAAGTCACCCCATCTTGGATTCCCCTAGGTGTCTAGTTTTCAAAACTGCGCAGGTTTGCTAGGTTTCCCCAGGTGCCGGCTGAGCTAGAGGCCACAATCCACAGGTAGGCACTTTGTAAAAAGCACCTCTGTTTTCTGTGAAAAAATGTGATGTGTCCATTTTGTGTTTTGGGCCATTTCCTGTCGTGTGCGCTAGTCCTACCCACACAGGTGAGGTACCATTTTTATCGGGAGACTTGGGGGAACGCTGGGTGGAAGGAAATTTGTGGCTCCTCTCAGATTCCAGAACTTTCTGTCACCAGAATGAGAGGCAAAAGTTTTTTTGGGGCCAAATTTTGAGGTTTGCAAAGGATTCTGGGTAACAGAACCTGGTCAGAGCCCCACAAGTCACCCCATCTTGGATTCCCCTGGGTGTCTAGTTTTCAAAACTGTGCAGGTTTGCTAGGTTTCCCCAGGTGCCGGCGGAGCTAGAGGCCAAAATCCACAGCTAGGCACTTTGCAAAAAACAGCTCTGTTTTCTTTGTGAAAATGTGATGTGTCCACGTTGTGTTTTGGGGCATTTCCTGTCACAGGTGCTAGGCCTATCCACTCAAGTGAGGTATCATTTTTATCGGGAGACGTGGGGGAACACAGAATAGCAAAACAAGTGTTATTGCCCCTTGTCTTTCTCTACATTTTTTCCTTCCAAATGTAAAACAGTGTGTAAAAAAGACGTCTATTTGAGAAATGCCCTGTAATTCACATGCTAGTATGGGCACCCCGGAATTCAGAGATGTGCAAATAACCACTGCTTCTCGACACCTTATCTTGTGGCCATTTTGGAAATACAAAGGTTTTCTTGATACCTATTTTTCACTTTTTATATTTCAGCAAATGAATTGCTGTATAACCGGTATAGAATAAAAACCCATTGCAAGGTGCAGCTCACTTATTGGCTCTGGGTACCTAGGGTTCTTGATGAACCTACAAGACCTATATATCCCCGCAACCAGAAGAGTCCAGCGGACGTAACAGTATATTGCTTTAAAAAATCTGGCATCGCAGGAAAAAGTTACAGAGTAAAACGTGGAGAAAAATGGCTGTTTTTTTCACCTCAATTTCAATATTCTTTTATTTCAGCTGTTATTTTCTGTAGGAAACACTTGTAGGATCTACACAAATGACCCCTTGCTGAATTCAGATTTTTGTCTTCTTTTCAGAAATGTGTAGCTTTCTGGGATCCAGCATTGGTTTCTCATCCATTTCGGTCAGTAACTGGAAGGAGGCTGAACGCACAAAAAATAGTAAAAATAGGGTATGTCCCAGTAAAATGTCAAACTTGTATTGAAAAATTGGGTTTTCTAATTCAAGTCTGCCTGTTCCTGAAAGCTGGGAAGATGGTGATCTTGCCACCGCAAACCCTTTGTTGATGCCATTTTCAGGGAAAAAACCACGAGCCATCTTCTGCAGCCCTTTTTCCCCATTTAAAAAAAAAAAAAAACTTTTCACTGTATTTTGGCTAATTTCTTGGTCTCCTTGAGGGGAACCCACAAAGTCTGGGTACCTCTAGAATCCCTAGGATGTTGGAAAAAAAGGACGCAACTTTGGCATGGGTAGCTTATGTGAACAAAAAGTTATGAGGGCCTAAGCGCAAACTGCCCCAAATAGCCAAAAAAAGGCTCGGCACAGGAGGGGAAAAGGCCTGGTAGCGAAGGGGTTAAAGAAAGCATTTCATGGAGCGGCGTTCAAAGCAGTTTTCGGAAAGGCATTTCCTGGTTTTGTTCTCATAGCGCCTGCGCACGTTTTAGACGCTGCGCTCGGACTGTTTTCTGTTCGGTTACGCTACGTACTATTTACAGTTTGTGTGTCATTGCCACTTCGTATTTTGGGATGTCTAATAATTTACCAGATGAAGGGTTAAACGCTGCACATGAACTACCAGGTGAAGTTGTAAACACTGCTGCTGCATGTTTCGGTGACAGGCACACCTTTTCAATTCTCTAGTGCCTCCCAGTACTTACGCGCTGCTCTCTGCTGTTACTTGATTCAGTGACAGGCACACCTCTTCAGTTTGTCGATTGCCTGTCATCGTTCATGCTCTAATCGCTGCTAATTTGGTTACTGTCACAGGTTTTCCTGCATGACCTGTCATTTCATGTAGACATTGCCTGCCATTTTGTGTTAATATTTTTTTTTATTTTCCTTTTAGCGGATGTTTTAAATTTCTAACTATTTTCCTTGTTTTATCAGTTTAGTCTCTCTGTATTTATCATTATTAGCATGGAAAATTCTAATTTTGCAAATATTACTCCTTTCTTTCCTAATCCAGGCAAGCCAGCAGTTAAATGGTGCATTTGGTTACGTCCCTTCATGAAATATTTATTGGCTGTTGGTGCTGATGACTTTGAAGCTAAATGTAAAGCAGCCATTCTATACAGTCATTTAGGGCAAGAAGGGGATTTTTTTTTGGACAATTTACCCATTTTACCTCAGGCTGCTGGTGATTGGGATGAGTTTGCAGAAGCTATTGCACGTCTGGAAAAGAAGTGTTCAGAGCAACCCAGTATTCTTTTGGAAAGGTTCAACTTATTTAAAAGAAAACAAGCTGCAGATGAATCCATAGAGGAGTTTATTTCAGTTTGAGACATTTAGGGGCATATTTATATTCTGTTTGCGCCAAATGTGCGCACAAAGTTTGACAGCATTGCCTTGAGCATTCAGCATCAACTCATTCATGGGACCTTGGGACAGCTGCCCAGTGGTTATAGATTCAGACCAGAACCTAGAGTCATGTTATGGTGAGGATAGCACCTCAATCCTGCTAGATGAGTCTTGGGACCTGACAGGGACAACTGAGTAAGAAGGGGAATGATGTATGGTGTTCAATGCAAGTGAGAGATCAAGGACTGGCAGGTCACTGACACCACCCCACTCCCTCCAATCCTGCGTTTTAAGTTTGGTACTTATACCTTACACTAAAGGCTAGCTGACATGGATAGAGGATTCTAGGTGTCTAAGCATGTGATTATAGTTGTAGGGGGTGTCAAGCTGGCACAATTTGGAAATGCAAGGGAACTGGTTGATCAGATGAAAATTCCCAAGATCTTCAGGGTATAAGTGTGACCACAGCCTTTTTCCAGCCAATAGTGACAACCATGGTTGCAAGAGCGGAACTGATTACTGGTGGGATATTTTTGAACACCTGGGTTGCAGATGTTTTGATAAGCTTTGCAGTGTATGGATCTCAGGTGGGTGAGGAGGCAGTGGTATGACACCTGTAGAAAATAATGTTGGATTCATATTTATATCACCTGCGTGTCCTGGTCTTATGTCCATCACAAGAACAGCATAACCAATAGGGTACCTATTTTAACTAAAAAAAATAACTCAACTTAACACTTTCTTCACATAAAGATTAACCCTACCAAGCATACAGCCGTTTCACATCACATTATGAGATTCCAGATTTTATCCATTGGTGTCTCTGGCATTATTACCACTCTGTCCCCCATGTCAGCTGAGAAAGTATGAAGCACCTGAAAGGGACAACATGGATCCCCCAATGACCCTAATTCAATGGCAGTCTTTCAGGTCCCATCCTTATGTTTTCAAATTACACATCTGTGATCTCATTAACTTATGATTGGCATCATGTCCGGTGGCCATTGCAAGCCCCTGGTCTTGAGCCAACACTGTTCAAGAACTGCAGCAGTATCACTGTTGTGATTGAAAAACATTATCCAAGATTGTTATCTAACTACTTGGAGAGTACTGGGCAGGGCACAATCAAGTTCCTTTCCTAAAGTTACTTCAGACTACGTAGGTTGAGACTGCCCTACATGAAATACTGACCATGAAATATGTAGGCCTGGGCAACATTTTAAATATATCAGAGTAGTCTCAGTAATGCTGGTAATTCCTTGTTTCTATTTCCCCACGAAATTGCAGAACATAATGTGATTACACCCATTCAAATAATTATGAGCAATTTGGCACAAAAATCCTACTGCAGGAGTACAGGAACAACACATTTAGCAAGCACCAGCAGCTGCTGCTGTCCATGTTCTGTTGCATTTAGCACTTTTTTTTTTACACAAAATCCATATTAAAGTCCATTTTGGACATGAGGGTGCATTTTGCAGAAAGACAATAGGGCTAAATGCTCGGTTCTCACGTAATTCTGCTTAAACCCATGTAATTTTACAGTAATTTTCAGTAATTACACTACAGCAAATTACATGTTACATCTACACCAAGTAATATGCAGCCAGGTGGACAGGGAGACAGTTTGTTACACTGGATTTCTTGTCATCAATCTGCACAGGAAGCGGCATCACTGGTTTCCTGTCTAAACCGTCTTCAAAAGAAGAAACCAAGCAAGAGAACATACTTAATTCATCCAGCTATACATGAAGTGACATCACTGGATTTCCCATTATTCATCTGCACAGAAAATGACATCACTTGATTTCCCATCATCCTTCTGCACAGGCAGTGACATCACTCATCCCCCTCACAGGACCTACATAATGGCAGCCACAGCCTGGACATGCAGTGGATGCACACAGGGGCATGAGCTGCTGGTGTCCCAAAGCTGCACCAAAAGCGGGCTTGTCTGCATCTGTCTGCTCCTGGACTTTGCTAAGCTGCTGGAACCCTGGTTCTCACTACTCCTGCCATTACCCCACTGTGAACCTCCGCACCCTCGTCTCCAGCCACCGCTCCACACTCTGCTGCCTCTGCAAAACTTACAACACCAAGGAAGCATTCTTCTGTGCTTTCTGTAAGTTTTTATTCACTTATCCACATCCAACACTCACAAACCCACATTGACAGCACCCAACACCCCACTCTCTCACACTCACATAGTCCTGCAACCACCCACACAACACTTGTATGCAAGCTCCTCAACTCCTGCTTACTCACCAAACACGCCACAGGGATCTGGGAACTAGTGCACAACAATGCCCTGGACCTACCTTTCCTCAATGAAACCTGGCTGAACCCCTAAATCAGCCCAGACATCACCACAGCCATCCCCGGGGCTACAAGATCATCATGCAAGACAGGCATCACAAGCCCAGAGGCAAAACTGCCATTTGGTAGAAATGGGGTCTTTGGTTGGCAGTCAGGTTACCCCCTGTCCAAGCAAGGACCCTCACTCTAGTCAGGGTAAAGGAGAATCGCCCTCAGTTAATCCCTGCTCACCCCCTTGGTAGCTTGGCACAAGCGGTCAGGCTTGACTCAGAGTATAGGTGTAAAGTATTTGTACCAACACACCCAGTAACTCAGAGAAAACACCACAAAATGGCACACCACTGGTTTAGAAAAATAGGAAATATTTATATAAACAAAACAAGCCCAAAACGACAAAAATCCAACAAACACAAGTCAAGTTATTAATTTTAAAAGCAAAAGAGTCTTAAATCCTTGAGAAAACAGTAAAAACACTGCTAGCATTGAAAAGTACCGGTAGCGTCAAAATAACAGGCACGGGCGAGTGTGCGTCGGAAAAGGTTCACTATGCGTAAAATTTTTACCCGCAACCGAGACCATGCGTCGTTTCTCCTCCTCCAGTCGGGTCAGCGTGCGTTGTTTTTCCTCTCCACAGGAGAGCAATGCGTCGATCTGGGCAAGCACTCGGGTCTGGGTAGGCTTTGTGTCGTTTTCCACATCCAGAAAGGTTTGCGTCGAAAATCCTGTTTCACTGTATCAGCAAAACCGCGCTATGTGGTTTGCGATAATATAAGCCTCCGTCAGTGAGTGTTGCGTGTCGTTTCTCCAGCTGCGTGTGTCGATCTTCCAGCTGCGATGCTGGTGGAGCGTCGATTTCTGCCATGAAGCCGGCGGGGCGTCGTTTTTCAGCTGCATCTCAGAAGGTGCGTCAATATTTTCCCCACACGGCGATCTGTACATGGATTTTCAGTCTTGGTCTGCCAGCTTCACCTTCCAAGGCCCCAGGAACTGGATAGGGCACCACTTGGCAGTGCAGGAGTCTCAGCAGAGAGTCCAGGTGCTGGCAGAAGCAGCAACTGCAGGATAGCTCCACAAAGCACAGTCACAGGCAGGGCAGAACTTCTCCTCAGCTCTTCTCCAGGCAGAGGTTCCTCTTGATGTCCAGAAGTGATCTAAATCCTGTGGTTTTGGGTGCCCTTCTTATACCCATTTTGACCGCTAAAGTAGGTTTACTTCAAAGGAAAGTCTCTCTTGTTTGTGAAATCCTGCCTTGCCCAGGCCAGGCCCCAGACACACACCAGGGGGTTGGAGACTGCATTGTATGAGGGCAGGCACAGCCCTTTCAGGTGTAAGTGACCACTCCTCCTCTCCCTCCTAGCACAGCTGACTCATCAGAATATGCAGGCTACACCCCAGCTCCCTTTGTGTCACTGACTAGAGAGAGGTGCAAACAGCCCAACTGTCAAACTGACCTAGACAGGGAATCCACAAACAGGCAGAGTCACAGAATGGTTTAAGCAAGAAAATGCCCACTTTCTAAAAGTGTCATTTTCAAACACACAATCTCAAAACCAACTTTAGTAAAATATATATTTTTAAATTGTGAGCTCAGAGAACCCAAACTCCACATACCCATCTGCTCCCAAAGGGAATCTACGCTTTAATCATTTTTAAAGGCAGACCCCATGTTAACCTATGCGAGAGATAGTCCTTGCAACAGTGAAAAACGAATTTGGCAGTATTTCACTGTCAGGACATATAAAACACATTCGTATATGTCCTACATAAAAAATACACTGTACCCTGGCCATGGGGCTACCTAGGGCCTACCTTAGGGGTGTCTTACATTTAAGAAAAGGGAAGGTTTAGGCCTGCCAAGTGGGTACACTTGCCAAGTCAAATTGGCAGTTAATGTTGGCACACACAGAGTCTGAGCCATGTTTACAGGTCTACTAATGTGGGTGGTATAATCAGTGCTGCAGGCCCACTAGTAGCATTTGATTTAAAGGCCCTGGGCACCTCTAGGGCACTGTACTAGGGACTTACCATTAAATCAAATATGCCAATCATGGATAAACCAATCACAATACAATTTACATAGAGAACATATGCACTTTAGCACTGGTTAGAAGTGGTAAAGTGCTCAGAGTTCAAAAGCCAACAAAAACAGGTCAGAAAAAATAGGAGGCAGGTGGCAAAAAGATTGGGGATGACCCTGCATAAGGAAAAAAGTCCAACACGACCCCCTACCAGCCTAAAGCCTGGGGAGACCAATTAATACCTTGATGGACTTCCCTGATTGGGGCGATAGAACAGGGACCCAGGCCCACAATAGCAGGGGCATGTTCCAGTTCTACGCCTTCCTGACTCCAGTTGGATCCCTCTGGCCATACTCTCAGGGCCCACTAAGCTAACCTATGGGGAACCCTTCTCCTCATCTGCAGATACCATCTGTGCAGCACCTAACTTTACCTTGCTCACAGAGCTATCACAAGGGGCAGATAGCCCCAACAGGGCCAACACAGTGGTTTGGGCCACTCCACCCCCATGGTGTGACTCTTGTACCCCCCAGGGGCAAGTCTGTCCACCAGGAGTGCAAGCCACAGTGGCCACTGACAGCTGTCAGGGATGAGAGCCAGGCCCCAGGCCTCTCAAGGCTCTCCAACCACTGTGACTGTGGAGAGTGGGGGACAGTAGCCCCAGGTGCCTGGCACCCTTTGACCTCTCTCCCTTCCACCAGGTCAGGGATGACAGCCTGACGCTGGTCACCCCCTCAGGGACTCTGTACCCTCCCTCCAGAGTGGCACTCCCAGAGTCCAAAATTGTCAGGGTGCTTGTAGAAGCAGTCCTGCACAATTCTCCCACCAGTGCAAGGATGTTAACCTGCAACTGGTCTTCCAATCTGGGGTCTGTACCTTCAGGTTGGACCAGGGCGAGGGGCTGTACTTCCAGTCCCTGCCCCTGAACTTCCTTCTGGGGTCCTGCACCTCCCCCAACTAGGAGTGCCCCCCCAGAAGACAACACGGTAGGGGTACTGTTAGCAGTAGCCCCTCCCCTCAGGTCAGGGGGGACACCATGAACCTGGCCTTTCAATCCAGAGTCTGTACTCTCAGATTGAGCTGGGGTCAAGGGTGAGTCTCTCCCTCCCCTGCCCCTACTCCTAGGGTTCTGCACCCCCACCATGGAGAGTACCCCTAGAAGTCACACTAGGGGGAGGTGATTGGGCAATCCGCCCCCCCCCTTCAGGTCATGGTTTACCCCCTGTGCCTGATCCTCCAGTCTAGGGTCTGTACCCTCAGACTGGACCACTGCCTGGCAAACCAGGACTTCCTGGACAGCACACCTACCCCCCACCAGGTCAGAGCTTACCCCTAAACCTGACCATCCAACCCAGAGTCACTACCCTGCGGTTGAGCCATTGCCTGGCACACCAGGACTTCCTGGGGGGCACACCTACCCCCCACAAGGGAAACACCTTCTCCAAGGGCCATCCAAGAGTCTGGCTGGCGCAGGTCTCCTGACCCTTGCCCATCTGGCAGAGTCTGGATTCCCCTCCACCCAGAAATGGTCTCATCAAGGTCATTCCTGGGGGGCTCTGACCTCAGAGCTAACCCCTGACCCTCCAGGTTCTCCACTGGGGCCCTCAGCCCCCTCTCAACCCTCTGTCTGGACTTCTGCACCCCCTCACTAGGAGTGGTACTGCCAGACTCCAGAACTGGTGGGACTCTGGCTACTGTAACCCCCCTCCCAAGTTCTCCCGACACTGTGGGGTCCCCCTCAGCAAAGGCCCTATGGTACAGGCTACGCTCCCCTCCTGACATTCCCTCATGGAACCCTCCAGGACTTGGGACTGGATCTCGGGCACCCCGGGCCTCAGCCCATCCCCATTCCCTCTCCTCTGAGACTGGATATGGGATCCTTCACTCATCCCACTACACAGGGACCTACCTGGGACACTGCAATCCTTCCCTACCTCACCTGGTTGGGAAATACCTAGACCGCTCCCCTCAGGAGCACCCCCAAATGCCTCTTCAGACTCTCTGGTACTCACCCAGAGGTCTGCCTCCAGTGTAAGTTCCCTGGGGTCAGAGAACTCACACTCCACCTGGTGTTGGCATAGCTCTGGAAAATAAGGACTAGACATATGCTCTCCAGCAATTACATCATTCAGCCCCTCACATGAATTAACCAAACTACTCTTCACCCAACCATCCAGTTACTCAGCCTTGAAAAAGTACCCCACATCGCCCTCCTGATACTGGTGAGACAGCACCTGACTGTCCCTGACACTCAACCCACACTCTTCTGGGATGTCTCCACACTCCATAACCAGGACTTCCACCTGGGGGGAACCCCTCTCCCTGTCACCCTCACCTAGAGCCAGTAGAGTGTCCCTTCCATCACTAGGAATATGACTCCCCATGCCAGTTCCCCAATCCACCTCAGGGACCCTGTGCATCACTAGAGCTACCTCATACCCCTGAACCTCCTGGTGTATGTTAACCCCCTCCTTCAAGTAGGGTACCACGTCTCTGGGCATGTGTACTTCTTCAGTACTGAATATAGAATTGTTGCTGCCATAATTCCAGCTGGACTCAGCCCTCATGACTTCCAGCTCTTTCAGTTTTAGCTCATAAGCTAAAATCATCTTTTTCACTTCTAAGGCTCTTCTCCTCTCTTCCATTTCCCTCCTCAACTTCTCTAACTCCAACTGGCGAGCCCTCTCTGCCTGTCTGTCCTGTAACTCTTCAGGGGTCAGACCCTCGGATGACACCCTGTTACCCCTCCTGGGGACCCTCCTCCAGGTGTTACAGGTACCTCCACTACACCATTGTGTGTCCTCTGCACTTCCCCATCCTCATCCTTGTCCTCTGTGTGCCCCCAAGCCTCCTTGATTGTCACTGAGGCCCTCAGTGCCTTTTGCAGCACCCACTTCCTGGTGGGGCTCTGAATGGGACAGGCAAGAGCTTTACAGGACTGTTTCAGTTGAGCAACTGAGTAACTTTCTAGTTTCCCTAATTCAAAAGCAGCTCCAGCTGGTGCATCTCCAGATTGAGACATGATGGCAAACAAGTGCAAAGTTCCAAAGGCAAAAAACAAGTTCCCAATGAAGTTCAAAGAAAAGTAAATCAAGGGATCAGCAAAAACATGGAAGTAGAACAAAAAGAAGTCCCCAAGAGAAAAAGCAAAAATTCACAAGACAAGTAGTATGTGGTCACGTAGTGGTCTGCCCTTAAAACAGTAGTGTACACTTAATCACTGTATGTCAAGTACAAATACAAGACCAATCCCAACCACTGATCACCAATGTTAGAAATGGGGTCTTTGGATGGCAGTCAGGTTATCCCCTATCCAAGCAAGGACCCTCAATCTAGTCAGGGTAAAAGAGAATAACCCTCAGTTAACCCCCGCTCACTCCCTTGGTAGCAGGCAGGCTTAACTTCAGAGTCTAGGTGTAAAGTACTTGTACCAACACACACAGTAACTCAGTGAAACAAAACACAAAATGGCACATCACTGGTTTAGAAAAATAGGAAATATTCATCTAAACAAAACAAGACCAAAACGATCCAAGATACACAAGTCAAGTTATTAATTTTAAAAGCAAAAGTGTCTTAAGTCCTTGAGAAAACAGTAAAAACACTGCTAGTGTTGAAAAGTACCTGGGTAGCATCAAAATAACACACAGGCGACTGTGCGTCGGAAAATGTTAGCGATGCATCGATTTCTCATCCGCAAGCTTGACCGTGCATCGTTTATCCTCCTCCGGTCAGGTCGGCGTGCGCAGTTTTTCCTCTCCGCAGGAAAGCGATGCGTTGATATGGGCAAGCACTCGGGTCTGGGCAGGCTTTCTGTTGTTTTTCCGCGCCCAGCAAGGTTTGCGTTGAACATCCTGCCACTCGGTATCAGCAAAACTGCGCTATGTGGGTTGCGACGTTATCAGCCTCTGTCAGCGGGTGTTGCGTGTCATTTCTCCAACTGCGTATGTCAATTTTCTAGCCGCAATGCCAGTGGAATGTCGATTTCTGCTGCAAAGCTGGCGTCGTTTTGCAGCCGTGTCTCGGAAGGTGCGTCAATATTTTCCCTGCACGGCGGTCTGTGCGTGGATTTTCAGTCTTGGTCTGCCAGCTTCACCTTCCAAAGCCCCAGGAACTGGATAGGGCACCACTTGGCAGGGCAGGAGTCTCAGCAGAGAGTCCAGGTGGTGGCAGGAGAAATCTTTGATGGCCCTGAGACTTCAACAACAGGAGGCAAGCTCAGGACAACCCCTTGGAGATTTCTTCACAAGCAGGAATGCACAACAAAGTCCAGTCTTTGTCCCCTTGCACAGGCAGAAGCAGCAACTGCAGGATAGCTCCACAAAGCACAGTCACATGCCGGGCATCACTTCTCCTCAGCTCTTCTCCAGGAAGAGGTTCCTCTTGATGTCCCGAAGTGATCTAAAGTCTGTGGTTTTGGGTGCCCTTCTTATACCAATTTTGGCCTTTGAAGTAGGCTTACTTCAAAGGAAAGTCTCTCTTGATTGTGAAATCCTGCCTTGCCCAGGCCAGGCCCCAGACACACGCCAGGGGGTTGGAGACTGCATTGTGTGAGGGCAGGCAGAGCCCTTTCAGGTATAAGTGACCACTCCTCCCCTCCCTCCTAGCAGAAGTGGCTCATCAGGATACGCAGGCTACACCACAGCTCCCTTTGTGTTACTGTCTAGAGAGAGGTGCAAACAGCCCAACTGTCAAACTGACCCAGACAGGTAATCCACAAACAGGCAGAGTCACAGAATGGTTTAAGCAAGAAAATGCCCACTTTCAAAAAGTGGCATTTTCAAACACACAATCTCAAAATCAACTTTGCTAAAAGATGTATTTTTAAATTGTGAGCTCAGAGACCCCAAACTCCACATGTCTATCTGCTCCCAAAGGGAATCTACGCTTTAATCATTTTTAAAGGCAGCCCCCATGTTAACCTATGAGAGAGATAGACTCTCAACAGTGAAAAACAAATTTGACAGTATTTCACTGTCAGGGCATATAAAACACATTAGTATATGTCCTACCTTAAACATACACTGCACCCTGCCCATGGAGCTACCTAGGGCCTACCTTAGTGTTATGCCATTTAATTGTATTTGACCACTGACTTTGTGTTTCACCACTGCGCATATTAGTTGTTCAATGTTCACCTGTAGCACATTACATGTTGTATTCAGTTTAGCTGCCTATTGGCTTTAATGTGGCATTAGACATTACATTGTGTATTTAGGTTAGCTTCCTATTGGCTTTAACGTGGCATTAGACATTACATTCTGTATTCAGTTTAGCTTTCTATGGGCTTTATCGTGGCTTTAGACATTGCAGATGAGCTGTGTTTTTCCACATGGTAGACCAAGCTGTGTTTTTCGTATTTTGTTCTCACCGAACCCTAGCGTGATAAGGGAGCGTATATTTTGTGTTTTTTATCCCATCTAGCCAGCTTTGGGAAGGAGCGAGCTTTGGAGACTTGGTCACCCCCAGCTTGTTCTTTTCCAACTCTGATTTACAGTAGCCAGCATGTTTTGACTATTCGAGGAAAGGGCCTGTTAGCAGGCTTTTTCATTATAAAACGGTGTCCCTGGGCAGCAGGGAGGGGGAATTTTCCGAGACTTCAGTCAGGAGCGGACGTCAGCTGTCTGACCTCCCGTATGGGTTAAAAATCTCTTTCTTGCAGTTGAACAGGAGTCATCAACTTGCAGGCATGAGAAAGATGAAGAGCAGTGATAGGCCCTACGGTGATGAATTTTGACTTTTATTCTTTGCTTTGATGTTATGCTATAATATAATCACATATATTTGCTGTGTACATTACAATTGAGAATCACTTTGATATATTTTCCTTTCATTGCTGTGACTACTTTTAAACGTGTGCCTCCAACCTACTAATCTCTTCTCTAAGGAACCTTGTGGTGAAGTAATAATAAATGTCTTCTTTAAACTAAGAAGTGCATTCCAGAGATTGTTTTCAGCTCGGTCATTAATGAAGGCAAAACACTTGGGGGTGTCTTATATTTAAGAAAAGGGACGGTTTAGGCCTGGCAAGTGGTTACACTTGCCAAGTTGAATTGGCAGTTAAAATCTGCACACACAGACACTGCAGTGGCACGTCTGAGCCATGTTTACAGGGCTACTAATGTGGGTGGCACAACCAGTGCTGCAGGCCCACTAGTAGCATTTGATTTACAGGCCCTGGGCACCTCTAGTGCACTGTACTAGGGACTTACCAGTAAATCAAATATGCCAATCATTGATAAACCAATCATCAATACAGAGAGCATATGCACTTTAGCACTGGTTAGCAGTGGTAAAGTGCTCAGAGTTCAAAAGCCAACAAAAACAGGTCAGAAGAAATAGGATGCTGAAGGCAAAAAGATTGGGGATGACCCTGCATAAGGAAAAAGTCTAACAACATTCTCCACAAGAAAGTCATCGGCAGCACCACCTCCACGGACACGTCATCTTCCAATATGGAACACCTGTTATTCAAGCTTGAAGTCACAGCAAACTTCACTCTAACATCATTCCTATGTACATGTACAGATCACTGGGACCAAGCACCAACTTCCCCAACACCATCATAGACTTTGTCGCACCACCTGCCATTGACACTAGCAGTTACATTGTAGCTGGAGACCTGAACTTCCACCTGGAAGACTACTCTGACCCCACCTTGAAAACACTCATCGAAGACCTTGGAAGCCTGGGCCTCACCCAGTGAGTGAAGGGACTTATGCACATCACTGGATACCTCCTCAACCCTATTTTCACCACCTTCAACAACATCCAAGTTAACAACTTCACACTAGCTTCCTGGACAGACCACATCCTTGTCACATCTCTATCCAATGCACACAAAACACTGCCAGACCAGCCCCTTTAGCCCCAAACTGACAAGAGCTGGAACACTGCTGTCAACACCCACCAACTCAAACACAGAAACAGCCTCCCCAAAGTCATCAAAAATACTGAGCTGACTCCCTGGCCCCCTCAAACACAACAATACAACTAGATCTAGCCACCAGGCCAGTTGGTACATGGAGAAACGTAGACTGATGAACGCCACTGCAAACAACTGGAGGGCAAATAGAGAACAAGTCAGGACAATGCAAACTGTAGCATGATGAAATCCTCCCTAAGGCGCTACCACCAAATGATTCAGACCACCAACTGATTTCACCTCACAGCCAGCAGCCTCCAACTTGCAGGACCTCTGCAACAACCTTTCCTAATTACTAAGCAGCAACATCACCTCTAGTCAGAGTAACTTCAACCCACAACCAGACCCAACAGACCTGGGCAAACACCTCCAGATCTTATCCTCTGAACCAATGCTAACCACATGTCCCGTCATCACCCTGGAAGAAACTGCCACCACCATAAAGCCTATCTACTCAGGTACCTCATCAGACTCCTGCTGCCACCAGGCCTATTCCAGAGGACAGCAACCCCTCAGCACCTTGCTCACGCCCTTTCAGAATGCATCCACTTCTTCCTTGTCCTACACAGCTGCTTGGAAACACAACTGTCCTTGCAATGCTGAGGAAACCCTCTGTTGACCCTTCAATGCTCACCAACCACAGAAGGACCTTCTTGCTACCACTCACTGCAAAGGTCTTAAAGAAAACCATCAACAGACACCTCACCTAATACTTCAACAACCACCAACTTCTCAACATCACTCAGTCTGGTTTTAGACCCAACCACAGCATGGGAACTGCCCTCATTGCCACCACGGATGATGTCCACATGACTCTGGATGGAGGAGACACACAGCCCTTATTCTCCTGGACCTCTCTGCAATGTTTGACATGGTCTCCCACCCCATCCTCATTCAATGCCTACAAGACATTGGAATTCAAAGGCACACGCTCTGATGGATCTGCTCCTTCCTGACTAGAAGGACCCAGTCAGGCTGCCTTGCACTGTACCTCAGATGCCTCAGACGCCCATAACCTCATCTGCGAAGTTCTGCAAAGATCCTCCCTGAACCTGACTTTCTTCAATCCATACATGATCCATCTAGCCAGCATCATCCTCTCTAACAACATCAATGTCCTCTCTTATGCTGACAGCATGCAACTCCTTCTCTTCCTCACGGACAAGACACCCAGTACCCGGATTAAGTTCAATACCTGCATGACTGAAATCTCCTGCTGGATGAAGACCGACTGTCTGAAGCTGAACACCAACAAGAATGAAATTGTGATCTTCAGGAAGAGTACTTCACCATGGGACTCCACCTGATGGCCAACAGGGGTAGGATCGACAACACCAACAACCTCTGGATCGTCATCAACAGCAAACTCAACATAACTGCCCAGTCAGCCAATAACCCAAGTTCTCACACCATGTTTATGGAAAACCAGATCCAGCTGTGAAGCCTTGTCCTACATCACTCCTAAAGCGTGAAACGACCTCCTGCTACACATAAGAGCCTCTGCCTCACTTCTTGAATTCCGCAAGAAGCTGAAGACCTGGCTTTTCAAGTAGTCTCACTAGGCCCTAGTTTTAGCTGTACTGACACCTGCTCAGTGCCAGGGTACCCTCCTGGGTGATAGTGCGCTCTAGAAGTCTGCATAATGTAACAATGTACTGTACCTTGACATAACATAACATATGATAACAAAACATAACGTTAACATAACATATCTTGAGCAACTGATTGCATGCAGTAGGGTTGACATGGTCAGCCATCTGATGATTCCACTCTTCTGTCGGGTAGCTCCTCTGTGCTCTCCCTTCCTTCCTTTAGATTTGTAGACAGACAGCGGCAGGGTGGGGTACTGTAGGGTTCTACAATCTCCCATGTTCTGTTTAAAAGATATGTACAACCATTTGGAGAGTAGGTGCGGTTCTTTGGCTCCCAGACTTTCTTTCTTGTACACAGACAACACTCAGCTTATTCTTTAATGTAACAAGTCTGTGCCTCATACCGTCAGCCTCGTGAGTGTCTCAGCGCTATCGAATTGTGGGTGCCCAACAACTGACTGAAACATGGGGATACAACTGAGATCTTGGTGATGGGCAGTGACCCCACCACTTCTCGGGTCCGCTGAGTACTGGCCAGGACATCAAGGCTCATTGTCCACCACTGTCTCATTAGTCACAGATGTGGGTATCACCTTTAATTATGATCTGGTCTCTGACAATCAAATACACAAGGTGTGAGTTGTGGAATTCCTTCAAATCAGAGTCCTTTATACAACTTTCCACTTTTACGTGCTCCCTCTGCTCTAAAGTAGCCGGGCTTGCCGTCTTCTCCTTTAAAATATTGTAGCTATCAATATATGGTGCTCCCTGCCAGGGCCTTACTCATACTCCAAAGATTTCCAAAGCTGGAATTGGGCCTTAGACTGCAGCCAGACATGGAATGTGTCCAGTTTATTGTGCGCTATACAAAGCATCGGCTTTTTACCAGCGTTGAATTCATGCAGGGGCGCAGCTTAGTCTGCAAGATTAGAAGGGTTTGAGCTTCATATTTCCCAACAATCATGCTGGCTGAAACAAATTATATGAGAAGCCGGGCAGGAGGGAGGTTTACGGAGCAGTAGAAAGGGAGAGCAGTGCGGATTGTGAAGGGTCCTTAAAACTCTATTTTTGAAGAAAAAAAAAACACGTTTAAGACCTTTAAAACAGACAAAAGTGTGTGTGGTTTTGTCTGCACGTGTATGTAAAAATACCAATTGAAATCCGACAAACACCTCACCAGACCCGATTTAAAACAGCTGTACCCAACTATTTAATACGGAATACATTTGGAATACATTTATACAATTTTAGAGCGGTGTTACACCGCCGGCCACCCCACTGAAGCAGCGCCCCTGATTTCAGGTTTCTCATCCCGGTAGAGTGTGAAAACCATCATCTCATGGTTGTCTCCAGCTGTGACAGCGAGCTATGGGAGTGCTTGTCTGCAGCTATGGAATGCCTGTCTAATTGTGACCAGTTTTGCAGGATCTTAAGGAGTTTTTGTTTTGTTAAATACATTATTTTTCCTTTCCAGATTGCTTTTAGGTCTCTCAGGGTCAGGATGCCGTGGTATATGCAGTGCTTAATTTGTAAATAAAAATGTGCCGGTGCCCAAAGTCGTCTTCTTAAACACGTGGCTGCTGCAATTAAATGTGCGAGCACGAATACTGAGACAGCGTAATCCTGAAACCATCTGGGGCCTGTTCAATCCATTTACAGCCACTCCCTGCCCCTTCAGCTCACTCTTGCAGCTTTCTGCTTTTATCCCTTTTTGACGCGTTTTCGTTTTTCTCTTCCTCCGTCTTTCCCATATGTGTCTTTTGCTCGCAGTAAATGCTTGAGGCAGAAAAATATGTGCCGGGCCTCAAAAATAGGTGCCGGTGCTCTGCACTGGAAACAACAAGCACAAATTAAGCACTGGGTATATGCACAGTCTACGAATAAATAAATACATCTCCACTAACGGTACTGAAGGTAGGGAAAGATGCTCTGGACAAGTCATTGGATACTAATGGCATCACTCTCTAGTTATCAAAGATGGTATCATGAATTTTAGTGTGAACATAATTAAATCTGACGAAAACCTATTGGTCTGGGTTTCCTGTATTATTTTTGTAGCATTTTCTAAGGGAGGTGGCGACCTTTTCTAAATCAAGCTAATGGTTTCATTTAAGAATGCTAGCATCAACCTGGGTTCAGTCCAGCTGTCCTTGGGTCTTCTGGCATTCGCACAGTAGATAAGATGTGGGGGCGAATGTATCTTTGATTTCATTGCTACATGGGTGAATAGCTTGACTTAGTTTGGTGAAGTTCGTGGCTCTGGGTTAAGCAATCTCGATATAGTATGATGTTGATTCACAGAAAATGGGTAGGTTCTGATGGTTCTGTTATTGAGATGGTGGAGAAAACGGGGGACCAGCTGAAGGGCAGTGCAACTGGTGCAGCCGCACTTGGCTCTGACCTGGGGAGTGGGGTGCTGACCTCAGAGGTAGCGATGTGTTTATCAATAACTTAACAATTGTAAACACCTGCTGCAGAGTTCCTTGTACATCCAGCTTTCAGGCAGCAATAAAAATGTCAAGATAACTCTTCTAATTAATGTTCCTGCTAGAGAGAGAGATGGAGTTTTATCAAGTGTCAGTTTTGACTTGCTCTAAAGTAGCACAGAGGGTTAATATGCCTGCTGCAAAGAAAGTGTAATGTACAGATCTGTATTTTATGTGGGTAGCTGAGTGGATTTCTGCTTTTGTTGCAGAGGTTTTTTTGTTACTACAGTTCATAAGATACAATTCAAGTAAATAACAGTGACCGTTACAAACTGTCATCAAAGAGCTGCATGCAAACTGCATAAAATATGTTAGGATGTTATGTTTTCCCCCCAGTCTTTGATTCTCTGTTTCTAATGTTGCTAAAAAGAGTTTGTTTGGTTAGATGTGCATTCTTGTTAGTAAAGCCATCCTTTACCAGTGCTTTAAAACAAACAAAATGTATGTTTTACATAGGAAGGAAGCTATGGAAGGAGCTATGGAGAGATGAGGGGCACTTTGGCCCAGTGGTAGTAAGGGAAACCAAGGAGGCCGTCATGAGGGGGGGTGCCAAAAATGACTGTCGCACTGGCCTTCCCCAGTGCTATAGCCAGCCCTGACAGGGCCTAAACAATTTAATGCCTTACAAGCAATTTACTGACCTAGGAGTTGAAATTAAGAGTGGACAAGTATACCAAAGTATTGTGAACAAGTACTAAACCGTCCACCACGAATATCAATACACTGCTGAGAAGAGCAGGTAATGTCCAATTGTACAATTCCTGCTGAGATCACACATTCTGCAACAACTTTTATAAAGGTTTTGAGGATGAGCTCTAATGAGAATATCTCCACCAGTACGGATTTGTAGCCCAAGAAATATATAAAACCTGATCCAAAGTAATCTTGTGAGGGTAAAGCAAGTGTTAGGGAGGTGAGTGAAGATACACCGGAAGTCTTGCTTTGTCTCTGGGCTATTAGGAATAACTTGTACCACTCAGATGGAAAAAGGCAACAACTATGGTAATGCTCACACAGTCAGAACAGCTACTTGTCTATTTGGATAGGCAGACATAGAGTATATATGTACTATAATTAGTTTGGTAACTGAAATTGATCCTTAACCCATGGAGACTCCGCTGATGCTCTGATTGGGAATGCCGGTAACAGACAAAGGAAGAATTTTGAGACATTCCCCAAGCTCAGAAGCAGCAGGAGATGCTGTTGACAGAAGCACTGTTACCGGCCAAAGACGTACTGAAGAGACAGTTTGACACTGACACAGGAGCCATCATCCAAATAAGTACGAACAAAAAGGAAAGAAAAGGCAGAGAGAGGTGTAAATATTGTACCCTCAAATCATCTTTTCATTACACTCCTGGACCTGCAGAGGGCATCAGAAGTATTGCCTTGTACCTCCCGTGGACTGTCCTGCTGCTTAAAGCTTGCTTTGTACCCTCAGATGATTGCCCTGCTGCTTGAAGCCTGCCTTGATGCTTGAACCCAGGACTACTAGAGAGACTCCAAGGGCTGGTTGGCTGGCCTCCTATGTGAGCTACAGGGACATAATACGCTCCAGAGACCTTGAACCCTCCACCTGGCCGCTGATAGATTTAGCCTGACCCCTCAATGAGTGCACGTCCAGTCTTGGACCCTTGGTAGTGGTGCTTAAGGTGCGGCTCCTGACTAACCCTAAAGGTTTGGACTTTTCACCAAAAAAAGTGGCCTGAGAATCGACAGAAGACCAGGACTTATGTGCTCAAAGATCCAAACAAGGTGCATTGCTGGTCAGCCTGATTCATTGGAAGCTCCTGCTATGTTTTTCTCCACAACAGCAAATTCTGTTCAGCTGGACCTCTCACTGAAGGTATCCAACCTTGTGAAGCCCTCATCAGCTACAGCTTGCAGCTTTGATCTACTGGAAAATGTTGACTTCCAATAAAGTGACAAACTCCAAATATAGAAATCTTCACTGTGGCGCCATCCAGCAGGTTCCTGACGATGATGCCTCCTCCTCTGACATCACCAGATGCATTGCCCCACTGAACTTTACCTTCTCAGGAACCTTTCTTTGGAAGTTCTTCTAAATCCAAAGGTAAGCCCAGATCGGGCCCAATCCACCTTGTGTAGCCAAACCACGCTCCATTGCGGTCAGCCTTAACCTTTGCCCTGGTCTTGCGTGACCTCTTGTTGGCACTTTGATTTTTAAAGTACTATTTTTCACTTAACACTTCCAAAAATTCATAACTAAGGTTCTACTGATTGGTTGTAATTCATTTTTGGTGTCATTTTATTTATTAAAGTTAAAATGTAATCTGTTTCTCTAGATTGGTTTGGGATTTTTCTTGTGTTCTGTTTTCACTTTATTATATAATAATAAACATATATGTATATATATATATATATATATGTGTGTGTGTGTGTGTGTGTATATATATATATATAATTGCCTCTAAGTTAAGCCTGACTGCTTTTGTGCCAAGCTACTCGAGAGTTAAGCACAGGTTACTTTAGTAGTGACATTTGGGATTCACCCTGACGATTGAGGATGTTGCTTGTGAAGCGTGTACACCCCCAATCAAAAACCTAAATTTCTACACAACCTTTTCCAGCTGCCTTTTGAATTGTCCTCAAAGCATCCTTCCTATTATCCTGATTGGTCCATTGCTTCTGCCAGAGCTGGATGACCTCTCCTTGGATGAACTGTCCCAGTCCCCTGCCACCAGTATTAGGTCCTCCACAATCTCCTGATACCATAGCTCAGTCTTTTGATTTGTACGGTTGTATCTCGCTTATTATGCATAGTAATACCCTTCCTTCCCTACCCTTGTCTTGGTTGGTCATGACATGAAAAGGGCTGTAATGTCCAAGTAAAATTGTAGTATCGTGATAAGTGTTTCTACTGTCCTTTATTGCTATGGCAGTCCAAATAAAACATAAACTTCGCACTTGTATAGCGCACTACTCACCCGTTCGGGTCTCAAGGTGCTGTACACATACCACTGTGTAACCCCTCCTGGCTTTTCCCTGTGAGGTGCCCACTCCTGGGCAACCCCCAGGGTGAAGCCAGGCATCCAAGTGCTGTCAGGGCCGTTGTGGAGATTAAGGAAGCTATTGCCCAGAGTTACAGCGTGGGACCCATTAATTAGATGAGGCACAAAGCGAGAATTATCTGGTCCAAGGGAATTGAACGCTGGTCCCGGGACAGATCTCTGCATCAGAGGTTTGCCGCTCTAACCATTGTGCCACACTTCACCACTTCTCTAACTGAGACGTGTTAACCTTTCCTCCTAAGTTCTCCCCTCACTGGTGAGATCTCAGAGTTTTTTCTGTTTCAGCAGTGCTGATGGAGAAATGTTACTGCTTCTTGGTACTACAATATTCTATAGATTTTCTTTCAAACCTGCCTGTAAAACCTGGGCCTTTTCAGGCATAAAGTTTGGGAAATTGTCTGAATGAAAAAATCAAGCAAGCCAGCCCAAATCTTAGAGCATCGATTTAGGTTGCTCTAGGCTTCGGCATTTTGAACTAAGCAGACAGGTCTTTGCTTGTTAGACATTTTACTTAATTTAAGCAGATGGTTAGACACTTTACCTAATTTCTTCAAATAGTAAGATTGTAAAAAGGAGTGTCCACTTTGTGCAGCATGATGTAGTAATACAGTTAATTTGCTAGGCAATCATGCTACAAAGTTGCTTCTGCCAGGATCTCATTACATCAGTGGACCCAACATTTTGCATACCATGGACCCCCACTTTATCAGTACTGGAACCTGGGGACCCCCACTGAATTATTACTGGAGTCTGGGGACCCCCGCAATGAAGCTGGGGACCTAATCTGTTAATATTATTACATTTTCTAAGCTGTCACGGACCCCCTGATGAGGCTGTGTGGACCCCCGGGGGTCAATGGACTACAGGTTGGGAACCACTGTATTACATGGATTCCGAATTTCTTTGCAAAGAGCTGTTGTTTTTAATGAAGAGTATTTTGTAGGTGGCTTGCCTGTGTAGCTGGCTTTCCTCATCTGTTCATGTGTATCCACAAGTTCGTCTCGAAAGCATGTGCCCGTGCATCACAAGAGTGCCCATGAAGTAAGATTTTTCCTTCTCTAAAGTCGTTAATATTTGTCTGTCTCTTTGAACTTGCACTGGTCCTGACTGACCTTGCCTATTGCCTGGCCCTGTAGGTCATCTGGGCTAGGCTGAGCTGGAACTCAGGAAGGAGGACACTGCATGCTTTTTGAATGTAGCTCCTTCAACATGGGACTCTCAGAAGAAAGCTGGAAATGTACTACATGTAAGAGGCAGTGTTGAGAGGGGCCAGTGTAAAAGCTTTTGGGCATATCCCCTGGCTTCTGGGTGGTCATGGCTGGGCTGCACATGAGAAAAAGCCCCGCAAAGGGAGCAGACAAGGTCTCTCCTTAAGCATGTCCATCTGTGAGCTGGCAATGGTGGAAGTAAACGAGAGGGATCCATCAAATACCACAAATCTCCAGTGGTAATGGCCAGAAAAAGGCAGGTTATTGCAATCTACCAAATGTGATATATCTTCATCCTTGTTGGAGCGGGCACGGCTACTTCCTTGCCTGCCCATGTTTGGTGTCATTAAGCAGCAGACTGCAGTAGGCCAAGGCAAGAATGAGGGTCTGCGATCAGGTGCAATTTTAGTGCTCTGGCATATAAAGGTAACAGGGACTGATGAATGCCTACTGCAGGAGAATACACAACAAAAAGAAAAGCTTTCAGTCTTGGATCTCTTTGTGCTGTCCCAATAGGAAAAATCAGATAAGAGAACTCTTGGCCCCAAGGTTGTTATTGTAATTATGTAATGAGCACCCAGTTGAAGTATTGATCTTCTTGGGATTCTCTAGGTTCATCCCTAAGTGATCACTGCTTCACTGAAATACACAAGATACAAAATCCTGGCCGGCCTCAAGATCAGAAACCTGCAGACGCCTTTATCGCATACCATATTAGCTAAAACATGTCAGGTCTTCATCAGGGACTGATGAGTAGGCTCAGGTGATTTTGCCTTCAGCAGACAGTCTTCTCAGGTAAGTGAATGATCTCATAATTCTTGTTATGTCATTGCTGTAGAATAGGCATTAGGTGGAGGGAATATATCCTAGGAGGGGACATCACTTCACTTCACCACAATTCATTTTTCACTCACATTGTTACTTTTATATTGTTGATATTTTAATTGTCACCATTTACATTGTTATCGCTTAGGTTTAGGGGTACGGGGATTAGGCGCTAGGCACAGGGATGGAGGTTACTGGTTTGGAGTTGGGGTTACTGACAATGTAATGGAGTCAGTGCAACAATACAATACATGTAAGTGCATGTGTAGAAGTGATGTTTTGGAATGACAACGTGTTTGTAGGTGATGTGTGAACATTGATGATGATGATGTAGTGGTTGTAGATGTAGTGACATATACTCTGTCTGCTCAGTTTTGGAACATGACATGGTAAAAATTAACTTTCCGTTTGCACATTTGTTTGAATATAAATAAGCATGTGAATATATTGTACTAAGTCACCTTGTGAAGAAACAGGGAGGACTCTTGACGCAGATTATTGGATATGCATTTACAAATGTCATTCATAAGGTATTGGATTTTCAGTAAGTTTATACAATTGCCAAGTTTAGGGTACAACAGAACATTAACAGCATTATTTATTTTGCAGTTCTACAAAAGTCAAGTAGAAACTCTTTTTCTGCCAGAGAGTGTGTACTGACGAAGTTGGAGGTAGTTACCCAACATAGCACACATATATCCAAGATACCCATTTTTGTTTGTGTAATTTTCAGGAATTACCTATCTCATATCAAAGTATAAATTTGCTTATACAGACATAGGCCATATTTATACTTTTTTGCGCCACATTTGCATCACTTTTTGACGCAAAAGCGGTGCAAACTTACAAAATATAATTGTATTTGGTAAGTTTGCGCCCCTTTTGCGTCAAAAAGTGACGCAAATAAGGAGCAAAAAAAGTATAAATATGGGAAATAATGCCAACGTACATCCATCATAGGTCCAGTTATACTTGGCTCTCTGAATGTCAGGATACTTAAGATATCTTTTTGTTTTATAGGGTTTTATTACATTCCATAGTTCTTACTGACCAGAAAGGTGATGAGGCAGAAGTGGTAGAGTCATCTAATTCTCTGCTCCTACCACTGGCCTTTCTAAATCTATATAAGTGGTCAGTGGTGGGGATGGTAAAGAAAAGGAAAGTGTATCCCTACAGTTGGATCCTGCAAACACTATTTCACATTGTGTGCAACCTGAGAGGTTGTGTGCAACCTGAGAGATTGCCTCTCCACATTTTCATACAACTGGAGTAATTGATTTAGACACTACTCTGTCTCAGATCTTGGACGCCATAACTAACTTACAAGAAGTTAGTGTAGTTACATGAGAGACTAAGATGCTTGTTTCAGATCCAGTTGTAATAAAATAAGAAAAAGGTTAATTACAATAAGAATTAGTTTTCTTGTGAAAAAAGAGACAGGGTTCATATTAAAATGAGAAAAAGAAGAATCAAGTGTAGTACTTTTACCTATAAATTATAAGAGTTCAGATTCATGAGCATTGCCTCCTCCCCAAGAGAAACAAATAGTTTCTGTTGGATACAACTACCTGTGGATTCCTCACCTAATGAATTCTCCCCATGCGTAGCATTAGACTGAAACTTCTCTCTAGCTCTGCACGTCGGCGAGGACGTCACAATTGCCCGACTCCACGTGGCTCCGTGTGATGTCATTGTGGCAATAAGAGGCCCTCGCCGGCGTGCTGACGTCAGTTTACGCCATTTTTGACGTGCCTTTGAAACATATAGAAAACATCGACAATCTAAACACTTCATGATCATAAATAATAAAACTTTATAGAGAACCTTTATATAAAAACTTTTACAAAGCTCCTTAAAGAGAGCATACCATCATGAGCAGTTTGCAAACTTGGAAATAACCTGAATTGCAACTATGAACACATATACATATATAGAAACATAGAAATTAAGGCACTGAAGTGCACACCCAAGGCGATCCTGGTATGACCAGACAGACAACGGGGAGGTGGGAGGGTCCGTGAGGAATCCACAGGTAGCTAATGTATGCACCAGAAAAAGCGTTACCAAAGGTAAGTAACTTGCTCTTCTGATGGATACAACTACCTGTGGATTCCTCACCTAATGAATAGAGTCCCAAAGCAGTACCACCTCGGAGGAGGGTGTCCGTCTGGTCACACCAGGAACTCCTGCAGCACAGACCGTGCAAAATGGCCATCACTCTGCACCTCTGAATCCAGACAGTAATGCTTTACAAAGGTGTGGAGGGAAGACCAAGTCGCGGCCTTACAGATGTCCGCCACCGGAACACCTCTGGCCAAAGCTGATGAGGTCGACTTGGCCCTGGTGGAATGGGCTCTGATCCCCTCAGGAGGATCCTTCTTCGCCAATGAGTAACATATTTTTATAAAAAGAACGACCCACCTGGAGAGCGTTCTCTTGTGGACGGCCTCCCCCTTCCTCTTCCCCACGTATCCGATAAAGAGTTGTTTATCCAACCGGAACTCTCTCGTCCTGTCAATATAAAAGCTGACAGCCTTCTTAGGGTCCAGACGATGGAGTCTTTCCTCCTCCTTCGATGGGTGTGGAGGAGGGTAGAACGACAAGAGAGTTATGGATTGTCCCAAGTGAAACAGAGACACTACCTTGGGGAGGAAAGCCGCCCTGGTCCTCAAAATCACCTTGTCCTTATGAAAAGTCGTAAAAGGCGGGTGAACAGAAAGGGCCTGTAGTTCACAAACACGTCTAGCCGACGTAATGGCTGTCAGAAACACAGTTTTGAAAAACAAATACCTCAAGGGACAAGAATGAAGCGCCTCAAAGGGAGAGCCCATCAACAAAGTCAACACCAGATTCAAGTCCCACTGCGGCATGATAAAAGGAGTTGGAGGAAACCTATTTGTAAGTCCCTTAAAAAATCGTAAAACCAAAGGAGATTTGAATAAAGAGGGTTGATCTGGAAGACATAAGAAGGCCGAAAGGGCCGAAAGATAGCCTTTAACAGTGGCCACAGCACAACCATGCTGAGCCAACGATAATGCGAATAACAATATATCAGAAAGATGGGCACTTAAGGGATTCATTTTCTGCTCTCCACACCAACGAACGAATTTAGCCCACCTACTAGCATAGACCGATTTGGTGGAGTGTCGCCTGGCCGATAAAAGAACGTCCACCACCTCTGGTGGGAGAGAAAAAGCACTAAGGTTGGCCCGCTCAATCTCCAGGCATGAAGGTGCAGGCTCTGGAGGTGGGGGTGTAGAACCTGCGACTGCGAGAGGAGGTCTGCCCTGAGAGTGAGATGGAGCGGAGGGCACAGAGAGAGTTGGAGAAGGTCTGCATACCATACCCTTTGTGGCCAATCCGGAGCTATTAAAATGACTTGGGCCCGGTCTTGGCGAATATTCCTCAAAACCCGAGGAATCAAGGGTATAGGGGGAAACACGTAAAGCAACTGGTTGCACCAGGACATCTGAAATGCGTCCCCCAACGCTCCTTGAATCGGATACTGAAGGCTGCAGAACGACGGACAGTGCGCGTTCTCCCGAGTGGCAAACAGGTCTATCTGGGTAAAACCCCACATCTGAAAGATGTGAAGAATCAGATCCGGATGCAGACGCCAATCGTGGTCGTCCGAGAGGAAGCGAATGAGTCTGTCCGCCCATATTTTTTTAACCCCGGCCAGATCATTTGCTACTACGCAAAGCCGATGGTCCCGAGCCCAGGACCAGAGTCGTAGAGCCTCTCTGCAAAGAAGGTACGACCCTACACCCCCCTGCTTGTTGATATACCACATCGCGGTCGTGTTGTCCGTTAGGATCTGAACCGACTGACCGCGAAGGGAAGGGAGAAACGCCTTGAGGGACAAACGAATCGCCTTCAGTTCCAGCAGATTGATATGAAACCTCTGCTCTACTGGAGACCAACGACCCTTGATCTCCAGATCCTCCAGATGAGCTCCCCACCCTAAGGAGGAGGCATCCGTTATCACTGTGGTCACCGGAGTTGGCAGCGAAAACGGCTTTCCTTGTGAAAGGTTGCCGTCTGCAGCCCACCATCGGAGATCCGCCACAGTGTCTCTGGATATCTTTATTGACTCTCCTAGGTCTCCCCTGTGTTGAAACCACTGCCTGGGGAGGCACCACTGAAGAGCCCTCATATGCCAGCGTGCATGAGTGACCAACAGAATGCAAGAAGTGAACAGGCCGAGCAGACGAAAGACCTTGAGGACTGGAACTACTGCTCCTTCTTGAAACATTGGAACCAAAGCCTGAATGTCCTGTGTCCGCTGTGGCGGAGGAAAGGCCCGATTCAATGTCGTGTCCAGTACTGCCCCTCTAAACAGGAGGCGTTGAGAGGGCTCTAGGTGAGACTTGGGCACACTTATTGAAAAACCCAGACTGAACAACAACTGGGTTGTCAGCTGCAGATGACGCAACACAAGCCCTGGAGACTCAGCTTTGATCAACCAATCGTCCAGGTAACGGAATACTGCTAACCCCTTCCTCCTGAGGTGTGCTGCAACAACCGCCATTACCTTCGTGAAGACCCGAGGTGCAGAAGTAAGACCAAAAGGAAGGACCGCAAACTGATAGTGCTGCGACCCTACCACAAACCGGAGATACTTCCTGTGCAACTTGAGAATGGGAATGTGAAAATAAGCATCCTGCAAGTCGACCGACACCATCCAATCCTCCTTGTTCAACGCCAAAAGCACCTGTGCTAAAGTCAGCATTTTGAATTTATCCTGTTTAAGGAACCAATTCAAAACCATCAGGTCCAAAATAGGTCTCAGGCGACCATCCTTTTTGGGGATCAGAAAGTACCTGGAATAGCACCCCTGACCCCTCTCCTGCTCCGGAACCAACTCTACTGCGCCCTTCAACAAAAGGGAGAGAACCTCCTGTTCTAGCAACAGGAGATGATCTTCTGGACAAAAGGAAGGACGGTGAGGGAAGGGAGGAGGAATCTCCCGAAAGGGAAGAGCATAACCTTTTCTTACCACACTGATGACCCAGGAATCTGATGTTATGGACTCCCACATGGGAAGAAAAAGAGAAAGCCTCCCCCCTACCAGAGAGACATGGGAGACGATGGCAAGAGGACTAGGGCTGCTTTCCTTGTGGCAACCTTCCTGAGGAAGAGGAAGAGGAAGAGGAAGGGTGCTGCTGCTGGGTGGCCCCTCTTGTGCGGACTCTACCCGCCCCCTAAGCAATCGATAAGGGAGGCTCGAAGACTGCTGCCCCGGCTGCTGTGACCTCCCACAAAAGGAAGCCCCTCTGCCAAAAACTTGCAGCCGTCTGAATGACCGAAACGGGGTGGAAGCAGCCTGCAGACCCAGAAACCTAGCAGTGGCCCTACATTCTTTAAAGCGCTCTAGCGCATAGTCCGCTTTAGATCCGAATAGTTTTGCCCCATCAAAAGGCAGATCCAATAGCGTGGCCTGGACGTCAGAAGAAAAACCAGAAGTGCGTAACCACGCATGACGCCTGGTGGCAACGGAAGTCCCCATGGCTCTTGCAACAGGGTCCTTGGCATCCAGCCCTGAATGAATAGCTTGCGTGGCCGCCGCCTGAGCGTCCGAAAGAAGGCTATGCAAGTCCTGGGGCATGTCCGGAAGAACAGTCTTTGCCGCATTCATTATAGCATGTATATACCTGCCAAGAATACAAGTAGCATTGGCAGATTTTAGCGCCATGCTACACGATGAAAACACCCTCTTGGCCGATTGATCCATTCACTTGGATTCCCGGTCCGATGGGACTCCCGGAAACAAACCAGAGGTCGACCTCGAAGAGCAGGATGCTTGCACTACCAGACTCTCTGGTGAAGGGTGTTTTGACAAAAACTTCGGGTCCCCAGGCGCAGACCTATAACGCCTGGCAACTGACCTACTAACAGCCAAAGAGGTGACAGGCTTCTTCCACACCTCTTCGATTGGTTCCATAAGAGCCTCATTAAAAGGTAAAAGAGGATCCTCCATGGCTGTAGCAGGTGCAAAACTTCCGGTAACAGGTTGGTCTTAACCTGAGCTGTAGGTAAAGGAAGTTCCAAAAAAGTCACAGCCTTCCTAATCACTGAATGGAAAGTGGCTGCCTCCTCCGTATATTCTCCTGGGGAGGCCAGATCCCATTCTGGAGAAGTGTCAAGTCCACTTGCAGTATCCAGTCCTGGGAACTCACTCTGGGGATCAGTGATCTCCCCTTCTTCAAGGAATTCTTGCCGATATTCCCTTTCTTCCAGCAACCTAAGGGCCTTTCGCTGAGACCTCAACTTGGCCTCCAGCCCCGGCGTCGACATGGAGTGCAACGACATTGGTGAATGGCGCTGGGAAGGTGTCATGATAGGATTCCCTGATCCACCCGACGCCGCAGATGGATCCATCGGCGCCATGGACAAGGCTCCTGCAACCGACTGCGCCATCCAGCCTCTAGGTTCCATCTCCTCCGACAACGGCGTTGAAGGTCTCTCCCTCGACGTCAAGGGCTGCGCCGCCGGCAGAGGTGCTTGATCAGAGTCTCCAGTCGGACAGAACGGCATAAACGGCGTCGGCCTGTATGGAGCCGGAACGCCGAGATTGAATGCCAGGGGACCGGTGGGGCCAGCCGGCGCACCACCTCCCGGAGCCATATTTTGGAATATGGCAAACATGGCATTGAGAAATGCCGCCGGATCCGTACCCGGAGTCGGGAATGAAGGATAACCTTGTGGAGCCGGCGCCGGGCTGGACTCTTGTGCACCTGGATGCACCGGAGAAGCCAGATGACTTTGAGGCTCCACGACCTCAAAGACTGACAGCGCCGGGGACATCTGTGGTGTCACTGGCTGTGGGGACACCGTCGGACTCACTTCCCAAGACTTGCGGAGCCGAGTCGGCGGAGACCTCGACTCCGACCGACTCCTGGATCGACGCCGAGAGTCCCGGTGATGCTGCTTTTTGTGTGACGAATTCATGGTGCTGCTTCCTCTCCTTCTTTGACTTAGCTAAAAATAGCTCAGCCTCACGCTCCTTCAACGCCTTCGGATTCATCTTCTGACAGGAGCTGCATTCCTGGACATCGTGATCCAAACTGAGGCACCAAAGGCAGTTGTTGTGATGGTCAGTCACCGACATCCGACCTCCACACTCCCTGCAGGGCTTGAAACCCGATTTCTTTGGAGCCGACATCAAGAAAAAAACAAAGTATCCCTTTCGAAGAGTGAACGAAACAGGTAGCCAGAAAAGTAACCGTTATCGAAGGCACGGAAAAAAGGGAACTGATGTCAGCACACACTCGAGGGCCTCTCCCCAAGAGAAAAAAATAGTTTTATACACATTTTTGTCCCATAGGAAATCCTCATTTACCCTTAGCACCCCCACAAAGATCCAAAATCCAAAGAAATTTACATTATTCCTTAATCAATGTTAGTTTTTTGTGTGCAAACCTGCAATCTTTCCAGATGATCAAACAAAGGTGTTTTTTTTTTTATATGTATCATATCTAAAAGGAAATGCAGCCAATTGGAATATTCCGTTAGTAGAGGGAAGTGATCCTTTGCTTTACAATCTTTCAGATTTTTGTGATCAGATGCAGAAGTTGTTTGATAGAAAGTCCCATACTCTTTCTTTAGATAATAAGCTGTTAAACCTAAAACACGGCCATCAAGGTTTATTCAGTTATATTACCACATTTTATCACATGGTAGTTAAGACTGCTTAGTCAGAAGCAACATTGTTTAGTATGGTCCCCAAAAGTGAGATGAAAGATTACTTGACAGAGCTGATAAGTGGCATTTTGGTAATCATCTATCTAATAAGCCAGCCTTAGACAAAAGAGAACAGAGTTATGGAGACTTCAATGCAGCTAGAATGTGTAATAGGGACCCATATCTAAAAAAAAAAAAAAAGAGAAAGAAAGAAGATGTGTTAATAGTCTTTGCTTATATTGCAAAGGTCAAGATACGGACCGTAGAACTAAATTCAAGACTTCTAAGAGTCAGGTGCCTGTAATTAAGGTGGTTCCCAAATTCGCAATGAACGCTACGCAGTCAGCAGTGGACCCTATGATGATTCCCATGAAGACGAGACTGTCAGAAGCCTAGGAAAGAGGGGTGTCAGAACGTTTAGATTCTGTAGCTTCCAGAAATAACATGAATATTAGATTTGTTCAATCTTTGCAACTTCTAACCACAAAGTAATGGTGTCCTGATAATGCTAAAACAGTAGATGGTTTTAACTTATCTTCCGGTTCAGCCAGATTTCATGCATATACATTTTGTGTTGATCTGATTGTTTCTCCCCAGTGGAAAGCGATTCTCAATATACCTTGGCTGACTTTGCATAATCCTGTATTGATTGTGCCGCGAGAACAGTCCAACTGGATTCCAACTACTGTCAGAGTGATTGCAGGCTTTCATGTATCTCTGATGAAAATCGTCACTCTTAGGTACATGTAGGAATGATTATGTCAGCATCTGTTGGGCGTGCTATGCCATTGGCTCCTTGTTATCAAGAATCTAGTGATGTATTTGAAAAGAAAAGTCACATTTGTAACCCCAGCACAGAAGTTCTGACTGCAGGATTGGTTTGAAACTAGGTGTCTCAGTTCGTAGTAAGCCAGAGATAGAATACCTTAGACAGCAATTGGAAAAAAAAGACAGAAGCTGCAATAGTACAACAGCCTACATCCATATTAATTAGGAAAATTCATAGTTTTTCTATAGTTTTGCTAAATTTTATGCGAGGCTCTTTATACGTTATTTTTTTTTCTAATTGTAACACCCCTTACAAAGTTACGACAGAAGGGGAGGAGGCTTTTGTCTGCGGAAAAAGAATCAGATCAAACATTTTTTTTTTTAAGGAATGTTTTTCTAGTGCTCCAGTTTTTCTACATCCTAATGTAGAATTTACTTTCATTGAGATGGATGCTTTTTATTTCATATTTTGTCTCAGAAAAATACACATACTGGCCAAGTTCATTCAACAGCTTACTTTTCCAAGACATTTTTCACCTGCAGAGTTAATTGATACTATAAATTACAAGACACCTTTGGCCACTGAGAAAAAATATTTGTGAGGATCAGTGCTTAATTTGTGCTTTTTGAAACTGGTGCTAAGCACCGGCACTTATTTTTGAGGACTGGCGCTTGTTGTTCTGCCTCAAGCATTTACAGCTAGCAAAATACACATTTGGGAAAGACGGAGGAAGTGAAACACGAAAAATCTTCACAATGGGAGAAAGCAGAAAGCTGCAAGAGTGAGCTGAAGGGTCAGGGAGGGGCATTAAATGGATTGAAGAGGCCCGAGATGGCTTCAGGATTACGCTGCCTCAGTATTCCGTGTTAGCACATTTAATTGCAGCAGCTGCATGTTTAAGAGGAGGGTTTTGAGCACCGTCACGTTTTAATTTACAAATTAAGCACTGGTGAGGATTAATGATCGCAGATATTTGCAGCTTTTTAGATTAACTCAAGCACTTAACCCTAGAAAAGTCAGATGGATTTTTCTCTATGATTTTGGGATAAAGTATAGACCAAATCCTAAGAATGGAAAGCTGGTGCCTTTTCTCTACAAGATCAATTGGAGAATGAGAATCAAGAGAATGAAGGTCCATCATGTATCCTGTCTTCCATTGTGTTGATTTCTGTTGATTATTTTTTTTACCAAAGTACTTGTGGAATATCAATGTATACACAAAGATACTACTTTCAAAGAATAAGAGAATAGACATGCAAAATATGGCTTGCTTTATTGTGAAAAAACTGTATATTTACCATCAGACTAGTTAAGTCAAAAGGCTATGAATTAGCTTCACTGCTCAATGGTGGCTGGCACCCTGGAGTGGTTATGTCCTTGTCAGCAGCAATAATATATTTTTGCTGGACAAGATGATTTACTGTTTTTAAGTGGTATGTACAAATATGCTCAATTGATTTTAATGTTAAGTTGCCAAGGAATATAGATTGCATAATGATGCCTGAAGAGCATTTGGCTAAAATGGGTCATGTTATATTTCTTCCAGATGTATCCACATCCAAAGAGTTAGGAGAGAATATTTAATGTTATTTGCTTTCATGGTGCTATGCAAGCGCAGATTACTGATAGTGTGTCTTAGTTTATTTAAACATTCTGGTCTGCATTTTATAAGGAGATACAGAAGTGTCTGTTCACTAGTTTCCATCCTTGTATACATGGACAGAGTGAAAGATCGAATCAGTGTGTTGAACGGTACTTGAGGTATCACCCCTACTCACAGGAGGAGTGTTTGGGTGAGACATTGCAGTTCTGAGAGTAGATTTACCTCATCATAAGACATTTATCTATGGAAATGTCACCCTTCTTTTATTTGTATAGTCATTATTCTGTATATTACTTCTGGATTAGTCTGTACCCACTCTGTTCTGTGCAAAAACATTTAACTAAGTTAAATGATATTCAGAAAGCTGCATGGAAAGCTTGTGCAAAAACTAAAAAGTGTTAAAATAATCCATGCCTTCACATCTACTTGAATTCTAAACATGTCTATTGAAGCAAAATTATAAACATAAGCTCTAGGTGAGGCAGAGCTACACCTCCCAAGATAATGAGCAATGCATTGCTAATTTCTCCCACAATTTAGCCACTTTTATACATTTTCTTCTCATAAACAGAAATGACAAGTTGACTTCGGACAGTAGGAGTTTCTTCAGGTGGCAGCTATTCTCGTGAGAAAGACGGAGAAGATATTGAAAAGATACAGAGTATACATTTCTCAGATGTAGAGTTAGTCATTTCTGAATACTCGCTTACGATTGCCAATATGAAAAGGAGGCTGAATACATCAGAAGTGCGGGTACAGTGCAAGCCCAGTATGTAACAAGGGCATACAAAATGCTAAAGGTTACACATAGTGATGAGTTCACTAATTGCAATGTACATCAGCATAAATCCTGAACACAAAACCAATTAATATTCTGTAAATTTCTATTCTAATAGTAAAAGATGCTCTGCACCCCTATTTTGTAGTTCAGAAGTTGCAGTTCCTCACAAAACATTTCCATTAGAGAAAATATTCTAAATTGCAACCCAAGTTTGTGTATTCATTTGTAATAGAACAGATTGTGAATCCAGTTAAAGGAAAATTGTGCTTGTTTAGGATTTTGAAGAAAAAAAATGTAAGAAGAAGGTACTTGGTAGATTGGAAGGGGTTCGGTCCTGAGGAACAATAATAATTACCTGCTTCAAATGTTCATGCTCCTTGCCTGCTGAGACAGGGTCCTTTGGAGTTGGCACTTTCAGGAAGTGGGGCTGGAGGTATGGCTTACCACTTTGTGTGGCCCATATGCATGGAGGTGGTTCTCCAAATCAGCTCGAGCTGGGAGGCGTTCAGCAAAGAAAAGGCTGGTGGTCATCATGGGGTGCTGGCAGTGTGTGGGCTGAAGCTGTGCATGAGCAGAATTTTTGATGCGTAGAAGCATGTTGACAATGAATTATGATTTCCAGCAGGTGACAAACTCTTGCGAGTCTGAGGGAGATAGAGGCCATCTTAGATTGCTTGGTATAGTTCTCCTGATGGTTCATGGCATACTTTGCTAGGCAATCATGCTACCATGTTGCTACAGTCAGGATATTGCTACATGGATTCCAAATTTCCTTGCAAAGACCTATTGCCTCTCAAAGGATTATTTTGGATGGACAACTGAAATCCAGAGAAGAATCCTGAAGTAATGTTGTTGATGAACATTTCCTTGAGTTCTCTTGAGCTTTTGTTTGAACTATTAGCCTGAGTTGTATTCTTCTATGTTACCCTGTGATTTAACAGGGAGAACTTTCTAAGTGAATTATTATATATGTACTTACAAACATCATATTTACACTATTAGAGTTTCAGTAAACTACATAATTGCTCAGATTATGGAACAACAACATCTTAGCAGTATTGGGTATTTTGTGGTTCTACAGACATTATGTAGAAACAATAATTCAACTTCCAGTAAAGAAATACTAATGAAAATATATACTATGTTTTCCCATTCTCCTTGCCCCACTTCTGCCACTGGTCTGCAATTTGTAATATGGACATGCATATATATTGACTCCACAGTCTCATCTTCCATTATAATGTTATGGTTCAGTGGACATGGAGTTAGGAATAGTAAATATATATTTTCATATGTGTCTTTTATTGATATTTTGGTAGTCGATATTCTGGAGTCGATATATATTCACGGCAATATTATGGACCTGAATATATTTAAATATACAGCTTTACTGATGCATTCCATGTAGTACATGAGTTGCCAAGGTGGAGACAAACTTGGATTAATTTTTGACAACCTTTGCCCTAATTAATGTTGAAACACTAGACCTGTGCCTCCTAGATGCTAAGAACAGGCTCTACAAGTCTATTTACTGTTCTCCTACAGCAGTAGTTTAGAGATGTGCATTTTCGTTAATGAACCACCTTCTACATTCAGTTTGTGCTGTCCTGATCATTTTCCGACTGTTTTTAGTCCCCCGTGGAAGTAACAGGTTACCTACACTTTCCTGAAGGCAATAGGTGTAGGATAATGTATTCTAGGAATATGTATACTGAGACAAACACTGCTTTTAGGGCAATTTTCAACTTTTCTGTTGTAAGGTCAAAATGGACCCCTCAGCCACTTAGAAAAAGAGCCCCAAAGGAGACTCCTTGTCACTTGTCAAAACCACTTGATGAAAACTTTCAGGCGCTCCATCAATCTCACTTGTTGAATCCATTGTTAGTTGTGTTTTTTTTGCCTACAGCTGCCGGCTTTGGAACTGGGGAACCAAGTTTGAATTTTGACCTCGGCTCAACAACCTGTGATTCTCTTAATTTCTCCCTGCCTAAAAATGCATAATGTTCAGATGAAAAGCACTCTAATGCCCCTGGGTCAGGTTCACGTTAAAAACATCAAAACACATACTTTTTGCATACTTCAACCATCTATTAAATATGAGTGCAATTGTGGTTTTGGTACAAGAAAGATGTTTGAAAATAAATCCTCCTTGTGAGCATACCATTGTAAATAATGTAATCATATCACCCATCCGTTTTACAGACCATATTGCAGCAAAACGACTCAAATGTTTTAAAAATGCACTTAGGAGAGTCCACAACTTTATCCACACCCCCTCTGTCCGTCATTAAGCAATATTGTACAGTGTGCAGCCACTTTTCAAGAGTGAGCAGCGATGCTTCATTCCTCATAATGAAAGAATTGGACTCTTGCCACCAGCACCAAAGAGACCTCCAGAGCCTGTGAAGTTATACAACCAGGCTTCCCAGTCACCGACCAACCAAAAACCATAGCAATAGACTTGACACTGCTACTGTCTTCCCAGTAACTTACTGATAATCTGCAGTGATAAACTCCAGAACAGTATCAAGGTGGGACAGCTACAAAACTACCCTCCTTGCATCTCTGACAACAACTCGTGGCTTCAGGGTTGAAGTTTGTATTTTTGGCAGGGATCAGTATAGCCTACATACAATGTAAAGGCTGTTCCTCTTTGAACAACCTGCATGTCATAAAATGTAACATATGCATTCATTTGCCAATCAATACACACACATTTCACTTTGTAATTGTTTATTAAACATAATTCCTAGTGGTATTACTGAAAACGCGATTCAGTAATACGTGGAATCCCCCTATAGCAGCGAGAATGCTCTAAATGTTTTCTGTAAGATTTTATCGGCCTCACACGGAATGTGTAGTAAGAATTTTGCTACTTTGTCTTACAAAACTGCTGATGATGTCTGAGGGCATCTGTTTGTGCACAGCTCTCTTTGTGCAGCCATCCGCCTTACAAACCATAGAGGAGCAAATACGACTCAAATGTTTTAACATTGCACTTAAGAGAGCTCACATCTTCATCCAGATCCCTTCCGCGTGTGTCTGTTAGCGAGCCTAATGTGATTACACTTGCGACTTTCCAACTTGAAGCGGATCTGAGTTGTACAATCAGTGGGCATATTTCTAAGTGATTCATTACTTGGGGCATCCTAAAAAAAATTGAAGAATTCTTTGAATTCTGTTCCGCCCAGGCAACTCCTGTTGTCTATTACTTGTAGAGCAAGTATCTATCTGAGCCCTGCCCATGAATACCTAGCCAGACCTCGCCTTGTATACCTTGACACGACGCCTTTAGGAAGTTACGTGTTACAGAAATGCAACCAAGCAGGTTGCAAGCACCAATGCTGTAAAAATAAGGCTCTTGTGAGCAGTATTGCTTACTTGACATGCTTTTGGGACAAGCACAAGTTCAGGTTTATGAATCACACTTTGACCTTCAAAGCCTTCGAGAACACAAATTTGACAAACATTGATAAGCACTATAAGGAAGGGTGTGCGCAGAAGGGAAGAGCGGCCAAGCTTCCAAAACTGTCAGCTGATTCTCTGTGTGAGGATTAGCACAATTTCTACCCTTTAATAACATTAAATATTGCTTGCATTCTCTACTAAGATTCTAATAGCTCGAAGACAAGCAGTGCTAATACCACGTTTTCAAATATCATACCTCAGTTTTCAAAATGTTTTGAACCGATTACTTGACAATGTAATAATCCATTCTGTAAACTCTCCAAGTGCAAAAACGTATTTTTCTTATGCCGACCAGGGATGGCTGGTATTAGGGGGCGAAATGGGCGTCGTCCTGCCACCCTGGGGAGTAACAAAAGGGACAGAAGAAACAGCAAGCAGCTAGCAATAAATTGTGCTGGCTGCCCGGTGACAAAGATGTGTAAATCTGAGTTTGTTTTTTGAAGGGTGGGGAGGATGGCCATGCGCATGCATTGGCTGGGTGAGGTTTTCCTCAACGTGGAGGCCTAAATCAGGGCAGCGACGACGCACTGGTGGGTGCGGTGTGTGTCTGACTGCAGAGAATAGACTTTTACTTTGGGCGTTATTCACATGGCCCAGGGAGGAGACGAAAGACCTCCATTATGGCAGAGGCCACCCCCAAAGGGGGCATCAGGGGCCGGCGCATTAACAGCCGCCGGGGACCCGTAAATTACAGTTTCAAGCCGCCTCAGTGGCAAACCAACAAAAAGGCATCCTGCATCCCCCGCAAGGGGAGAGGGGGAACGCGCCAAGGCTGGCCCAAGGACATCGGGCCAACGAGGGCCCAGCAAGGACAAAGGAAGCTTACAAACCCTCCTATGAGGGACACCGCCGCACCCTCAGCTTGGAAGGCAGACTAAAAAGATTCTGCTGCCCAAGCAGAAATTACTTGTGGGCCAGGAGGGACAGCGCGCAGGATTGCGAGAGAGGAGAAGCGTGGAGGCACCGGAGTGGGTGGCATGAGGATCTAAGCAGCGCCGGTGGGAGCACGGAGGAGCCAGGAGCCGAGCCATGAAGACCCCCCCCCCCGGAGCCAGGTGAAGGAGGACAGGGCTGAATCGGAGCCTGGGGCCAACTCGCCGATGTTTGTGTGGGGGGTGGGGAAAGTTGTTGGGGTTGAATCTCTGGCGGGGGGATGAGAAGTTTCCCGACCCCTCCCCCACCAGCCTAGATCCACTTTGGCACCACCTTAGCCCCCGCCCGGAATGCGAGGCTCTGTATCTGTCTGTGTTAAAACTTGTTTCTTTCTCAAATTTAAAGCCGCAGTCTGAAACCCGAGCAGAGGCCAGGACTGTCCCTGCACGGGAGGAATGGCCCTGCTGCTGGGCACAGCCTGTCCGTGGCCCCGGCACACTCCGATCTGTCCCTTTCTGCACGGGCACAGCCTGTCCGTGGTAGGGTGACCACCTGGCATTGAGGCAAATTCTGGACAGGACTGTAAAAAATTCAGGACAAAGGGTCAAAATTCAGGACAAAAATTCAGGACAAAGGGTCAAAATTCAGGACAAAAATTCAAGAACAAACGTCAGTTTTACAGACACACGCAAGAGCGGCCATGCCTCACTATGTTGTCAGTGCATTTATGTACTCTTTTTTAACATAGCACTATTTATTCACTGTGGACCTTTTGTGATTGCCTCCTGGTGTGCTACATTCAGGTGTCACATTACGTCCTTGTTCAGTAGTAAATTAATGCCCTTCACGGCAAGGCCATCACCCCTACCCAAATCTACCCGATCTTTCCTGAAGAGAAAGTAACAGCAACATTTTGATTATGTTTCTGAACATTTCAAAACCCCTGGCAAACAGTTTGGGAAACATTACGGTAATTAACCTTATGCTAGTTTAAGCAAATTGAACAAAAACATCTGGCTTACCCCAACCACCCATGGACTTTCAACCTAATTTTTGTTAAAGAGGCAGGGCAGATGGTGTGGGTGACAGTCTCACACCTAATGACAGGATGTGATATACCCATAAATTGTCTGTAGTCTCACTGCACTAGAGTGTATGTTTGGGACTCTACATTTATCTCAGAAATGGGAGCCCGGACTACCAATCAAAGATAATAAAAGAGTAGGATGAAATCGAGATCAAATGGGAGATCCACGGCAAGTAATTCAAAGGGCTGTTGCTAACAACTGGATAAATAAAGAAGAGAAGAACAAGGTGGGACAATTCCTAAAATCAGACAAGATGGGTCCACCAAGACTATTTGAAGGTATTGGGTACCTGGGGAGTTGTCTGCACACAGGAGCGAAACAGAAGAGGCACTGTCAAGTGGTTGAACAATCAACACCCATCCACCTTGGCAAACTCTTCTGGTGCAATGGTTCGCTGTTAGTGCTTGTGAAGGGTGAGCAGGGGCCAGACCCCGTGCAAGGTTGTGCAAGGCAATTGCCCACTTAGTCCATGTCTTTATATGGTTTTGAAATTGAGCAAAAGCCAAACTAGAGATCTGGGTTATCCCTAAGTGTCAAGTACACATAGAATCTTCAAAATATTTGGGATGTAAATTGCACAAACAAAATTTACAAATTTTTAAATTTAATTAGTGTTTCTTTAACATATGGCACTGTGTTCGCCTTCATACACAATTAGATCTCAGATTGAACTGGGAACCAGTTACCTTTTGATACCTAGTGATTAATATCTACCATTCTTACACTGATTTCCAGGATGAAAATCTCGGCAGAGCGAACGGTCTGTCCAAGCCCAGTTTGCTTTTTGGTGTTTTCTTCTGCTTTCTGTAGAGGCCATGTGGAACTAGCGAAGATGGTGTGCTACCCCAATGATAGTATTATTTTGCAAACCGTCCCCTGCTCGTCCTTCATTCCTTCTTCAGACAGGCCACACATCTGATTTGGTCGCTGCGGCACCATCGGGAGCTCTTTCCACTCTAAAGCTAACTGTGACTGCGGGTGGATTAGATCTTCTGGACTTAGAATGCTTTTATTCAGCTGCAGATGTCCAATGGGTGGCTCACTGGCTTTCTGCCCACCTCCCTGCATGAGATGGGGTTTACCAGTAAAGACTTTTAAGGAAGGCTTAATGCACTGCTCATCGTTTCCTACTGACCATTCTATGGATCACCATCCGGGGTTATCATGCATGGCTTTCTCTTGCCTTGCCAGAACCTGTAAACTCACTGACACGAAGAAACCCTATGCTCCTGCACTACCTTTGCTAAGCCTTCCCACTCGCACAGGATGGCTGTGCTCAGAGCAACTCCATCAGTGGCATGTTGCAGGTGTCTTAAAATTGGGGACTTTGTTTCTGAACAGTGAGCTACTAAATTTCCAAACCCTTGTGGCAGACTACCATCTTCACCCCGGTCAACTCCTTACCTACAACCACCTTAAATAATCATTAAATGCCCTATTTCATGTCTGCTACCTAGCACTAACCCTACAAGAGGTGTGCCAGAAGCTCTGTACCATAGGAAATGGTGGCAAACTGATAGAATGGGTGTACAGACCTATCCTGCAACATGGAAACCCCTCCAGGTCTTCTTGTCATACTGGATGATTGATGTAGCCAAACCTCTGCAAGATATGGACTAAAATACTGGACTTTCCCCACAAAGTATCCCACAACTGTCACTTTAAGTAAGTTCATAGTGCTTCCTTGTGAATGCATTCTGCCCGTTGCTTGCCATTGGCCTTGTGGTTTGTAACTCACAATTTGTTGCTTTCAATTTGCTGGCTTTATTTGTTTTAGGCTATGCAGCTTGAATTCGTCCCTTCCCTTGCCAAAACCTTATTTACAGTATCCTGCCGAGTGCTCCCTTTCTGTAAACAGGCCTTTAAATCTTGTTCTTATCTTATCATATTTGCTGTGCATTCAAAGAACAAAGTCAAATGTCAGGCGCTCTCTTCGGTGGGAACTTAGTGTTTACTTTCCTTTCTCTGACTTCAAAGTGAGAGGATTTATGCAACAATCTTGCTGGATACTGGGGTTAGGAAAGAGTTTTTTCTATCACATGACAACATTTAAATAGACTTCAGAATATATCAGAATTTGAAGTACAAATCAAGCACATTTTTGTTAATTCTGAACTGTGCTGGAAACAAATACCTTTACATGATTAAAACAAATCATTGCATTAGGTGATGCAATTCCCACACATCATCGTCTGTGCACAATATAGTTTGATTTGAAAAACTGTATATCTGTGCAAATGTAATGGTCATTTCAATCAAAAATGTGTTGTCAGTAATGGCAGTGTGTTACCACACCATGCATGCTCCACTCTGCTCTGCACCACTCCACACCACTGCACCCTACTCTGTATCACTCCACTTTACGCCACTCTATGCCACTGTTCTCTTCTCCATTCGGAACCACTCCACATTATGCCACTGCTCTCTATGCTACTTCACACTATGTCTCTCTACTCTACTCTGTACTACTCTACTCTAAGCCACAGCACTTTATGCCTCTCTACACCACTGCGCTCTGCTCGTCTGCACGCCATACCACTCCAGTCTAGGCAACACCAATCTAATCCGCACAAATCCACTCTCTGCCACTCTGCAACGCTGCACTGTATGCCACTGCACTCTAAGCTAATACACTCTATTCTAATGCACTTTACTCTGTAACACTCAACTCTATGCCCCTGCACTCTACATCAATACACTGTACATCATTCGAATCTACTCTGCACTCTATGCCACGGCACTCTACACTACTTTACTCTATGCCATCACACTCTATGCCACTTTATGCAACTCCACTCTAACCTGCACTTCTCCACTCTAAGCCACCTCACTCTACTGTAAAATAATCTACTTTATGCCACTGCACTCTGTGCCACTGCATTCTATGCCACTGCACTCTACCCTGCACCTCTCCACTCTATGCAACTGCACTCTACTCTGAAACAATCTATTCTACGCCACTGTACTCTATACCACTCTGACCACTGCACTCTAGTTCAATGCACTCTACACCACTGCAAGCTGACACTCTGCAACACTGCTCTGGCCGCCACTATACTCTACACCACTCTGCTCTGTACTACTGCATTTTGCACCAATATACTCTATTCCACTGCATTCTATGCCACTCTACTCTGCCCAATGCCAATCTATGCAACTGCACTCTACACCAGTGCACTCTAAACAACTGCAATGCCCTTTACTCTGCACCACTGTACTCTATGCCACTGTTCTCTGTACCACTCTACACCACTGCACTGACACTCTACTCTGCAACTCTGCACGCTACACCACTCTACTCTATGCCACTGCACTCTAGGCACTATACTCTACTCTACACCACTCTACAATACTCCACTCTGCACCACTACACTCTCTGCCACATGAGTCTACTCTGCACTCTATGACACTGCACCACTCTGCATTACTGCACTCTCTGCTACTCTATTGTATGCCACTCTACTCCACTCTATGCAACTCTACCCTATGCCACTCTATGCCACTGCACTCTGCGCCAATGCACTCTAAGCAACTGCACTGTACGCCACTGCCCTCTACTCTGTACCACTGTACTCTACGCCACTGCTCTGTGCCACTCTACTCCACTCTACATCACTGCACTGACACTCTACTCTGTAGTGTTGCACTCTCCACCACCGTACTATACACCAATGTACTATGTACTACTGCATTCTATGCCACTCTACTCTGCATCACTCTACACTACACCACTGCACTCCCTGCAACGTGAGTCTACTCTGCAATCTATGCCACTGCACCACTCTACAATACTGCTCTCTCTGCTACTCTATTGTATGCCACTCTACTCCACTGCACTCTATGCCACTCTACTCTGTCCCATGCCACTCCACTCTAAACCACTGCACTCTACGCTAACGCACTCTAAACAACTGCACTGTACCACACTGCACTGTACTTTGCACCACTGGGCTCTACTCCACTGCTCCTATGCTACTCTACTCCACTCCACACCACTATGCCACTAGCTTTAAGCCATGCTGAACAGCAGCTACTCTGGTGTATAACATAGCTAATGGCTAAAACACATTAGCAAAGCCAGTAACTCTTTCGTAGATGAGACCTATTGGCTTTGCCAATATTTGTTAGTACTATGAGGTACCGAGGTACCTGAAAAAACTGTGAAAAAAACAATTACATCATAATAAAGGCTGCTACAAAATGCACAAATACCTTTCAGTTAAATTTTAAAAAAAGTGCTTCTCAAATACAGATTTGAATAATATACAGTTTATACCTAGTGATAAATTTTTTTTATAACACTCCATTAAAACCACACACTCCACAGCTCACCTTGGAACACCATTACAATACCTCTCTGAAAGAAATATCTTTGCCAGCAGAAAACTTCAAGTGACTCCTTTTAGTAAAGTCAATGCAGGTTTTCAAGCCCCTTTGTATTTGCAGATTTACCAGTTGCCCACATTTGCATGTCTTTAGGGAAGGAGACCCCCTGGCAAGAAGGCCTTTTGTTATCTGTCTGCCCCTCCCTTCCTCAGAGCACAGGAGACCCCCTGCCTTCCAGCCCAGCTGGGGAAACTCCTCTGCCCGTAATTTCGCCCTGCCTCCGTTGCCCTTTATGTGAAAGGCTAAAATTACGGACAAATGCCGTCCGTTAAAGCTTTCATCACGGACAACGGACAGCAGGGCGAAATTACGGACAGTCCATGAAATTTACGGACGGGTGGTCACCCTAGTCCGTGGCCCCCAGCACACTCCGATCTGTCCCTTTCTGCACGGGCACAACCTGTCCGCTCTCTCGGCTCTCTCCCATATGTCCCTGCTGCCCAGGCTTATCAGGGATTTTGATTGAATTGGGGGGCAAGTGAGCAGGTTTCGGGGTTTTCTCCTTCTCGGACCCCAAAGCCCTCTGCTAAACATGTGGTGGCTGCAATTTGAATGTGCGTACACAGAATACTGAGACAGCGTAATCCTGAAGACATCGCGGGCCTCTTCAATCCATTTAAAACCACCCCTTGCACTCTCAGCTCACTTGCAGATTTCCACTTTCCACCATCATGACGCCTTTTTCATTTTCTTTTCCGCCGGCCTTCCCATGTGTTTTTGCCTGCGGTAAATGCTTGAGGCAAAAAATAAGTGCTGCCCCTCAAAAAAAAAGAAAAAAAAAAGAGAAAAAATACGCCACTCAATTAACTGGGGACCATTTTGATTGGAGTATTTCTTTGCTTGTATTTAATGCAAAGGCCCCTGGTCAGGAAATCACATACAATTTAATATTCCGGATGTTTTGATGAAAGTTGTATTGCAAAAAAAAAAAATTGCTTCTGTAATGCCCATGTAAAAATATTCAGTAGAGTGTTTATTGACTCCATTATAAACGTGTATTATGCTGGCAAGTCTGTGTGCACTTTATGTCAGCAGCAAAGAGGGATTACATGCAGAAGCGGTCTCTTGATATTTTAACGGTATTTCATTTTCATGCCATGAAATCACTGAAAGGATAAAGGCAGCAGAAGTGATTTCACGCTGCATTTAACCCACAAATTGATTACAACAATGACCTCTTGCCACAACATTCTATTTATTGTTCCTGGGCTACAGTAAAAGTTGACCTTCTGCACAACTGTCCATGAAAGGGATAGCAAAGGGAACTAAAGAGGGACTTAAGGTTAGCAGCTGCCGCTCTTTACTGACTCAAGTTCATGAAACAGAATCTGCTAGAACACCAGGTGGTGCTACTGCCACCTAGCATATGTAATTATTACAACAATAAGGTTACTATTGGCCCTTCAGACATGCTAAAAGGTGCGGCTCAAATTGCTTGGGCAAGGTAGTTTATATGCTAGCTGGTTTCCAAGGTATCTTGCAGTCCAGCTTGTTTTCAAAGGGCTAAGATTAGCTGTGAAGCAATGATATTCAATCTGTTTGAAGGCTGCCCCTTTCCAAAAATAAATGAATAAACGAAGCAGCAACCCAATCAAAGATAGCAAGATTCAAGTGAATTTTAACAGGGTGAAACTCACTAATGGTGTACAGCTATGGAGTAGCAAAATAGGCAGCGGGTTTATTGTCTGACCTTACACCATGTATAATAATTATTACACACATTGAATGAAGAATGGCATAGGGCTCCCCCCTGAGGGGGCAAGAACCCCCACTTTCTTAAAAAAAAAAAAATAAATTACTACCAGTTAATGAGGCGCGAAGGGGCCACATGCTTCTGGGTGAGGGCCCTCATAGGGCTGTAGGCCTGGTCAAGGTCATTGCTCGGTGGTTGGTACAAAGATGAGGGCGTGCATGCAATTTAGAACTTGGTTCTGCATACCTTGCCAGCAAGAAGGGAGGAGCAGACAGCGCGCCCCTCAGGCACTGTGTTTCTGGCAAGGCTCGTTATAAAAGCGGGGTTAAATAATCAAGGACTTAAGTACCAAAACCTGGAGGGCACCGAGTTGCAGGTCAAGTTAAAGCGGCTCTCCCTGGGGGGCAGGAACTCCCACATTCAGCACAAAAGAAGTCAATAAAAAAAAAAACATGATAACCGGTTATTGAGGCGCAGGAGTGGGTGCATCCTTTTAGAGGCTGGCCCGCATAGGACTTGCCAAAAGAAATCCTTAGGTGTTTGGTACAGATATGAGGGCATGCAGGCACAAGCCAATGGGGGCATCCACATGCTCAGGCAAGAGCAGCATCATTGGGGCTCTAGAGGGTATCTCTCGGGTTCAGGGCACGCACCTGGATATAAACTTGACAGCATTAATGTGTAGTTTAGTTAGAGCAAGTAACATTTCAAGGAAAGTTACAAGTATGCAAGGTATACCTCCAGCCACACCTTCTCGACAACGAAAGTCTGCATGCACACAAGATATCCTAGAGAGGTCAAGGGGGCATGGTTTGATGACGGTGTGCTACATCAGACTTAAATAATACGTGTCTGTGTGTCTCCCTCCTTTTTCCTTTCATGTACTGTGTCCTCGAGGGGAGATGACACACTGAAGGGCCGAAGAGGATCCAGTCGGGCCAGCAACAGTTCTGCATGGACGGAACACAGCACAGAGGGTGCAATGGGGAAGAATCCAGAGGAAGCACACCATACGTCAACCTCCCACAGCCACAGTGCGTTGCTAACCCAACGCTCGTTCCAGTGAAGGGCATTTCCGTGATAACTGGTAACAGCTGACAACTCAATAGGGATCCATGGGTCGATGCCTATACATTACACAGATTATGGTAATCTAAGCAACACGGAAGAGCTGCGTGAAAACTGCAAGGTAGAGGTTACAGCAATAGTTCCCAACCTGTGGTCCTGGGTCCCCGCGGGTCATTAACCTCCTCAGGGGGTACGCGACTGCATAGAAAATCATATATATTTACAGTTTAGGTTCCCAGCTTGCGCCATAGTCTCATTGGGGGGCCCCAGGTTTTCAAATAAAGAGAAAGTGAGCACAATATGAAACACACACAAATGACTGGATGTAGAGGTTGATCTTAACCACAGGGTTAATCACTCCTAGCCCACCACGATCAGGACACTGGAGCTACAGGGGGTTAACAAGTATAGCCAGTAGGCAGTAGAATGATATCTTCCCATACTGTAATAATAGCAAAGACCTGGTGAGCCGAGTGTTACGTTTAGGCCCAGTAGCATAACCAAGAGTACTCCAGCCCACTAACAGTGGTAAGGCTGGACAGGGGAGAATGGTCCCGAATGGAACACATGGCAACAGCCTCTAATGAGGCCGGGATAATATTAAGTTAGCGATAGTGTGTTTGAGTACGAGAGGAGGCAGAAAATGTTTGTTAATGAATAGTACGCAAAGTTCAGACCCTACAAAAGGCGTCTGTGGATTTCAAAGAAAGCACCGACGTAGAGTGGGGGGAGGAGGGGTTCCGGATTTTCGGGACAGCCCGAGCTTTGACCTGATTAATGTATGGCAGAGATGATAGCCCAGCCCCAAGGGTCCGGGAGGCATAAGTTAATCGGAGCTGAATAGTTAGGGTACAATATCTCAGAAGAAGGCAAAGGTTAGGAGACCTCTGCCATGGTGGCAAACACAGCACATGCAGGCTGTTTCATTAAAGAATAAAGGTGGCTGGTAGGCTGTCGGAAAGGAATGGTTGCAAAGTCAAGTGATCCTTTGGAGGCCTGATGGCCGGGACGCTGAGGTGCTCTGGTGAGAATATGAAAGGAACCTAGGGTGGCACTGAAAAGATGAGAAGGAGCAAACCCAAAAGAACAAAAGGGGGGAGCTGCCTGGGGACGTAAGCCCCTCAGGCAGCGTGGCGGTAAAAGGGGCACGTTGGTAGGTAAAGGAGGCACACCGGTGCCGTAGAAAGGCTACTTACCTGGGGATGCCTTACAGCAGGGTAAGTAGGCCGATGGGGGAGTAAGCGGAGCACGGCACTCGTGGCCCGGACCCACCTGTTGGCGGGGCACAAAATGGACAGAAAAGGTAGCGAGTTGAGCCTAACAGCACTAGGAGTCAACCCCTCATGATCAGAAAAAGAACCATCAAAACTGGATAACCCCAAAAGCAGCATGGAGGGTGGCCTCTACAACAATAGGCATCAGAATTATGACAAGCAAATGACAAGGACTTGACTGATTTATAGCAGAGATGATGTCATGCAGCAAAGTTATGATCCTGGAAAAATGATTTATGTATGACTTATGAACTGTGATTTATGACCTGTCTCTGAATTACGATTTCCGATCATGACAAAAGCAATGTGTGGCACTCAGAATGACTTATGACATTGTATTAATGTTATGGCCTTGTCATCTTGATTTATGACTGAACACTGTGAGTTATGAGGTCAAAGGTTGTGTCGCAAGAGTCTAAGCATGTAATAAAACTGCGGCCAAGTATCCGCACAGCAAAACGTAAACCCACACAGGTGTTGTGAGTTTTTGTAAATGTATATGGGGGAATTACTTTAATTGGAGTGTGCCAAGAGTGGGGGTTATGGCAGAGGCCGTCCCCGAAGGGGGCATTGGGGGCCGGCACATTAACAGCCACCACGGACCCGGAAAATACCATTTCAAGCAGCCTCAGCGGCAAACCAACAAAAGGGCATCCTGCATCCCCTCAAGGGGAGAGGGGAAAGCGCGCCAAGGCTGGCCCAAGGACATCGGGCCAATGAAGGCTCAGCAAGGACAAAGGAAGCTTACAAACACTCCTATGGGGGACACTGCCCCACCCTTAGCTTGGAAGGCGGACTAGAAAGATTCTGCTGCTCAAGCAGAAATTACTTGTGGGCCAGGAGGGACAGCGCGGAGGATTGTGAGACCCACCCACTCACACCGGAACAGCAGCATTGTTGCAGGGCTGAGAGGGCAAGCGGACAGCGGTAAAAGGGGCACGTTGGTTGGAAAAGGAGGCACACTGGTGGGCGGTGGGCCAGAGAAAGGCTACTTACCCGGGGATGCCTTACGGCAGGGTAAGTAGGCCGATGGGGGAGTAAGCGGAGCACGGCACTCGCGGCCCAGACCTGCCTGTTGGCATGGGGGACCAAAATGGACAGACAAGGTAGCACGTTGCGCCTAACAGCACTAAGAGGCAACTCCCCTCACGATCAGAAAAAGAACCAACAAAACTGGATGACCCCATAAGCAGCATGGAGGGTGGCCTCTACAACAATAGGTGTCAGAATTATGACATTCAAATGACAAGCACTTGACTGATTTATAGCAGAGATGATGTCTTGCAGCAAAGTTATGATCCTGGAAAAATGATTTATGTATGACCTATCAACTGTGACTTATGACCTGTCTCCGAATTACGATTTACTATCATGATAAAAGCAATGTGTGACACTCAGAATGATTTATGACATTGTATTAATGTTATTGGCTTGTCATCTTGATTTATGACTGAACACTGTGAGTTATGAGGTCAAAGGTTGTGTAGCAAGAGTCTATGCATGAAATAAAACTACTGCCAAGTATTCCCACAGCGAAATGCTAACACACACGGCTGTTGTGAGTTTATCATAAATGTATATAGGGAATTACATTAATTGGAGAAGGCCAAGTGCGGGGGTTATGGCAGAGGCCGCCCCTGAAGGGGTCATCAGGGGCCGGCGCATTAACAGCGACCGGGGACCCGGAAATTACAATTTCAAGCCGCCTCAGCGGCAAACCAACAAAAGGGCATCCTGCATCCCCCTCAAAGGGAGAGAGGGAAGCACGCCACGGCTGGCCCAAGGACATCGGGCCAATGAGGACCCCAGCAAGGACAAAGGAAGCTTACAAACCCTCCTATGGGGGACACCGCCCCACCCTCAGCTTGGAAGGCGGACTAAAAAGATTCTGCTGCTCAGGCAGAAATTACTTGTGGGCCAGCGCGCAGGATTGTGAGACCCACGCACACCGGAACAGCAGCATTGTCGCAGGGCTGAGAGGGCAAGAGGACGGTGGTAAAAGGGGCACGTTGGTTGATAAAGGAGACACACCGGTGGGCGGTGGGCCGGAGAAAGGCTACTTACCTGGGGATGCCTTACGGCAGAGTAAGTAGGCCGATGGGAGAGTAAGCGGGGCACCGCACTTGTGGCCCAGACCCACCTGATGGCAGGGCACAAAATGGACAGACAAGGTAGTGAGTTGAGCCTAACAGCACTACGAGGCTACCCCTTCACGATCAGAAAAAGAACCAACAAAACTGGATGACCCCAAAAGCAGCATGGAGGGTGGCCTCTACAACAATAGGTGTCCGAATTATGGCAAGCAAATGACAAGGACTTGACTGATTTATAGCAGAGATGATGTTATGCAGCAAAGTTATGATCCTGGAAAAATGATTTATGTATGACCTATCAACTATGATTTATGACCTGTCTCCGAATTACGATCATGACGAAAGCAATGTGCGGCACTCAGAATGATTTATGACATTGTAGTAATGTTGTGGCCTTGTCATCTTGATTTATGACCGAACACTGTGAGTTATGAAGTCAAAGCTTGTGTCATAAGAGTCTATGCATGCATGTAATAAAACTGCGGCTGTTGTGAGTTTTTCATACACGTACATGGAGAATTACATTAATTGGAGTGGGCCAAGTGCGGGGGTTAATCTTAATGGCCGGGGGCAGGGCTGGCCATTTGAGACAATGTAGGAGGGGGTTTGTCAGTGGCCTCCACCTAGACTCAGTAACTCCTATTGATTTTGTTATGATAGGTGGGCTAGGGTCGGGAGAGGAGCCCAGCAGCTTCCTTAGAGGTTCTTCTACAGTGTGGGCTAATAGTTGGTGCCACTGCAGTCCACTCACCAGGTCTGGGGAGAATGAGCAGAGAATACCCCTGAGAGTGAGCCCTGACCTGCTTTAGGGTCAGAGCTCGCCCCTCACACCGGGCAGCTCCTCCAGCCTGTGATACCATGCCTTCCACCCCGCCCTTGCTGCTGCCGCGAGTTCGAGGCAATCAACCACCCGCAGGCACCCACCTGCGCGTCATCCCTGGTGTCTAGTGGGGTCCATAAGTTCTGTGAGTGTGTTCTCTTTCTGCTCGTATCCTTTTTTTAATTTTGCAATTTTCTGTGTTTTTCTGTGCTTTTTCAGCCTGTTTCTGCTTGCTTCGCTTTACGCTCCCCTTTCTGCCCGTTTCGGCTCTTCTGACCCATTCATTCCCGCTGCTGCATCCGTGCGGCCACGCCCCCTCGGGCCCCCATTCGCCCTCAGCTCCCGCCTCCCAGCTGCTCCTCCCTCCCACCTCCCCTTCTTCATGGCAGCCGATGTGCGGTCGCGCCAGAGGCAAGTCCGTCTGCGCCCGTCCGCGCCTGGACCACGCCCAGCGCCAGTCCCCATGGCCCTCGTGCCCCCCACATCGCTAGATGCTGTTACAGGGCCAACAAACTCCACGCCCTCAACCCAGGCTGTTACACCGCCTGCATCCAAGCCACACCGAGGCACACCCATGGACCCTTCTCCTGTCAGATGTGCAGCTTCACCTTCGTCACCTGCCCCCACGCCACCAAGCACCACAGCAGCTCCACACCCACACCTCAGCTGCATCCTCCTCAACACCCGCTCCGTCCACAAGCATGCTGTCGAACTCTGGGACCTACTCACCTCAGCCTCCCCAGAGATCGCCTTCCTCACCGAAACCTTGATGAACCCCTCTTTGGAACCCAACATCACCCTAGCCATACCTGAAGGCTATAAGATTACCCGCAGAGACCGCACCATCAAACCGGGAGGAGGAATCGCCATAGTCCTCAGGAGCACCATCAGGATCTCAACCAACACCAATGACACCATCGATGCCGCCGAACATTTACACTTGCAGATTCACGTCAACGCCAACACCACTCTCGGAGGAACCCTTGTCTCTAGACCCCCAGGCCCCCAACCACAGTTCTGCGACGCCATCGCCAACACAATCAGCGCACAGGCCCTCACCTCTACGGACTACATACTCCTCGGTGACCTGAATTTTCACCTAGAGAATGGCAACAACAGCAACTCCTCCGCCTTGATCGCCAACGTCGCCAACCTCGGTCTCAAACAACTCGTCCCGACGCCCACCCACTCAGCCGGCCACACGCTTGAGCCCATCTTCTCCGCCAGCAGCCACATCACCTTCACCCATACTACCGAACTCCAATGGACCGACCACCACTGTGTCCACTTCACCTTCCAGAAACCCACCGCTCACCACCACCCGCAACAGATCCCTCACCGCAGCTGGAACAAGATCTCGGAAGACCAGCTGATCTCCACCCTCGCCCATGCCCCACCACCCAGCACCAGCGACCCCAACACTGCTGCCCTCAACCTCAAACAGTGGTTAGACGACTGCGCCAACACCCTCGCCCCACTCAGGAAACCATCCAACAACCGCACCAGCATGAAAGCACTCTGGTTCACCACCGACCTTCAGGCCTCCAAGCGGGAGTGCCGGAAAATTGAGAAGATGTGGCGCCACGAACAAACAGAGGGCAACCATGCTGCCCTCAAGACAGCCATCCGCAAGCATCACCAGCTTATCCGGACCACCAAAAGATCCTTCTACAAAGACCGCATCGACAACAACGCGCACAACAACAAAGAGCTCTTCAGCATCATCAAAGAACTCGCCAACCCCAGGTCCTGCTCCATTGACCCCCCTCGCAAGACCTCTGTGACTCCCTCACCACCTATTTTCACCGCAAGATCACGGACATCCACGGCAGCTTCGCCTCCTCGATCCCCATGACCACCGCGGCCACCACTAACCCCAACGCACCCAGCCACACCAACCTCTTGAGCACCTGGACCCAAACCAACGACGAGGACACCACCAAGACCATGAGCACCATCCACTCCGGATCTCCCACCGACCCCTGCTCCCACCATGTCTTTAACAAAGCCAGCCAAATCATTGCCCCCAACTCCGTGCTATCATCAACAGCTCCTTCGAGACCGCCACCTTCCCGGAGAGCTGGAAACACGCCGGAGTCAACGCCCTGCTCAAAAAACCCATGGCAGACCCCGAAGACCTCAAGAACTACCGGCCCATCTCCCTCCTTCCCTTCCCAGCGAAGGTCATTGAGAAGATCGTCAACAGCCAAGTGACCTGCTTCCTTGGTTACAACAGCACGCTAGACCTCTCCCAATCCGGCTTCCGTAAGAACCACAGCACTGAGACCGCTCTCATCACCGCAACCGATGACATCAGGATCATGCTCGACAAAGGTGAAACTGCTGCCCTCATCCTCCTTGACCTCTCAGCAGCCTTCGACACCGTCTATCACCAAACCCTCTGTGCACGCCTGTACGACGCCGAATCCGCCACAAGGCCCTTGACTGGATCACATCCTTCCTCTCCAGTAGAACTCAGAGAGTCCGCCTCCCTCTGTTCATGTCTAAAGCCACCAAGACCATCTGCGGCGTCCCCCAAGGATCCTCTCTCAGACCAACCCTTTTTAACATCTACATGGCGCCGCTCGCCAACATCGTCCGATCTCGCAGCCTCAACATCATCTCCTATGCAGACGACACCCAGCTGATCCTCTCACTCACCAAGGACCCCGCCACCGCTAAGATCAATCTCCACAACGGACTGCATGCCATTGCCAACTGGATGGAGATGAGCCGCCTCAAACTGAACTCGGACAAGACTGAGATCCTCATCCTCGGCTCCAACCGCTCCCCATGGGACGACTCCTGGTGGCCAGCCACCCTAGAAACTGCACCAACTCCCACCACCCACCACCCACGCACGCAACCTTGGCTTCATCCTAGACTCATCGCTCACCATGACCCAGAAAGTCAACGCCGTCTCATCTTCCTGTTTCAACACCCTCCGCATGCTTCTCAAGACCTTCAGATGGATCCCCATCGAAACCAGAAGAACGGTCGCCCACCCCCTCGTCAGCAGCAGACTGGACTACGGCAACGCACTCTCCGCTGGAACAACGGCCAAGCTTCAGCGAAAACGTCAACATATTCAGAACGCCTCCTCATGCCTCATCCTCAACATCCCGTGCCACGAACACATCTCAGCCCACCTCAGAGACTTACACTGGCTCCCCGTCAACAAGAGGATCACCTTCAAACTCCTCATCCACGCCCAAAAAGCTCTTCACAAAGCAGGCCCTGCCTACCTCAACGAGCGCCTCAGCTTCCACGCTCCCACCCGCCAGCTCCGCTAACCACGCCCTCGCCACCGTCCCCGCATCCATCATACCACAGCCGGCGGCAGATCCTTCTCTCACCTTGCCGCCAAAACCTGGAACTCCCTCCCCGTCGACCTATGACTGACCCAGGACCTCCTGACCTTCAGGAAACGACTCAAGACCTGGCTATTCGAGCAGTAGCAACCCTCCCCCTCCAGCGCCTTGAGAAACTAACGGGTGAGTAGCGCGCTTAACAGGTGTTTTTGATTGATTGATTGATACGTTGGTCAGTTTTGTGTGAAGTCTTGGCCTGTTGCGGTACACTCTGCCTTCCCTCGCTTGAAGCCCTCTTGTTCTCAGTTCGACAGCAGCCGCATAAATGGCCTCTAGGACGTAGAAGTGGCCAATCACCCCATCTCCATGACAGTCCTTGGCTGCTGGCGGGCACCAATGGGGTAATCTGCTGTGGGGTGAAGGAGCCACCTCACCCGTGCCATACTGGGCAGAGGGCAGGTGTGCCCCTGAGCCGAGACCTGCCCATTAACTGTTTAAAGGCAATGTGAGAGAAGAGCGCATTCTGGGAGAGGGCTCAGCAAAGCACGGCCTATTCCACTCTCACCTCAATAACCTCAGCACGCGCTCTCTCTACGTGAAAAAGAATCTCTTCACTGGGGATGTTGTGGTTAATCACGGGTACTGCCACTTCATTTCACCAACAAAACTGTAAGTCTTTCTGTGGGGTGAAAAGATTTCTGAATTGGGGTGACCCTCCCACTGTCAGCAAATGCTGGATCTTTTCATGCAGCGCAGTTTCCTGCAGCGTCTGATGTCAGGTGTCAGGGTCCCAATGACACAGCGCATATCCGTGTTTGCCACACTCTGAATGGCCACTTGACGCTTCAATACTTGGGGCTACTGCTACCTAATGGAATGTAACTCATTGTAAGGACCCCAGAAGGCTGAAAGGCTGGTGGGCCTGATTGAAATTCAAACGCAAAGGTTGCAATCAGATCTATGAGGCTCAGCACGCACTCCCTCAGCTACCTTAGTAGCTGCGCTTGCCCATACTTTTTTAGTTTGACAAAGACAGTTTCTCTAATTCATATTAAAAGGCAACCGTCCTGGAGTGGTTATTTCGACTTTTGAGATTCCTCAAGTGAAGGGAATCTACTGTGCAGTGAAGCAGAGGGAGGGGTAGATGCAGACAGTTAAACAAGAAACAAGCCTTGTCACCTGGGTAGCTGCAGTCTGAAGGAAATACAATGCAAATATGCTCAATTGGTTAATCTGCAAATGTAAAGGCTGCTTGGTGGTATTGGTTTTAATAACCAAGTAATTTACTGTTTAGGTGCACTGTAGTGTAAAAGTCAACGACGGACAGCCGTGCAGAACTGTAAAATAAAATAATGTAAAATATTTAGTGGTGTATTGTATTAGTCTGAGCAATCCACACCACCAAATGCTTTAGTTTGTCATGCATGAACTCTCCGATGAGGTGTTGCTTCTGGTTCCGCCTGCAGCTGCTGCTGGGATGATCCACAGTATAAAGGAACCGTAAGAGTCTCAATTTAACCACTTTAAGGCATCATCTTGGACACAGTACGAGAAATACGATATCAGATACAAAATGTGTTTGCCAGCTATTTCCTGTTACAAGTCCCTCCCCAGAGCAGAAAACAAACAGCGAAAGTACCTGACGCATTAGTCTTCCTGACATTACTATAGCTATATCAATTAATAGATATTTATGACAAAGCGCCTAGAAGCACCCACTTACACCAAGTGAAAGGGGGGTGGGGGCGGGTGCGCACGCGCTCACGCTATGCTTGTGGTGACATGAACACATCTATAATCATACACTATCTCTGTGGCGACTTGACTACAATTATTTTCACACTATACCTCTCCGGGTACTTTTATCATATCTATTTGCTACTGAGATCACATACCCCCTCTGTTTGCATCATTGCACATCATCTCCTTGCAGATATTAACCTTACATCCTTTCCTACAGGCATGTTGTCTAAGATACTTTGACAACAATGTAAACAACTAATCAAACGTGGCTATATTGCTCGATTCCAACTTTTAATTCGTCTTTGTGCTAGTTCCCTTACTTCCTAAGAATATGGGCACTAGGCAGTGGGTTAAATACAGTTTTGAGTGCCTTTCTGTAATCACGATATGATATTTTCATGCCAGTTATTAGCACAATTCATCTTTCATAGATCCTATATGTTCAGCAATTCATATATAACTAGTTTATGATGTTATTTGTGTATACTGTTGGTAAAATTAACATTTAGAAATGCACGTTTGATTGTATTCATACCAAATGGCAATTATGGAGTAGGTCCTCACAAGGATGGTAGCCCTTGTTCAAGCCTCCACAAAGATGGTTCTGTGTGTGCAATTAAATAACAATATATTTGCAAATATGAAGCAGGATCCTGTATCATGTTTTTTTTCTTAACACCTTTCTGCTATTAGTATATTTTAAAAACATTGGGAAAGGTTAGTCCCCACAAGGCAGGTATCCACATATAGTCCCCACAAACATGGTAACACGTGTATGCGTGTGTGTGTGTGTGTTGGTCACAAATTTTACTGCAAATATTACTTTGAGATTATCAATGACATTTTCAAAGATGTCATGAGTGCTGTAATTTGTGGGGTAACTAGCAGTGCCTGGTGAGGGTGCAAGTTATAGTTACCTTAGGCCACAAGTTATAGTTATTTCAGATAACTATAACAAGTGAATTTCTATGGTTTGGTACGCTTAAAATGTAAGCCTAACTATAAAGTCCAAGTTGTATGTTTTTTTCTAAATTTCCTAAGATAAGTCCCTGTAACATTTGTTTTTTTTCAGTGAATTTCTATGTTTTTTTTTTTAAACATAAAGTTATTTTCATTCCTATACGTTAATCCAACCACCATCGCTCATGGCTTTCAACCATACACTGTGGGATTTGCACGCAGGGTCTGGCCTGCGGCCAGTCCCTGTGGTCAACCCCTACAACTACCCAACCGTTATACCCACCCAACCCTGCACTGCGCACGGCCTTTGGTCGTGTGCAGCGGGGATTGTCCACAGGGCCTGGCCGCAAGACCCCCCTCCCCAGGCCAATCTCATCCCTGGGGACCCCATCCCTTGGGCCTAGCCTAATTATTCATTTTTTGGGGTAGGGGTGCCATGCAGCCACACTCCCCAGGCAGATCTCGGCCCAGGTGACCCCATTGTAGGAGGCTGGCCTGGCTTGTAGTGGGTACCAGAGGTACTTACACCTTGTGCCAGGTCCAGTTATCCCTTATTAGTGTAGAAGAGGTGTTTCTAGCAGCTTAGACTGATAGAAGATAGCTATGGCAAAGCAGCTTAGGCTGAACTGGGAGACATGCAAAGCTCCTACTATACAACTTATATCATATGCACAATATCATAAGAAAACACAATACACAGAGTTACTAAAATTAAAGGTACTTTATTTTTATGACAATATGCCAAAAGTATCTCAGTGAGTACCCTCAGTAAGAAGGTAATATATATACACAAGTTATATGTACACAAACCAAAGTTAGGTAAGTAATACCAAGAAAAGTAATGCAAACAGTGTAGAATTACAATAGATTGCAATAGGAGCACATAGGTATAGGGGCAACACAAACCATATACTCCAAAAGTGGAATGTGAACCACAAATGGACCCCAGACCTATGTGAGCTTGTAGAGGGTCGCTGGGGCTGTAAGAAAACGGTGAGGGTTAGAAAAATACCCCACCCCAAGACCCTGAAAAGTAGGAGTAAAGTGCACCTATTACGCCCAGAGAGCACAGAAGTTGTGACAGGGGGATTCTGCAGGAAGAACAAACACCAGCAGTGCACTGGCAACGGATTTCCAGACCTGAGTACCTGTAAGACAAGGGGACCAAGTCCAATAGTCGCGACAGTGTCCAGGGGGGGGAAGGAGCCCAGGAAACCCCAGCTGAAGGTGCAAGGAAGCTGCCACCAGTTGGAAGAAGCTTGGAGTTCTGCAAAAAAAAAAAGAGGACTAGGGACTTCTCCTTTGGAAGAAAGATGTCTCACGTCGCGATGAAGCTTGCAGAGGTGTTCCCACGCAGAAAGACCGCAAACAAGCCTTGCTAGCTGCAAAGGTCGCAGTAGAGGTTTTTGGGTGCTGCGGAGGACCAGGAAGGACCAGGATGTCGCCTTTTGGAGGAGGAGACAGAGGGGGTGCTCAGCAACTCAGGGAGCCCTCACAGAAGCAGGCAGTACCCGCAGAAGTACCCCAATAGGCACTTGGAAGAAAAGTGAACTGGAGTCCACGTGAAGTCACAAAAGGGAGTCCCACAACACCGGAGGACAACTCAGAAGGTTGTGCACTGCAGGACGGAGTGCCGGGTACCCAGGCTTGGCTGTGCATGAAGGAAATCCTGGAAGAGTGCACAGGAGCTGGAGCAGCTGCAAATCACGCGGTACACAGCTTTGCAGTCTAGCGTGGGGAGGCAAGCACTTACTTCCACCAAACTTGGACTGAAGAGTCACTGGACTGTGGGAGTCACTTGGACAGAGTTGCTGTGTTCCAGGGACCATGCTCGTCAGGATGAGAGGGGACCCAGAGGACCAGTGTTGCAGTCTTTTGGTGCCTTCGTTAGCAGGGGGAAGATTACGTCGACCCACTGGAGATTTCTTCGGAGCTTCTGTTGCAGGGTGAAGGCAGGCTACCCCCAGAGCATGCACCACCTGGAAACAGTCGAGAAAGCCGGCAGGATTAGGCGCTATAATGTTGCTGGTAGTCGTCTGCTACTTTGTTGCGGTTTTGCAGGCGTCCTGGAGCAGTCAGCGGTCGACCCTTTGGTAGAAGGTGAAGAGGGAGATACAGAGGAACTCTGGTGAGTTCTTGCATTCGTTATCTGAAGAATTCCCCAAAGCAGAGACCCTAAATAGCCATAAAAGGAGGTTTGGCTACCAAGTTAGGAGGATTGGCTACCAAGAGAGGTAAGAGCCTATCAGAAGGAGCCTCTGACGTCACCTGCTGGCACTGGCCACTCAGAGCAGTCCAGTGTGCCCCCAACACCTCTGTTTCCAAGATGGCAGAGGTCTGGGACACACTGGAGGAGCTCTGGGCACCTCCCCTTTGAGGTACTAGTCAGGGGAGTGGTCACTCCCCTTTCCTTTGTCCAGTTTCGCGCCAGAGTAGGGCTGGGGGATCCCTGAACCGGTGTAGACTGGCTCATGCAGAGATGGGCACCATCTGTGCCCATCAAAGCATTTCCAGAGGCTGGGGGAGGCTACTCCTCCCCAGCCCTTCACACCTATTTCCAAAGGGAGAGGGTGTAACACCCTCTCTCAGAGGAAATCCTTTGTTCTGCCTTCCTGGGCCAGGGCTGCCTGGACCCCAGGAGTGCAGAAACCTGTCTGAGGGGTTGGCAGCAGCAGCAGCAGCTGCAGTGGAGACCCTGGAAAGGCAGTTTGGCAGTACCCGGGTTCTGTGCTAGAGACCCGGGGGATCATGGAATTGTCTCCCCAATACCAGAATGGTATTGGGGTGACAATTCCATGATCTTAAACATGTTACATGGCCATGTTCGGAGTTACCATTGTGACACTATACATAGATAGTGACCTATGTATTGTACACGTGTGTAATGGTGTCCCCGCACTCACAAAGTCCGGGGAATTTGCCCTGAACGATGTGGGGGCACCTTGGCTAGTGCCAGGGTGCCCGCACACTAAGTAACTTTGCACCCAACCTTCACCAGGTGAAGGTTAGACATATAGGTGACTTATAAGTTACTTATGTGCAGTAGTAAATGGCTGTGAAATAACGTGGACATTATTTCACGCAGGCTGCAGTGGCAGGCCTGTGTAAGAATTGTCAGAGCTCCCTATGGGTGGCAAAAGAAATGCTGCAGCCCATAGGGATCTCCTGGAACCCCAATACCCTGGGTACCTCAGTACCATATACAAGGGAATTATATGGGTGTACCAGTATGCCAATGTGAATTGGTAAATTTAGTCACTAGCCTGTTAGTGACAAATTTTGAAAGCAGAGAGAGCATAACCACTGAGGTTCTGGTTAGCAGAGCCTCAGTTAGGCATAACACAGGGAATACATACAGGGCACATACTTATGAGCACTGGGGCCCTGCCTGGCAGGGTCCCAGTGACACATAGACTAAAACAACATATATACAGTGAAATATGGGGGTAAAATGCCAGGCAAGATGGTACTTTCCTACACAACCCCCCCCCCCCCCCCCCCCCCCAAAACGAAGGACAATAAGACTAGCCATGACCTGATGAGTCTTCATTGTCTAAGTGGAAATATCTGGAGAGTCCATCTGCATTGGAGTGGGTACTCCCAGGTCTATGTTCCACTGTATAGTCCATTCCCTGTAGAGATATGGACCACCTCAACAATTTAGGGTTTTCACCTTTCATTTGTTTTAGCCAAAGTAGAGGTTTGTGGTCTGCCTGAACAATAAAGTGAGTGCCAAACAGGTATGGCCTCAACTTTTTCAGTGCCCAGACCAAAGCAAAGGACTCCCTCTCTATGGCAGACCAACGCTTTTCTCTAGGGGCCAACCTTCGGCTGATAAAAGCAACTGGTTGATCCTGGCCCTCAGAATTCAGTTGTGATAGGACTGCCCCTACCCCTAATTCAGATGCATCAGTTTGAACAATGAATTCCTTGGAGTAACATGGGCTTTTTAGGACAGGTGCAGAGCATATGGCCTGTTTGAGCACCTCTGAAGCTTTCTGACAGTTAGCTGTCCATAATACCTTTTTAGGCATTTTCTTACTTGTGAGATCATTAAGAGGGGCTGCTATGGAGCCATAGTTTTTAATGAATCTCCTGTAATACCCTGTGAGGCCTAAGAAGGCTCTCACCTGGGTCTGAGTTATAGGGGGAACCCAATCCATGATTGTCTGGATTTTCCCCTGTAGTGGTGCAATCTGTTCTCCACCTACCAGGTGTCCCAGATAAACCACCTTTCCCTGCCCTATCTGGCACTTTGAGGCCTTGATGGTGAGGCCTGCCTTTTGCAGGGCCTCCAAAACGTTTCAAAGGTGGACCAGATGCTCATCCCAGGTGGAGCTAAAGACAGCAATATAATCTAGATATGCTGCACTAAAAGCCTCCAACCCTTGCAGGACTGTGTTCACCAACCTCTGAAAAGTGGCAGGTGCATTTTTCAAACCAAAGGGCATCACTGTAAATTGGTAGTGTCCTCCTATAGTTGAAAATGCAGTTTGGGGTTTAGCATCTTCTGCCAGTTTGATCTGCCAATACCCTGCAGTCAAATCAAAGGTGCTAAGATACTTGGCAGATGCCAGTTTATCAATGAGCTCATCTGCCCTGGGTATAGGCATCAGTTTTTGTTACCTGATTGAGACCTCTGGAGTCTACACAAAACCTCATCTCCCTCTTTCCATCTTTGGTGTGAGGTTTTGGTACAAGCACCACTTGGCTAGCCCATGGGCTTTCAGAAGGCTCAATCACTCCCAGTTTCAACATCTTTTGTACCTCTTGTTTTATGCAGTCCCTGACATGGTCAGGCTGCCTATAAATCTTACTCTTGACAGGCAAGCTGTCTCCAGTATCAATTGTGTGTTCACACCAGGATGTTGTACCTGTCACAATTGAAAAGAGGTCAGAAAATTGTCCAAGGAGATTGATGCAGTTGTCTTTCTGTTCTGCAGTCAGACAATCTGCCAAAACGACTCTCTCCACTAAAGCATCAGTTTCAGTGGTGGAAAAGAGATCAGGGAGAGGGTCACTCTCTTCTTCCTGTCCCTCATCTGTTGCCATGAGCAGGGTGAGATCAGCCCTGTCATAGTAGGGTTTTAGGCGGTTGACATGAATCACCCTAAGGGGACTCCTGGCAGTGCCCAGGTCTACCAGATAGGTAACCTCACCCTTTTTCTCAACAATTAGATGGGGTCCACTCCATTTTTCCTGGAGTGCTCTTGGGGCCACAGGCTCTAATACCCACACCTTCTGTCCTGGTTGGTACTGAATCACAACAGTCTTCTGGTCATGCCATTGCTTTTGCAGCTCCTGGCTGGCCTGAAGGTTTTTACTGGCCTTTTTCATGTACTCAGCCATTCTGGATCTTAGGCCAAATACCTAATCCACTATGTCCTGTTTAGGAGCTTTTAAAGGTTGTTCCCAACCCTCCTTCACAAGAGTGAGTGGACCTCTTACAGGGTGTCCAAAGAGGAGTTCAAAGGGGCTGAAGCCCACTCCTTTTTGGGGTACCTCCCTGTAAGCAAAAAGGAGGCAAGGTAACAGGACATCCCATCTCCTCCTGAGTTTTTCAGGGAGTCCCATTATCATACCTTTGGGAGTTTTATTAAACCTCTCTACCAGTCCATTAGTCTGTGGATGGTAAGGAGTGGTGAACTTGTAGGTAACACCGCACTCCTTCCACATTGCTTTCAAGTATGCAGACATGAAGTTGCTACCCCTGTCTGATACTACCTCTTGAGGAAAACCCACCCTGGAAAAGATTCCCAGGAGGGCCTTTGCCACTGCAGGAGCTGTAGTGGTCCTTAGAGGAATTCCTTCAGGATATCTTGTGGCATGGTCCACAACCACCAAGATAAACCTATTGCCTGAAGCAGTAGAAGGGTCAAGGGGGCCAACTATGTCAACCCCTACCCTTTCAAAGGGCACCCCAACCACAGGTAGTGGAATTAGGGGGGCCTTTGGAGTGCCACCAGTCTTGCCACTGGCTTGGCAGGTCACACAAGACTTGCAAAAATCTTTAGTGTCCTCTGCCATCCTAGGCCAGTGAAATAAGGGGACAAGTCTTTCCCATGTTTTGATCTGGCCCAAATGCCCAGCCAAAGGAATGCCATGTGCAAGAGTTAGGAGGAACTCTCTGTACTGCAGGGGAATGACCAATCTCCTGGCTGTTGCAGGTTTTGGTTCCCTTGCCTCGGTGTACAAGATGTTGTCCTCCCAGTAAACTCTATGGCTGTCACTGACATCCCCATTTTGCTGCTTGACAGCTTGCTGTCTGAGACCCTCTAATGTGGGACATGTTTGCTGTGCCACACTCAGCTCTTCCCTGGCAGGCCCCCCTCCACCCAAAAGCTCAGCAGTGTCTGCTGCCAGCTCCTCTGGTGAAGGTTCTGCACAGGGAGGAAATTCGTCTTCCTCAGAAGGAGAATCATCTGTAGAGGGAGGGATAGTGGGTAGGGATTTACCCTGGCTACCCCTAGCTTTAGGGAGCACTTGGTCCATTGTTCCAGGATCCAAGTTACCCTGTCCTTTTTGCTTTTTGGCCTGAGCCCTGGTTAAAGCAAAAATATGCCCAGGAATGCCCAGCATTGCTGCATGAGCCTCCAACTCCACTTCTGCCCAAGCTAATGTCTCTAAATCATTCCCTAGTAGACAGTCTACAGGTAAATCTGAGGCGACCACAACTTTCTTTGGACCAGTAACCCCCCCCCCCCCAGTTGAGATTCACAACAGCCATGGGGTGGCTAAGAGTGTTGTTATGAGCGTCTGTCACGTGGTACTGCTGACCAAGTAGGTGTTGTTCAGGGTGGACCAGTTTCTCTATCACCATAGTTACACTGGCTCATGTGTCCCTGTAGGCCTGAACCTCAACACCATTTATTAGGGGAAGTTGCTTGTACTTATCCATATTAAGGGGACAAGCAACCAAGGTGGCCAAATCAATGGCACCTTCAGAGACTAAAACAGCCTCTGTGGTCTCCCTAACAAGACCAACCCCAACTACATTGCGAATAGTGAGCCCAGCTACACCCTTGGATTGGCTATTTGTAGGTTTCCCACCACCACTGCTATTACTAGTGGCACTAGAAGTTGCAGCAGGGGTTGTGGTAGTGGGAGGTTTGGTGTTTTTCTTTGGACAACTGGAATCAGTTGCCCAATGGCCTTTGACTTTACACAAATAACACCAAGGCTTTTTAGGTTGATTATTGGAAGAGGATTTGGACCCACCACCCCCACCAGAGGATTTTTGTGGGCCTGATGAAGACTCAGTATTTTTACCTTTGTCCCCACCCTTGTCAGAAGACTTACCATCCTTCTTCTTGCCATCCTTGTCACCCCCCTGTATGAACTTTTCTGTTCACCCTTGTTCTGACCCACTTGTCTGCCTTCATTCCCAATTCTTGGGGAGAGGTCAGAACCGAGTCCACAAGGTATTGGTGCAACAAGTCAGACACACAGTTATTCAGAATATGCTCTCTCAGAATAGGATTATACAGGCTTTCATGGTCAGATACCTTACTGCCATGTAACCACCCTTCCAAGGCCTTCACTGAACAGTCCACAAAATCTGTCCAGTCTTGAGAGGACTCTTTTCTGGTGTCTCTGAATTTAATCCTGTATTGTTCAGTGGTTAAGCCAAATCCATCCAAGAGTGCATCCTTCAATACTGTGAAATTGTTAGCTTCACTTTCTCTAACAGTAAGGAGCCTATCCCTACCCTTTACAGTGAAAGATAGCCACAAAATAGCAGCCCACTGCCTTTGAGGGACCCCCTGTACCATACAGGCCCTCTCAAGTGCAGCAAACCACTTGTTGATGTCATCCCCCTCCTTGTAAGGGGGGACGATCTTGTGCAGATTCCGGGAATCATGCTCTCTAACAGGATTACTATCAGGAATACTGCTGCTGCCACCCTGGGGTCCTAACCCCAACCTCTTTCTTTCCTTCTCAATGTCTAGGGATTCCCTATCTAAGGCCAGCTGTTGCTGTTTAAGCTTCAGTCTGGTCTCTTCAACCCTCATCTTTTTGAGTTCCCTTTCTAACAAGTTATCCTCAGGGTGGGTGGGTTGGGAATGCTTTGACACAGATGACAAATTGGAAACTTCAGAGGGGGACCTGTCCCTAACTGTCTGGACCCTGGTAACCTAGCCTCTAGGAATAAAGGATGCCCTACTGTGATGGGAACCTCCATTACAACCAACATTACTGGGTGTCCTGCTAGGGGGCAGACCCTGTTCAGAACCCTCCCCAGCTTCCTCATGGGGTTCCTCTGAATCAGACTGGGAAGCTTCTATTAACCTCTCATTGGATGGACCAGACTGGTTCTGGTCATTCACCATAAGCATGTTATACAGAAACTCTTTTGTAGGATTCTTTCCTATAACTAAACCTCTATCTAGGCAGAGACTCCTTAAGCTCTTGTAATTCAAAATGTCATAAGTAGCATTGACAGTTTTGGGAGCAGAATCTACCACAGACATGATAGCAAAAGGTTTAGAGATAGTGAGAAGAGAGAAAAAGTTTCAGAACTTTAGAAAGCACAGAGAAAAAACTTTTTCTAACTTTTAGAAGTTTTAAGAAACTTTTCAGAACTTTGTAAAAAGTTTTAGAGAAGAAAAGCAAACATTTGTGGTTAAGTGTACATACACTGAACTGTTTGGTATATGATTCTCTTATGAAAAGTACAAAATGACAAAGTGGTAAGTAGTTACAAGTACTTATCCCACCGCTGCACAACCAATGTAGGAGGCTGGCCTGGCGTGTAGTGGGCACCAGAGGTACTTACACCTTGTGCCAGGTCCAGTTATCCCTTATTAGTGTAGAAGAGGTGTTTCTAGCAGCTTAGACTGATAGAAGGTAGCTATGGCAAAGCAGCTTAGGCTGAACTAGGAGACATGCAAAGCTCCTACTATACTACTTCTATCATATGCACAATATCATAAGAAAACACAATACACAGAGTTACTAAAAATAAAGGTACTTTATTTTTATGACAATATGCCAAAAGTATCTCAGTGAGTACCCTCAGTAAGAAGGTAATATATATATATACACAAGTTATATGTACACAAACCAAAGTTAGGAAAGTAATAGCAAGAAAAGTAATGCAAACAGTGTAGTATTACAATAGATTGCAATAGGAACACATAGGTATAGGGGCAACACAAACCATATACTCCAAAAGTGGAATGCGAACCACGAATGGACCCCAGACCTATGTGAGCTTGTAGAGGGTCGCTGGGACTGTAAGAAAACGGTGAGGGTTAGAAAAATAACCCACCCCAAGACCCTGAAAAGTAGGAGTAAAGTGCACCTACTACCCCCAGAGAGCACAGAAGTCGTGATAGGGGGATTCTGCAGGAAGAACAGACACCAGCAGTGCACTGACAACGGGTTTCCAGACCTGAGTACCTGTAAGACAAGGGGACCGAGTCCAATAGCCGCAACAGTGTCCGGGGGGGGCTGGGGCTCAGGAAACCCCAGCTGAAGGTGCAAGGAAGCTGCCACCAGTTGGAAGAAGCTTGGAGTTCTGCAAGAAAGAGGACTAGGGACTTCTCCTTTGGAAGACGGGTGTCCCACGTCGCGATGAAGCTTACAGAGGTGTTCCCATGCAGAAAGACTGCAAACAAGCCTTGCTAGCTGAAAGGGTCGTGGTAGAGGTTTTTGGGTCCTGCTGAGGACCAGGAAGGACCAGGATGTCGCCTTTTGGAGGAGGAGACAGAGGGGGCGCTCAGCAACTCAGAGAGCCCTCACAGAAGCAGGCAGCACCCGCAGAAGTACCCCAACAGGCACTTAGAAGAAAAGTGAACCGGAGTCCACGCAAAGTCACAAAAGGGAGTCCCACGATGCCGGAGGACAACTCAGAAGGTTGTGCACTGCAGGACGGAGTGCTGGGGACCCAGGCTTGGCTGTGCATGAAGGAAATCCTGGAAGACTGCACAGGAGCCGGAGCAGCTGCAAATCACGCGGTACACAGCTTTGCAGTCTAGCGTGGGGAGGCAAGGACTTACCTCCACCAAACTTGGACTGAAGAGTCACTGGACTGTGGGAGTCACTTGGACAGAGTTGCTGTGTTCCAGGGACCACGCTCGTCAGGATGAGAGGGGACCCAGAGGACTAGTGTTGCAGTCTTTTGGTGCCTGCGTTAGCAGGGGGAAGATTCCGTCGACCCACAGGAGATTTCTTCCGAGCTTCTGGTGCAGGGTGAAGGCAGGCTACCCCCAGAGCATGCACCACCTGGAAACAGTCGAGAAAGCCGGCAGGATTAGGTGCTACAATGTTGCTGGTAGTCATCTTGCTACTTTGTTGCGGTTTTGCAGGCATCCTGGAGCAGTCAGCGGTCGATCCTTGGCTAGTGCCAGGGTGCCCACGCACTAAGTAACTTTGCACCCAACCTTCACCAGGTGAAGGTTAGACATATAGGTGACTTATAAGTTACTTATGTGCAGTGGTAAATGGCTGTGAAATAAGGTGGACGTTATTTCACGCAGGCTGCAGTGGCAGGCCTGTGTAAGAATTGTCAGAGCTCCCTATGGGTGGCAAAAGAAATGCTGCAGCCCATAGGGATCTCCTGGAACCCCAATACCCTGGGTACCTCAGTACCATATACAAGGGAATTATATGGGTGTACCAGTATGCCAATGTGAATTGGTAAATTTAGTCACTAGCCTGTTAGTGACAAATTTGGAAAGCAGAGAGAGCATAACCACTGAGGTTCTGGTTAGCAGAGCCTCAGTGAGGCAGTTAGGCATCACACAGGGAACACATACAGGGCACGTACTTATGAGCACTGGGGCCTTGCCTGGCAGGGTCCCAGTGACACATAGACTAAAACAACATATATACAGTGAAATATGGGGGTAACATGCCAGGCAAGATGGTACTTTCCTACACCCATCCCCCGGGTCGTGGTCTCATTTTCTTTTTTTTGGAGTGGGACTGTGCACCCCCACCCTTCCCCACCCCCAGGGCACCAAGTCACAATGTTGGGGAGCATGGGGGAGCCTGTCCTAGCTGGCTCCCCGCCTCCTGAGGGAGCCAGCATTGCTGTCACAGAGGGGAAGCTGCCAAAGCAGCTCCCTCTTTGTGAGAGCAAAGTTTCCTCTTTCCCCCTGCCTGCATCTCCGCTGGCAGGGATACAGAGAAAACCTCTGCTCGCAGCCAGGGAGAGTTGATTGACAGCTCTCCCTTGCTGCAAGTAGAGTGTTTGCTGTAACTTGGAGGCAGCTGTCAAAGCTGCCACCGAGCCACAGCAAGCAGCAATGACCATGGTGTGAGCACCCACCTGGAACATAGCAGGAGCCGGCCCTAGGACCATCAGTGGCTCCTCAAGGGAGGCCGCGTGGCCACCCTTCAACAAAAATAGCCCCGGGGAGGTGGTGGTCCTCGGGGCCCAGGGGTCTGAAACAGACCCCCAATCTTTTTTTTAAATCTGTGGAGGTGGTGGTTAACAGGGCTGCTGGGGCCCAGGTGCCCCCGTTATATTGCTTGAAAGCCATTGGGAGGTGGAGGTCCCCAGGACTGTGCGGAGGGTGGCGAGGGTTGCTGGTTAGGCCCCCGTTACAATTCTTTAAAGCCCCAGAGAGGTGGCGGTCCCTGGGGCTGCAAGGTGGCTGGGAGGACCCCTATGTTATATTCTTGAAAGCCTCAGAGAGGTGGCGGTCCCTGCGGCTGCAGGGGTGGGCTGGGCAGCCCCCTGGCATTATATTTATTTCAATTCCCAGGGAGGTGGGGGTCCCTGGGTCTGCAGGTGGGCCACGTGGCCACCCGATACTGGTTTTCATTAGTTCCCCGAGGTGGTGGTCCCCTGGGCAGAGGGGAGGCCAGGCACCCCCCGCATTTAATTATGTTAAAGCCCTGGGTAGGTGGCAGTCCCCGGGGCTGCAGGAGGGGGGGGGGGCGGTTGGCTCCCCGCATTGAAAATATAAATGCCGCCGGGACGTGGCCCACCCGGGGGCCACACAGAAACAAGCGCAGGGGCCATGCTTGTTTTTCAAAATGTAATTTTCGCCGGATCAGTAGTAAATTGTGGCAATTTCTTTTTTTTTTTAAATGCTTTTATATTCTGGGTGGTTCCTCTGGGACCCCAGTACAAGAGCTAAGGTGTCAGGGTGATTCTACCCTGCCCCTTTTCTTATGTTTTTTACTTATTTTCCTGGGACTCGGCTGAAGTTGAGTCCCAAGATGGCTTCCATCACTTCCTTGTTGAAGTGTTGGCAGCAAACCAGATCTCAGCACTAGATCGGAAGGGTTTGCATAGCATTCACATCCCTATATATAAAAAGATTGGATTTTCTTTAATTACTAAAAAAACTACTGAACAGTGTTATGGGACTCCCTTTTTCTTGGCCCCGCTTGATGGATCACCTAGAAACTTTCCAGACAGCAGCTGAAGGGACCGTCATATTCCCCTGGAAAATTTGGGGAAGATTCATCAAACGGTGCAAAAGTTATTAGCAAAACAAAAAAACAGGTTTTTCTATAGAAACTAGGTCCCAACTATAACTACCTAGTGGCAAACGTCACTAGGTAATATATACACACACATATATATAAATAATACTTGTTATATATATTTTATAATTATTTGATGGGTTTATTTTTATTTGAAAAATACTTCCATTTTGTGGAAAGGCATCTGTGGTAAAGGTATATATTTATATTTTAACAATATAGGTGTATAGGTGTATATGTATATATATATATATACATATATATATACATATACATATACACATACACACACCTTTTAAGCAACAACTCCTGAACCCTAAATAAATTCCTTTCCACCCCACAATTCCCTTCCCACCAAAAAACCCTACTCACCTTAAACCCTAAAACCACATTAAAACCCCAAATACCATACCCACCCTAAACCCTAAAAATGCCCTTGCCACTCAAAAACCTGTACCCAACCTAAACCCTAAAACTAACCCTCACCACCCATAAACCCATACCCACGGAAAACCCTATAGATTCCCTTGCCACCCAAAAACCCATACTCACCCTAAAGTCTAAAAATGACCTTGCCACCCAAAATCCATACCTACCCTAAAAACTATAATTACCCTTGCCACCCAAAGACACATATTAACCCTTAACCCTAAAAAACACTTACCATGCAAAAACCCATACCAAATCCTAACATACCCCTAGCCATCCAAACCCTTACCCGCCCCTAACCCTTATATTACACTTGCCACTTAAAAACCCATACCCACCCTAAACCCTAAAAAAATCACCACGCACAAACCCACCAAATATACCTTTACCATTCATTCCTTCACAACGAAATTCATTGTAATAGCATGCGTGGTAAAGGTATATTTGTTGTAAAGACATATTTGTTGTAAAGGCATATGTGGTAATGGCACGCGTGGTAATGTTGCATGCATGGTTAAGCCTGTGTGGTAATGCCATGCAGGGTTCTGCCTTCATTCTAGAGGATGTTTCCCCTACAGCACTAACCATAATTTCCATGACAAAATGAACCCCCTTGTTTTGTTCCTTTATAAATTAAATGTTTTAAGTTTTACCAGTTTGACTCAGTCAAGGTGGCTTCAAGTGTGCCACACTTTTGTCATAAGTAAGACTGTTAGCACTCTAGTTGTTCTTCAAAACACTCTGAGAGGATGCAGTAGAACATAAGGGAATCAACTGACAGCCTGCTTACGTTGGAGAATGTCAGACTTCTTTCTCATATGGCTGAGAAAGATAGTGTAAATTTACAGAAAATATGATCTCATTTTAGCTTCTGGAGCACCTTCCATCACTTCTATGGGAAAACAATGAGAAAACAGTTTTTTCTCAAACATGATTAATGAAATACCAGCAGGGTGAAGTCACCTTAAAACACACCACAATTCCTAAAATGACTACAGTACCATCAACAATTGATTGATAACATTTGTTATCACCCTATATATGTTACCTTTTTGTGTCCCTCAAAACTTGCCATTCTCTGCAATGCATATTAATGGGGTGCTATCATGAATATTGGTCCCAAGATGGCTGCTATCACTTACTGGTTGAAGTGCTGACGGCAAATCACATCTCTCCATGAGATCTGTGCTTAAGCTCCGTCCCAGATATCCAAATTTGGTTTTCCTTTAAAAGCTCAAAATCTACTGAACGGATTTACACCAAATAAGAAAAGGCGTGATCTCCGGACAAACAGATAGCTTTCTGCGAAATCTGGTGTAATTCTGTCCAGCGGTTCAGGCTGTAGTTGTTTCAAAACTCCAATGGGAATTAACACGGGAAACACACTTTTTTTTACCACCTCCTTTTTCTCGGCCCCTGCTTGACAGATCACCCTGAAACTTTCCATGCACTAGAATCACTGGCATACTTTTTTTGGACATTTTTGTAAAGATTTGTCAAACAAAGGCATAGATATAGACAAGTCAAAAATGCTTTTTCTATGGAAACATGGTCCGAACTCTACATACTGGTGACTATATACACACATATATATACACACACACACATATATATATATATATATATATATATTTAAACGCTGTTTATTTACCTGCAATATACTCACATTTACTACGATTTTCGTTGTAAAAGGCATCTGTTGTAAAGGCATAATTGTTGTAACAAAGGTTGTTGAAAAAGCCTTTTGTTGTAAAGTCATTTTCATTATAAAGCCTACTTTGTAAAGGTCTCTCTGTGTTTGAGCTTTGTGATAAGGCCGTTTCCCACCTACTTCATTATCACAAAAAATCTCTTTATTGATGTCATAACTACAGTTTCACAATTGCTTTATTAACCTTCTTGCTTTCTTAAATATGCTTGGAAATGCACCATTTTCCCACTCTTTTTTCAAAATGTTCTTGCGGGAGAACCCCCGCAGGTTCCCTTATAAAAGTTGGGCTCACTCAGTAAGCTTGCTCACCATCGAGCACTCATCCCAAACTTTTTTATGCCCCACCACTTTCAAATGTCACCAGCTGCCACTGATGCTGACTCTGTAAATAAGTCTCCTTGAAATAATTTGTAACAACCTATTTCTAATATATAAGGCACACTACCTGCTACATAGCATGGACCATCACCTTCAAATAAGCATCACAACAGAAAGAGTGTAGTAATCATTAAAGGTTTTTGTTGACAGCCTGTTGTTTTTAAATGTATCTGCTAAATCTTACTCGAGTAGTAGTCACGTGTTATCATAATGGAAACATTTAAAATATTATAAATATTGGTGGATGCAGCAACCTTTTCTGTCTAAAGTGTTTGTGATTAATATGAATTATTTCTCATAGAAACATTTATACAATACAATTCATACAATTTGAACCGTGACAATGTGCCGTATTATGATGTTTGTACCTGGCCGGCCAGCGGAAACAGTGTAATGGCATCTCAGAGAGAGCCAAGGTCAATGCCTCCGCACATAGCATTTTCCTGTTCATAATCAACATGAAGGTTGAGGATAGAAAACAATTAAAAAAACAAATGGCCCCCATATCCAGGAAGAAAACTCCCTGTACCCCAGGGACATTTTTGTTTGTTAGGATGTAACCCCTATTTTATGAATTTATGTCTGTAAAGTGGAAAAAATGCCACACAGGCCACCATTACAAGGAAGCCCGAGTGGCAGTTACCACTGACAAGTTTCAGCCTTTCGTGCTTCCCTTATGACCATGTGATTTTGCCTTTTAGATTTTTTTGTCTATGCTAGAGTCTGTGATCGAGTTGAGCATGGGAACTGATGCATTCAATTGCCTGTTAGTGATTGAAACTAAAAGTGTTGAACATTTACTGAATAGTTATCACATTAGTAAGCTGCAACCTCCAATGTCACATTAATTTACTAGAACTGTTACTGCATCTCGCCATCTCTTTTAATCTGTGGTCTCTCAGTCTTCATATCGCCTCTTTTTTCATCTTCAAGATAAACTATTGCATTGTCAGAATCAATGCAGAAGGCAGCTGTTTCATGAAAGGGGCAGAATAATAATCAATTGGGGTCATATGTACTAATATAGGATAGCAAAATACTGGTTCCGACTCACTATGATTTGTTGCCTTTACAAAAGCAATCATTTTTTTAAATCCAGCTCATCTTCCCTAAAGGAAAACAGAATGCATTTAAAAATCATGAACTTCATAAACTTTTTTTAGGAGTAAGCAGTCATCCCATGGAACACTGCCTATTCCTAAGAATTGAAATTATTTTAACATTCAGAAAAGGAAAGGAGTCCTTTGTGACCCCTTCCACTTTGGAAATGGGTTACCACTATCATTGTGTAGTCTGTAAAATGTTAATGTTTTCCAACCAGATTTCGGGCTCAGAACATTAATATTTACCATAAGGAATCAGTATTTGGAAAGGACACCATGAACATTCCACTATCAAATACCAATTTGGTATGATTTCCTAACCCCATTTAACATTTCGGAAAAAAAACAAATTCGAATCGTTAAATGGGTTTGAAAAAGGGTTTTAGCATTCACAAACCCTCTGATTTAATGAATCATAGGGTTTGCATATGTTAAAACCCCTTGAACATCTGGCCTCAGATGAGCCCGACCTCCGGCCACCCTTAAAGAGATGGTCCAAGCCAGAAACATGGGTGAAAATTCAACAAATAAAGGTGACAGAGTACGTAGTTTACCTTTTCATCCTTGTTGCTAGTTTTCAGTCAGACTATTGTTAGTCATTAAAGCCATGAACTCCCTTGTATATGAGAGCTTTACAAGTCAACATTTACCAGAGCACATCTTGTGATGGCCATCTCCAAGTTCTTAGCGTTAGCCACAATTTCAGATATGATTCAGTGCTTAAAAGCTCCTGGAGCTCTTACAAAGCGGAAACATTCTGTTTTCCACAGATTATGAGGATATATGGAAACATTACTTGACACAAACCCAGCTAGCGCCCTGTACTAAAAATGTGAATGACCAGACCATCTTGACAAAGTGATAGAGCTTCTTGAGTTCATTTGTAAGTGGTTAATTAGAAAACACATTAGGCTCCCCCTTCACTTCTCTGCTTGTGCAGCTCAAACTTGGGTTTATCAGAGAAGTAAGTCTGCTCCAAAGGATACCAGCTTTTGGAAATTATTGCTGATGCATACATACTATGGTGCAGAGGAGGTGACCGCATAGAGGAAGAATTAGCTGCAGAGGGACCCTTGGACGTTCCATGGACACAGACGTGTAGATTTTGGGGCAATACCTCCAGAGTTGCATGCTGAGGTAGCAGGTCTATTGGGAGTCAATACGGAATACAAGGTCACCACCGTCACATGCACCTGAGATTGATAAATCAAGTCAATGCATGATAAGAAAAATAAGCCAGTCACATTGGCTTGTTCTTACAAAGGCAAGCTGAAACTGGAGTATTGACTCGTGGGGGGGAGGGGAAGGCAAGCCACGAGGGCCTTACAATTTTTCATCTTTATGCTAACAAATCCTGTATTCTGATGTCAACAAGATGAACAAAGAACAGAGACAAATACCACAGCACAGCCAATAAGTGAGAGACCAGACCTCTTTTCATGCCAAAATGGGCAACACCACACTAGCAGAATTTAGCCATGAACGCATTCCTGTCACAAACAGAAACTGGCTTACGTCTGTTGCCCTCACATGCGTATATCCAAGGCCCTGATTTAGATCTTCTGGGTCGGTTTATCAGTCCGTTCTCTATGATGGAGGTTTCAATCTATCTGTCAAGCTGTTGGTGACGGAAGCACCTCCATCATCCTTGATGGGAGTTTATCCGTTGGACCAATGTTTGTCGTCTGTCGGAGGCGTCCACTTGTATGTCGTAGGACACTACTCCATCAGCGTTTGAGTGGTGCTTAACCATCTTGCAGATTTAAATGTGTCAGTCATCACAGTGGTGTTGTAGGGGACTTGCGACAAAGTAAATTCATAGCGGATATATTTACTATTGATGTATCATCCCGTTTTAGTTATGGATATGCATATCAAACAAACCTGAGCTCAGAGTGAACATTAATCACCCATGGAATGCCCATTACGAAACCCGCCCCTTCCTAACCAAAAAAACTCTGCCTTAAAATTTTCAAACCAGCAGGAGCTACAGATTTGTTGATCCCTATCGTTACAAGTCCTTAGTTATTTTTTTACTTTGCGTTTGTTTTGTTTTTTCTTAACAGTGCAGGGAGAAGGAACCCTAGATTTTCAGAGACAGAATGATTATTATTGTTTTTATCTTGACTCTTTGTAGTCACGATTTGACAAATACATGTTGTGTTTAAATTAAAGTTATTATTAAACCTTATTGGTATCTTTGGAATTATGCCTACATTTTTTTTTAAATACTGGGTTGTAGTGGCGATATCTATCCATGGCCATCTTGTAATCTTTTGATCATTTCGAATGTATATAATGTTTTCAGTGTACTGTATAATATTGGGTTTGGTCACACAGTTGGGGTGAGAGCAGCCTTATAACTCACTTTGCCTGACCAACTCAGGCAGGAATCAAGTCTTAGGGATCCAATAGGATTGAGGGGACATGTTTCCCCTTCCTCCTGTTTTTGCAGTGTTTGTGTGGTCTCATTGCAAAATATACAGAAATGAACAAGGTTACATGTCAGTGTACCATACTGCTATTTGGTGATCCTCTGTGGCTTTTCCGTATGGCCCACATCTTTGGGAACTTGGTTGGGGGACAGGACAACATCTCACACAATGCAACATCGTGGTGTATGCTATCAATATAACCAAATTTGCTTCACCCCGACTTATATACACACCTTGCAACTGCCTTAGGGATGTCTTACATATATTTTTTATACTTTTGACTTTGGAAAGTGGTAACATGGCACCACGAGTTGTCACTTTAAAAGCTGCTCTGCCAGGTTGTAATATCAGTATTGGAGTTATGTGTTCACTGGTCACTCTGGGGGTGCCACAATTAGTGCAGAAACACACTAGTGTATCTATCATTTTCATGTCCTGGGTACCCTCAGCACCAGAGTAGCCCTCACCAACAAGTTAGCCATGCCAATCATGGGTTATGCAATTGGGTATTTATATTCAGTCTTACCAGTCTGAAGGACAGTATTTGTGCCTCTTTCTGTAGCCTCTACACTGGCAGTCTACCAAGGGTTGAAACCCGCTTATGACACTTCACTTCACAAGGCTGGGATCTCCAAGTTCCATATGCCAACCAGGCATTAGGCAATTGCTTCGTCTGTGAGGGTCTGAGCACATCTATTTGGCATGGTACCATCAGTGGCTCAGTGCAAAAATAATTGAAAATGATTAGCCCTCTTCAGAAAATTAGGGTAATCCTGTAAAAAGCTATTCAGTAACAAACCAAAATCACGGTGTGGGCAACACTACATCCTTTCAATAATATATGATGGTGGCCCAGATTTAGAGTTTGGCGGACTAGATACTACACCACAAAAGTAACTTATATCCCATCCACCGTATTACAAGTGGATTCTAATAAACAGCACTTGTAATACGATCAATGGGATAGCTGTCACATTTGGGAGTTTGTGACTAAGTTTGCAGTCTGCCAAACTCTAATTGAGGGCTGTGTCATATCAATCTGTGTTTCGGTGCACCCTTTGTAAAAAAAAAATAAAAAAAATAAAACAATTGCACACAGAAGATCATGAAGTAAATGTTTTTGATGATAAATGTATGCTTTATCGGTTACAAGGTGGCTCTTTCCATTATAATTGCAGGATCCTCAACCAGAGTGAATGTCCAGCAGCCCACTGAGAATATCCCACCCACAAATACAACAGATGCCGAAACCTTCAGTGTACAGACATCTTCTGCTGGTGTGGATCATGAAGAGGAACTGGCTGGCCCACCTGGTTTGTCTACTCAGGCTGCAAGGGTGAGCCTCACTTAGTCCATATCTAGAGCAACATCAAGTACCGTAGTCAAGGCCCCTATTCCCCCAATCTGGTGTTTTACCAGCTCCCAGTGCCTCTGCAACCACCACCACCTCAGTAGTGTGCACCCCGTCCTGGCTCCTGTGTATACTACACCTGTTGTTGAGCCAGGACCCACTGTAATGGAGCACCCACACTCTCAAAGTCACAGTGTAGTGATGCTAGCTAAGGATAGGCCTGATTGCTCGAGCTGAGTGAGGCTATAGAATCCCATAGTTTGAGCCATTATGGGTCAGAACATCATAGATGCAGCCTATAGACAAGATATATATACATTAAAAAAAAAAGTATACTCGAACATATCAGAGCTGTGCTGAATAATGATGGAAATTATGCCATGGCAAAACACTTTCACATGCATAAGGATAAAAATTGGACAAATATGAAGTTTTTCGGCATTGCAACTGTAGCGCATAATGAAAGAGAAGGTAATCAAGAGCTTAGGCTGAGACGCTTGGAATCACGACTAATAATACAGCTTAAAACCAAGGCCCCGAGGGGACTCAATGCTGATGAAGAACTTCATTATCATTTATGATGAAAATTATGTTGTAGTTATAAACAAAAAGATCTATAATTTGGGAAAGGGTGGGGAATAAACAGTTACAGAGAGTGATAACCTCAGGGGAATAGGTATTAAGTGGCTATGCAAAATTGGTATCATGGCTATCAGATTATCAAGGAAGGCTGAGGACATAGAAATGAAATCCACTCACACGCAGTAAGGAGAGTACTATGGGTATAGAGGTTGTCATATATACTCAGTGATAGAGAGTTATATGAAATAAAAACCTAGATCTTTTACTGATAACCATTGTAACCATACAGAGTAGACTGACTTATATAAAGATGTACCTTTTAACAATGTACTATACAGAATTAATACTAAATATCCTTCACAGGAACCAAATATTATAACCACCATCTCAGTATTTGAGAAAACATTTTTTTATATTTTGTTGCTTGCACACATGAAAAATGATTGCTATGAATCTCTGTTTATGTAATTTTAGATATAAAGGCAAATATTGAAATTGCCTTTTAAAAAAGAAACAAAGATGGGTTGGGGTTGTTCACATTTCTTGGCCGTTAGTAGTTTTTAGGGGACTATATGTCCCACAATGCACTTGGGTGGTAGTAGGGAAACAACAGTATAAATGGAGACTTATGGGAAGGTGTTTTTTGTAAACTGTGAACAAGACCGAGAGGTTGAAACGCGTTGGTGGTGTCTTTTTGTAAATTCTTTGGATATAAGAAATTAAACTCCTGGAGTGCAACGAATCAATTGTTTTACAATTGTTTGTTTTGGAGATATATATATATATATATATATATATATATATATATATATATATATATATTCCAACACAGGCTCTTCGCATACAGCCTATTCACCAACAGGGCGGCTTCGGCGTTGCGGGGACGGAGCACCCCGCTGTTTATCAAAACACATTTCTCCAACAGAAGAGATACGCTGTTACGCCAGTTTGCAGCATTGGGAGGCACTTTATTCACCAAATTCCGACAAAAATAACCAGCGTTCTTTCTTTTCCTGACGCGTTTCGGCTATCCACAAAAGCCTTAATCATAGGTACTTGGTTTAGTCAGATTTGAAAAAGAACCACGTGGTAAGGTAGGCCACCCTTATATCCTGTGGCCTTAAAGTCACAGAGTCATTCTAGCAGTCTCTTTAGCTCGCATTCCTTGAAATATAATAGTTTCCTCCTTTATCTCTGCAGAGTCATGTTCCTATATTCTTCAACATGCACTATATACACAAATATCATAATTATACCATTACCGAGTGTTCACAGTTTATGAATTCATTTCAGAAAGCACTGACATTTATTAATTTTCACTTTTTGTGTTAAAGAATGCGTTTTAATCTCATCAGTACGAAATCAATTAACTTTCATGTTCACCTTCTTCTTACGGATTTTCTTTCAAAGCGCATTCAATCTTATTACACCTAATCTGTACTTAGTCAGATGCTTGAATTCAAAATTATATAATTGGTACTCTTTGTGCGAATTCCATGTTTGAATACAGCTGTTGCCTCATGGTCACAATTTCACAAACACACTGCAGCTCTTCCTATTATCATTCTTTTTAAAAGTGCGTTCCAAAAAGGCTATAAATCATCTCCTTGACTGTTATTGTTCCCACGTTGCATTCCGTGCCCCGCTACTGCTGAACAAACAGTGAATGGGATTGTCAGCCATACCCCAATCACATCCCTTGCCAACTTTTTACTGCTTGAATCACTATAAATATCACGGTTGGGAAATCCCGTACCTTTCTTTCAAAATTGGTTTGCAGTAAAAGCTGGCGGATCCGGCTGTCCTTTTCAATAATTCCAACACAGGCTCTCCGCATACAGCCTAATCACCAACAGGGCGGCCTCGGCGTTGCGGGGATGGAGCACCCCGCTGTTTATCAAAACACATTTCTCCAACAGAAGAGATACGCTGTTACGCCAGTTTGCAGCATTGGGAGGCACTTTATTCACCAAATTCCGACAAAAATAACCAGCGATCTTTCTTTTCCTGACGCGTTTCGGCTATCCACAAAAGCCGTAATCATAGGTACTTGGTTTAGTCAGATTTGAAAAAGGACCACGTGGTAAGGTAGGCCACCCTTATATCCTGTGGCACTTTGAATGTGCCTCAGGGGTCCAGAAAGCTGCCTCCCTGTGGAGGTGATCAGCACAGTGCCCCAGGGAAGGATGGGAGATACAGTCCTGTACCTGGCCCGGCCTGGTTTTGTGTCCCATGCTGCGGGTGCTTGAGGGGCCTTAAATGCACCTCAGGGGTCCAGCAGTCGCCTCCCAGCAGAAGTGATCAGCATAGAGCCCCAGGGAAGCCTGTGAGATGTAGCCCTGGCATGGCCCGGTTTTATGTCAACACAAACCAAAATATATCAGCAAATTCCAAAGCACCACCCCCACAGACACCAGCACCACACACAATCACCCACACCCCAGCAGCCACCTAAAACAACATCCTCAACCAAGTACTCACCAAAACCACTCCCTCGCCAACCACCCAAACCCACACTCTCACCTAAGCACACACCCAAAAAACACCCTCATATACAGCCAAGCACCCACCCAAAACCACAACCTCTTACACCCAAGCACCCATCCAACCACCCAAACCCACACCCCACTCACTAAAACAAAATACCCTTATCCACTCATCGAAAACCACAATCTCACCTATACCCAAACCCACAATCTCACCAACACCCAAACACCCTCCTCAAAGTACCAGCACTCTTGAATCCAGCACCACACACACACACACACACAGTTACCACAACACCTACAACCAAGCCCACAGCACCACACCTATCCCAGGTCTCAGTACTTCCCAAATTACCACTTCACACAACGCATCTGTCCATATGCCTCCCTCACTCACATACATCCACTCCTACCAACAAACACATCAAAAAGATCCATCCCATAATTCTTTGAGATGCCTGAGCTACAATGGCTTGAGGAGTGAGCAAAGCCCCTTAATGAGAAAGACCTTGAGTACAGTGGTTCACCGGAGGCATGATGAACTGTAAAACAAAATATGTGTATGCTTTATTTATGAGTAGCAATTTTATGTTTTAAAAAAAACAGATAGGGATAATGTAGGAGGCTGGACTGGCTTGTAGTGAGCACTAAGGGGTACTTGCACCTTGCACCAGGCCCAGTTATCCCTTATTAGTGTATAGGGTGTCTAGCAGCATAGGCTGATAGATAATGGTAGCTTAGCAGAGCAGCTTAGGCTGAACTAGGAGACGAGTGAAGCTCCTACAGTACCACTTAGTGTCATATGCACAATATCATAAGAAAACACAATACACAGTTATACTAAAAATAAAGGTACTTTATTTTTATGACAATATGCCAAAGTATCTCGGAGTGTACCCTCAGTGGGAGGATAGGAAATATACACAAGATAAATATACACAATACCAAAAATATGCAGTATAGTCTTAGAAAACAGTGCAAACAATGTATAGTTACAATAGGATGCAATGGGGACACATAGGGATAGGGGCAACACAAACCATATACTCCAAAAGTGGAATGCGAACCACGAATGGACCCCAAACCTATGTGACCTTGTAGAGGGTCGCTGGGACTATTAGAAAATAGTGAGGGTTAGAAAAATAGCCCACCCCAAGACCCTGAAAAGTGAGTGCAAAGTGCACTAAAGTTCCCCCAAGGACAAAGAAGTCGTGATAGAGGAATACTGCAGGAAAGACACAAACCAGCAATGCAACAACAATGGATTTCCCGACGAGGGTACCTGTGGAACAAGGGGATCAAGTCCAAAAGTCACAAGCAAGTCGGAGATGGGCAGATGCCCAGGAAATGCCAGCTGTGGGTGCAAAGAAGCTTCTACTGGACAGAAGAAGCTGAGGTTTCTGCAGGAACGAAAAGGGCTAGAGACTTCCCCTTTGGAGGACGGATCCCTCTCGCTGTGGAGAGTCGTGCAGAAGTGTTTTCCCGCCGAAAGATCGCCAACAAGCCTTGCTAGCTACAAATCGTGCGGTAAGCGTTTTTGGATGCTGCTGTGGCCCAGGAAGGACCAGGATGTCCCAAATTGCGTCAGGAGAGAGAGGGGACATCGAGCAAGACAAGGAGCCCTCTGAGCAGCAGGTAGCACCCAGAGAAGTGCCAGAAACAGGCACTACGAGGATGCGTGAAACGGTGCTCACCCGAAGTTACACAAAGGAGTCCCATGTCACCGGAGACCAACTTAGAAAGTCGTGCAATGCAGGTTAGAGTGCCGTGGACCCAGGCTTGGATGTGCACAAAGTAATTCCGCCGGAAGTGCACAGGGGCCAGAGTAGCTGCAAAAGTCACGGTTCCCAGCAATGCAGTCTGGCGTGGGGAGGCAAGGACTTACCTCCACCAAACTTGGACTGAAGAGTCACTGGACTGTGGGAGTCACTTGGACAGAGTTGCTGGATTCGAGGGACCTCGCTCGTCGTGCTGAGAGGAGACCCAAGGAACCGGTAATGCAGCTTTTTGGTGCCTGCGGTTGCAGGGGGAAGATTCCGTCGACCCACAGGAGATTTCTTCGGAGCTTCTAGTGCAGAGAGGAGGCAGACTACCCCCACAGCATGCACCACCAGGAAAACAGTTGAGAAGGCGGCAGGATCAGCGTTACAGAGTTGCAGTAGTCGTCTTAGCTACTATGTTGCAGTTTTTGCAGGCTTCCAGCGCGGTCAGCAGTCGATTCCTTGGCAGAAGGTGAAGAGAGAGATGCAGAGGAACTTGGAAGACCTCTTGCATTCGTTATCTAAAGTTTCCCCAGAGACAGAGACCCTAAATAGCCAGAAAAGAGGGTTTGGCTACCTAGGAGAGAGGATAGGCTAGCAACACCTGAAGGAGCCTATCAGAAGGAGTCTCTGATGTCACCTGGTGGCACTGGCCACTCAGAGCAGTCCAGTGTGCCAGCAGCACCTCTGTTTCCAAGATGGCAGAGGTGTGGAGCACACTGGAGGAGCTCTGGACACCTCCCAGGGGAGGTGCAGGTCAGGGGAGTGGTCACTCCCCTTTCCTTTGTCCAGTTTCGCGCCAGAGCAGGGCTAAGGGGTCCCCTGAACCGGTGTAGACTGGCTTATGCAGAATTGGGCACATCTGTGCCCAAGAAAGCATTTCCAGAGGCTGGGGGAGGCTACTCCTCCCCTGCCTTCACACCATTTTCCAAAGGGAGAGGGTGTAACACCCTCTCTCAGAGGAAGTCCTTTGTTCTGCCATCCTGGGACAAGCCTGGCTTGACCCCAGGAGGGCAGAAGCCTGTCTGAGGGGTTGGCAGCAGCAGCAGCTGCAGTGAAACCCCAGGAAAGGCAGTTTGGCAGTACCAGGGTCTGTGCTACAGACCATTGGGATCATGGGATTGTGCCAACTATGCCAGGATGGCATAGAGGGGGCAATTCCATGATCATAGACATGTTACATGGCCATATTCGGAGTTACCATTGTGAAGTTACATATAGGTAGTGACCTATATGTAGTGCACGCGTGTAATGGTGTCCCCGCACTCACAAAGTCCAGGGAATTGGCCCTGAACAATGTGGGGGCACCTTGGCTAGTGCCAGGGTGCCCTCACACTAAGTAACTTTGCACCTAACCTTTACCAGGTAAAGGTTAGACATATAGGTGACTTATAAGTTACTTAAGTGCAGTGTAAAATGGCTGTGAAATAATGTGTGCGTTATTTCACTCAGGCTGCAGTGGCAGGCCTGTGTAAGAATTGTCAGAGCTCCCTATGGGTGGCAAAAGAAATGCTGCAGCCCATAGGGATCTCCTGGAACCCCAATACCCTGGGTACCTCAGTACCATATACTAGGGAATTATAAGGGTGTTCCAGTAAGCCAATGTAAATTGGTAAAATTGGTCACTAGCCTGTTAGTGACAATTTGGAAAGAAATGAGAGAGCATAACCACTGAGGTTCTGGTTAGCAGAGCCTGAGTGAGACAGTTAGTCACTACACAGGTAACACATTCAGGCACACTTATGAGCACTGGGGCCCTGGATGCCAGGGTCCCAGTGACACATACAACTAAAACAACATATATACAGTGAAAAATGGGGGTAACATGCCAGGCAAGATGGTACTTTCCTACACAACCCTCCGCCCCCCCCCCAAACGAAGGACAATAAGACTAGCCATGACCTGATGAGTCTTCATTGTCTAAGTGGAAATATCTGGAGAGTCCATCTGCATTGGAGTGGCTACTCCCAGGTCTATGTTCCACTGTATAGTCCATTCCCTGTAGGGATATGGACCACCTCAATAATTTAGGATTTTCACCTTTCATTTGTTTTAGCCAAAGTAGAGGTTTGTGGTCTGTTTGAACAATGAAGTGAGTGCCAAACAGGTATGGCCTCAACTTCTTCAGAGCCCAGACCACAGCAAAGGCCTCCCTCTCTATGGCAGACCAACGCTTTTCTCTAGGGGTCAACCTCCTACTAATAAAAGCAACAGGTTCATCCTGGCCCTCAGAATTAAGTTGTGATAGGACTGCCCCTACTCCTAATTCAGATGCATCAGTCTGGACATAGAATTTTTTAGAGTAACAAGGGCTTTTCAGGACAGGTGCAGAGCACATGGCCTGCTTCAGCTCCTCAAAAGCTTTCTGACAGTTTGCTGTCCATAATACCTTTTTAGGCATTTTCTTGGATGTGAGGTCATTAAGAGGGGCTGCAATGGAGCCATAGTTCTTAATGAACCTCCTGTAATACCCAGTGAGGCCTAGGAAGGCTCTTACCTGAGTCTGAGTAGTAAGGGGAACCCAATCAATAATTGTTTGGATTTTCCCCTGAAGTGGTGCAATCTGTTCCCCACCAACAAGGTGTCCCAGATAAACCACCTTACCCTGCCCTATCTGGCACTTTGAAGCCTTGATAGTGAGGCCTGCCTTTTGCAGGGCCTCTAAAACTTTCCATAGGTGGACCAGGTGATCATCCCAGCTGGAGCTAAAGACAGCTATATCGTCCAAATATGCTGCACTAAAAGCCTCCAGCCCTTGCAGGACTGTGTTCACCAACCTTTGAAAAGTGGCAGGTGCATTTTTCAATCCAAAAGGCATTACTGTAAATTGGTAATGGCCTCCAATGGTTGAAAATGCAGTTTTAGGTTTAGCATCTTCTGACAATTTGATCTGCCAATACCCTGCAGTCAAATCAAAAGTGCTTAGATACTTGGCAGATGCCAGTGTATCTATGAGCTCATCTGCCCTGGGTATAGGGTGAGCATCAGTTTTGGTTACCTGGTTGAGACCTCTGTAGTCTACACAAAACCGCATTTCCTTCTTTCCATCCTTGGAATGAGGTTTTGGTACAAGTACCACAGGAGAAGCCCATGGACTTTCAGAGTGCTCAACCACTCCTAGTTCTAGCATTTTCTGCACCTCTTGCTTTATGCAGTCCCTGACATGGTCAGGCTGCCTATAGATCTTACTTTTGACAGGTAAACTGTCTCCAGTATCTATAGTGTGCTCACACCAAGAAGTGGTACCTGGCACAGTAGAGAAGAGTTCAGAAAACTGACCCAGGAGATTTATGCAATGGTCTTTCTGCTCAGCAGTAAGACAATCAGCCAAAACTACACCTTCCACAAGAGCATCTTGTTCTGTGGAAGAGAAGAGATCAGGTAGAGGATCACTGTCTTCTTCCTGTCCCTCATCAGTTGCCATGAGCAGGGTGAGATCAGCCCTGTCATAGTAGGGTTTCAGGCGGTTGACATGGAGCACCCTAAGGGGACTCCTGGCAGTACCTAAGTCAACTAAATAGGTGACTTCACCCTTTTTCTCAACAATTGTGTGGGGACCACTCCATTTATCTTGGAGTGCTCTTGGGACCACAGGCTCCACGACCCACACTTTCTGCCCTGGTTTGTACTGAACCAGAACAGCCTTCTGATCATGCCATTGCTTCTGGAACTCTTGGCTGGCCTGAAGGTTTTTACTGGCCTTTTTCATATACTCAGCCATCCTTGATCTGAGGCCAAGTACATGGTCCACAATATCTTGTTTTGGAGCATTTAAAGGTTGTTCCCAACCCTCCTTGACAAGTGTTAGTGGACCCCTAACAGGGTGACCAAAGAGGAGTTCAAAGGGGCTGAAGCCCACTCCTTTCTGGGGTACCTCCCTGTAGGCAAAAAGGAGGCATGGTAACAGGATATCCCATCTCCTGCGGAGTTTTTCAGGGAGACCCATAATCATGCCTTTGAGAGTTTTGTTAAATCTCTCCACCAGTCCATTTGTTTGTGGATGATAGGGTGTAGTGAACTTGTAAGTTACACCACACTCCTTCCACATGGCCTTTAAGTATGCAGACATGAAATTGCTTCCCCTGTCTGATACTACTTCCTTTGGGAAGCCCACCCTAGAAAATATTCCCAGGAGGGCCTTTGCCACTGCAGGTGCTGTAGTGGTCCTTAACCCCTTCGCTGCCAGGCCTTTTCCCCCTCCTGTGCCGGGCCTTTTTTTGCCTATTTGGGGCAGTTCGCGCTTAGGCCCTCATAACTTTTTGTCCACATAAGCTAACCAAGCCAAATTTGCGTCCTTTTTTTCCAACATCCTAGGGATTCTAGAGGTACCCAGACTTTGTGGGTTCCCTTGAAGGAGGCCAAGAAATTGGCCAAAATACAGTGAAAATTTCGTTTTTTTCAAAAAAATTGGAAAAAGTGGCTGCAGAAGAAGGCTTGTGGTTTTTCCCCTGAAAATGGCATCAACAAAGGGTTTGCGGTGCTAAACTCAGCAGCTTCCCAGCTTTCAGGAACAGGCAGACTGGAATCAGAAAACCCAATTTATCAACACAATTTTGGCATTTTACTGGGGCATACCCCATTTGTGCAATTTTTTGTGCTTTCAGCCTCCTTCCAGTCAGTGACAGGAATGGTCATGAAACCAATGCTGGATCCCAGAAACCTAAACATTTCTGAAAAGTAGACAAAATTCTGAATTCAGCAAGGGGTCATTTGTGTAGATCCTACAAGGGTTTCCTACAGAAAATAACAGCTGAAAAAGAAAAATATTGAAATTGAGGTGAAAAAACCATCAATTTTTCTCTACGTTTTACTCTGTAACTTTTCCCTGCAATGTCAGATTATCGAAAGCAATATACCGTTACGTCTGCTGGACTCCTCTGGTTGCGGGGATATATAGGGCTTGTAGGTTCATCAAGAACCCGAGGAACCCAGAGCCAATAAATGAGCTGCACCCTGCAGTGCGTTTTCATTCTATACCGGGTATACAGCAATTCATTTGCTGAAATATAAGGAGTAAAAAATTGCTATCAAGAAAACCTTTGCATTTCCAAAAAGGGCACAAGATAAGGTGTTGAGGAGCAGTGGTTATTTGCACATCTCTGAATTCCGGGGTGACCATAGTAGCACGTGAATTACAGGGAATTTCTCAAATAGATGTCTTTTTTACACACACTCCTATATTTGGAAGGAAAAAATGTAGAGAAAGACAAGGGGCAATAGTACTTGTTTTGCTAATCTATGTTCCCCCAAGTCTCCCGATAAAAATGGTACCTCACTTGTGTGGGTAGGCCTAGCACCCGCGACAGGATATGCCCCAAAACACAACATGGACACATCACAGAAAACAGAGCTGTTTTTAGCAAAGTGACTACCTGTAGATTTTGGCCTCTAGCTCAGCCGCCACCTAGGGAAACCTACCAAACCTGTGCATTTCTGAAAACTAGAGACCTAGGGGAATCCAAGGAGGGGTGACTTGTGTGGCTCGGACCAGGTTCTGTTACCCAGAATCCTTTGCAAACCTCAAAATTTGGCTAAAAAAACACATGTTCCTCACATTTCTGTGGCAGAAAGTTATGGAATCTGAGAGGAGCCACAAATTTCCTTCCACCCAGCGTTCCCCCACGTCTCCCGATAAAAATGATACCTCACTTGTGTGGGTAGGCCTAGCACCCGCGACAGGATATGCCCCAAAACACAACGTGGACACATCACAGAAAACAGAGCTGTTTTTAGCAAAGTGACTACCTGTAGATTTTGGCCTCTAGCTCAGCCGCCACCTAGGGAAACCTACCAAACCTGTGCATTTCTGAAAACTAGAGACCTAGGGGAATCCAAGGAGGGGTGACTTGTGTGGCTCGGACCAGGTTCTGTTACCCAGAATCCTTTGCAAACCTTAAAATTTGGCTAAAAAAACACATGTTCCTCACATTTCTGTGGCAGAAAGTTCTGGAATCTGAGAGGAGCCACAAATTTCCTTCCACCCAGCGTTCCCCCACGTCTCCCGATAAAAATGATACCTCACTTGTGTGGGTAGGCCTAGCGCCCGTGACAGGATATACCCCAAAACACAACGTGGACATATCACAGAAAACAGAGCTGTTTTTAGCAAAGTGACTACCTGTAGATTTTGGCCTCTAGCTCAGCCGCCACCTAGGGAAACCTACCAAACCTGTGCATTTCTGAAAACTAGAGACCTAGGGGAATCCAAGGAGGGGTGACTTGCGGGGCTCGGACCAGGTTCTGTTACCCAGAATCCTTTGCAAACCTCAAAATTTGGCTAAAAAAACACATGTTCCTCACATTTCTGTGGCAGAAAGTTCTGGAATCTGAGAGGAGCCACAAATTTCCTTCCACCCAGCGTTCCCCCATGTCTCCCGATAAAAATGATACCTCACTTGTGTGGGTAGGCCTAGCGCCCGCGACAGGATATGCCCCAAAACACAACGTGGACATATCACAGAAAACAGAGCTGTTTTTAGCAAAGTGACTACCTGTAGATTTTGGCCTCTAGCTCAGCCGCCACCTAGGGAAACCTACCAAACCTGTGCATTTCTGAAAACTAGAGACCTAGGGGAATCCAAGGAGGGGTGACTTGCGGGGCTCGGACCAGGTTCTGTTACCCAGAATCCTTTGCAAACCTCAAAATTTCGCTAAAAAAACACATGTTCCTCACATTTCTGTGGCAGAAAGTTCTGGAATCTGAGAGGAGCCACAAATTTCCTTCCACCCAGCGTTCCCCCACGTCTCCCGATAAAAATGATACCTCACTTGTGTGGGTAGGCCTAGCGCCCGCGACAGGATATGCCCCAAAACACAACGTGGACATATCACAGAAAACAGAGCTGTTTTTCGCAAAGTGACTACCTGTAGATTTTGGCCTCTAGCTCAGCCGCCACCTAGGGAAACCTACCAAACCTGTGCATTTCTGAAAACTAGAGACCTAGGGGAATCCAAGGAGGGGTGACTTGCGGGGCTCGGACCAGGTTCTGTTACCCAGAATCCTTTGCAAACCTCAAAATTTGGCTAAAAAAACACATAATCCACACATTTCTGTGGCAGAAAGTTCTGGAATCTGAGAGGAGCCACAAATTTCCTTCCACCCAGCGTTCCCCCATGTCTCCCGATAAAAATGATACCTCACTTGTGTGGGTAGGCCTAGCGCCCGCGACAGGATATGCCCCAAAACACAACGTGGACATATCACAGAAAACAGAGCTGTTTTTAGCAAAGTGACTACCTGTAGATTTTGGCCTCTAGCTCAGCCGCCACCTAGGGAAACCTACCAAACCTGTGCATTTCTGAAAACTAGAGACCTAGGGGAATCCAAGGAGGGGTGACTTGTGTGGCTCGGACCAGGTTCTGTTACCCAGAATCCTTTGCAAACCTCAAAATTTCGCTAAAAAAACACATGTTCCTCACATTTCTGTGGCAGAAAGTTCTGGAATCTGAGAGGAGCCACAAATTTCCTTCCACCCAGCGTTCCCCCATGTCTCCCGATAAAAATGATACCTCACTTGTGTGGGTAGGCCTAGCGCCCGCGACAGGATATGCCCCAAAACACAACGTGGACATATCACAGAAAACAGAGCTGTTTTTAGCAAAGTGACTACCTGTAGATTTTGGCCTCTAGCTCAGCCGCCACCTAGGGAAACCTACCAAACCTGTGCATTTCTGAAAACTAGAGACCTAGGGGAATCCAAGGAGGGGTGACTTGCGGGGCTCGGACCAGGTTCTGTTACCCAGAATCCTTTGCAAACCTCAAAATTTCGCTAAAAAAACACATGTTCCTCACATTTCTGTGGCAGAAAGTTCTGGAATCTGAGAGGAGCCACAAATTTCCTTCCACCCAGCGTTCCCCCACGTCTCCCGATAAAAATGATACCTCACTTGTGTGGGTAGGCCTAGCGCCCGCGACAGGATATGCCCCAAAACACAACGTGGACATATCACAGAAAACAGAGCTGTTTTTCGCAAAGTGACTACCTGTAGATTTTGGCCTCTAGCTCAGCCGCCACCTAGGGAAACCTACCAAACCTGTGCATTTCTGAAAACTAGAGACCTAGGGGAATCCAAGGAGGGGTGACTTGCGGGGCTCGGACCAGGTTCTGTTACCCAGAATCCTTTGCAAACCTCAAAATTTGGCTAAAAAAACACATAATCCACACATTTCTGTGGCAGAAAGTTCTGGAATCTGAGAGGAGCCACAAATTTCCTTCCACCCAGCGTTCCCCCATGTCTCCCGATAAAAATGATACCTCACTTGTGTGGGTAGGCCTAGCGCCCGCGACAGGATATGCCCCAAAACACAACGTGGACATATCACAGAAAACAGAGCTGTTTTTAGCAAAGTGACTACCTGTAGATTTTGGCCTCTAGCTCAGCCGCCACCTAGGGAAACCTACCAAACCTGTGCATTTCTGAAAACTAGAGACCTAGGGGAATCCAAGGAGGGGTGACTTGTGTGGCTCGGACCAGGTTCTGTTACCCAAAATCCTTTGCAAACCTCAAAATTTGGCTAAAAAAACACATGTCCCTCACATTTCTGTGGCAGAAAGTTCTGGAATCTGAGAGGAGCTACAAATTTCCTTCCACCCAGCGTTCCCCCAAGTCTCCCGATAAAAATGATACCTCACTTGCGTGGGTAGGCCTAGCGCCGGCGACAGGAAACACCCCAAAGCGCAACGTGGACACATCCTAAATTTTGGAAAAAAACAGAGGTGTTTTTTGCAAAGTGCCTACCTGTAGATTTTGGCCTCTAGCTCAGCCGGCACCTAGGGAACCCTACCAAACCTGTGCATTTCTGAAAACTAGAGACCTAGGGGAATCCAAGGAGGGGTGACTTGCGGGGCTCGGACCAGGTTCTGTTACCCAGAATCCTTTGCAAACCTCAAAATTTGGCTAAAAATACACATGTTACTCACATTTCTGTGGCAGAAAGTTCTGGAATCTGAGAGGAGCCACAAATTTCCTTCTACCCAGCGTTCCCCCAAGTCTCCCGATAAAAATGATACCTCACTTGCGTGGGTAGGCCTAGCGCCGGCGACAGGAAACACCCCAAAGCGCAACGTGGACACATCCTAAATTTTGGAAAAAAACAGAGGTGTTTTTTGCGAAGTGCCTACCTGTAGATTTTGGCCTCTAGCTCAGCCGGCACCTGAGGAAACCTAGCAAACCTGTGCATTTCTGAAAACTAGAGACCTAGGGGAATCCAAGGAGGGGTGACTTGCGGGGCTCTGACCAGGTTATGTTACCCAGAATCCTTTGCAAACATCAAAATTTGGCTAAAAATACACATGTTACTCACATTTCTGTGGCAGAAAGTTCTGGAATTTGAGAGGAGCCACAAATTTCCTTCTACCCAGCGTTCCCCCAAGTCTCCCGATAAAAATGATACCTCACTTCTGTGGGTAGGCCTAGCGCCCACAAAAGGAAATGGCCCAAAACACAACGTGGACACAACATATTTTTTCACAGAAAACAGAGGTGTTTTTTGCAAGGTGCCTACCTGTGGTGTTTGGCCTGTAGCTCAGCCGGCCCCAGGGGGGGGGGGGGCAGAAATGCCCTAAAATAAATTTGCCCCCCCAACCCCCACCCTCCCCCGCCGGGAGCGACCCTTGCCTACGGGGTCGCTCCCCCTGCGTGACATTGGCACCAAAAAACAAATCCCCGGTGCCTAGTGGTTTCTGCCCCCTTGGGGGCAGGTTGACCTAAACTCAGCCAATCTGCCCCCAAGGGGGGCAGAAATGGCCTAAATACAATTTGTCCCCCAGGGGAGCGACTTTTGCCTGATGGGTCGCTCCCCATCTCTAAAAAAAAAAAACAAAGAAAAAAAAGAAAAATTCCCCTGGCGCCTAGAGGTTTCTGCCCCCCCCCCCCCCCCCGGGGGCAGTTCGGCCTAATAATAGGCCGATCTGTCCCCCGGGGGGGGCAGAAATGGCCTAAAATAAATTTGCCCCCCCAACCCCCACCACCCCCCCGGGAGCGACCCTTGCCTACGGGGTCGCTCCCCCTGCGTGACATTGGCGCCAAAAAACAAATCCCCGGTGCCTAGTGGTTTCTGCCCCCTTGGGGGCAGATTGACCTAAAATTTGCCAATCTGCCCCCAGGGGGGCAGAAATGGTCTAAATACAATTTGCCCCCCCAGGGGAGCGACCCTTGCCTGATGGGTCGCTCCCCATCTCTAAAAAAAGAAACAACAAAAAAAAAAAACACAAAAAAAAAATTGCCCTGGCGCCTAGAGTGTTCTGCCCCCCCCCCGGGGGCAGTTCGGCCTAATAATAGGCCGATCTGTCCCCCGGGGGGGCAGAAATGGCCTAAAATAAATTTGCCCCCCCCAACCGCCACCCCCCCCCCCGGGAGCGACCCTTGCCTACGGGGTCGCTCCCCTGCGTGACATTGGCGCCAAAAAACAAATCCCCGGTGCCTAGTGGTTTCTGCCCCCTAGGGGGCAGATTGACCTAAAATTGGCCAATCTGCCCCCAGGGGGGCAGAAATGGTCTAAATACAATTTGCCCCCCCAGGGGAGCGACCCTTGCCTGATGGGTCGCTCCCCATCTCTAAAAAAATAAACAACAAAAAAAAAAACACAAAAAAAAAATTGCCCTGGCGCCTAGAGTGTTCTGCCCCCTCCCGGGGGCAGTTCGGCCTAAAAATAGGCCGATCTGTCCCCCGGGGGGGCAGAAATGGCCTAAAATAAATTTGCCCCCCCAACCCCCACACCCCCCCCCCCGGGAGCGACCCTTGCCTACGGGGTCGCTCCCCCTGCGTGACATTGGCGCCAAAAAACAAATCCCCGGTGCCTTGTGGTTTCTGCCCCCTTGGGGGCAGATTGACCCAAAATTGGCCAATCTGCCCCCAGGGGGGCAGAAATGGTCTAAATACAATTTGCCCCCCCAGGGGAGCGACCCTTGCCTGATGGGTCGCTCCCCATCTCTAAAAAAAGAAACAACAAAAAAAAAAAACACAAAAAAAAAAAATTGCCCTGGCGCCTAGAGTGTTCTGCCCCCCCCCCCGGGGGCAGTTCGGCCTAAAAATAGGCCGATCTGTCCCCCGGGGGGGCAGAAATGGCCTAAAATAAATTTGCCCCCCCAACCGGCACACCCCCCCCCCCCGGAGCGACCCTTGCCTACGGGGTCGCTCCCCCTGCGTGACATTGGCGCCAAAAAACAAATCCCCGGTGCCTAGTGGTTTCTGCCCCCTTGGGGCAGATTGACCTAAAATTGGCCAATCTGCCCCCAGGGGGGCAGAAATGGTCTAAATACAATTTGCCCCCCCAGGGGAGCGACCCTTGCCTGATGGGTCGCTCCCCATCTCTAAAAAAAAAAAAAAGAACAAAAAAAAAAAACACAAAAAAAAAAATTGCCCTGGCGCCTAGAGGTTTCTTCCCCCCCTGGGGGCAGATCGGCCTAATAATAGGCCGATCTGCCCCCAGGGGGGGGCAGAAAAGGCCTTCCCAAAAAATTGCCCCCCCTGGGAGCGACCCTTGCCAAAGGGGTCGCTTTGTTGCGTGACATTCGCGCGCAAAAACAAACTCCCTGGTGTCTAATGGTTTCTGCCCCCCTTGGGGGCAGATTGGCCTTATCAAAATAGGCCAATCTGCCCCCAAGGGGGGCAGAAATGGCCTAAATATATATTGCCCCGTAGGGGAGCGACCCTTGCCTAAGGGATCGCTCCCCACCTAAAAAAACAGAATTCATCACAAAAAAAAAAAAAAAAAAAAAAAATGGTCCCTGGTGCCTAGAGGTTTCTGCCCCCCCTGGGGGCAGATCGGCCTAATAATAGGCCAATCTGCCCCCAGGGGGGGCAGAAAAGGCCTTCCTAAAAAAAATGCCCCCCTGGGAGCGACCCTTGCCCAAGGGGTCGCTCCCTTTTGCCAATTTCAAGAAAAAAAAAAAAATCCCTGGTGTCTAGTGGGGTTTCAAAAGCCGGATTGCAAGCAATCCAGCTTTTGAAACCTGTGAGAGACTTCAAAGGGAAGGAAATACATTTCCTTCCCTTTGAAGCCTCTCGGGGCCTCCCCCATGGGATTGAAAAAGAAATGCAAAAGCATTTCTTTTTCAATCGCGCTGGAAGCTCTGCTTCCAGCGCGATGGGGGAGACCCTGTGACTAATCAGCGCGCTGACGTCACAGGGGGGGTTGGGAGTGGGAGGGGAAGGGCTTCCCCTTCCATCCCTGACTTGGGGGGGTGGGGGGGAACCCCACAGAGGGAGCGAGAGCGCTCCCTCTGGGCTGTGTGCCGAGGACGTAGTGGTTACGTCCTCGGCACAGCAGCACTGTGCCGCAGGACGTAACCACTACGTCCGCGGCACAGAAGGGGTTAAAGGAATAGCTTCAGGATACCTTGTGGCATGGTTCACTACCACCAAGATAAACCTATTGCCTGAAGCAGTAGGAGGGTCAAGGGGGCCAACTATGTCAACCCCTACCCTTTCAAAGGGAACCCCAACCACAGGCAGTGGGATAAGGGGTGCCTTTGGAGTGCCACCTGTCTTGCCACTGGCTTGACAGGTTTCACAGGACTTACAAAATTCCTTTGTGTCCTCAGACATCCTAGGCCAATGAAACAAGGGGACAAGTCTGTCCCAAGTTTTCATTTGTCCCAGGTGTCCAGCTAGGGGAATGTCGTGGGCTAGAGTTAGGAGGAACTTTCTGTACTCCTGAGGAATCACTAACCTCCTGGCAGTTCCAGGTTTAGGATCCCTTGCTTCAGTGTACAAGAGGTTGTCCTCCCAGTAAACTCTGTGAGAGTCACTGACATCCCCATTAGCCTGTTTGACAGCTTGCTGTCTTAGACCCTCTAGTGTGGTACAGGTTTGCTGTGCCACACTCAGCTCCTCCCTGGCAGGCCCCCCTTCACCCAAAAGCTCAGCAGTGTCTGCTTCCAGCTCCTCTGGTGTAGGTTCTGCACAGGGTGGAAATTCTTCTTCCTCAGAAGTAGAATCCACTGTAGAGGGAGGGATAGTAGGAAGTGGTTTGCTTCTACTAGCTCTAGCTTTAGGGAGCACTTGGTCCATTGTTCCAGGATCCAAGCTTCCCTGTCCTTTTTGCTTTTTGGCCTGAGCCCTGGTTAAAGCAATAATATGCCCTGGGATGCCCAGCATTGCTGCATGGGCCTCCAACTCCACATCTGACCAAGCTGATGTCTCCAAATCATTTCCTAGTAGACAGTCTACAGGTAAATCTGTGGCTACCACAACTTTCTTTGGACAAGTAACCCCCCCCCCCCCCAGTTGAGATTTACAACAGCCATGGGGTGGCTAAGTGTGTTGTTGTGAGCATCGGTTACTTGGTACTGGTGACGAAGTAGGTGTTGTTCAGGGTGGACCAGTTTCTCTATGACCATAGTCACACTGGCTCCAGTGTCCCTGTAGGCCTGAACCTCAACACCATTTATTAGGGGTAGCTGCTTGTACTTATCCATATTAAGGGGACAAGCAACTAAGGTGGCCAAATCAATAGCCCCCTCAGAGACTAATATAGCCTCTGTGGTCTCCCTAACCAGACCAACCCCAACTAAGTTACCAATAGTGAGCCCAGCTACTCCCTTGGATTGGCTATTAGTAGGTTTGCTCCCACCACCACTGCTATTAGTAGGGACACTAGGTGTAGCAGTAGGGGTTGTAGTGGTAGGAGGCTTGGTGCTTTTCTTTGGACAACTGGGATCTGTTGTCCAATGGCCTTTTACTTTACATAAATAGCACCATGGTTTCTTTTCTTTGTTTTGATTAAAAGAGGATTTGGGCCCACCACCCCCACCAGAGTGTTTTTGTGGGCCTGATGAAGACTCATTTTTAGATTTGTCCCCACCCTTGTCAGAAGACTTACCATCCTTCTTTTTGTTGCCATCTTTGTCACCCCCTGTATGAACTTTTCTGTTCACCCTTGTTCTGACCCATTTGTCTGCCTTCTTTCCCAATTCTTGGGGAGAGGTCAGATCAGAGTCCACCAAGTACTGGTGCAACAAATCAGACACACAATTATTAAGAATATGCTCTCTCATGATCAAGTTATACAGGCTGTCATAATCAGTAACTTTACTGCCATGTAACCACCCCTCCAAGGCCTTCACTGAATGGTCAATGAAATCAACCCAGTCTTGTGAAGACTCCTTTTTGGTCTCTCTGAACTTTATCCTGTACTGTTCAGTGGTTAAGCCATAACCATCCAGGAGTGCATTCTTAAGAACTGTAAAATTATTGGCATCACTTTCTTTCACAGTAAGGAGCCTATCCCTACCTTTTCCACTAAATGATAGCCATAGCATAGCAGCCCACTGCCTTTGAGGGACATCCTGTACAACACAGGCCTTCTCAAGTGCAGCAAACCACTTGTTAATGTCATCCCCCTCCTTATAAGGGGGAACTATCTTATGCAGATTCCTGGAATCATGCTCTTTTGCAGGATGACTATGGGGAATACTGCTGCTGCCACCATGGGTTTCAAAACCCAACTTCTGTCTTTCCTTCTCTAATTCTAAAGACTGTCTATCCAAATCCAGCTGTTGCTTTTTAAGCTTCAGTCTGGTTTGTTCCACTCTCAACTTATTGAGTTCCCTTTCTAACAATTTGTCATCAGGGTTGGTGGGAGGGACATTTCTAGATACAGAGGTATGATGGGAATGAACAGAAGGAGACCTGTCCCTTACAGAGGGCACCCTAACAGCTTGGCTGACAGTGTAATGTGAGAGCACATCATCTGTATGATGTGACTCCACCTCAGTAACAACTATGCTAGACTGTCTAGTAATGGGCAGGCTCAGAAGTTTCTTTCCTGAATCTTTTCCTGGGGGAGTCCCTGGATCAGATTGGGAACCATTAGCTACTTTTTCAACAGATGTGGCACTTTTAGCCTTATCTTGTTCTCTAAGCATGTTAAGTAACAATTCCAAGGAAGGATTCTTCCCTACACTCAAACCTCTCTCTACACAGAGACTCCTTGCTCCTTTCCAGCTAAGGTGATCATATGCAAGTTTGGACAGATCAACATTTTGGCCTGTGCCAGACATTTTTAGAGAGAGTTAAAGTGATAGAAAAAGAGAAAAAAGTTTTCAGAACTTTTTAGAAAGACAGAAAAAAACTTTTAAAACTTTTTTGAACTTTTTAGAAAGTTTAGAAGTACTTTTCAGCACTTAGAAAAGAGTGAAAAGAGGAAATGCAAAACTTTTTGGTTATGTGTATATACACTGAACTTGTTTTGTATATTCTTCTCTTATGAAAAGTACAATGACAAGAGTGGTAAGTAGTCTCAAAGCACTTATCCTACCGCTGCACAACCAATGTAGGAGGCTGGACTGGTTTGTAGTGAGCACCAAGGGGTACTTGCACCTTGCACCAGGCCCAGTTATCCCTTATTAGTGTATAGGGTGTCTAGCAGCATAGGCTGATAGATAATGGTAGCTTAGCAGAGCAGCTTAGGCTGAACTAGGAGACGAGTGAAGCTCCTACAGTACCACTTAGTGTCATATGCACAATATCATAAGAAAACACAATACACAGTTATACTAAAAATAAAGGTACTTTATTTTTATGACAATATGCCAAAGTATCTCAGAGTGTACCCTCAGTGAGAGGATAGGAAATATACACAAGATATATATACACAATACCAAAAATATGCAGTATAGTCTTAGAAAACAGTGCAAACAATGTATAGTTACAATAGGATGCAATGGGGACACATAGGGATAGGGGTAACACAAACCATATACTCCAAAAGTGGAATGCGAACCACGAATGGACCCCAAACCTATGTGACCTTGTAGAGGGTCGCTGGGACTATTAGAAAATAGTGAGGGTTAGAAAAATAGCCCACCCCAAGACCCTGAAAAGTGAGTGCAAAGTGCACTAAAGTTCCCCCAAGGACAAAGAAGTCGTGATAGAGGAATACTGCAGGAAAGACACAAACCAGCAATGCAACAACAATGGATTTCCCGTCGAGGGTACCTGTGGAACAAGGGGACCAAGTCCAAAAGTCACAAGCAAGTCGGAGATGGGCAGATGCCCAGGAAATGCCAGCTGTGGGTGCAAAGAAGCTTCTACTGGACAGAAGAAGCTGAGGTTTCTGCAGGAACGAAAAGGGCTAGAGACTTCCCCTTTGGAGGACGGATCCCTCTCGCCGTGGAGAGTCGTGCATAAGTGTTTTCCCGCCGAAAGATCGCCAACAAGCCTTGCTAGCTGCAAATCGTGCGGTAAGCGTTTTTGGATGCTGCTGTGGCCCAGGAAGGACCAGGATGTCGCAAATTGCGTCAGGAGAGAGAGGGGATGTCGAGCAAGACAAGGAGCCCTCTTAGCAGCAGGTAGCACCCGGAGAAGTGCCAGAAACAGGCACTACGAGGATGCGTGAAACGGTGCTCACCCGAAGTTACACAAAGGAGTCCCACGTCGCCGGAGACCAACTTAGAAAGTCGTGCAATGCAGGTTAGAGTGCCGTGGACCCAGGCTTGGCTGTGCACAAAGGATTTCCGCCGGAAGTGCACAGGGGCCGGAGTAGCTGCAAAAGTCGCGGTTCCCGGCAATGCAGTCTGGCATGGGGAGGCAAGGACTTACCTCCACCAAACTTGGACTGAAGAGTCACTGGACTGTGAGAGTCACTTGGACAGAGTTGCTGGATTCGAGGGACCTCGCTCGTCGTGCTGAGAGGAGACCCAAGGGACCGGTAATGCAGCTTTTTGGTGCCTGCGGTTGCAGGGGGAAGATTCCGTCGACCCATGGGAGATTTCTTTGGAGCTTCTAGTGCAGAGAGGAGGCAGACTACCCCCACAGCATGCACCACCAGGAAAACAGTCGAGAAGGCGGCAGGATCAGCGTTACAGAGTTGCAGTAGTCGTCTTAGCTACTATGTTGCAGTTTTTGCAGGCTTCCAGCGCGGTCAGCAGTCGATTCCTTGGCAGAAGGTGAAGAGAGAGATGCAGAGGAACTCGGATGAGCTCTTGCATTCGTTATCTAAAGTTTCCCCAGAGACAGAGACCCTAAATAGCCAGAAAAGAGGGTTTGGCTACCTAGGAGAGAGGATAGGCTAGCAACACCTGAAGGAGTCTATCAGAAGGAGTCTCTGACGTCACCTGGTGGCACTGGCCAATCAGAGCAGTCCAGTGTGCCAGCAGCACCTCTGTTTCCAAGATGGCATAGGTCTGGAGCACAATGGAGGAGCTCTGGACACCTCCCAGGGGAGGTGCAGGTCAGGGGAGTGGTCACTCCCCTTTCCTTTGTCCAGTTTCGCGCCAGAGCAGGGCTAAGGGGTCCCCTGAACCGGTGTAGACTGGCTTATGCAGAATTGGGCACATCTGTGCCCAAGAAAGCATTTCCAGAGGCTGGGGGAGGCTACTCCTCCCCTGCCTTCACACCATTTTCCAAAGGGAGAGGGTGTAACACCCTCTCTCAGAGGAAGTCCTTTGTTCTGCCATCCTGGGACAAGCCTGGCTTGACCCCAGGAGGGCAGAAGCCTGTCTGAGGGGTTGGCAGCAGCAGCAGCTGCAGTGAAACCCCAGGAAAGGCAGTTTGGCAGTACCAGGGTCTGTGCTACAGACCACTGGGATCATGGGATTGTGCCAACTATGCCAGGATGGCATAGAGGGGGCAATTCCATGATCATAGACATGTTACATGGCCATATTCGGAGTTACCATTGTGAAGTTACATATAGGTAGTGACCTATATGTAGTGCACACGTGTAATGGTGTCCCTGCACTCACAAAGTCCGGGGAATTGGCCCTGAACAATGTGGGGGCACCTTGGCTAGTGCCAGGGTGCCCTCACACTAAGTAACTTTGCACCTAACCTTTACCAGGTAAAGGTTAGACATATAGGTGACTTATAAGTTACTTAAGTGCAGTGTAAAATGGCTGTGAAATAACGTGGACGTTATTTCACTCAGGCTGTACTGGCAGGCCTGTGTAAGAATTGTCAGAGCTCCCTATGGGTGGCAAAAGAAATGCTGCAGCCCATAGGGATCTCCTGGAACCCCAATACCCTGGGTACCTCAGTACCATATACTAGGGAATTATAAGGGTGTTCCAGTAAGCCAATGTAAATTGGTAAAATTGGTCACTAGCCTGTTAGTGACAATTTGGAAAGAAATGAGAGAGCATAACCACTGAGGTTCTGGTTAGCAGAGCCTCAGTCAGACAGTTAGCCACTACACAGGTAACACATTCAGGCACACTTATGAGCACTGGGGCCCTGGATGCCAGGGTCCCAGTGACACATACAACTAAAACAACATATATACAGTGAAAAATGGGGGTAACATGCCAGGCAAGATGGTACTTTCCTACAGATAATCTTTATGTTTCATTTTTATTTAATATTTTGTGAAAAAATAACCTAGAGACAACCTACAAGGGGAAAGTATTTTGCATAATGAATTGCTGTATCCTGAATTTTAACATAGTGGGACCAGGACACCTGCATGACTGAAATTTTCTAATCAAATATTTAGTAACAATCAACTACACATACAAGTCCAGGTGTCTTAAAAGACTTTAAAGTATGATGTAAAATAGATGTATTATAGCACAAACAAAAATCGTTATGCTAAACATTGCTAGTTTGGTCTGTGCTTCTATACTGACAGAGACGTCCATCAAAGTGACAATGGATTTTAAAGAGCAAAAAAAGGATACTAAGCAATGCTTCATAATAAAAACCTATGAACTAGAGGCTAATGGTAATCATTTTTAAGTCAACAAAGCCTACAATAAGCATGTAAAAGAATACAAATATACAAAAACACAATGACGAGTGAACTTTTATGAGAGAGAACCATGTTTATAATAAATTTACCAGAAGAATGTCATTCCACTGTCTTGGAAAGGGAACATGTCTTATCCAATTTACGAAAAAAGAAGCCTTTCATCGCCAAGTAACTGCAGGTTAATAGCACTGATCGATGTGGAAGTCAAACTGTATGCTTCTTGTATTCTACAAGACCTGCAAACCTGGGTTAATGGGAAAAGGCACATTCCAAATACCCAAACGGGGATTAGGCAGAGCAGGGGAACAATAAAAAATTTACAGGCACTTACCACCCTGACAGAAAAAGCCATGAGGAGTAAAGCTCGCCTTTTTGCATGCTGCATAGACCTCAAATCTGCTTTTCATCGTGTACCTTATAACCAACTCTAGGCTAAGCTGGCAGATGAGGAAATACTTGGGAAAATGTTAAACGCAATCATCACACTATGTAGTGATACATGGGCAGAGGTTAAACTAGGAGACGGCATCCGAGTCTCCTTAAGATTGTACACCAAGAACGGCCTGAAACAGGAGTGTGTACTAGCATTATGCCTGTTTAACTTATATCTGGCAGACCTAAACGACTACTTGAGACAAGTGGGGAGTCACCCACCTATCCTGGCGGCAGCAACAATCACATGCTTACAGTACGCAGACAACACTGTGGTACCGAGTCAAACGCCCATTGGCCTGCAAAGATCTATATATGTGCTTGCTGCTTACACTGAACAGCAAGGATTGGGGTGAATAAAGAGAAAACAAACGTAGTACGTCTTATTGATTCCAAGTTAAGTCATTCACCTGGAACCTCAGGAACAAGAACGCGGCGGAAGTTCACTCTCATAAGTACTTGCGCCTCCACATTGGACATCAGCTGTCCTTTAGGAAACACCTGGCCATTCTGCAAGCAAAAGCCCACTTACTGACTTTTGTGTTTAAGCTCCTGAAAAATAAATTTAACTGTCCTTCATACGGTCCTTTGTAGAAGGTAATGGAAGCTCAACTTATTCCAACAGTGGCATCTGGGCTGGAAATTCTGCATGACAAGGAAGCAGACTTTTTAAATGAGCTTCAAACAAATGTTTATGAAGCAGTTTTTACTTTGCCAAAATCAACCTCTCCAGCACTAGTGCGGCCTGAATTTGAACAGAAAAATAAATAAAAAACCACAAAGAATGAATATCTTTATTAAACTGTGCCACAGACTTCAGACAGCTGAGAGTGGGTCTTTGAAGAATTTATGCTGGTGTGTAATTGAGGCCCAAATGGGGAAAACCAAGCTCATTCATGTGGTGATTATCTAAGTAAGGCTTTAGAAGAACTAGTTCAGGACCTATGGGACAGTAACATAAAAAACAGCCCTAAGCTGCATAACAAATTCTTCAGTAAACATCAGTCTCTCCTGCATAAGAACCTATTAGTAAGGAGGCGGCATGCCTGGTCGGTGATCAACTCTTACAGAAGACTAAAGCCACAGGCAGACACATCAGCCCATTTTTCTTCCACTCTAAAAAGGTCTTTTATGCTAGACTGACTTGGTGGCTGGTTCACTAGAGATCTCATCCCAACATGGAAGGGCAGATTCACAGATCCACGTTGTTGGTAATGCGGATATAAAAGTGATCAGATATTGCACATCTTATGTACGTGTCCGACAGTTTTGGAAACCAGGAAGAAACTACTAAAATCACCATTTCGCAAGATCAACATCCGCTCCTGCAGGCAAGCCGTCATCACATGGCTGTGTGGAGACTCGATCCACCCCACTTCAATCTACCCCAACCAATCCACCCCACTCCAACCCAATCCATCCCTCTCCAACCCAATCCAACTCACCCCACTCCAATCCAATTTACACACCCTACTCTAATACACCCCACTCCAATTCACCTTACTTCGATCCAATCCACACCAATTCACCCCAATCCTCCCACTCCAATCTAATCCACACCAATTCACCCCAATCCAATCCCACTCCAATCCAATCCACTCCAAAACAGCCCTCACTCCAGTTCAATCCACACCACTCAAATCCAAACCAACCCGCTCCAATCCAATCCACCCCATTCCTATCCAACCCACTCCAATCCAGCCCCATCCACCCCAGTACAATCCTTCTCACACCAGTCTATCCCAACCAACTCTAATCCACCCAAGTCCAATCCCCCAATCCAATTTACCACGCCTCACCCCACATCAATCCAATCCACCCTATTCAACCAATTCACCTCACACCAGTCCAATCCACCATACTCCATTCCACCCCAATGCAATCCACCCATTCCAGTTCAACCCACACCAATCGAATCTACCCCACTACAATCCAATCAACCCCGATCCACCTCATTTCAATCCACCCAACTCGAATCCACACCATTTTATGCAATCTACCCCACCCCAATCGACCCCACTTCAGGCCAATCCACCCCACTCTAGTTCAATCCATCCCACTCCAGTCCAATCCACCTCACCCCATCCAATCCAATCCAATCCACCCCACTCTATCCCACTCAAATCCATCTCAGTCTGCCCGGCTCCAATTCACCCCACTCTACGCTAATCCAACCCACTCCACCTTATTCCACCCAATTCCACGACCTTGTACTTTTTATTACACTTTCTGCACTGAACCACTGAACTCTACTCCCCTCTCCTCAACTCTACTGCCCCACGCCACTCTACTCCCCCACTCCACTTTTTGACACTGTACTCCAACAAATCCACTCTACAACACTCTACTCCCCTTACTCCACAACTCTCCATGCCAGTAACTTTCAGCCATCCTGAGCAGCAGTCACACCATGTACAACATGGCTAAAACACATTGCAAAAACCAATAGCTCTTGCCATGGCGAGACCTGTTGGCTTTGCCAATGCTTGTTTCAAATGTAACAATAATATGGACATACCGTGCTTGCAGTGAGCTTTTAACAAAGGAGTGATAGCAAGAGGTGATGTACAGGGTGTGATAAAACAGGTGGCCTCTAATAGTATATGATAAAATCAGGCCATTTTCGATGGCTGTGTGCAAATATGTGCTGTGGTATTGAAAGCACATGTTAGTTGTGGATTGTCATTTCTGAATTTCGTAAATTATTTGTTTTGGATACTGAAAGAATGGCCACAACCTTAGGAAAAAATGAGTTATGGCCTGGCTTGACAGCACAGCTGACACCAGACTGTAATGTGAGCATCATGAGAGAGGGGCTTTTGCTCCTCCCACATGTTGAGAGCCATGAGTACATGTTTTGGTTGGGCAGAAGTTGTGTACTTCCACAAAAAAGTGCTTACCCACTATGCAGCTGTGATAAATTTGAGTATTTATCGAGCTGGTTGAGCTTGAACTTACAGGGGCACACACGACATTGTAATGCTATTAAAGTGCCCTAGATAACTAGATAATTTATGGTGTTTTTCTCTGGCACCAGCACACATGGGGGGTAGGGCAGTCATTAATCTACATGGATTTTTAGGTCTGGCTTTGCTTTACTGTGCAACTGTCGCCTGACTTTTTAACTTACACCAATATTACTCTACAGTTCTTTCCTTTCCACAAATAAATACCCATTCCCATTGTAGGAAAATGCCTCTTGGCTTGGTTACCCCCTAACTGTTTGCCTTGTGTTGATGGTAGTTATGATTGAAAGTGTGCTGGGACCCTGCTAACCAGGCCCCAGCACCAGCGTTCTTTCCCTAAACTATGCCTTTATCTCCACAATTGGCACAGCCCTGGCACACAGATAAGTCCCTTGTAAATGGTACCCCTGGTACCAAGGGCCCTGTGACCAGGGAAGGTCTCTGAGGGCTGCAGCATGTATTATGCCACCCTGGGGACCCCTCACTCAGCACTTGCACACTGCCTCACAGCTTGTGTGTGCTGGTGGGGAGAAAAAGACTAAGTCGACATGTCACTCCCCTCAGAGTGCCATGCTCACAACCCACTGCCTGTGGCATAAATAAGTCACCCCTCTGGCAGGCCTTACAGCCCTAAGGCAGGGTGCACTATACCACAGGTGAGGGCATATGTGCATGAGCACTATGACCCTACAGTGTCCAATCTTAGACATTGTAAGTGCAGGGTAGCCATAAAGAGTATATGGTCTGGGAGTTTGTCAAACACGAACTCCACAGTTCCATAATGGCTACACTGAATACTGGAAAGTTTGGTATCAAATTTCTCAGCACAATAAATCCAAACTGATGCCTGTGTGGGATTTATTGAGAAACGCACACAGAGGGCATCTTAGAGATACCAGTCCAACTACTAGTGCTAGGCTGACCAGTTTCTGCCAGCCTGCCACATCTAGATGGGTTTCTGGCCACATGGGGTGAGTGCCTTTGTCACTCTGTGGCCAGGAACAAAGCCTGTACTGGGTAGAGGTGCTTCACACCTCCCACTGCAGTAACTTTAACACCTGGCGGTGAGCCTCAAAGGCTCAAGCCTGGTGTTACAGCGCCCCAGGGCACTCGAGCTATTGGAGATGCCCGCCCCTCTGGACACAGCCCCCACTTTTGGCAGCAAGTCCGGAGGAAATAATGAGAAAAACAAGGAGGAGTCACCCACTAGTCAGGACAGTCCCTAAGGTGTCCTGAGCTGAGGTGACCCCTGCCTTAGGAAATCCTCCATCTTGTTTTGGAGGATTCCCCCCAATAGGAGTAGGAATGTGCCCTCCTCCCCACAGGGAGGAAGCACAAAGAGAGTGTAGTCACCCTCAAGGACAGTGGCCACTGGCTACTGCCCCCGACCTAAACACATCCCTAAATTGAGTTTTTAGGGGCGACCCTGAACCCAGGAAATTAGATTCCTGCAACCTGAAGAAAGAAGAAGGACTGCTGACCTGAAAGTCCTGCAGAGATGATGGAGACGACAACTGACTTGGTCCCAGCCCTACCGGCCTGTCTCCTAACTCAGAGATCCTGCACAACGATGCATCCAGCGGGATCAGTGACTTCTGAGGACTCAGAGGACTGACCTGCACCTGAAGGACCAAGAAACTCCAGAGGACAGCAGCTCTGTCCAAAACTGCAACAAAGAAAACATCTCCAAAGAAGACTCCAGCCTCACTCCGGAAGCGTGAGACTTCACACTCTGCACCCGACACTCCCAGCTCCTGTCTAGAAGAACTGACACTGCAGAGAGGACCCCCAGGCGATTCCAACGACTTGGACACCCTGAGTCAACCTCCCTGCACCCCCACAGCGCCGCCTGCAGAGAGGATCCAGAGGCTTCCCCTGACCACGACTGTCCGGTAGCAAAGGATCCTGATGCCTGGAAGAAGCACTGCACCTGCAGCCCCCAGGACTGAAAGGAACCAACCACCGGTGCAGGAGTGACCAGCAGACGGCCCTCATCCTAGCCCAGTCTGTGGCTGGCTCGAGAAGCCCCCCTGTGCCCTGCCTGCATCGCCAGAGTGACCCCCCGGGTCCATCCATTGACTTCAACACAAAACCACGACGCCTTGCTCACACACTGCCCCCGGCCACCCCTGTGCTGCAGAGGGTGTATTTTGTGTGCCTGTTTGGGCCCCCCCCAGTGCTCTACAAAAAAAAAACAGGTTTGCTCCCCGAGGACGCAGGTACTTACCTGTTAGCAGACTGGAACCTTAGCACCCCTGTCCTCCATAGGCGCCTATATTATTTGGGCCCTACTTTGACCTCTGCACCTGACTGGCCCTGTATTGCTGGTGCTGGGTGTTTGGGTTGACTTAAAACCCCCAATGGTGGGCTTCCCATGCCCAAGAGAATGAACTTGTAAGTGCTTTACTTACTAGAGAAACTAACCATTACTTATGTCCCCCAGGAACTGTTGATTTTTGCACAGTGTCCACTTTTAAAATAGCTTATTGCCATTTTTGCCAAAACTGTGTTAATTACTGTTTTAATTCAAAGTTCCATACTTACCTGTGTGAAGTACCTTACAATTTATGTACTTACCTAAATTCTGAATCTTGTGTTTCTAAAATAAATTAAGAAAATAATATTTTTCTATATAAAAACCTATCGGCCTGGAGTTAAGTTTTTGAGTGTGTGTTCTCATTTATTGCCTGTGTGTGTACAACAAATGCTTAACACTACCCTCTGATAAGCCTACTGCTCGACCACATTACCACAAAATAGAGCATTAGTATTATCTAATTTTGCCACTATCAACCTCTAAGGGGAACCCTTGGACTCTGTGCACACTACCTCTCACTTTGGGATAGTATATACAGAGCCAACTTCCTACACCCATGCTATGCTATCTACTTGTAACACTTCACGTTACTATTCAACATTCTTTTAAAGCCAGACCTATTAGCAATGCAACACTTATTTTTAAAAATGTTGCTGATACAATGAAGAAACTATGTATGTAGTCAGAGCATATTTTTACTATGTGGTCAAAACATGGCCTGTGTTTTTTTTTATTCATATTAATCAATACTAGGGCAATCCTGAATTGAAATTCCAAGGCCTCTGACCAAAGAGGTGGAAGCAACAAAATCTCACCACAAAATATTGATATCACTGACTAACAACACATTAATATTTTGACTGGACCTGCTATAAAGGTAACGGACTTCAAAGAAGGAGAAACCTGCCTTTGGAGGGTTGGATATGGTTTTTAATGTAACTCGAAAACAAAAAGAACAAGCACTGGCAAAGCAATAGGTTTTGCATAGGAGAGCCATTGGCTTTGGCAATGATTTTTAGCAATGTTGTAAAGCAGGGTGGGTGTGAGTGGCTGGGGAAGCAATCTATTAATGGAGGGTAGGCGAGAGGGGATGAGCAGCAAGCCAATAATGAAGGGTAGGCAGGAATGGTCGGGGCAGCAAGCTGACAAACAGAGTGGACGGAAGGGGATGGGGCACCAAGCTGACAATGGGGGCGGTTGGGGAAGGTGGGTGGGACTGTTTGGGAGAGCAAGCTGATAACGCCCGTTGTGCAAGATGGCTGGTGAGCAAGCTGACAATGGAGGGTGGGCTGAGGAACCAAGCTGATAATGAAAGGTGGGGAGAGGGGGCTGGAGGAGCATGCTGACGATGGGGGAGGTGTGAGGGAATGGAATAGTAACCTGTAAGAAAGTACCATCTTGCCTGGCATGTTACCCCCATATTTCACTGTATATATGTTGTTTTAGTTGTATGTGTCACTGGGACCCTGCCAGCCAGGGCCCCAGTGCTCATAAGTGTGCCCTGTATGTGTTCCCTGTGTGATGACTAACTGTCTCACTGAGGCTCTGCTAACCAGAACCTCAGTGGTTATGCTCTCTCTTTGCTTTCCAAATTGTCACTAACAGGCTAGTGACCAATTTCACCAATTCACATTGGCATACTGGAACACCCTTATAATTCCCTAGTAAATGGTACTGAGGTACCCAGGGTATTGGGGTTCCAGGAGATCCCTATGGGCTGCAGCATTTCTTTTGCCACCCATAGGGAGCTCTGACAATTCTTACACAGGCCTGCCACTGCAGCCTGAGTGAAATAACGTCCACGTTATTTCACAGCCATTTACCACTGCACTTAAGTAACTTATAAGTCACCTATATGTCTAACCTTTACCTGGTAAAGGTTGGGTGCTAAGTTACTTAGTGTGTGGGCACCCTGGCACTAGCCAAGGTGCTCCCACATTGTTCAGGGCAAATTCCCCGGACTTTGTGAGTGCGGGGACACCATTACACGCGTGCACTATACATATGTCACGACATATGTATAGCGTCCCAATGGTAACTCCGAACATGGCCATGTAACATGTCTAAGATCATGGAATTGTCACCCCAATGCCATTCTGGCATTGGGGAGACAATTCCATGATCCCCCGAGTCTCTAGCAGACCCGGGTACTGCCAAACTACCTTTCCCGAGGTTTCACTGCAGCTGCTGCTGCTGCCAACCCCTCAGACAGGTTTCTGCCCTCCTGGGGTCCAGCCAGGCTTGGCCCAGGAAGGCAGAACAAAGGACTGGTGGAAAAAGGTGTCAGGGCTGGGGAGGAGTAGCCTCCCCCAGCCTCTGGAAATGCTTTGATGGGCACAGATGGTGCCCATCTCTGCATAAGCCAGTCAACACCGGTTCAGGGATCCCCCAGCCCTGCTCTGGCGCGAAACTGGACAAAGGAAAGGGGAGTGACCACTCCCCTGACCTGCACCTCCCCTGGAAGGTGTCCAGAGCTCCTCCAGTGTGCTCCAGACCTCTGCCATCTTGGAAACAGAGGTGCTGCTGGCACACTGGACTGCTCTGAGTGGCCAGTGCCAGCAGGTGATGTCAGAGACTCCTCCTGATAGGCTCTTACCTGTGTTGCTAGCCTATCCTCCTTCCTAAGTAGCCAAACCTCCTTTTCTGGCTATTTAGGGTCTCTGCTTTGGGGAATTCTTTAGATAACGAATGCAAGAGCTCATCAGAGTTCCTCTGCATCTCTCTCTTCTCCTTCTGCCACGGAATCAACCGCTGACTGCTCAGGACTCCTGCAAAACCGCAACAAAGTAGCAAAGATGACTACTGCAACCTTGTAACGCTGATCCTGCCGCCTTCTTGACTGTTTTCCTGGTGGTGCATACTGTGGGGGTAGTCTGCCTTCTCTCTGCACTAGAAGCTCCGAAGAAATCTCCCGTGGGTAGACGGAATCTTCCCCCTGCAACCGCAGGCAACGAAAGACTGCATCACCGGTCCTCTGGGTCCCCTCTCAGCACGACGAGCGTGGTCCCTGGAACTCAGCAACTCTATCCAAGTGACTCCCACAGTCCAGTGACTCTTCAGTCCAAGTTTGGTGGAGGTAAGTCCTTGCCTCCCCACGCTAGACTGCATTGCTGGGTACCGCTTGATTTGCAGCTGCTCCGGCTCCTGTGCACTCTTCCAGGATTTCCTTTGTGCACAGCCAAGCCTGGGTCCCCGACACTCTAACCTGCAGTGCACAACCTTCTGAGTTGTCCTCCGGCGTCGTGGGATCTCCTTTTGTGACTTCGGGTGAGCTCCGGTTCACTCTTCTTCGTAGTGCCTGTTCCGGCACTTCTGCGGGTGCTGCCTGCTTCTGAGTGGGCTCCTTGTCTTGTTGGATGCCCCCTCCGTCTCCTCACGCAAGTGGCGACATCCTGGTCCCTCCTGGGCCACAACATCATCCAAAAACCCTAAACGCAACCCTTGCAGCTAGCAAGGCTTGTTTGCGGTCTTTCTGCGTGGGAACACCTCTGCAAAACTCTTCACGATGTGAGACATCCATCCTCCAAAGGGGAAGTTCCTAGTCCTCTTCGTTCTTGCAGAATCCACAGCTTCTACCATCCGGTGGCAGTTTCTTTGCACCCTCAGCTGGCATTTCCAGGGCATCTGCCCAATCTCGACTCTGTCGCGACTCTTGGAATTGGTCCCCTTGTTCCACAGGTACTCTCGTCCGGAAATCCTCCTTTGTTGCATTGCTGGTGTTGTTCCTTCTTGCAGAATTCCCCTATCACGACTTCTGTGCTCTCTGGGGAATATAGGTGCACTTTACACCTACTTTTCAGGGTCTTGGGGTGGGCTATTTTTCTAACCCTCATTTTTTTCTTACAGTCCCAGCAACCCTCTACAAGCTCACATAGGTTTGGGGCCCATACGTTATTCGCATTCCACTTTTGGAGTATATGGTTTGTGTTGCCCCTGTACCTATGTGCTCCTATTGCAATACATTGTAATTTCACACTGCTTGCATTACTTCCTTTTGCTATTACTGCATATTTTTGGTATTGTGTACATATATCTTGTGTATATTTGCTATCCTCATACTGAGGGTACTCACTGAGATACTTTTGGCATATTGTCATAAAAATAAAGTACCTTTATTTTTAGTATATCTGTGTATTGTGTTTTCTTATGATATTGTGCCTATGACACCAGTGGTATAGTAGGAGCTTTGCATGTCTCCTAGTTCAGCCTAAGCTGCTCTGCTAAGCTACCTTTTCTATCAGCCTAAGCTGCTAGACACCTCTTCTACACTAATAAGGGATAACTGGACCTGGTACAAAGTGTAAGTAACCCTTGGTACCCACTACAAGCCAGGCCAGCCTCCTACATTGGTTGTGCAGCGGTGGGTAAAGTACTTGCAACTACTTACCACTTTGTCATTTTGTACTTTTCATAAGAGAAAAATATACAAAACAAGTTCAGTGTATGTACACCTAACCAAAAAGTTTTGCTTTTCTCCTCTTACCCTATTGCTAAGTGCTGAAAAGTACCTCTAAAGTTTCTAAAAAGTTTAAAAAGGTTTTTTTTTCTGTTTCCTTAAAAAGTTCTGAAACGTTTTCTTTCTTTTTCTGTCCCTTAAACTCTTTCTATCATGTCTGGTACAGGTCTTACTCTTGATCTGGCCAGCACAGCTTATGACCACCTTAACTGGAAAGGTGTAAGGAGTCTCTGCATTGATAGAGGTTTAGGGGTAGGGAAGAATCCCTCTAGAGAATTGTTAGTTAACATGCTCATTGAAAATGATAAGGCCTTAGCTGGCACATCTGGTGAAAAGTTAGCTGATGGTTCACACTCTGATTCTGGGGTAGCCCCAGTAAGAATGTTAGATGGTATTCTTTCCAACCTGCCCCTTAGCAGACCCCCTAGCATAGCTGGTACTAATGGGAGCTCTCATCACAGTAGGGATGTCATTCCTTTAGGCCAGGTTGTTAGGGTACCAACTGTTAGGGGCAGGTCTCCCTCTGTTTTTTCACATCATTCTTCTGTGTCAAAGCATGCCCAACCCACCCACCCTGATGACAGAGTGTTAGAAAGGGAACTCAATAGATTGAGAGTGGAAGAGTCCAGGCTGAAGCTTAAACAGCAACAGCTGGCTCTAGACAGGGAATCTTTAGACTTAGAAAAAGAAAGACAGTGGTTGGGGTTAGGACCCCATGGTGGCAGCAGCAGTATTACAGATAGTAATCCTGGAAAAGAGCATGATTCTAGGAATCTGCACAAGATAGTTCCCCCTTACAAGGAGGGGGATGACATTAACAAGTGGTTTGCTGCACTTGAGAGGGCCTGTGTTGTACAGGGGGTCCCTCAAAGGCAGTGGGCTGCTATCCTATGGCTATCATTCAGTGGAAAGGGTAGGGATAGGCTCCTTACTGTGAAGGAAAGTGATGGCAATAATTTTACAGTTTTAAAGAATGCACTCCTGGATGGTTATGGCTTAACCACTGAACAGTACAGGATTAAGTTCAGAGAAACCAAAAAGGAGTCTTCACAAGACTGGGTAGACTTTGTTGACCATTCAGTGAAGGCCTTGGAGGGGTGGTTACATGGCAGTAAAGTTTCTGACTATGAAAGCCTGTATAAGTTGATCCTGAGAGAGCATATTCTTAATAACTGTGTGTCTGACTTGTTACACCAATATCTAGTGGACTCAGATCTGACCTCTCCCCAAGAATTGGGAAAGAAGGCAGACAAATGGGTCAGAACAAGAGTGAACAGAAAAGTTCATACAGGGGGTGACAAGGATGGCAAGAAGAAGGATGGTAAGTCTTCAGACAAGGGTGGGGACAAATCTAAAAATTAGTCTTCATCAGGCCCATAAAAACACTCTGGTGGGGCTGGTGGGTCCAAATCCTCTTCTAATCAAGTAAAGAAACCATGGTGCCATTTATGTAAAATAAAAGGCCATTGGACAACTGATCCCAGTTGTTCAATGAAAAGCACCAAGCCTCACACTACCACAACCCCTACTGCTACACCTAGTGCCCTTAGTAATAGCAGTGGTGGTGGGAGCAAATTGGTGGTGGGAGCTATTAATAGCCAAACCAAGGGAGTAGCTGGGCTCACTTTTGGTAATTTAGTTGGGGTTGGTCTTGTTAGGGAGACCACAGAGGCTGTGTTAGTCTCTGAAGGTGCCAATTGATTTGGCCATCTTGGTTGCTTGTCCCCTTAATATGGATAAGTACAAGCAACTTCCCCTAATAAATGGTGTTGAGGTTCAGGCCTACAGGGACACAGGTGCCAGTGTTACCATGGTAATAGAGAAACTGGTCCACCCTGAACAACACCTACTTGGTCAACAGTACCAAGTGACTGATGCTCATAACAACACTCTTAGCCACCCCATGGCTGTTGTGAATCTCAACTGGGGGGGGGTTACTGGTCCAAAGAAAGTTGTGGTTGCCTCAGATTTACCTGTAGACTGTCTACTAGGGAACGATTTAGAGACATCAGCTTGGGCAGAAGTGGAGTTGGAGGCTCATGCAGCAATGCTGGGCATTCCTGGGCATATTTTTGCTTTAACCGGGGCTAAGGCCAAAAAGCAAAAAGGACAGGGTGACTTGGATCCTGGAACAATGGACCAAGTGCTCCCTAAAGCTAGGGTTAGTAAAGGTAAATCCCTACCTTCTATCCCTCCCTCTACAGTGGATTCAACTTCTGAGGAAGAAGAATTTCCCCCCTGTGCAGAACCTTCACCAGAGGAGCTGGAAGCAGACACTGCTGAGCTTTTGGGTGGAGGGGGGCCTGCCAGGGAGGAGCTGAGTGTGGCACAGCAGATCTGTCCCACATTAGAGGGTCTAAGACAGCAAGGTGTCAAACAGCAAAATGGGGATGTCAGTGACTCTCACAGAGTTTACTGGGAGGACAACCTCTTGTATACAGAGGCAAGGGACCCAAAACCTGGAGCTGCCAGGAGATTGGTTATTCCTCTGCAATACAAAGAGTTCCTCCTAACTCTAGCCCACGACATTCCCTTGGCTGGACATTTAGGGCAGAGGAAAACATGGGATAGGCTTGTCCCCCTGTTTCATTGGCCTAGAATGTCAGAGGACACAAAAGAATTTTGTAAGTCCTATGTCACCTGTCAAGCCAGTGGCAAAACAGGTGGCACCCCAAAGGCTCCCCTTATTCCACTACCTGTGGTTGGGGTTCCCTTTGAAAGGGTAGGGGTTGACATAGTTGCCCCCTTGACCCTCCTACTGCTTCAGGCAATAGTTTTATCTTGGTGGTAGTGGACCATGCGACAAGATATCCTGAAGCAATTCCTCTTAGGACCACTACAGCACCTGCAGTGGCAAAGGCCCTCCTGGGAATCTTTTCCAGGGTGGGTTTCCCAAAAGAGGTGGTATCAGACAGAGGTAGCAACTTTATGTCTGCATACTTGAAAGCCATGTGGAAGGAATGTGGTGTAACATACAAATTCACCACACCTTATCATCCACAAACAAATGGACTGGTTGAGAGGTTTAACAAAACTCTCAAATGAATGATAATGGGACTCCCTGAAAAACTCAGGAGGAGATGGGATGTCCTGTTACCTTGCCTCCTTTTTGCTTACAGAGAGGTACCCCAGAAAGGAGTGGGCTTCAGCCCCTTTGAACTCCTATTTGGGCACCCTGTAAGAGGTCCTTTAACACTTGTAAAGGAGGGTTGGGAACAACCTTTAAAAGCTCCTAAGCAAGACATAGTGGACTATGTACTTGGCCTAAGATCCAGAATGGCTGAGTATATGAAAAAGGCCAGCAAAAACCTTCAGGCCAGCCAAGAGCTCCAAAAGCAATGGCATGACCAGAAGGCTGTTCTGATTCAGTACCAACCAGGACAGAAGGTGTGGGTCTTGGAGCATGTGGCCCCAAGAGCACTCCAAGACAAATGGAGTGGACCCCACATTATTGTTGAAAAAAAGGGAGAAGTCACCTACTTGGTTGACTTAGGCACTGCCAGGAGTCCCCTTAGGGTGCTCCATGTCAATCGCCTAAAACCCTACTATGACAGGGCTGATCTCACCCTGCTCATGGCAACAGATGAAGGACAGGAAGAAGAGAGTGACCCTCTCCCTGATCTCTTCTCTTCCACAGAACAAGATGCTCTAGTGGAAGGTGTAGTTTTAGCAGGTTGTCTTACTGCTGAGCAGAAAGACCACTGCATAAATCTCCTGGGTCAGTTTTCTGAACTCTTTTCTACTGTGCCAGGCACCACTTCTTGATGTGAGCACACTATAGCTACTGGAGACATCTTGCCTGTCAAAAGTAAGATCTATAGGCAGCCTGACCATGTCAGGGACTGCATAAAACAAGAAGTTCAGAAAATGCTTGAACTGGGAGTGGTTGAGCACTCTGAAAGTTCATGGGCCTCTCCTGTGGTACTTGTACCAAAACCTCATTCCAAATATGGGAAAAGGGAAATGAGATTTTGTGTAGATTACAGAGGTCTCAACCAGGTAACTAAAACTGATGCTCACCCTATACCCAGGGCAGATGAGCTCATAGATACACTGGCATCTGCCAAGTATCTAAGCACCTTTGATTTGACTGCAGGGTATTGGCAGATCAAGTTATCAGAGGATGCTAAAGCAAAAACTGCATTTTCGACTATTGGAGGGCACTACCAATTCACAGTACTGCCCTTTGGTTTGAAAAATGCACCTGCCACTTTTCAGAGGTTGGTGAATACAGTCCTGCAAGGGTTGGAGGCTTTTAGTGCAGCATATCTAGATGATATAGCTATCTTTAGCTCCACCTGGGATGATCACCTGGTCCACCTATGGAAAGTTTTGGAGGCCCTGCAAAAGGCAGGCCTCACTATCAAGGCTTCAAAGTGCCAGATAGGGCAGGGGAAAGTGGTTTATCTGGGACACCTTGTAGGTGGGGAACAGATTGCACCACTTCAGGGGAAAATCCAAACTATCATAGATTGGGTTCCCCCTACAACTCAGACCCAGGTGAGAGCCTTCTTAGGCCTCACTGGGTATTACAGGAGGTTCATAAAGAACTATGGCTCCATAGCAGCCCCTCTTAATGACCTCACTTCAAAGAAAATGCCTAAAAAGGTATTGTGGACAGCTAGCTGTCAAAAAGCTTTTGAGGAGCTGAAACAGGCCATGTGCTAAAAAGCCCATGTTACTCCAAGAAATTCATTGTTCAAACTGATGCATCTGAATTAGGGGTAGGGGCAGTCTTATCACAACTCAATTCTGAGGGCCAGGATCAACCTGTTGCTTTTATCAGCAGGAGGTTGACCCCTAGAGAAAAGCATTGGTCTGCCATAGAGAGGGAGGCCTTTGCTGTGGTCTGGGCACTGAAGAAGTTGAGGCCATACCTGTTTGGCACTCACTTCATTGTTCAGACAGACCACAAACCTCTACTTTGGCTAAAACAAATGAAAGGTGAAAACCCTAAATTGTTGAGGTGGTCCATATCTCTACAGGGAATGGACTATACAGTGGAACATAGACCTGGGAGTACCCATTCCAATGCAGATGGACTCTCCAGATATTTCCACTTAGACAATGAAGACTCATCAGGTCATGGCTAGTCTTATTGTCCTTCGTTTGGGGGGGGGGGGGGGGGGGGGTTGTGTAGGAAAGTACCATCTTGCCTGGCATGTTACCCCCATATTTCACTGTATATATGTTGTTTTAGTTGTATGTGTCACTGGGACCCTGCCAACCAGGGCCCCAGTGCTCATAAGTGTGCCCTGTATGTGTTCCCTGTGTGATGACTAACTGTCTCACTGAGGCTCTGCTAACCAGAACCTCAGTGGTTATGCTCTCTCTTTGCTTTCCAAATTGTCACTAACAGGCTAGTGACCAATTTCACCAATTCACATTGGCATACTGGAACACCCTTATAATTCCCTAGTAAATGGTACTGAGGTACCCAGGGTATTGGGGTTCCAGGAGATCCCTATGGGCTGCAGCATTTCTTTTGCCACCCATAGGGAGCTCTGACAATTCTTACACAGGCCTGCCACTGTAGCCTGAGTGAAATAACGTCCACGTTATTTCACAGCCATTTATCACTGCACTTAAGTAACTTATAATTCACCTATATGTCTACCCTTTACCTGGTAAAGGTTGGATGCTAAGTTACTTAGTGTGTGGGCTCCCTGGCACTAGCCAAGGTGCCCCCACATTGTTCAGGGCAAATTCCCCGGACTTTGTGAGTGCGGGGACACTATTACACGCGTGCACTATACATAGGTCACTACCTATGTATAGCGTCACAATGGTAACTCCGAACATGGCCATGTAACATGTCTAAGATCATGGAATTGTCATCCCAATGCCATTCTGGCATTGGGGAGACAATTCCATGATCCCCCGAGTCTCTAGCACAGACCCGGGTACTGCCAAACTACCTTTCTCGGGGTTTCACTGCAGTTGCTGCTGATGCCAACCCCTCAGACAGGTTTCTGCCCTCCTGAGGTCCAGCCAGGCTTGGCCCAGGAAGGCAGAACAAAGGACTTCCTCAGAGAGAGGGTGTTACACCCTCTCCCTTTGGAAAAAGGTGTCCGGGCTGGGGAGGAGTAGCCTCCCCCAGCCTCTGGAAATGCTTTGATGGGCACAGATGGTGCCCATCTCTGCATAAGCCAGTCTACACCGGTTCAGGGATCCCCCAGCCCTGCTCTGGCGCGAAACTGGACAAAGGAAAGGGGAGTGACCACTCCCCTGACCTGCACCTCCCCTGGGAGGTGTCCAGAGCTCCTCCAGTGTGCTCCAGACCTCTGCCATCTTGGAAACACAGGTGCTGCTGGCACACTGGACTGCTCTGAGTGGCCAGTGCCAGCAGGTGACGTCAGAGACTCCTCCTGATAGGCTCTTACCTGTGTTGCTAGCCTATCCTCCTTCCTAAGTAGCCAAACCTCCTTTTCTGGCTATTTAGGGTCTCTGCTTTGGGGAATTCTTTAGATAATGAATGCAAGAGCTCATCAGAGTTCCTCTGCATCTCTCTCTTCACCTTCTGCCACGGAATCGACCGCTGACTGCTCAGGACTCCTGCAAAACCGCAACAAAGTAGCAAAGACGACTACTGCAACCTTGTAACGCTGATCCTGCCGTCTTCTCGACTGTTTTCCTGGTGGTGCATGCTGTGGGGGTAGTCTGCCTCCTCTCTGCACTAGAAGCTCCGAAGAAATCTCCCGTGGGTCGACGGAATCTTCCCCCTGCAACCGCAGGCAACGAAAGACTGCATCACCAGTCCTCTGGGTCTCCTCTCAGCACGACGAGCGTGGTCCCTGGAACTCAGCAACTCTGTCCAAGTGACTCCCACAGTCCAGTGACTCTTCAGTCCAGGTTTGGTGGAGGTAAGTCCTTGCCTCCCCACGCTAGACTGCATTGCTGGGTACACCGTGATTTGCAGCTGCTCCGGCTCCTGTGCACTCTTCCAGGATTTCCTTTGTGCACAGCCAAGCCTGGGTCCCCGACACTCTAACCTGCAGTGCACAACCTTCTGAGTTGTCCTCCGGCGTCGTGGGATCTCCTTTTGTGACTTCGGGTGAGCTCCGGTTCACTCTTCTTCGTAGTGCCTGTTCCGGCACTTCTGCGGGTGCTGCCTGCTTATGAGTGGGCTCCTTGTCTTGCTGGACGCCCCCTCTGTCTCCTCACGCAAGTGGCGACATCCTGGTCCCTCCTGGGCCACAACAGCATCCAAAAACCCTAACCGCGACCCTTGCAGCTAGCAAGGCTTGTTTGCAGTCTTTCTGCGTGGGAACACATCTGCAAGCTTCTTCACGACGTGGGACATCCATCCTCCAAAGGGGAAGTTCCTAGTCCTCTTCGTTCTTGCAGAATCCACAGCTTCTACCATCCTGTGGCAGCTTCTTTGCACCCTCAGCTGGCATTTCCTGGGCATCTGCCCAATCTCGACTTTGTCGCGACTCTTGGACTTGGTCCCCTTGTTCCACAGGTACTCTCGTCCGGAAATCCACCTTTGTTGCATTGCTGGTGTTGTTCCTTCTTGCAGAATTCCCCTATTACGACTTCTGTGCTCTCTGGGGAATATAGGTGCACTTTACACCTACTTTTCAGGGTCTTGGGGTTGGCTATTTTTCTAATCCTCACTGTTTTCTTACAGTCCCAGCGACCCTCTACAAGCTCACATAGGTTTGGGGCTCATACGTTATTTGCATTCCACTTTTGGAGTATATGGTTTGTGTTGCCCCTGTACCTATGTGCTCCTATTGCAATACATTGTAATTTTACACTGCTTGCATTACTTCCTTTTGCTATTACTGCATATTTTTGGTATTGTGTACATATATCTTGTTTATATTTGCTATCCTCATACTGAGGGTACTCACTGAGATACTTTTGGCATATTGTCATAAAAATAAAGTACCTTTATTTTTAGTATATCTGTGTATTGTGTTTTCTTATGATATTGTGCCTATGACACCAGTGGTATAGTAGGAGCTTTGCATGTCTCCTAGTTCAGCCTAAGCTGCTCTGCTAAGCTACCTTTTCTATCAGCCTAAGCTGCTAGACACCTCTTCTACACTAATAAGGGATAACTGGACCTGGTACAAAGTGTAAGTACCCCTTGGTACCCACTACAAGCCAGGCCAGCCTCCTACATAAGCTGACAACGGAGAGAGGGAGGAAGGGAGGGGAAGTAAGCTTACAACAGAAGGTGGGCGGAAGGTGGGGTAGCAAGCTGACAACAGAGGGTGGGGGGAAGCAACATGACAACAGAGTGAAGGGCTAGGGAAGTAAGCTGACAACGGGGAATGGGTGGGGTTGGAGAAGCACACAGGCAATGTCAGGCTTGCGGGAGGACCTGGGGAAGCACACAGGCAATGGAAGGGTGGAGTGAGAGGATAGCACACGGACAATAACAGGTGAAAGCAGATGGAGACAGACAGCACAGGGTGGGTGGCAGGGGAAGCAAGCTAGAAGAACACTGGCAACCTAAGGCGTGAGGGAGGGAATGGGAAAACAGAGGGTGGCATGCAGTGCTAGGAGGACAAAAGGACCATGAGGCGGTGGGGAGGCAAGGAAATCTGGTTGGGGAGGAAACCAGAACAGCAACTGAGGAGGGCAAGAAGAGAGGAACAAGGAGGGGGGAGAAGTACACAAGATAGACAGCTGGATAACGTACACTCTAGTAGAATGCTCAAACAAAAGGAAAAAAGTAGAACCTGAAAAATGAAGAGTGGAAGGACACAATTAATGAGTCCATGCTCCAGGGGACAAACACAAGAAGAAGAAGGAAAACCTATCAAACTGACGAATAAGAACCAAGTAAATGAGGGTGACAACCAACCAATGATCAACAATGGGTGGGCTTGAAGTTCACTGTAAAATAACAATATGCCTCCCAACAGACAGTACACATGCTGTATTAGACGAGATCTTAAAAGCACATCACACATATGCACACTCATGTCTTCATATTTAATTTAGGATATTTCTACAGTATTTTTTAAGGTGGTCTTTTGCAAAAGAGTTAAGAAAGACTGCTCTTAGCTATCTTACAAACATTCTTATGCCTAATGCATGATGTTAACACTGTTGATAGTGAGGAGGGAAAAAGTTGATTATTGTCGCAGGAGAAACATTCGCACTAGCAAAGCTGGCCGCGCTACCTCTGCTCCAGTCTGTTGGCAGAGTTTTGCTTTTGTGTGACAAAGGTGCCATATAGTTGCACGCAGAAGCTTGCTAAAGAAAAGTTTCCAGATCCAGTCTAACGCCTTGGGAGTATTCTAAGGCAAGAAATCTGCATATAAAAGTAGCCACCAGCAGAGGCAATAGGAAACAATGTCACCAAATAACAAAAAAAACACCTTTTGGTCCACTAGTCCCTGCCACTATAGGGGGCAATAGTCTTTGTGGGTGATAAGACTGTGCTTGAGCAGAATGCTTGCATTCACACAGAAAAGAACCAGTGGCTGAAGTGGGATGACCCACTGCCCCCATGTTGTATGATGTAGTGGGTGGAAAGAAAATGTTAATGACCCTACAACAGACCAATGCATGAACAGGGCTGGCTGAAAACCCCTGCATCTTGATGAATGCATTTATTAAGGATGTTCTTGGATAAATAAAATGTATTGGGTAATTCCAGGCCTAAAAAAACTACATTTTGCAACAATTGGATTTAACAAGTTGGCAGTTGGATGATCTAGGATTTTAGGTGAATACAGAGAATTCAGTTTGATTCATTCAAAGTGGATGGAATTTCGACATTTCATTGTAGATTTGGAAATGTCACTCCTTTGTTATCTGGAAAGTATATTTAGGTAAAAATAGAGGCAAGATTGTTGTTGAAGAAAAAGGGTTGCTCGTGAAGAGAGTTAGCGTAGGCATACATGCCAACCCTCCCGATTCAGACAGGAGACTACCGATTTCAAGGCTAGTCTTCCGCCTCCCAATCCCTGCATGAAAAAAACTGATTTTGTGTCAAGACAGGAAGCTGAGCATTATGCATAAACCCTTTTATTCACCACTTCCGTGCAGCACCTCTAAAGACTCACTAGAACCCAGCATGAAGTCACAATGCAAAATAGAACCTTAACAGTACATATAACCTCCATGTCCAATGATCTCTTCCTCTTTTGTTTGCTGCTTCTGTGCAGATATGTATACTGGCTTTACTTAGAATTTATGATGTCTATTAAAGAGATTGTATTTAATAGGAGTTTGAGTCGATTGTTTCTGATAAATATATTCAGTTAATTAACCTAGTGTTTGGGTTATATAAATTTATGTTGAGTTATTCGATTGTATGTTTTTTATTCATTTGTTTAGATAAATTGGTGAGTTTAAAAAAAAAAATAGTTAACTTTTTTAGACATACTCATATTAAAACAATATTTTTTCTTAGTTAGTACTTTGGAAAAATTAGATATAAGATTATTTATAGTTATTCAGTAACTGATATTTTTCAATCTCGAGTGCATCCCTTGAGTTCCCACGTGTTTACTCAGACGCGGCGCATGCAGTTTTATGCATGTGCATTCAAGGATTGATGGTAACAGCAGTCATATCTATTTTTAAGAGAGATTGAGTACATGTTTGTAACATAACGTGTTATGTCTGTTTTTAAAATAAATTGAGCTTACTTAGGTTACGAGCGGTGAGGGAGTTCTATAGCGTGTAACCGTTACTAAGCAACAGTGTGTATCTGTAAGCGTCACTTTCGATCACTGATCCCACAGAGCGATTAGCTGATGCGTTACCACTAGACTTCCTCAGAGATTTTTCAAATTGTGAGAAAATCTGAAAAAATTGCTATAGTTGGTTTTCTAGAAAAATAAATAATTGAATACAGTGATTGGGTATTTATAGTTAGGTTTAATATTTAAGAAAGTTCTATTCGTCAACTAGCATTTATTATATTTACACTGCTAAAGTAATTAGATTAAAAAAACATGGCTGAAGAGAATAATGCTTCTGCTAAAGATGTACAGGAAGAAGTAATAAGGAGATTAAACCCTCAAGAAATTGGTAACAATTAAACAAACTTTGAAAGAGAATATAAGGAAAGGTAGGATAATTGAAGAAGAGTATTGGACACTCTCTGAAGATGAAGAGGTAGAAAGTAGAGGCACAGGAGGAAAATGTATTAAAAAAGGAAACATATTAATGATGATGACTTAACGAAATAACGTCCAGTGGTTAATAAAAATTACAACTAGGTGCCCAAAGCGGCACAATGGAAAGCCAGGACAACCCTGCAAAAGACATGGGCTATAAGACTGACTGGAAAGATGAGGATTTGAATGAAGACAAAGACTAATATATCCTAGATTTCGGATATGATGAAGTACTTGATGATTTTGAAAGTCCAGAGAACACGCTAAAAAGCTGAAAAAGGAAGTGAAGGACCAATTAGGTCAGGTTTTGCTTGAGCCGTCTGATGTAAAACATCCAAGTAGTTCAGAATGGTGGCCAATGAGTCATGTGGCGGAATTTAAACATAAGATAAAGAAACCCTTAGAGAGGGGAGAAAGGAATGTAATAAGGGGGGAGTGCTCACACGCTGCAATTGGAGACAAAGATTCTATGACACCTAATCTGGATCCAGATCTAATCTTATTCATTTAAATTAGGACATGATCCAAGGAAAGGCCTAGAAAGATCTTTAAAACAGTGGGAAGACAAGCTTATGGATGTCCTTAGATATGGTCGAAGAGTCTTATCTTGAAGGGTCTGATTTAGGCATGAACCTGTTAAGGGGTTGGAGCCAAAGAGCAATCTGTTTTTTAGGGAATGCAAATCCAGGGCTCATGGCAGAAAGGCAGAGGGCAGTTATTTTGAGAATAAGCCCTAAGATAGGAGAATTGGCAAAGAAAGAGACTTCTGAGGAGACAAAAGGACTTCTCTTTGGAGAAGGTATGATGAAAGCTTTAGGCAAGTACGTTCATACTTTCACTGATTTAGATAAAGCCCATTCTTCGATGCGTAAAGTGTTTGGAGATGGAAATTTATATGGTTGGGCCAGAAGAAGGGGCCAATATTTTGGCCAAACATATTTTAGAAACTCGTATGGTCAAGAACGAGGTGTTTTCAGAGGAGGTTATACCTCAAATACCTTTTACCCACAAAAAGGAAGAGGTGATAGAGGCCGGTCAGCAGGTGGAAGATCGCAAGGTCCTAATTCAGGATCTCAATCAGGACAGGGTGAGTATGAAGACTGGAATTGGTTTTGTCCAGAGAAAAACAGCAGGGCGATTAAAGAATTTTGTCAATGAATGGGAAAACAGTACAAAATACTGTTGGATTTCGGAGACAGTGAAAGGGTATACAATAGAATTTCAGAGGATTCCACATCAAATGACAGAGCTGACAGAAATTTGTTTTCAACAAAAAATAAGAGAGATTGTGAGCAAAGAAATATATGGAATGATAGAGAAAGGAGCAATAATGAAGTTAGGAGAAAGAGTGTTCGTGAGTACATTATTTGTGGTAGAAAAAAAGACAAAAGGTTGGAGACCTGTGACCAATTTAAGAAATGTAAATGCTTTCGCAGTCTACAGGCATTTCAAAATGGAGGTAATACATCTATTGAGAGATAGTCTTCAGGAACAAGACTGGTTAGCAAAAATAGATCTGAAAGATGCATATTGACGATTCCAATGGCAGAGGTGAGTCAACAGTTTTTACAATTCACATGGGAAGGACAATTATTCCAATTCATGTGTCTACTCTTTGGTCTATCTTCAGGTCATTGGTGTTTTTCAAAGGTAATGAGACCAGCAGCGGGTTTTCTGAGGGTAAGAGGAGTGAGATTGATTATTTACTTTTATTATATTTTGCTAATGAATCAGCAGAAAAAAAGATTTGATGCAACATGTTTAAATGACGATATTGTACAGAATCTAGGCTTTGTGATCAATCAGGAGAAGTACATTCTTCAGCCTTCTCAGAAGATGGAGTTTTAAGGATTTGTGCTGGACATGGTGAAAGCGCAATTACAGTTTGCATACAGAAAGATTTCTTCAATAAAGAGAGAGATAAAAGGTATAATAAATAAAGAGAATTAGGTTTAGAGAGTTGTCAAGAATAATTGGTTTACTTTCTTCTTCGATTCAGGCGACTTTTTCACTACCATTGAATTACAGAACGTTGCAATGGCTCAAACAATTAGCTTTGGCAAAAGGACTATGGTACGGAGACATGATAAATGTCTCAGAGGACGCAGTGAAGGAACTAGTATGGTGGTTGGAAAATCTTCAGGCTTGGAATGGCAGAGCAATTTTTGGCTCTACCCCAGACTATGTTTTGGAAACCGATGCAAGCTATTTAGGTTGGGGAGCAGTCTTGGAGAATCAATTGGCAGAAGGAGTATGGAAGAAAGACAGGATCATATAAACTGATTAGGATTGACAGCGGGGGAATTAGTAATATGCAGTTTCAGAAAATATTGAAAAGGGTGTTCAGTTCTATTGAAAATGGGCAACATTTTGGCTGCAACATAAACAATTTGGGAGGCAGCAGGTCAAAGAAGCTTTCCGAATTGGCAAAAAATGTTGGGAGTTTTGCATGGAGCAGAAAATAGATGTAACAGCGCAATATTTACTAGAGAAAGTGAATACAAGAGGGGTTTGGAATTCCCGCTATCCGTTGGATTACAGCGATTAGAAACCACTGCCTCGTGTATTTCAGGAGATCAACAGCAAATTAGGTCCACCGGAGGTGGATCTATTTGCTTCTAGGTTGACACGTCAGTTAGAGAAATATGTGAGCTGGTGTCCGGCTCCATAGGCAATAGCAGTGGATGCATTGTTTGGATTGGAGGGATTTTCAGGGTTATGCTTTTCCTCTATTCTCAATGATAGAGAGTTTTAATGCAGGTGAGGAGACAGAAGTGCCGATTAGCGTTAGGAACACCGTTCTTGGCTACTCAGGCACAGTACCCATCAGTGATGGAATTAGTAATAGAGGATCGTTTTATGATTTAGGCCTGCAAGGTTCTCTTAAAAGATGTGAACGATAGGGAACATTCTTTAGTAGAGTCAGGGGTGCTCAATCTTCTAGTTTGGAAGATTTCAGGTGATCTCAGCATTTCAGAGTTATCGGTAGAAGCTTTGGAATTAATATATGAATCTTGGGCACCTGGAACAGGGAAGAGATACAAGACTTCATGGAACACATCATGGGTACGTACGTTGGTGCATGGAAAGGGATTTGGATCCCGTGGAGGTGGATGAAATTATGATTGCAAATTTATTTAGCAGAATTATATTAAAAAGTTTTCAGTTACAGAACAGTAAATTGTTACAGATCATCGATTGCTGCTGGTCATTGTTTAGCAGAAGGATTATCAATAGGTAATAATACATTAATGTGTAGAGTAATGAAGGAAATGAGAATAAAGATGCCTCCTACTGCAAAGTATAAAACCCTTTTGGATGTTAGGTTAGTTTTTACTTTGTTTGAAAGGTGGCCATCTAATAGTTGTTTATCAAATAAACAATTGACGTGGAAATTAGCAACTTTATTGTACATGATTTCATTTAGAAGGGTTTCAGATGTGAAAGCGCTAGAAGTGTCAAATAGATTGTTTCAGCCACAGGGGGTTTCGTTTGAAATAAGGAAAAAAACAAAAACAATGACAGATTCAATATTTTTTTCCTAGATTTGATGAACATCCAAACTTGTGTGTGATGAGATATATAAAAGAATATGAGGGGAGAAAGTGTGTGGTCAGAGGTGCTGGTACTGATGAATTACTGATTTACTATGTGAAACCATATGCAGATGTGTCGTCCGCTACAGTTGTGAGATGGGTTACAAACGCGATGAATGAAGCTAGAGTGAATATGGATTTGTTCAAAGCTCATTCAATAAGGGTAGCAATGGCTTCCAAAGTTTAACTTAAAGGTGGGAGATTGGAGATTATCATGAAAGCAGCTGATCCCTCCTCTCCCAGTCTTGGGAGAGGGATAGAGGTGTTGAAGAATTTCAGATTAATACTTTTTCATGATCATACTCTTTTAAACACTGGAAGACAATGTAAAACATTTACATGTATGATGAGAAAACGAGAAGTAGGGCAACAATTTTATTTTTGAAAAATATTTCTTTTAGATCTTGTGAGAAAAGGCCTCTTTTTGACATAGGTATGATGTAGCCTAGAAATTGTAGTGTCCATGGCTTCTGCTAACCAGGTTCCCTGGGCCAGAGCTCTTTTCCTAAAACTGTTGTGGTGCATTGTCACAATTGGATACAACTTTAGCTACCACTATAAGTCCCTAGTAAAAGGTTCTTAGGTACTCAGTGCATGGGGTACTAAGGGCCAGCCCCTTAGGGCAGCAGCACTGATTGTGGCATCCTCTAGGGTCATGCATCCAGATGCCCCCAGCACTGCCATTGCAGGCTGGGTGTTCTGGTACAAGCTTAAAACACAAATTCAACATGGCACACTGCCTGTTTGCCCTGTCCACCATACACTGCATACACTATGGGTAAGACACCCCTCTGGCAGGCCTTCCAGCTCCAAGGCAGGGTGCATCATATTATATGAGAGGGCATAGCTGCATGAGCAATATGTACCCACTGTATCCTTGCCACACCTGTGACATAGTGAGTGAACAGAGCAGCCATTTTAATACATGTGCTGGACACTGGTCAATATGAGTTTCACAGCTACTCCGAACCCCAGGTTGTTTGGTATCAAACGACTCAGAATGATAAATCCAAACTGGTACCAGTATTGGATTTATCTCTGAATGTACCCAGGGGTCACATTATAGATGCCCCCTGGAAAAGCTAATTACCCTGGCATTTTTGCTGACTGGTTCTATCCAGCCTGCCACTTCCAGACACCTAATCTACAAACCTTGGGGGAGAGATCTGCCCTTCCAGGGTGGAGGTGCAACAACCTCTCCCTCAGGAATGTGCACTGCCTTGGTGGTGAACTTCAAAGGGCTAACCGCCTTTGAAACCTGACCCCAGGCCTGCTTCTAGCAGCAGATGGTAAACCCCATACAAACCCCCACTTTTGGCAGGAGCAACGGCCAGAAACTCAAACAAAGGGTAGGAGGAGTGGCCCCACCACCTGGCATGCACCACCCCTAATGTGTGGCCTGCGAGGTGGGCACTCCACTTCATTTTCCTTCATCTTCGATGGAAGGAAAATAGCCAATCAGGGATAGGGAAGTGACCCTTCCCAAAGCAAGTGGTCACTTTAGTGGGTGGGGGACCCATTGGTCACTACCAGGTTCCCCCTAAAACGCCCACTAAATACAGTGTTTAGTGGGCATCCGTAGACCAGGAAATCAGATTTGACGGACAAAAGAAGACCAGCACCAAGAAGATCCAAGGCACGAGAACTGTGGACCTGCTAAAACAAAGAAAAGGGACCAAACCTTGTCTGCTGCAACCAAAACCTGACAATCGCATCTGAGAAGCCGCTGAACAACTGGAAAAACTCTAAAGAACCCCGGAGGACCTCTAGGCTTCGAAAATCGCCATAGAACCCCCTCCAGAGTGGAAGTACAAATCTACAACAGCAGGAAACCAGCAAGCCAGTGAGGGTTACTTCACTGACCAGCCGATATCTCCCAAACCAGAAGTCGCAGCTGGACCAAATGACACACCGATGAACGCAAGGACAAACCTTGCAAATGTGATAAGTTGGTGGCACTGTGCCCTCCAGTGGTCAACCCGTACCAATACCCTGGGTATTGGTCAGCTAACGTCGGACACTGAGAAAACCAGCCCGCCTGGGCCTGAAAAAGGACCAGGAGGAACCCCCAGTCGAGGGACTTCACGAACACCCCAGATCTCCTGCCAGAGTGCCACCGCTGTCCTGCAAATGACCGTTGAACCAACTTACCCCCTGCTCCAGAGGGCACCCTTGCGCCCAGCTCCTGGCTCACCGATTCACTCTGCAACCGGCCGCCCTATGCCCTGCAACAAAGAACCTGCTGTGCCCTAAGGGTCCCCCACCCCTGGCAACCTCGACATTCCAAGAGGACGCCACAGAATCATCTTTAAACCTACCTGTGCAGTGCTTTACCAAGTGGTCCCCCGCAGTGGCCCTGAACCAGCTCCAGAGACCTTTTCCCACTGCTCCTGCCGGAATCGGAGCCCGAACTTCTCCAGCTGGCACAGTGTGCCCACCGAGGACCTCGACCAACCTGCAAAAGAAGAACCTGATTTCTATGGTGCGTAATTATGCACAAAAAGACAATTTTTATTAAACTTCAAAAATTCATATCTCAAAAAGTACTTAACAAATTTTGATAATCTTGGTCTTAAAAAATACATAAAGACCTGAAGTATTTTGAATCCTTTTAGTGTGTGAGCTGCAAGATTGATGCTGTGAGTACAACAAATTCTTTGCACTTCTCCAAGATTGGCCTAACTGCTTGACCAAGCTACCTTAAAATGTAGAGCATTAAGTGATCTAGTTTTTACTCCTGTAAACCAACGTGTGGTTGCCTGGACCCCTTGCACAGTGTGCCTAGCTTTGCACATTACATATAGGGCCAGCCTCCTACAGATCTTTAAATAGATGGGTTGGTTTGTTGCAAGGAGGGATTCAAGGAAAAGAAGCAAAGAAGGAAAAGGAAGATGACAGCAGAACAAAAGAGGAAGAGAGCATTGGACATAGAGCTTACATGTACTGTTAACGTTCTATTTTGCATTGTTACTTCATGCTGGGTTCTAATGAGTCTTTAAAGGTGCTGCACAGAAGTGGTGAATAAAAGGGTTTATGCATAATGCTAGCCTCCTGTCTTGACATAAAATCAGGTTTTTAACATGCAGTAATCGGGAGGCGGGAGACTAGCCTTGAAATCGGTAGTCACCTGCCTGAATCGGGAGGGTTGGCATGTATGCCTGAGCTAACTCTCTTTACGAGTCACAGTCTTTCTTCAACCACAACCTTCCCTCAATTTTTACCCAAATATACTTTCCAGATGATAACAAAGGAGTGACCTTTCCAAATCTACAATAAAATGTCGAAATTCCATCCACTTTGAATGAATCAAACTGAATTTTCTGCATTCACCCAAAATCCTAGATCTTCCAACCACCAACTTGTCAAATCCAACTGTTACAAAATGTAGTTTTTTAGGCCGGGAATTAACCAATAGATTTTTGTTTCCAGGAAGATCCTTAATAAATGCATTCATCTAGATGCATGGGCTTTCATTCAGCTCTCTTCATTCATTGGCCTGTTGTAGGGTCATTCACATTTTCTTTCCACCCACTACATCATACAATATGGGGGCAGTGGGGAAGTCCATTTCAGCCATAGGTTCCTTTCTGTGTGAATGCAAGCTTTATGTCCAAGCACAATCTTATCACCCACAAAGTATATTGTCCCCTATAGTAGCAGGGACTTGTGGGCCAATATGTGTAAAAGGTTTATGGTTAATACTAGCATCCTTGTCTTTAATAAAATCACGATTCTCTGTACAGTAAACGTTTGAGAATTAACATTCCATTGCAGGCTTCAGCTGACAGGGCCTGGTCTTGTGTAACTGGGAGTATGCACTGCCAGAAAGCTGCTCCTGCAGACCAGTGCACAACACTTGCATCACACTCTCTCTGCCCGCTCTAGCGCTTTCTTCGTGCTCTTGAAAGGTAAGAATTTTTTTTACGTCTGTATCTAATATCCAGTCCTGCAGCAGCAGACTTTCAAATCCCATATATAACAGTAACCCGATTCAGGCCTGATAGAAATCAATGGGGGAAATGCATTCTCTTGAAATCCCCCACTTTTATCTTCTAAAATGTTGGCATGTATGTATAGGTTTATGGAAAGTGCAAATTCAGGCCATTGTGCCGGGGCCTTTAAAATTTAGTGTCTTGCAGAGACTCAAAATAAGTTATCTGAGGAAGACCTTGTGATGCCACTATTCAGTGGTGTTGAATTCCGTGTCAAATGAGGACATTAACTGAAGGCTACCAAACAGGAAAGCACCGAAATAGCTAGACAATTTTTGGAAAAGGCATGGAATCTGATGCCAGTCTAATCGGCCGCAATACAGCGCAAACTGGTGGGAAATGATTTATTCAAGAGGAGAATTATATGGATTACTTATAACCTACGCTACCGCAGAAGCTTCATAGCACTACTTAAAAAATTCACTTCCCAGCCTGGTATTAATTCTAGGCTAGGCAGTGAAGAACCAGGTTTTCAGTTATTGACTCAATTTTAGCAGGAAAGGTCGAGCACACAATCAGTCCCTGACAATAATTTTCATGTTGAAGAATGTTTAACAAAACAGATAAGCACGTCTTAGGAGTGTGAGCTGGTATGTGCTGTTTACGCTTCATTGCTAAAAAAAAAAAAGGGGGGGGGCTGTAAAACTGTCTTTGCATTGTTCAGCTTAAGAAAACTGGCAGGGATCCACCAACGCACGGAGGTAAAGGAAGGGGAAGTGTGAATGAGTCAAGCTCACCAATTGTGCTTGACCTGCAAACATGTAAAAATCTAACTCCTACTGAAAACAAGCGGACCGCTGGTGATTGCATATGGATACTAATGCCAGATCGACCCTTTGTGGGGCTCCCTATTTCAGTGCATGAACTGAGGTGCAAATTGGGTCAGAAATTGTATTCTGTCTGATGAAAAAGATCCAAGACAAATTCATAACCTTTTCCTGGTATCAGCTGATAGTCTTTGGCGAAGTAGATTTAAGCATATCAGTGCTCTGTCACTACATCTGTCAACCTCCTTCCTAAGACCGCAGAGTGTAAACATCACATCTAACATCAAATTGCAGCCCGTGTGGAAGCCTGCTTGAGCTGCATTGGGGACGTTTGGTGCCTCCACAAAAATTTGACAATGGAGTGTTGTAAGCATGGTCCTCGCGGATCATTGTGTTTGAGGCTGGCGAAGGATAACAAGATTTGTGTGGACTGACCATATGTTCAGAGTGCAGTATATTAATTGTGGGACAGGGTGAGTCGAAGGGTCTGGCTAAGTTTATAAAGGAGTTTGAGCATTTTTGTTTGGATTGGCAGGTTTTGGTAATTAGAGAGTAAATCTCCGGGATGACTACGTTCAGTTGAGATTTGAGCAAATGATGATTGTAGTGCGTTTCAGAGGACTGATTTCATGCCATGCGTGTTGTGTGTATATCTATATCTATCTATAATACCTACTGGCGGTCCTCAGTGGCTAATTATAATTAGGACCTAGTTTCCATAGAAGAAGCATTTTTTTTTGACTTGCCTATATATTTGGCACGGTTTCATGAATCTTCACTAAATTTTCAAAAATAAGTGTGGCGAAGAATCTTGTTCTGCATAGAAAGTTTTGGGGTGATCTGTCAAGCGGTGGCGAGAATAAGGGGTGGTAAAGAAAAAGTGCCTTTCCTATGTTAATTCCCATAGGAGCTTTGACCACGACTACAGCCCGAACCGCTGCATGGAATCACACCAAATTTGGCAGAAAGGTAGCTTTCCGTACGTAGATTATGCTTTTTGTTATTTGGTGTAAATCCGTTCAGTAGATTGGTAGATACCATAGTAGAACCAAATTTGTATATCTAGAGGCGCAAACCCTTTGCGACTCCACTCGCAGAAGATTCGTGAACCCTCGCACCACAGAAGGGCACTGATTGGATAGTTGCAACCTGGGTGGGAAGTTGCGGCCGCCATTTTCTACATTGGGAAACAGTGCCTGAAATTTAGTTGAAAGGGTCAGGGTAGAGGTTCCCTGACACCATTATTGTTTTAATTTGGTGCTATGATTAAGTATAAAGGATGGAAAAAATTAGTTTGAACCAGTTTTTAAGCTGTGTTCGAGATTTGCGAATCCATTGAGAGGTTACACAGGGGGCCGTGCTGAGGGTCGCCACAGGTTTGTGGCTACTTAAAAAAAAAAAAACACACACACACACACACGGACTCACAGACCTACAGACACATTTATAGAGTCACTTACAGACACTCACAGACCTACTCAGAAACTCATGCACCCACTGAGATCCACTCAGACAGTAACACACCCACTCACAGACACACTCTCACACTCACAGACCCACTCAGACATGCGCTCATATGCACAGGGAGAGGCTGGGTGGTTATAGGGGACCTGGCCCTTTTTGCAGGTTCATCCCCAGACTTTTGCCTCCTTCCTTCTATTTTTTCTGACCTCTTGCTGTTGGCTCTAGGACTCTGAGCACTATCACTGCTGATCAGTGCTAAAGTGCAGGTGCTCTTCCTTCTAAAGTTGGTATAATTGACTTATGCCTAATTGGCACATTTAATTTACCTGTAAGTCACTAGTACAGCAGTATCCCTGTACCCAGGGCCTGTAAATAAATACTACTAGTGGGCCTGCAGCACTGGTTGCGCCACCCACTGAAGTAGCCTTTCAAACCTGTCGCAGGCCTGCTAGCGCAGGGCCTGCATGCATAGTTTTCTGCCACAGGGACCTGGCATATACATTTACTTGCCAGGCCCAGAACTCCCATTTTTACTACATGTAAGTCCCCTTAAGGTAGGCCGTAGCTAGACCTATGGACAGGGTGCTAAGTATGTAGAAGGCAGGACATGTGCCTTGTTGCGTTGCCCGTCCCTGTAGTGACAAACAGCCTATTTGGTTTCTCACTGCTGTGAGTGCTGCCTTCTCATAGGATTGCATTGGAAATGTCCTGCCTTATGTCTAGGGGGTATTGTCTGATTATGAGGGGTAACATAGGCATGTTTGGTAGGGTTGTAATGGTAGTAAGAAATGCTGCTTACAGGTGTAGGTGGATTTTTTATTATCATTAAAGAAATGCCATTTCTAGAAAGTGAGCATTTCTCTGTGCTTATGTCTGTGGTGTTTTGCAACTTGACTCCAATCCACGTCTGGGCAGATTGACAGTTGGGCTTTGTCCATACGTTTCAGACAGCCTGTACACTGGGAGGGTGGAGGTGTCACAGAGGTGCGTCTGCATTTTGAATGGTCTTCCTGAGCTCAGAGAAGGGGAGGTGGGGCACACTTGCATCTGTAAAGGCTGTGTCCTGGCCTCACACAAAGGGCTCGTTTACCCCCCAACTGATGTTTGGAGCTTGTGCTAGAGGAGAGAGGGGGCACTCCCAGAACCAGTTGTAACTGGTTGGAACCTCCTCTCCCCCTCTTTGTTTAACCTTTGCAAAACTGAGTATAAGTACAGGGGATTTTTCCTCACAATTTGGAACACTTTGGGAACAAGAACATGTTTGAAACTGAACACAGAATGCTGCTGGAGGAACTCATCAGGAACCGCTGCTGCTGTGCTGACCTGTGACCTGCTGGGTCACTAGATGGAACTGCAACTGTCTGCATTCATCTTGTGCTGGCCTGTTGCTGGGCCCTGCTGCCCTGTGCTCCATCTTTTGTGTCCCCCAGGGGCTGGGTGCTGTGGCCCCTGCCATCCTCTGCCAAAGCGCAGGAGGAGCGCTTCACCTTAATTACATAGCGCCTGGAGAACGCCCTGTTTAACTATCTTAAAGTGCCTTAATAGCGCTTTTGGCTTTATTTGTTTTGAGCTTGGAAGCACGGCGCGTGCCAATTTCACTGTCACAGCCCAGGCAGGCTGTTTCCTCGTAGCGCGAGTAAATTGGGCTGGTGGGTACCCCAGGGGCGCGAAGGAAGTGAAATTGGAGCAAGCACACTCCTATGGGTGCATCCGGGGCGATGTATGCTCCAAGGAGCACCCCCAGGGCACCAGAAGGCCCTCACTTGGAACCAATCACCGCTGCGGCCCGGGTGGGCTGCATGAGACTCGCGCACCAGGTCAGGTGCAGGCAAGTTCAGGACCAGACAGGGGGGCGGAGGCCTCCCCACTACATCGTGGACTCCAACTGTCCATAGAGGTCACGGACAGGCAGGAAGCCTCATCGGAGGCCCCCCTGCACCGCTGGGCCTTCGATACTGCTCTTGGCTCTGACCCTCCCACCCTCCCCCAAGTCGTGGCCCTTGTTACAAAGGATCCCAGGAGCGCTCAGTTTGAGCGCGGGCCCCTATAGAAAAACAGAGGGGGAGCATGCTGCCCCCCTACCCCCAATCCCCGGAGAGGCCCTCGTTTGGCACAGAGGAGTGCCGGGGGCCCCCTCGTTTTACCTCGTGGCACTGGAGGTGCCCTTATCATTAAAAACAGGTACTTTTAATGGACATATACTTTTCGGATGTTCCTCTTATGGGTATGCTGGGAATATTATGTTAACCTGGTTCTTTTAAGATGTGCCATTTATTTGCTAATGTTCCTTTTATGGGCATTCAATGCTAATATGTTTTTATGACTTGCCCTATGCGTTCTAATGTTCCTGGGATGGGCATATATGATACTTTCATGACAAGTGCATTTCTATAGTAATGTTTTCCTGACTACTGCTTATTTTGCAGAATAATAAGTAACCTGTGTTATATGTGACTACTGCTGGTTTCTGCATGGTAACAGTATTGTGTAACGTTCTGACAACTGCTTGGGTAGCAGGGTATTACTGACACGTTGTGTTTGGTCTAATGATGTTGTGTATAATACAGTTTATTTTTTATATAAGTTGGTGTTGTATTTCCTTTGTGGTGGGGATAGTGTGTCACGTGTTGGGTGTGTGGTGCAAGAGCTTTACACATTGCCTCCGGGTTAGGGGTGACTGCTCGTGCCAAGCTACCAAGGGGGTGAACAGGGGTTATCTTGGACGTGTAACTACCTTGCCCTGACTAGAGTGGGTGGGTTCTGCCTGGCTTAGATGCATACCCTAGCCAACCAGAAACCCCATTTCTTCCAATTGGTTGTCAGCAGTGAGGACAGGACTTGCGCTTGCACAATACCATTGTGACTCATTGTTGCACCACACACTGTATTTTAGACCATCACACGTTTTGTTTCTCCTAACTTTCTCTCAGTGGTAATTGTTCCTATTTTCAGTTCTTCCGCTTGGGTATTTGGGTTGCCACACTTATGTTTACTGTACCTTTTCAAAATGAAGCCAACCTTTAACCTAGAGGACCTGCTATTTTACACACAAGAGGAATTAGAGGGGTTCTTTAGAGAGGGAGGACTGCCAGTGATCGTGGACCTCAGGAGATTTACAGAGATTGGTCTGTAATTTCTTTGAAAGGATTGTGACATATACCCAGGGGAAGAGTGTTCTTAGGTGGTACTCAGAGGATCCTCAGTGTAGTGAAGACTCCCAATGGGTGGGCTCCCAGACCTCATCCCTAGAGAGCAGTGAAGAGACTGACCAGGAGGTTGAGAAAGACCGGGCGGGATGCCAGTTAAGGCCCCAGTGATAGGGAGTCCCTTACTGGGTTGAGTGTAAGGAGCAGTGTCACCTCTCATCCCTTGTCGCCTGATGAGCTTAAAGATAGGCAGGAAGAGAGGGACCCAATTTTGCAGCTAGCATGCTTGGCTGTGGAGGAGAGAAGAGCTGAGGTGGAAAAGACCTTAGTGCAGGAGAGGATGGCAGAGAGGGCCTTTGCCAGAGACAGACTCGCGGTTGAGCGCAGTCTGGAGGGTCTGGACTCACCAGCGCTGCAGGTGGAGTCCAGTGGTGGCAGCTAAGCAGAGTGCTCTGGCAGAGATGATTCTCACATACCCATAGATATGGTACCTAGGTTCCAAGAGGGGGGTGACATACGTCAGTGGTTGAAGGAATATGAGAGGGCTCTGGTAGAGCGCAGGATCCCCGAGAAGGATTGGGGGACTGGCCTGGGAAGCTATAGTCCTTTCAGAGGGGAGGGATGTCCTACTGCCTCTGGAAAGAAGTGACAGGGAGGATGCACTGATTATGGAGTATGATTTTTTCCCTGTGGAATACAGAAAGAGGTTCAGGGGCTGTAAGAAACTGTCCTACCAGTCTTGGGAGGAATTTGTGGAGGATTGCTGCATTGCAGTAGATGGCTGGGTGAAGGGTAGCTCAGTAAACAATTTGGAAGGGCTGTATTTTTTTTTTTTTTAAATAATTGTTTATTAATTTTTGAAGATAGAGGAAAAGAAACCACAGGGTACATATTTCGAAAAGAGGATCCATTACATGCAGATAATCGTACACCTTGAGATATAAACCCAAGAAACAGACTCAGTTCACATTCGCCAACCCCAAGTCGCTTGTGTCCCCAGATGGACATTGTAGGAGACCCAACCATTTCCCCCACACCTTTGTATATTTGCGAGGACATCCTCTTGCCTCGAAACTGGCTTTTATTGGCTAGCCTACCAGTCAACCCAGTGCCTCCAGTTCAGAAGGGACGGTGTAGCCGCCCCCATTACCACTGCTTTACTTGCCCCCCACAGGGTACCCGCCGAGGAGACTGAGTTTGTGTTTAGGGAAAAGTATCCCTGACTAACTTTCTGCAATTGTTAGGCAAAGATTTTATGCTGTAAGTACCATGCATTCAACCACCACATCGGGCCAGTGCTGATCCCAGCATGAGCCGAAGCATAGTATGGTCGGAGATACCCCGTGGAAGGATCTCAATGTGCGTTAGGTGGCTGCAGTCCGTTACCGGCAATAGGATGAGGTCTACCCTAGACTGCGCCCGGTGTGCTGCTGAGGTGTGCGTAAACCGATTGTGTTGTGGATACCAGATTCTCCATGCATTGCATAGCCCCAGGGATGCCATCCAGTTAGTCAGGCTGGAGGCCATCGCATGCCTATGGTGTAGGGGGGGTCCCGACACGTCCTGCAGGGGGGAGGAGACTGCATTAAAGTCTCCACTTATCAGAGCCGTCCACTGGAACAGGTCCAGGAGTATTTTGGTAAGGCCGTTTAGAACTGTGCGCAGGGATGCCAGAGGGGTGTATACACATATAACATTAAGTGTGAGCCCTTTGACGCGCCCGGACAGGACCAAGAACTGCCCCTGGGGATCCTGCTGTACTTTTGTGACCATCACTGGAAAGGATCGGCGCAACTTCACCGCCACCCCTCGTGACCCATGGACAAACCTGGCATGGTAAACCCTGTCAAAGCCTCTCCGTGCTAGGAAGGGACAATAATCCACGAGTAGGTGGGTCTCCTGAAGTAGGAGCAGATCAGGTTGAAGGCGGTGGGCATACGTGAGAATGGCTGTACGCTTAATCTTATCCAAGAGTCCTTTAACATTCCAAGAAAGTACTTGTGTTGGTCCTACCATTTATGCATATAAAGGCCGATGGAACATTACGGTCTGAAGCCGTACAGCCTGCGCCGTGGATCGGGTGAGTGGGACTGTCATCTCTGTGTCTGCAAGTGCATCTCAGCAAGGGAAGTGTATATCTAAAACCCTGTGTAACTGAAATAGGAAGAAAGCAAATAACTCTCAACAAGAACAGGGGCTGCCCAACATGATGTGTACCCTCAAACCCCCCAACTCCTGCCCTCCCCATACTCCGCCCCCCCCTCAGAAGCATCTGTCGCCCTTATAAAATATTAAACTCTTGAAGACCCTAACCCAAACCTAACCTAGTCAGCAGTGGTGACCCCTCCATGAAGCCGGATGTGTTGACCAGGATTCAATAGACAGGTACATAACAAGAAATAAACAAGTGTTAGGTTTGACTCGCCCTTCCCTGTTCCTCCCAGAAACTCAAAGTGTCGGACACTGGGACAGATCAGTATCACTTGAGGGGTCCTCTGGACCGGGTGCCAGCCCCACTGCTGAGAGCCCCATTGCAGCCCCCTGAGACTCATTTGTGTAATTTTCTCCATGGGAGGGGGGAGCAGACCGGCAGACCCATCCCGCAACTGCAACAGGGGAGAGCCCGGCCGGGACCCACGTCTTACTCTGTGCCTCCCAGACCAGGTGCGCTGTCACTGGCTCTTCGGCCGTGAAAGCAGGTGATCCAAACCGGGGGCCGCACCCAGAGGACGTCAGCGGGCTCTTCTCCGTTAGCCATGTCCATGCCGCTGTAGGAGACTCGAAAAATGGGTTTTATTAGCGTGTTCCACTCTGAGGTGAGCTGAGAAAAGAAGGCAGTAAGGTATTTCCATCGCCCTCAGTTTCTGCTTGACTTCTGCATAGGAGCAACACTGTTGTTGAACCTCTCTGGTGTAGCCAGGGAAAACGAGTACCTTTGCTCCATTGCAGTGCAGTTTGCCATGGGCCCGGGCCGCCTGCAGCACCGCATCCATGTCTTTGTAGTTGCAAAAGTGAAGTATCACTGGCCTCAGTGCAGACCCCGGGGAGGCCTGGCCTGCAGCGCCCTATGAGCCCATTCTATGGCTAACCAAGGTGTGAGGCAGCCCCGTGGCACCCAGGATTTAAACCAATCCTATAGGTAGGAGGCAAGGAAGGAAGTCTCTGTGTTTTCAGAGATGCCAATTATGTGGATCTTGTTGCGTTATAAGCGGTTTTCGGCGTCTTCTGCTCTGCGGTGTAACAGAAGTCCGCACTAGAAGCTGAGCGACCCGGGCTTTGAGAGCACTTATTCCGTCTTCCACGCTGGACAATCTCGATTCCGCCTCAGTGATCCTTGTTGTTGCGTTGTGCAGATCTTGACACACCATGGCCACGTCCATTCTGACCTCCCCAATTTTTGTCTCCACTGCTGTTTTGGAGGAGTGTATGGCCTGAAGGATGGTGGATACATCTCCTGGGGGTAGGGACTTCCCTCATAACCCCCCTCTCCATTAAAGGTCGAGCCCGCACCGTAGTGAACTGGTCTATGTGTGTTTGCGCTGAAGTTGACCGGGCCAGTTTATCCTTGCCCATTGTTGCCCTCTATTTGTTTTACAGCCTGTTGCAGCAGAGAAAAGTATTCTAGGGTCCAACGTCTGTCTCTCCAGGGCCCAGCTGAGGTCCATGTGGGGCTCTACGACAAGGCCAACTGCCCCGATCACCTGGATCCTCTTTCGTCTACCGGGTCCCAGCAGATCCACGCCACTGTGTCTCTTACCCTGCCTTATCTGTGCCGCGCTCTTCCCCCACAGTGCCACACCGCAAGCCGCTCCGGACGCCTCTCCCGTTCTCCCAGGTGCCCCTGCTCTACAGTGCAGGGGGAGACCCCGCAATCCAGGCCCTCTCCCGTCCGCAGTCACGCTTCCTCCTCCTACCTTCACCACCAGAGGAAGCTGCGTCTCCTCGGGCCCGGGCTCCTCTTTTAAATCTGCTGCGACTTGGACCCAGCCACTGTCCCGTCTCCGGCCCACCAGCCAGTCCCACTTAGCTCCCCCGCTGGGCTGCGCAGCTGGCAGCTAGGGTACACTCCACACACCAGGGCTGCCGCCGCTCCTCAGGCAGGACGGGTTACAGTGCACCCGGCAGCAGCCGCCACCAGGGCCCACAGCCCCAACAGGACCAAGCTCCTTGGGTCCCATCCGGTCTCCAGGTGTCTCTTCAGGTGGCAGAGCCGCAATCACCATCTCCTACTGCTTGAACTGCAGGGACAGCAGTGTCCCTCCTCCCACATGGTACCGCGTCGGGCTGCGCCCAGGCCTCTGGGGCAGATGGATTCTTAATGCTGCCTTGACTGGCTGCTCAGCTCACCACTCCCTCAACATTCTGCACATTGGATAGCCCGACCGACAGCCCGGTCACAGCCGCTCCCAACAATTCAGGTCAGCGCCTCAGCGCGCTGATCGGGTGGCGGACGCCATTTTGGGAGAGTGTCCTGATCCTCGGGAATCAACCCTGCGGGAACTACGCCCAGCAGTCGGGCCCCACAATCAGAACCCCAGATTGACCCGGGCACTCGAGGTACCAGAAATGCCAGAAAGGACAGGGTTTGCAGAGCTTAGGCGAGGACAGATGACGGAGGGGTCGGGAGCACATCTTGACACCTCAGCCACACCCCCCTTGAAGGGCTGTTTAATCTGATTGTCAAAGAGCACCTGCTTTATTGTTGTTTTTCAGGGTTACGCCAACACTTGTCAGTATGTGAGCTCTCTCCCAGGGAGCTTGCAAAGGAGGCAGACATCTGGTTGAGTGCCAGAGGGTCTGGTGTGGCATTTGGGGGTGTTCCTAAAGGGAATGGTCTAGGTGTTTCCCATCCACGTGTGGTGGGAGAGGCTTGTATCCCAGGTAGGTCCCAGTGTAATGGGATGGGTTCAGATTCCCATGTCTTGTCTCAGAGGAGAGAGAGTGGGGGTGGGCTGTGTCCCAGGATGTCTGAGACCCAGTCTCTGAGCCTGGTTGGTTTCATGAGGAAATGCCAGGAGGGGATCCTAGCCTACTCTGTAGGACCAGCTGCTGGAAGGGATCCTATTTTGCCAGGAGGACTTGGGCGGGTGGCTGATGATAGCGTTCCGCCGGTCCTGGTGCCTAGTAGTCTCACTCCAGAGTGGAGGAGGCAGAAATCCAGGTGTAGGGTTGAGTGGGGGCTGCGGGCCGTGGGGAGAACCTGGAGGGTAAGTTCTGAGGTCAGAGCCTCCCCAGGAAAGACCTTGGCAATACCATTTCTGGGCTGGGGGAATCCAGACTGTGCCAGATGGACAGAGGTCAGGAGACCTGCGCCAGCCAGACTATAGTGCAGCCCTTGGGAAAGGTATTTCCCTGGTGAGGGGTATTTGTGCCCCCCAGGAAGTCCTGGTGCACCAGGCAGTGGTTCAGCCTCAGGGTGGTGACTCTGGGTTGGATAGTCAGGTTCAGGGGGTAAGCTCTGACCTAGTTGGGGGGGTGGGAGGTTGGTGTGCTCACCCCTCCCGTGTGTGACTTTTGGAGGCACTTCCCACAGGGGGTGGGAGCGGAGGGTGGGGAAGTGCAGTGCTCTGGGAGTGGGGTTCAGGGAAGGGGAAACTCGCCCCGGACCCTGGTGCAATCTACTGGTAGTGACCCTGGGTTGGGAGGCCAGTTGCTGGGTAGTGATCCTGGGCTGGCAGGAGAATTCTGCAGGACATCTGCACCCAGTCCCCAGACAGTTCTGAATTCTGGTGGTATCACTCCTAGGAGACGATCGCAGGACCCTAGAAGGAGGGTGAGGAGAGCCTCGCCTCTAACCCCAGTGAAACACATTAGTGTGGACCTCAGGTTGGTGAATTAGTGGCAGGTTAGACTCCCTGAACTGATTGGAAGTGGAGTGGAGACAGGTTGCTATGCACCTGGGCCTACCACCCCCCACTCATTGTGGTATCAGAGGCCCCTTGATGACCTGGTTCTGGCCAAAGGCAGCTAGGGAGCCCCCGTGGAGTAGTCTAGGTTGCCTGGGAAGCATTGACAGAGGGACCCAACTGAGATCAGAGTGGCGTAGAACAGGAGCGTGCCCCTGCAGTTGCGGGCCAGGGTCCATGTTCTATCGCCCCGACCAGGGAAGCCCATCAAGGTATTGATTGGCCTCCCCTGGCTTTAGGCTGGTGAGGTATTGTCTTGGACCTGGCCCTTTCTGTCGGTTCATCCCCAGACTTTTTGCTTCCTTCCTCCTATTTTTTCTGACCTCTTGCTGTTGGCTCTAGGGCTCTGAGCACTACCACTGCTGATCAGTGCTAAAGTGCAGGTGCTCTCCCTTCTAAAGTTGGTATGATTGGCTTATATCTAATTAGCACATTTAATTGACCTGTAAGTCCCTTGTACAGTGGCATCCCTATACCCAGGGCCTGTAAATTAAGTGCTACTAGTGGGCCTGCAGCACTGCTTGCGCCAACCACTGAAGTAACCTTTCAAACCTGTCTCAGGCCTGCTAGCGCAGGGCCTGCATGCGCAGTTTGCTGCCACAGGGACCTGGCATCTAAATTTACTTGCCAGGCCCAGAACTCCCCGTTTACTACATGAAAGTCCCCTTAAGGTAGGCCGTAGCTAGCCTATGGGCAGAGTGCTGTGTATATAGAAGGCAGGACATGTGCCTGGTTGCGTGGCCTGTCCTGGTAGTGACAAACAGCCTATTTGTTTTCTCACTGCTGTGAGCGCTGCCTTCTCATAGGATTGCATTGGAAATGCCCTGCCTTATGTCTAGGGGGTATTTTCCAATTTATGAGGGGTAACCTAGGTATGTTTGGTATGGTTGTAATGGTAGTAAGAAATGCTGCTCACTGGAGTAGGTGGATTTTTTATTATCTTCTAAAAAGTGAGCATTTCTCTGTGCTTATGACTCTGGTGTTTTGCAGCTTGACTCCAATCCACGTCTGGGCAGAGTGACAGTTGGGCTTTTTGCATACTTTTCAGACAGCCTGTACACAGGGAGGGTTGAGGTGTCACAGAGGTTCATCTGCATTTTGAATGGTCTTCCTGGGCTGAGAGAAGGGGCACACATGCATCTGTAAAAGCTGTGCCCTGGCCTCACACAAAGGGCTCGTTTATCCCCAACTGATGTTTGGAGCCTGTGCTGGAGGAGAGAGGGGGCACTCCCAGAACCAGTTGTAACTGGTTGGAACCTCCTCCCTCCCCCTCTTTGTTAAACCTTTGCAAAACTGAGTATAAGTACAGTGGGTTTTTCTCCACAATTTGAAACACTTTGGGAACAAGAACATGCTTGAAACTGGACACAGAATGCTCCTGGAGGGACTCACCAGGAACCGCCTTGGACTTGTGCTGCTGCTGTGCTGACCAGTGATCTGCTGGGTCACTAGGAGGAACTGCCAACTGCCTGCATTAATCTTCTGCTGGCCTGCTGCTGGGCCCTGCGCTCCATCTTTTGTGTTCCCCCAGGGGCTGGGTGCTGTGGCCCCTGCCATCTTCTGCCAAAGCGCAGGAGGAGCGCTTCACCTTAATTACATAGCGCCTGGAGAGCACTCTGTTTAACTACCTTAATGCACCTTAAGAGCGCTTTTGGCTTTATTTGTTTTGCGCTTGGAACACGCTGCTGTGCCAATTTCACTGCTGCAGCCCGGGCGGGCTGTTTCCTCATAGCGCGAATGAATTGTGCTAGCGGCTGCCCAGGGGCAAGAAGGAAGTGAGATTGGAGCGAGTGCGCTCCTATCAGTGCCCCCGTGGCACCAGAAGGCCCTCACTTGGAACCAATCACTGCTGCGGCCCGGGCAGGCTGAAGGAGGCACGTGTACCAGGTCGTGTGTGGGTGAGTCCAGGACCAGACGGGCAGGGAGGAGGCCCCCCGCTCCATCACGCCCAACTGTCCAAAGAGGTCGCTGGCAGGAAGGAAGCCTCATCGGAGGCCCCTGCACCGCTGGGACTCCAATACTGCCCTTGGCTCTGCCGCCCCCCCTTTTGGAGGGCAGGTTGTGTCTCGGGGAGCGTTATAAAGGATCCCAGGAGTGCCTGGTTTGAACGCAGGTCCCAGAAGAGTGCCCCTATATAAAAACGAAGGGTGTGCCTGCTGCCCCCCCTCCTCCTAATCACCGGAGCGACCCGTTTGGCACAGAGGAGCGTCGGGGGTCCCCTTGTTTTACCTCGTGGCACTGGAGGTGCCCTCATCATTAAAAACAGACACTTTCAATGGGCATATACATTTTGGATATTCCTCTTATGGGCATGCTGGGAATATTATGTTAACTTAGTACTTTTATGATATGCCATTTATTTGCTAATGTTCCTTTTATGAGCATTCAATGGTAATATGTTTTCATGACTTGCCATACATGTGCTAATGTTTCTGAGATGGGCATTTATGATACTTTCATGACAAGTGCATTTCTATAGTAATGTTTTCCTGACTACTGCTTATGTTGCAGAATAATAAGTAACCTGTATGTTATATGTGACTACTGCTGGCTTCTGCAGGGTAACAGTATTGTGTAAATTTCTGACAACTGCTTGGGTAGCAGGGAATTACTGACATGTTGTGTTTCGTCTAATGACGTTGTGTCCCATACAGTTTATTTTTATAGAACTTAGTTTTGTGTTTCTTTTGTGGTGGGTCTTGTGTCTTGGGTGTGTGTGCAAACGCTTTACACATTGCCTCCAGGTTAGGCCTGACTGCTCGTGCCAAGCTACCAAGGGGGTGAAGCAGGGGTTATCTTGGACGTGTAATTCATTGCCTTGACTAAAGTGGGTGCCCAGGTGTGGTGATCCCCGGAGTGGGGGGAGAGGGTTGGTGGGGGGGCGCAGTCCCCTGCTGACAAGTTGATGCAGGGAGGTGGCAGTCCCCTGGGCATGAATAAGCCTAAGAGAGGGCCCAATGTGCCCCCCCCTCCTTTATATATTTTACATGCCCCCGGGACCTGGCCCACTCGGGGGCTTTATTCGAACAAGTTCAGGAGACCGTGCTTGTTTTTTAAAAAAAAACATTTGGCCGCAAATATGTGACATTAAAAAGCGCTTTTTGCCCTGGCGGGGTCCCTCTGGGACCTCAGCCCCACGGCTAAATGGTCAGGGTGTCCCTACCTTGGTCCCTTTTCTTTTTTTCAGGGACTTGGCTGAAGCCAAGTCCCAGGATGACTGCCATCACTTCCTGGTTGAAGTGTTTACAGCCAATCAGAGCTCTGCATTTCCTATCACGAAATCGTTATTATTTGCACAAATCCGTTGAGGAGGTTTTGCAGTCCCAGTTATACAAATTTAGTTTTCCTTTAATTTCTCTTAAACTACTGAACGGATTTACACCAAATAACAAAAAGCCTAATCTGTGTACCAAAACCTACCTTTCTGCCACATTTGGTGTAATTCCATCTAGCGGTTCGGGCTGTAGTCGTGTTCAAAACCTCTATGGGGATTAACATGGGAAATGCACTTTTTTTGACTACCACCCCCCTTTTTCCCAGCCTCCGCTTGACGGAACATTGAGAGAGGGAGAGAGAGAGTGTGTGTTAAATATATATATATATGTAAAATGTCACTTACCGAGTGTACATCTGTTCGTGGCATGTTCCACTGCAGATTCACATGCTGTGCACTGTTCCTGCCGTCTAGTGTTGGGCTCGGAGTGTTACAAGTTGTTTTTCTTCGAAGAAGTCTTTTCGAGTCACGGGACCAAGTGACTCCTCCCTTTCGGCTCCATTGCACATGGGCATCGACTCCATCTTAGATTGTTTTCCCGCATAGGGTGAGGTAGGAGTGGTAGAAGGAGAATAGTAAAGGTGTCCATGCAATGGAATAGATATGTATGTACATAGTTTGTGCTAAAGGAATGCCTATTTACATATATATACAAATTCTAATTGCAACTTAAACGGCTACAGGCACCCGGGGAGGTGGGAGGGCGCATGTGAATCTGCAGCGGAACATGCCACGAACAGATGTTGCTAACACATCTACACAGTAGTGTTTGGTAAACGTATGAGGTGTGGACCAAGTGGCTGCCTTACAAATCTCATTGGTATGTTACCTAGAAAGGCCATTGTTGCTCGTTTCTTTCTAGTGGAGTGTGCCTTTGGTGTAACGAGTAGCTCTCTTTTAGCTTTTAGGTAACAAGTTTGAATGCATTTGACTATCCATCTGGCTATGCCCTGTTTGGATATAGGATTAGCAGCATGGGGTTTTTGGAAAGCAACGAACAATTGTTTAGTTTCACTAAATGGTTTTGTTCTGTCTATATAGTACATTAGTGCTCTTTCTGCTACTGAGTCTGGCTGTGGGAAGAAGACTGGGAGATCAACAGTTTGGTTTAAATGAAACGGTGAAATGACTTTTGCCAGAAATTTTGGATTTGTGCAGAGAACTATTTTATGTTTGTGTACTTGTATAAAGGGTTCTTCAATAGTGAACGCTTGTATTTCACTAACTCTTCGTAGTGAAGTGTTAGCTACTAGAAATGCCTCTTTCCAGGTTAAGAATTGGATTTGGCAAGCATGCATGGGTTCAAAGGGTGGACCCATGAGTCGTGTAAGTACAATATTAAGATTCCACGAGGGTACTGGTGGGGTTCTTGGAGGTATGATCCTATTTAGTCCTTCCATAAAGGCTTTAATGACTGGTATTCTAAATAGTGATTTTGTGTGTTTAATCTGCAGGTAAGCAGAGATTGTAGTGAGATGTATTTTGATGGAAGAAAAAGCAAGATTTGGTTTTTGTAGGTGTAATAAATAACCTACAATGTCTTGTATGGAGGCATCTAACGGTGTGATGTGTTTTGCTTGGCAGTAGAAAACAAATCTTTTCCATTTATTAGCATAGCAATGCCTGGTGGTAGGTTTCCTTGCCTGTTTAATGACTTCCATACACTCATTTGGAAGATTTAGATAGCCAAACTGTAAGACTTCAGGAGCCAAATTGCTAGGTTGAGCGTCGCTGGATTTGGGTGTATGATCTGTTGTTTGTGTTGTGTTAACAGGTCTGGTCTGTTTGGAAGTTTGATGTGAGGTACTGCAGAGAGGTCCAACAGTGTGGTGTACCACGGTTGGCGTGCCCACGTTGGTGCTATGAGTATTAGTTTGAGTTTGTTTTGACTCAGTTTGTTGACTAGAAAAGGAATGAGTGGGAGAGGGGGAAAAGCGTAAGCAAATATCCCTGACCAATTGATCCATAGAGCATTGCCCTTGGACTGAGGGTGTGGGTACCTGGACGCGGAGTTTTGGCATTTTGCGTTTTGTTTTGTGGCGAACAGATCTATGTCTGGTGTCCCCCACTGGCGAAAGTAATTTTGTAGTATCCGGGGATGTATTTCCCACTCGTGAGTTTGCTGGTGATCTCGACAAAGATTGTCCGCTAATTGATTGTGAATGCCTGGAATATATTGCGCTATTAAGCGAATGTTGTTGTGAATTGCCCAATGCCAAAATTTTTGTGCTAGGAGGCATAGTTGTGATGAGTGCGTTCCCCCTTGTTTGTTTAGGTAGTACATTGTTGTCATATTGTCTGTTTTGACAAGAATGTGTTTGTAAGCTAGAAGAGGTAGAAATGCTTTTAGTGCTAGGAAGACTGCTAGCAGCTCTAAGTGATTTATGTGTAGTTGTTTCGGTTGACTGTCCCATTGTCCTTGTATATTGTGATTGTTGAGGTGTGCTCCCCACCCTATCATGAAAGCATCTGTTGTGAGAATGGCGTGAGGCACAGGGTCTTGAAAAGGCCGCCCTTTGTTTAAATTTACGGGGTTCCACCATTGAAGCGAGAAGTGTGTTTGGCGGTCTATCAACACTAGATCTTGAAGTTGACCCTGTGCTTGTGTCCATTGTTTTGCTAGGCACTGTTGTAAGGGCCGCATGTGTAATCTTGCATTTGGGACAATGGCTATGCATGAAGACATCATGCCTAGAAGTTTCATTACAAACCTTACTGGGTAGTGTTGGTTTGACTGTATGCTTGATGTTATATTTTGGAAGGCTTGGACCCTTTGTGGGCTTGGAGTGGCAATTGCCTTTTGTGTGTTGAGGGTTGCTCCCAAGTATTGTTGTGTTTGGGATGGTTGCAGATGTGATTTTTGGTAATTTATAGAGAACCCTAGTTTGTGTAGAGTTTCTATGACGTATCGCGTGTGAAGAAGACACTGTTGTTGAGTGTTGGTTTTTATTAGCCAGTTGTCTAAATATGGGAATACGTGCATGTGCTGTCTCCTTATGTGAGCGGCTACTACTGCTAGGCATTTTGTGAATACCCTTGGGGCTGTTGTTATCCCGAACGGTAACACTTTGAATTGATAGTGTACCCCGTGTATTACAAACCTTAAGTATTTTCTGTGAGAAGGATGGATGGGTATGTGAAAGTACGCATCCTTGAGATCCAATGTTGACATGTAGTCCTCCTTTTTTAGTAAGGGAACCACGTCTTGAAGTGTTAGCATGTGGAAGTAATCTGACTTGATGAAGAGATTCAGTGTTCTGAGATCTAAGATAGGTCTCAACGTTTTGTCCTTCTTTGGAATTAGGAAATATAGTGAGTAGACGCCTGTTCCTTTCTGATGGTTGGGTACTGGCTCTATTGCTTGTTTTTGTAATAGTGCTTGGACCTCTATTTGTAATAGGTCTAAGTGTTGTTTGGACAGATTGTGTGCCCTTGGGGGCACATCTGGCGGGAAATTTGGGAATTCTATGCAATAACCATGTTGGATAATGGCTAGGACCCATGCTTCTGTGGTGATGTGTGTCCAGTTCTGATAGTATGCGTTAAGTCTCCCCCCCACTGGTGATGAGTGTTGGGGTTTTGTGACATTGGAGTCACTGTTTGGTTTGGCTTGTTTTAGGTGTCTGGAACTTTCCCCTTCCTCTTGGGAATTGTCTCCCTCTATATGAGCCACGAAACCCTCCCCTCTGGTATTGTGCCTGATAGGTGGGTCTGGTTTGAGAGGTGGAAGGCTCTGGTGTTTGCATTCGAAACCCCCCTCTGAATTGTGGCTTTCTAAATGTGCCTCTGCCTTGTGGGGAGTAGAGCGCGCCCATGGCTTTGGCCATGTCCTTCTTTAACTTTTCAATTGCTGTGTCCACTTCCGGCCCAAACAATTGTTCTTGGTTAAAAGGCATGTTCAACACTGCTTGCTGGATTTCTGGCTTGAATCCAGAGCTTCTTAACCATGCATGCCTGCGAATGGTTACCGCAGTGTTGATCGTTCGTGCTGCCGTGTCTAGTGCGGACCTTATTTGGTTGTTGAATACTGCCTGACCTTCTTCCACAACCTGCTGGGCACGTTTCTGGTGTTCTTTGGGCAAGTGTTGTATAATGTGTTGCATCTCGTCCCAGTGTGCCCTATCGTAGCAAGCAAGTAGGGCTTGCGAATTAGCGATCCACCATTGATTGGCTGCCTGTGCTGCCACTCGTTTCCCCGCTGCGTCAAACTTTCTACTCTCTTTGTCAGGCGGTGGTGCGTCTCCTGACGATTGAGAGTTTGCCCTCTTTCTTGCTGCTCCTACAACCACCGAGTCCGGTGTAAGTTTTTGTGTTATAAACACAGAATCCGTTGGAGGAGGATTGTAGTTCTTCTCCACCCTAGGCGTGATAGCCCTTCCTTTAACTGGCTCCTGGAATACTTGTTTTACATGTTTGAGCATACCCGGGAGCATTGGCAGACTCTGGTAGTAAGCGTGGGTGGATGCCAAGGTGTTGAACAGGAAATCATCCTCTATTGGCTCACAATGCATTGCTACGTTGTGAAACGTAGCTGCCCTGGACAGTACCTGCGTATATGCAGTACTGTCCTCTGGAGGTGACAGATTTGTTGGGTAACAATCCGGACTGTTATCTGATACTGGTGCATCATATAAGTCCCATGCATCAGGATCATCCTGTGTCATCCCTGTATGTGTAGGTGACTGCATCGGAGGTGTTCCCACTGGAGACAGTTGTGGTGAGTGTAGTGGGGAAGGTTGTGGTGAAAACCTTGGTGGTGGGGATTTTTCTCTGGCCGCCTTCGGCTGCATTTCCGTCTCCTGAAATGCCAGTTTTCTTTTGGTCTTAATTGGAGGAAGAGTTTGTATTTTCCCAGTCTCTTTCTGGATTTGCAACCTCTTTTGCGTATGGTCTGGTTCATCCATACTTATTTTCTGCTCAAACCTGTCTCTTTCCTGCATTTGGCTGGAAAGTCCTTGCTCTTCTGTGTAAGAGCTTCTTTTCGGCTCCGAAGCCGCTTTTTTTCGGTACCGATGATTCAGAAAATGTCTTTTTCGGTTCCGACGATATATTTCTCACTTTGGGTGAGTCGAACTCTCGGTGTCGAGATCGTTTGGTGCCGGAATCTCGACCGGAGTCGGAAGTCTTTGGCAAATCTCTGGCCATTTTCGGTGCCGATGTTTGGTCACCTTCTTTTCGATGGGTATAGCCATGGCCTGCTGGCGGTGGCGTCTCCTAGGCCTTAACGATTTTTCTGTGATTTTTGGACGGGGCAGTTTTACTCACTGTTCGCTGCACCGTCGAGGGTCGCTCGCTTTCGGATTCATCAGAGTCCGTCCCCTGGATGGAAATTCTTTCCTCCTCTCCGACGTCGAGTTGTTCTGTCGGTGTTGACGCTATTTACAGTCTTCTCGCTCGATCACGTAGGGTCTTTTTAGATCGAAACGCTCGACAAGCCTCACAAGTATCCTCCCTGTGTTCTGGTGACAAACACAGATTACAGACCAGGTGTTGGTCTGTATAGGGATACTTCGAGTGGCACTTTGGACAGAAGCGGAAGAGGGTCCGGTCCATTAGTCTTCGATGATGGATGTGGTCGGGCCGACCAGGCCCCGCTGAAGAACAGAAGCCCCGAAGGGCCGCCGGAGCACTCCTGCTGTCGGTGCAGATAAACTAACACTAACCCGGTACCGAACGAGAACAATACCGTTGATTTTTTTATATTTAGCTAACTTTCCCGATTCGAAATACGGAGCGAAGAGGAAGAGGAAGTGAGATACAAGCATTTACTATTCAAGAACCCTTTATACAAATACATAAACATAAAGTGGTTCTCCGTACAAATCCCAAATTCTTACCAAAGGTCATATCACCATTCCACCTAAACCAAACTGTGGAACTCCCAGTCTTCTTTCCGCAACCAGACTCAATAGCCGAAAGAGCCTTACATACATTAGACATAAAAAGAGCACTAATGTATTACATTGACAGAACAAAACAGTTTCGTACAACAAAGCAATTGTTTGTAGCCTTCCAAAAACCTCATGCAGGTAATCCTATATCCAAACAAGGCATCGCCAGATGGATAGTTAAATGTATTCAAACTTGCTATATTAAAGCAAAAAGAGATTTACCTATTACACCAAGAGCACATTCCACTAGGAAGAAAGGCGCCACAATGGCTTTTCTTGGGAATATACCTATGACAGAAATTTGCAAGGCAGCCACCTGGTCTACGCCTCATACATTCACTAAGCATTACTGTGTAGAAGTGTTAGCAACGCAACAAGCCACAGTAGGACAGGCTGTATTAAGAACATTATTTTAGACAACTACAACTCCTACAGGCTAAACCACCGCTTTTTGGGGAGATTACTGCTAATTAGTCTATGCACAGCATGTGTATCTGCAGCTACACATGCCACCGAACGGAAAATGTCACTTACCCAGTGTACATCTGTTCGTGGCATGAGACGCTGCAGATTCACATGCGCCCTCCCACCTCCCCGGGAGCCTGTAGCCGTTATTAGTTGAATGAAAATTGAAAATTTGTAAATAAATATTCTTTTGATACACATTATGTACATACATACCTACTCGATTGCATGGGCACATCTAGTATACTCACAACTCCTACCTCACCCTCTGCGGGGAAAATAATCTAAGATGGAGTCGACGCCCATGCGCAATGGAGCCGAAAGGGAGGTGTCCCTTGGTCTCGTGACTCGAAAGGACTTCTTCGAAGAAAAACAACTTTAAACACTCCGAACCCAACACTAGATGGCAGGATAATGCACAGCATGTGTATCTGCAGCTACACATGCCACCGAACATATATATATATGCACATCACGTATTTTCAGTTAGGAAGCCATATATGGAGGCATTAGCAATGGTTATTATACTTAAGAGTTGGTCGGGATAAGATGTCAAGTTCTTCTGCTCTTTCTGATATTCTTAAAGGCTTGCTTCAAAACTATTTCGCTTCACAAAGAATTGAAGGCAGACCGTTTTCTACATGTACGTAGAGTTTGAATTTTATTTAGACATTTTTCAAGGTTGTTGAACTTAAACTGGGAAGTTCACATGATAGTTTCAGGTCACCACCTCTTTTAGATGTGCATCATTTTGTCAGAAGTTGTTTCCAACTATGTTAGGGAGTCCTATGTTAAGGACCAAGGAAAGATAATTGGATTACATGAGATCCTGGTTAGTTTGGTGAGTGGAATTGCATTTGGTTCCCCCACAGGCTACTGCAGTTGAATTTTATTTTCCTGATTCTGATAGTTATTTCTTATTGTAAAGAAAAGGTTACTCTGCTTTAGTAACTCTCTTTCTGGTGGATACTCAAAGAACTTCAGATTTGGGAAACTCTCCGGGCACCATACTGATTCCCAAGTAATTTCTCATTAATGCCCTTGTGTCTGCAGCTCTGTCTCAGATCCGCCCCACCCAGGATGGGACGTCCGGCACCTACATTCCTGCCACCTCTTACCACCGACATCAGTTTCTTTCTAATAATCACCAATGCCAAAGGACACAGCCATCATAATCAGATTTTGCCATTATGCAGATATCTAGGTTGAAACCTTATGATCATGGACTGAAAAGATCCATTTAAGAGAATAGGGAAGAGAGTGGGTCGATGAGGAATCAGCAGTCAGATGCAGTATTCACAAGAATGAGCATTACCACAGGTATGTCAATTTTGAATTTTGATGGATACGTCCAAACTCAGATGCCTCACCTTGTGAATAAATACCCAAGCAATACTATCCCAGGAGGTGCGTCAGTGGAATGGTTCAAACAAGGAAATCCTGCAGGACAGAAGGGATCCAATGCCCTTCCCTCAAGACCTGCTATCCAGGCAGTAGCACTTTGTGAAAGTGTGGACAGATGCCCATGTAGCAGGTTGGCAAATGTTCAAGACTGGGTCACCGCACACCAGTGCAGTGGTAACAGACTTTGCTCTGGTGGAATGGGTGCATAGGCATTCTGGAGGCAATTTCTTGGCCAAACCGTAACTGATTCTGATGCACAGGACAATCCATCTGAAGATGGTTTGCTTTTTTACAACTCTTCCCTTCTCTGCCCCATAGAAGCACATGAATAGCTAATTGCCTACCCACTGTTTTCAGGTGCAAATGATGTAGAAATGTAGGGCTCTCTTTGGGTCTGGTTGTTAGAGACTTTCTTTTTCCTTGGATGGGTTGGGGCAAAAAGAAATGGCAATGTGACAGACTGTCCTACACAACCTTCAAGAGAAAACTGCTTTTGTTCAGAGTATCAGCTTGTCTGGGAAGAAGATGGTATACGGTTCTTAGACAATGCTTGTAACTAGCTTGCGGGATTAACTGATGTTAATGTTATGAAGAATGATATTTTTGATGTGAGTAGCCTTAGAAAGCACCTTTACACTGGTTCAAATGGGGCACACATGAGGAAAACGAGGACCAAGTTAACGTCCCACTGTGGCATCACAAAAGGGGTTGGTTGGAACATATGAGTCAGCCCTTTCAAAAACATATCACAACAGGTGAACTTATTAGAGAGGACTTCTCAGGTAAATTTAAAAATGCTGAAAGGGGAAATAGCTTTTACTGCTGCCAGAGCAAGGCCTTCCTGAACAAGCGATAGCCAAGATAACAGAATGTCAGATGCTTATGCCTGTTGGGGACGGATACTGCAGGAGGAGCACCAAACAGCAAGCGTCATAAATGACTAGGATCTAGCCTCCAATGTAACACTCTTCCGATCTATGTACAGCGCCCTGATACCTTGATGGTCATGTCCGTGCTTTATAAAACACTAAAAATAAATGTGAGAGAACCTGCACCCATTTCCCCTCTATGGTTAGAAGGAATGCTTTCAGTGCCAACCAAATCTCATGCATCTCCAATAAGGTGATAAGAAGGCTGGCTTCTGCCGGACTCCAGAGTCCTCTGATCTTCAACTCTCTCAGATGGCGTCTCTAACCCAGCAACAATGCAAGCTTTACAACAGGTAACTCTGGGTGGAATAGGGAGAGGGGCCTGACACAGGTCCAGTGGCGGTCCAGCAGCCACCACTGAGGATCATATACAGTCTCCTCTGTCAACTGGGTGGCATACAAAAGGTTTAATTGGTGCTGAGCACACCAAGATTAGGAATCCCACTGCAGGGCCTGCATGTGCCACTGGACGTCATCTACATGCAGGATGCAGGTCAAGGGTTGAAACACTGATCATAGCTCAAATGTCCTGGACTCATTGAGACAGAAGGAAGGCTCTGAAAAGCACAGTTTCTAGGATGGCTCAAAAAATGGGAGCCAATGTAAAGGAGTCAAGTATGACTTTGGCACACTGATGGAAAATCTCAGCGATCAACAGGTTGGCTGTCGTCTAGGATAACCAGATTTTGAAAAACAAAAACCGGGACATTGACCAACATGGAATAGAGACTACAATTTTACATCCACACGAATGATCAATTATATTGTTCTTCAACAGATTAAAAAAGCAGACAAGGCACTAAGGGGATAAATTAAATGCAACTTTTAAACCTAGCTTTGTGTGTTAAATTGCTTTGTTTTCAGAGCTTCTAGCTAAAACTACCTTGTAAAACATAAAAATGTATGTTACCCTCACTACAGTCTATCATTTTGACATGTGAAACATTTGCTTAAATCTACTGAGAACGTCGGTAAAAAATTTAAAAAACTGCACTGTCCAGGCAAATCCAGGATACCTGGTCACCCTACTGTCGTTTGGAGAAGGCCACCTTTAATAGTCAGAAATTGAGGTATGGAAAGGCTGGGACTCCCAACCTCTGAAGAAGGGCAAGGGCCACCACAATCATTTTCTTGAACATCCGAGATGCACTGGTAAGGCCAAAGGGGAGCAGAGAGAAGTGAAAGAGCTCATGTCCTACTTGAAACCACAGGTAATGTCTGGGATTGCGGGACAGAAATGTGAAAACAGGTGTCCTGAAATTCCAGCACCAATTTCCAGTTTCCTGGATCCAGGGCAGACAGAACCTGTGCCACAGTGAGCATTTTGAAATTGTCTTTCCTGAGGAAGGATTTCAATCAATCAATCAATCAAACATTTATAGGGTGTGACAAATCACTTGTGAGGGTCTCGATGTGCTGGTGAGGGTCTTGAGGTGCTGGCGAGGGTCTTGTGGCACTTCAGAGGGTGAAGATCGAAGACAGTGTGGAAGCATATGCTTTCTCCAGCACCAAGAAGTAATGAGAGTGGTAATCAGTCCGGACTTCTGATGTTGGCACTCTTACTTTAGCTCCCTTATTAAAAAGAGCATTAACTTCTCCCAGAAAGGACAAGTGGTCCTCTGGGAGGTGTTGTGGGGTTGGAAGTATCCTGGAGGGCGTGAAAAGGAAGGAGAGGGCATATTTGTTTTGGACAATTTAGGGCACCCATTGGTCCAATGTGATGCTCCCATTGGTCCTACAGGTTCAATGTGATGACCCACCACTCATGGAGGTTAAAGGTGATCTGACTGCCTACTGGGCGATCGGGCCAGGTAGAAGGCAAATTAAAGTGGGAGAGTAACAGGAGGGGTGATGCAGGGGTTTGGGTCCTGACTATCCTGAATGAGACACTGGAGGTTGGCTCTGAGGTCTTATGGGTCTGCTGGCAGATCTCTGACCCCATGTCCCACAATGCATGCAAGTATCTCCCGAGGAGGCAACTGAAGTTCAATGAATGGAGGGAATGTCTAGAGGAGGACAAAATGCATTTTTCAAATGTCATGCATTTCTACTCTACCTGGTAAGGTGGCCAGATAGGCATTTGGGTTCAGCTTGCTTGTAGATACCTGAACTAACAGGCTTTCTGGCGTGCGGTGCTAAAGGAGAAAAGCAGGATCCCCTGACCGGGTCTGTATCTTGTTGCTGTTTGGAGGTTCATTGGCAGGTTAAGATCCTGGTTTTGCCCAGCCGCCTAGCACTGTGAGGTTCAGGTTCTCATTAAACGGCCGGCAAGCCTTCTGTGTTGTCTGTCCTAGTTGTAGGGCCTCTGTAAAGACGCTGGTTTTGATCTCAGTGGTGGTAAGCTGTAAATCAAGGACCTGTGCTGCCCTTCTAATACCTATCGCAAAAGAGGCAGACTCTTCAGTGGTTCGGTCCGGACTAAGGGAGTGTAGGTCAGTGTCAGGAAAGGTATCGAGCCCAATGGCATCTTGTAAGTCCAGAAAACAATTTTCCTCCTCATAAACATAACTGTCATCATCATCATCGGGGGTCAGGCATGTCATAATGGAAAGTAAGGTGGAGGTCGCAGCAGATTTGCAACAGAGTCTAAAAGGGCTATTGGCTTCACCTCCAGGGTCAATCACATCAATGCTCGTATTGATGCATGGGGTTCTGGCATTGGTCTTGATGCCGTAAGGGGCATTAGGTGTGGTGCTGGTCCTGGAGTTAGGGCTTGCCCTGAAGCAGTCTCAAGGGGCACATTCTGTGATGAGGATGGATTTGCTGGTGGGAACATGACATGATGCCCCCTTGAATTCTTAGGGCCTTTCGCACTCCAGAGGGATTCAGTAGGGTACCGAAGAGACACAACATGGCATCCTTAAATGCTCTGATCCGTTTCGGTTTAGTTGATGGACCTGGGAACTCAGGCTGCATTGGAAAAATGACAGGAGCCGATTCTGAAGAATAACACCAGGTTCGCGACCTTGAGGTACCTGTGGCATGGCACGACTTTGCTTAGTGTGAGTGGTGAAAGGAAGGGGAGCCATGCTTGAAATTCTTGCACTACGACTTAACTGATAACTTAGACAATTAAGATCGGTCATAGGATCAGCCTCAGGAACAAGAATGCATCTGCATCCTTGAAGAAGATCGGACCTTCCTAACTTTTTAGCAGTGTTCTGCGATGTATAACTTGGCTTTGCGCTCCTGTATGGCATTCGGATTCATCTTTGCAGACTGTGTGAGGAACCCAGATATCTGAGGTCAACCTCGCGGGGTCCGCTACCAACATCTGTTTGTCATAATCATTACACGTTTTTAACACAGGACATGTCCTTTTCACACCAGAATTTTTTGAAGAAAAACACTTGAGGGAGGAAGCTCTGGATATATGTGGGAAGACATGGAACGAAAAGAACTGAAGTCAGGATGATGAGGTGGTGGTTATGTCAGAGCCCCGCACAACACTACCTGTCATTGCAACAGGGTATTGCTTTTAAAAATCTCCAGATCTAGTTTGGCACCTGGTGGCATTCATTCAAAAGTTGAGGAATCTGTGGTTAGAAGTATGCATCAGAAATTAACAGTTTACCAGTCGGCTATTGCAGCTGTGCATGTTCTAATCACAGTTATTAGAAAAGGATTCTTTAGCGTGTATGGTGAGGAAGCATCTTGAGCTGAAGAGGCCACCTTAGTGAAAGTAGTGTTGGTAATTGTAAACAAAGCAGAGCAATCCGAAAATAGAAGTCTGGGCAAAAAAAATCTGTTCCTTTGAAAATGGCAATGCTTTAGTCTTTATGTCTATTAAAGAGATTTCTGACGTTAAAGACTTTCTTTTTAATGAGCTTTCATCCAGACAGCATAGCTACTGTAGTAATGATTTGAATAAAAAGTTGTCTTAACTTTGCCTGATCTGATATTGTATCCTTCTTTCAAAAATTATCTTAAAATATGAGTGTGAACTGTTTGAAGAAGTAGGAGGCCTGCTGGAGAGGATCAAGCATTAATTTTGTTTGTGAACTAGTTTCCACATCCACGATAGTCAAGTGGGGTACCTGACTTATGAAAGATGAAGATGGGTCTTGTTTTGAGGCACATTCAGTGAGATACACAACAGCATATGTCACAACCCCGTTCAGAGGGCCACAAGACGAGCAGGGTTACTGGGCCCAACCGCGGGTTTTGTGGCTTTTTACTCCTGATGTTCCAGCGCCAGACCTAGTATAGGTCATGAACAATTGGGTCAAGTACTACCTCTTCAGCACGTAAATCTCAGTGGTAGTGTGAGCCGAGCAGGCTAAGGCTTTTTGGGGGAAGGTATGTGTAAGGCAAGCAAGGTTTAACCCGCAAAATACAAATATTGACGCCAATACTTACTTTTGGTAAGAAAAAAATATTTATTATACACAAAGAATATTATGGCACACTGAATAATATAGACTACAGTCTCTTAGATGACTAATCTAGCACTTTGATGGAGCACTCTCGCACTTTCCTAGGTAGTGTCCCCCAGGTTATACATCTCCATCCCTCCACGCAAACCAATTTGCCCATGGTAGTTTACTGTAGGCAACCCTACAGGTGCTGCCTGCACTAGCAAAGCACAACAAAGTCTTTAGCGATGTAAGTTCAGCTTGCTATGGAATTAATATGCCAAGCTTGTGCAAGTCTCAAAAGATCTGGCAGCCCTATCCTGTCTTACCCAATCACAGCCTTAAGAAGTGTTAAGTGTTCGGCAGCCACATTGTGTATCTTCCTGTTCTCTGATGATGAGCAGGAAACACTGCTTCTTCTCATGGTCAGCAGTAATGGCGAGCTGAGCCGGTCACAGTTGGTAATGGCGTACGGGTGCAGCAGACACCGCCTTCTTTGCAGGTAAGGAGATGGGGCTGTGGTGATAATGCAGGGTGACTTTTGCTCTTGAACTCCTTTTGGCTAAAGGGACTCCTCTGATCCTGGCAATAGCCCCAACAATGTTAGTCCAATGAGTGATGGCCCTAATGACACCTCTTGAGGTCTAATAGGCATTGGCCTATTTGTGGCCTTCTCCTGGCATATGGGGGTCACTGGCACAGACAAAGGCCCCAAACATCGAGATGGTGTGAAAGGGGCTTGTTGTTTTCTCGCAACAAAAGTCCAAACTGCATCAGATGCCTCACCCTTTGCACACTGGTATCCACTCACCAGGAAGCCCACTGGGCCTTGCTCCCTCCTCCTACTCATAGAGCAGACTGGTTTTGGTAGACAGGCAGTAGGCTAGTGCTTCCCGATCTGGGCAAGTATTCTTGGCTTCCAGGGTGATGCCCTCTCACCCCCAGCTGGGAGATTAGCAGACCTTGGTCCCAGTGCTGGCTACAACAGCTCAAAGTCAAGGTGATTTTGTCTACACCAATGAACAGTTTGTGGAACTCATGCTCCCACTTTTATAGTCCATATACATAGATGTGATTTAGCAAAAAACTCGTGCTGTGGGTGTCGACTCCTTTAAAATGCTCTATCCTTTGCCCCGTGCTTTGTCAAGGGACAGTCTACCACAACAGAAGCTGCTCCAATTTCCATTAACCCACAACACCGGTTGAGGGGAAAACCTGGGATCACACATGGCTAACTGAAATATTCCTTACAAAATTTCAAAGGCTTAAGCCTTCCACTCCATCATGATTCCCTGGTTCTGCAGATCCCACCTTATCAATCTTGCCATCTCTCTTTACAATGACTCCAGGCCCCACTGACCCGTAGCTCTTCCTGGAATCAGAGCCCTTGGATAGCCACAAAGGATGCTATACACTTTTCTCGTGTTCCCAACCCAGCACTCAGGAACACCAGCAATCCCAAACTCCTGTCTGGGGGATTTATTCCTCATCTCCCCTAGCCTTTTCAGGCCCTAGACTTCCAAAATGGAAACCACTGATCTCCATTTTATGTACCATGCACACATACATTCCAGCATGCACACTTTACACACGCTGCCCAGCACTACACACAGTCATCATGTAGGCCACTGGTAAGTTAAGTACACAGCAGCAGAATTTTACAAGAGTGGGCCAGTAGGCGCCACTCCTGTGACCCAGGTAAAAAGGCCTGTTCACACTATTGATTCTTACTAAAAACAAAAAGGTTATGCTGCCACCACTGCACTTGCATCATCTAACCCCTGGCGGTATCCCTCCAACACTAGGAGGGTAGCTCTTGGGGACCTCTTTCTGCTCTAACAATACCGCGTTACCATGAGTCATGCCTAGGTCAAGGTGCACACATGATGCATTTTCTCCCATGACCAAAAATCAGTACTAAGGATCCAGATATCCATGCAGCTGGGGCACTCGGGCACGAGTGCCCGTCCATAACTATGCGGGGGCATTTTCCATCCCAACAGTATCAAAAGCTTTCACTTTGGGAGAAAGACTGGAAGTTATTTCTAAATTGCAGCTTGATCAAATAACTCCACCTTTGTAAGTTCTTTTTCCAAGACAGGACATATTTGAGAAATAAAATAATGGTTTGCCTACAAGTCAGTGGAAGGCTAACCTTGATTGTCTTAAGGACATGGAACCTCAGGTCATTAGATTATCTTTCCCATTTACTTTTAACAAGCCAACATGTTTACAAATATGTTTTATGTGGATTACTACTTTATTTTGGAAAACTGTTGGAAATAGAGTTGAGAATGCAATTCAGTGTGTGGGATTCCTTTACAAATCAGTGAAGGTGGTATTCTATTGGTAAGCAGGATGCAGGAATTGTATATATTAAAAAGTTTTGGATGATGATAAAATGTGTTTTCAGTGAGTTTCTACTCTGTACTACGTTTAAGAGTTTGCAACACCTGTGAGTCTAGCTAAGAGGGGTGAAAAAACAGAGTTCTGACACGCCAATGTTTAAGGCTGCAAACAAATTACGCTCACCTGTAATTCTAGATCTCTCCTAGGGGGGATGTTCAATGTAGCCATAAGTATTAAACAGTCCTGCCTGTGTGCAAGATCCCAAAGCACTTCTTATAGAAAATATGCTCTGCAGTTTTTCATTTTTGAAAAGGCAATTTTTACACACGCATTTTTACCAGCTTATTGCAGACTACATAAATTCATTCTCATTATTTGCCTATTTTAAAAACAGAGCCGGTTAATAGCTAAAAAAAAGTGACAAGGTTTAAACGGTTTGCAGCCCACAAATGACAAACCAATTCTCCTATGTAAATCTAGGATCCTGACTGAATAGTAGCCAGCCTCCATCTCTGGGGAGAAGCAAGGGTTGCTTATACCTATAATAATGAAGATTCCCTTGGAGGAGGACTAGGATTACCATTACATGCACGTAACTATTGCTTCTCTCTAGGAAGACGAATAATCACAATAACTGAAAGGAGTAGGGACCCCATCCTTACAAAGGGTGCAGAAAGACACAAAGAAATAGAATAAAGCTACCCAAGAAGATTCCATAAGGCTGCTTGGCCCACATGGAATCTACTCTGCAGTTCGAGTCAAAACAATGTCGTGTAAAGGTATGCATGGACCTCCAAGTGGTCACTTTATATACTTCTGAAAAGCATATGTTTATTAGTAATGCAACAGTAACTGTTTCACCCCTCGTAAACTGAGCTCTGGGTTTAGCAGACAGGGTTCTATTGTTTTGCAGTTGTTAATCCCATCACATGGGACCATCATTGACAAAAAGATCTTCTGGTTGTCTAATGACCTTGGTTTTTGTCCAGGCAGAACTTCGAAAATGTTTAAACATTCCAGAGAATGTAAAGCCCTCTCTGCTGGAGAAAGAGGATTCTGGAAAAAGGTTTGTGGGGAAGTAGTACGAGTTGCATGAAAGTCTGACAATATCTTTGGGCTAACCTGTCATAATATCTTTAATCTTGTTGCAAACCATATGTGCCTTATTACAATATAGTGCTAGAATCACACTAACCCTACAGGCAGACGTTGACCGCTACAAGTAAAGCTGGTTTCAGAGACATATGTAGTAAAGTAGCCTTATGACTTGGTTCAACAGTGGAGCACATCGTCATTTAGAGCTCCACATTAAGCTCATGAAGGTGAATGTCTTCCGATTGGATGCAATAACCTTCTTAATTACTCCAGAACAGCTTTTATAACAGATTCTGAAAAGAGGATGGTGAAGGACATTTTCTATAAGCAGTAATGGCTGCAAGATGTACCTTTATCGAAGAAAACAGCAGCCCAGCTTTCGCCACATAGAGTTGCTAAGGAAGTACCACCTCTATTGGGCATCTGGTTCAATCGATATTCTTCTGGATGCAGATCCTCTTCCCTCTGAAAGCGTAGGAGGTCCTAGTGAATAGATGTCTAGTCATGTAATTTTGTGATAGATTCAAATGTCCATATTGTAGGAGTCTGGTGGAGATGCTAAGAAGCTCAACAATGGAGGTTGAAATGCAAAATATGGCCTTTGATTTTAAACAGGATATATAGTTTGCACAGGAGCATACTGTATAGATTTTCAGGGAAATATGTGAGGATAGTGAACCACCACTGAGAAGGATATTCTGTGGCTATTTGTATTATCGGAGTTGTTCCTTGTTACTTCGAGAATAGTTAATGAAATAATAGTATCATAGTACAAAAACGTCTTTAGACCAGCCCATTAAAAGGGCATTCCTCAATGTGCTGTTAATAAAACGTAAATCTGTTTGCAAACACAGAAAACCAAAAATGCCCAAAACGCACTTCTATCTGGAGAAACCCTAGTTGCAAAAGATGTCATGCAGCACCTCATTTAACACCTGCTTATGATTTTCTTGAAAAATCTTCCCTAGGAAGAATATTTCAGAATTATGAATTCTTGGGAGATGAGCTGCTGTTACGCAGAATTAGTTGGCAATTATCAAATTACAGAATGATTCTCATTTAACAGCACGCTGGAACGAGTCCCTCCCTACTTGTTTAGGTTGTGCTTAGCTGATGTGCATCCACAACTACAGTCTGCGACAGAGCATTCTGATGAAATGTAACATCCTGTAGAAGGTTATATGATCAACACCTCAGCGGAAGTGACTGAATTGCCACTCCCATGAAGGCCAACCTGTCTTCCCAGTTACCTGAAAATGAACAGCACTGATCAGCTAGGCACTGCTATGGAGTCTCAACTGCAGCTGGATATGCAGTGGTAAGAAAATGCATGACGCCACTGGAATCCAGTAAAGTATCTGACAGGTCATCGGATGCAACTTCTTTCAAACTGTGAGACATTTCAGATGGACAGAAAAAAGTCTGTGGAGGCCACCTCTCTCTTGGTGTTTTGTTGCTGAACCCCACCGTCCCTTCCCGCTGAACTGAGGTATTAGTCCTGAATAAACTATCCTGGAATCCTATATGTTGGGGAGAGGAAAGAGTCCGGACAGTGGTTAGTTTAGGCTATTAAGACCAAACGAAGATCTGATTGCAACTCTGCAAATCTATCCACTCAGTGTGATGTGGCTGGAGCAATAGCAATAAAATATATATGCACATACTCCTAAAAGACAAAAAAACTCCATCGTGAAGTACCAATACATAAGCCATGCATTGCGTAACCTGAATTTAGATGCATATAGGCCTAACTTCATTCTGTTATAATGAAAAAAATAAATGAGAGTTTAATGTTAACATAGCTCAACCTACCAACTTGATTGGGGATATCTAGCAAATCTTTTGATTTTTTTTTTTTTTTTTTACTTGGTAGAGCTGGCACTGCTGAGTACTAAATGCTCAGAATCTCAAAGCCCTCAGTAAGGCAAAGCCAGGTTTACTGCAATCTTCTATGGTTTCGCTAAGGAGAGAGTGAGGTTCAGGATTACGTCCTGGTGCCTTTTCAAAATGGGAAAGAGTCCTCAGCATGGAGAAGTGGGCACTTCACCCTCACAAGGGTCTTGCTTTGTTTCCCTAGGAATTTCTGTCCCACATTTACATACAGCAGGTAACAAGCCCACCTTGAATAAAATTCTACTACCTGTGATGATGCAAGTCACTTGGGTCGGAAATTAGCTTCCCCAGATGCTGAAACCATGAACAGAGACATAATGTTATTCTTCAACTCCCCCGCAACAGCAATGGGTTTCTCTGTCCTTACATTAGTTGGCGAGTGAAGTCCTGCAAAACACATCCATACAGTGGAACTATTCACTATCTGACAGCAAGATCAAAGGGGGATAACATATTTAATCTGTTCTAAGCATTAAAATTCAGAGATAAAGGGGTTGGTTCTGGCGTGCACAATTAATGGTATCCCAGACTCTCACTAAACGCTTGGTTTCACTCATTCTGATGTTTTCTCTGAAGCTAGTTAAGAATCTCCATTCTGTGGGTGGGGTTCAACAAGGTGAAGCGTTTTTTTGAGCCACATTCCATCTAGTTTTTCTCATGCCAGCCATTTTGAGCACTAGTTTTTTCTCCAATTTGTGGCCATTTCAATCACCAGTTTTCATTGGTTTGGCAACTATTCCGGTCCTTGTGTTACATTTCGTACAGATACTCAGGAAAGAAGATCCGCCTCCATTAACAGTGAGGACCAAGAAATCTATTGAAGATCTGGCATATGGCAGTGGGCTAATGCACAAAACAAGGAAACAAATCTTGCACTGGGCTTCATTTCGTGATTGGTCTTGATATATTTTATCTTTTAAATACGTATATTTTGTATTGCCTCCTGCTCACAGCACCTCATTTTATTTTCAGTCCCCCCTACCAATATTTCACATAGGTGTAGCAAATTTATTGCCTTGGTTAGTTTGTAATTTCTCATTCTACCGGATGACAAATCAATATCTTGGACTGCACAATACGCAACGTGAGTTAACCATAAGACGGTCTGGCTGATATAGTATGGCTCGCGAGGGACATGTTTACTGTGTGTGAACCCTTGAAGTAACCCTGAGATGCTAGGCTATGCCCTGTGTGAAATGTTCCAAAGACGCATTATTCTATTCAGAATAAACAGTTTCCCAACTAACAAATATCACAACCTGTCGCATTGCAGTACATTTAAAAAAACATGTTCAGATGCTGTTAAAAAAAAAAATCAGATTAACTGACCAGATCTTGAATATCAAACATTTTATGTAAATTAAATCTCTGTCCTTCAAGGTCCAAAGTAAAAGAAAAAAGGTAATATATTTCTAGTAACAGCAGCTAATAAAGAAACATAATGAAGTGGTTGCAGGAGATAAAATAATGATGCCAAACAAGTGACTGAGGACATTGTAACCTTCTGATTTGCTAATAGAGAGGCAAATTAATGAGGAATGCATGTAATTTGTACCTTCTGTCTTGTCTTGTAATTTCAGAAGGTGCGGACTGGACCGCAAGGGCACGTAATTTATACTGTAGTGCACTGTACTAGAACTTCAATGCTCGATTTTAATCACATTCAAAGCTGTATAGAGTGGCGCCACATCATATCAACAGATTCCCTTCATAAAAAAAAAGTCAGCATAACCTTACTTTGAATAGGACAGCAGAGTCTGAAGACAGAGGCACTGCTCTCCCCGCTGTGAAATGACGAGGGATGTACCTCAGCTCATCTCAGTCCACATGGCTGCTTTGTAGCGACTGCCTGCTCAATGGATGTGTGCAAACGACTGATAAACTGTTAGAGACCACTAATATCTGCGATTACATTGCGTTTTCACTTTGGATAAAGCTTGAGAATAATTAATATATCTCTTTATTTAACCAATTAATATAAGAAAATGAGGACGTATTAAGTACAAAAGATTAAAGCGCCGCTCAAAAGATATCGCCATACTTGCTCCTTGTCCTTTCTGATCCTCCACGTGTCCATTCGCAACAAAGAGATTCCCCTCAATTGAGTCAATTGGTCACCCACACATCCTAGAGGACCAGGAAAAAGAAGCAAATATGGACTGCAGGGTATGAAAGGTGAATCCAGAATTTCTTCTTAATATAAACTCAAATATTTTTCAAAGGACGTTGTGAAAAAAAGTCAATGATGCCCCTTGATCACCCCTCTTCCCTTGAAATTAAACACACAGCTAGACTGCAAACAGTGTGTGGCTTCCAGATGCTTCGCTATTGCTTTCAACATGATGTAAAAGCTTAAGGCAACAAGTATCAGACCCAAAAACTTGAGTGATCAACCAGCCTTTTGCACTTTGTTAAGCAAGCGTTACTTGCTCAAACAGTCCTCGGTGACACCCTGGGCTGCCAATTCAGCCAGCACATTGTCCAGATATCTGGGGTCAGGGTACCCGTGTCCACTGATGTTTGAGCACATCTCAGTCTTATGGTGGATTTCGTTCCACACCACAGTGTCACCTTCTCCTGTGGTACTGGAAACACCCACGGTGAAAATTAGACGCCGGTTCCATGCCACTCGTAAAAGGTTCAGAACCTGGTGGCAAAAAAAAAAAAAAAACACAGATTGAGACTTAGAAACTCACTTTCTGATGTGCTTAAAGTTCACAAACACTGTACTTACAAATTATTTCCCTATGCAAATCAAATACATTAGGTTGTAGTCCTAACTGCCACAAAGGAGCGAGTCATGGAGGCCGCGGACAACAAGTAATGCAGTTCTATCTTGAGAATACAGAAGAAATCATCCACCGTATGATTCCCATAGGATATAATGGGATCGTAATGCGATGGAAGGGATATCCATCACATTTGTGACAGAGTAACCCCATCCGCCAAACTCTAAATCAGGCCCATAATGCACCATTCATAATATCACATAGCAATGCTCCCCCTCCCCTGTGTGGTCTTATGGAATTTTAGTAGGTTGCCACATCAGTAGCACAAGGTAAATTGAAGAACAAATGTATGCTCCATTATAGTTCATACTGAGAACTGGGAATATCAGTATAACTGAGTTTGGATCAGAAAAACCCATGCAACAGTTATTTCAATCCACCACATGACAAGGCCATTTGAAAGAGTCAGGGTCTGCGTCACCAACTGTAGTGGCTTGACATGTCTCTGTATGCACAGGCTGTGTGAACATATTGTGGAGCTGAAGTGTGGCTACTGAGAGAATGTGATAAAACATAGAATGTTGGCGCGAAAATGCTGCTGGAAGCTTTGGCAACTAATTAGGGAGGGAAGATGGATTCCTAGTAAGAGATTTGTTTCTGCTGGTGGGCTATGGGTTGGATGTACTAAGCATTGTAACCATCGCAGACGCTCCAAATCAGCAACTGTGACAACTAAAATACTTTGTCTTGCGCACTAATCCTATTTTAGGAGTTGGAAAACATTTTCCGACCCTAAAATCAGATTTCAAATGGATACTGATTTGGTATCTGGTTGGTGTCCCTTCCAAATATCGATTTCAAACAGCGCTCTCCAATTTGAATCAGTTTGGGAGCTATGTCATGTGCCATCAGCTTGCCCTCCTACTCAAACACAAGTCAGGATTAAGATAAGGAGGCAGTACCAACACCATGGGTAATCTATACGGTTAATTAATTCAACTTGTGAAAACACCAACTTGGAAGCAATCGCAAACAAAATAACTTTCAACAATACTGCATCACACAGTTCATTTAATCCTGTGAAATTAATGGCTTTAACAACATTCTATTGTTTTCGAGGTAAATAGCTTTCAATGTGTTATGAAGAATCCGACAAACAACTCGGTGCATTTCGAACCTAAACTGTTGAGATCATCAGAAGTAGCTGATAGCACAAACTCTCTATTATTATATACTGACTAAAAGATTAACATATAAAATTATTTGTCTGAAGCATAAAAAAAAAAAAATCAAAGTAAAGTATATATAAAATGAAAGCTGAACATGCGTAAAAAGGATGCACACGTGTAGCTCAAGGAAACCGATGGGCATCCCAGCAGCACCATCCTCGGATGCACCATTTCAATGAAAATTCCAGCAGTTTGTCTTTTAATCTCTTTTGTTTCCATTTATATTGTAGTTCACATTAGGTGGTTCACAGCAAGCACGCAAGAACGAATTCTTCATTAAGCTCTGTAGGAACAATTTCAGGAGTCACAGGAAATAATTAGTTTTATAAAATGTTGAGAAGCAATGGGCAGGAAAGGGCATGTAACTTTCCTCAAAAGAACCCTCCACCTCCTGCCCTCCACACCTTGGAGTCTGGTATAAAAGGGCCTAAAGAATTCTTTGCGAACTTACATTGTTGTCTTAACCATCTCCGAATTCTATCTTAAGTAACACTCCAGAGGAAGAGATCAAAATGGATTTCTGAGTAGCAACACACAAAACAAGATCTCCACTCACATCTCATCATACACACATTAGCTGCACACCACACACGCACACTCCATCCATGTCCCAAATGAATGGAACAAAGAACCTTGTTAGGAACTGGCAGACAAATTGAAAAAAAAAATGGGAGAGAGGTCAGTAGAAAACTCTGCCTGGCAGGCGACAAGTAAGAAGGCCTGTCCTGCCACCATAATCTGTTGTTACTACCACTGTCTGTCCTACAAGCTGATTAAGTTGGTTGAGGTCATGAAAATGCGCACAAAATGCTTGCTGGCTGTATTTTATTTCATAGAAAAATGATTTAATGGACTACAATTATAGAGAAACCATTCAATCTAAAAGGTTTAATGGAAATTTTCAGGATGAATGGCATAATATAAACCAATTCATAAAAGTTTTTTTCCCCAAAATTGGCATCTGCATACTTATTTTCTATGGTGTAAATGAAGTGGTTGCAGGTCTGATTTACTGAAACATTTTTGTTGAAGGTATTTATTTGAATTCTTTACCTCAGGGACAATATTTCAGATTTATATCTCTTACAATATCAATTACGTTGGATGCTTTTAATTTCCTGAACCCTCACCACCCCCAACACCATCTACAAACATGTACCTAAACTCCACCCATCTCTGACCCCTAAACTCCATCCACCCTTAAGCCTTTTCTACTCCTAAACTCTACCCATCTCTTAACCTAAATCCCCCTCAACTACCAATACACTCCACTCATTTCTGAACCCCACCCCCACCTAGCCCTAAAAACCCTGCATCGCCCCTAAACTCCACTCATCACTGAATCATAAAAAAGCCTTCACCCTCCCTTAAAACTAACTATTCATGACCGCTACAAATTCTCACCACCCCTAACTCTCTCATCCCTGAACCCTAAACCACTTTATAAATATAAACTCCACCTATCCCTGATCCTTTATAATCCCACATCACCCTAAACTCCACCAATCCCTCAACACTGAAAACCCTTCACCACCCCAAAACCCTACCCATCACTGAACCTTAAAATATTTTACCAGCACTAAACTCCACCCACATATAAAACCTCAACATCCTTATGTGCCACCCCTCAACCCTAAAAAACATCACCAACCTTAAACTCCACTCATCTGTGACAAACACCTCACCACCCTTAACTACACACATGCCTGAGCCCTAAAAAACCTCACCACCTCTAAATTCCACCCATCCCCGAACCCTAAAAACTCTAAAAATAAAATAAAAAAAAATAATAATAATAAACAAAAAAAACATTACTCATCGTTGAAGCCAACAATCCTCTCTACCCCTAATCTTCACCTAACGGTGTGATTTTAGATATTTCCTAAAAAAGTATCTTTCCTTTAAAATATTTCCTTTAGTTTTTTATTTATTTGTATTTCCTTCAAATTTCCTTTCCTTAAAATTGGGTTTCCATGATTTAATTTCCTCCAAAGTGGCTTCTCAGTTTTAGTTTTTCCATTCATTCACATACATCATGTTCACTAATGTCAGCCTCTGCTTGTTCATATTTGTCCAGTTTGCATATGACATTTTAATATCTTAAATTGTGATATCGGTATATTTTCTTGAAAACCCTTTATGAAACTTGATATCAGTCTTGACCCTGCTCCCCTTGGGAACAGTCCAGCATTAACTGCCAGGCCAGGTCTCCCATGCCCTGAAACCGTATCAAGGATTCTGGATTCCATCCAAAGTGGGGTGGCGTGGTGGACAAAAAAAAAAAAAGGATTTAACACATATGTTTGTGATGGGGGGTGAATGTACACATTGTTCATCATTCCGTCAATCATTTGTTCTTTTTGCTTGAATGTTTTCATGCAGCAGAGTTTCCTGCGGCGTCTAGTGTCTGTCCCGATGACAATGCATATCAGTGCTTGCCACACTCTGAAAGACCTCTTGGCGCTTTAAAACACGGGGCTACTGCAAACCTAATGCAATGTAACTCATTGCAAGGACCCCAGATGTCTGAAAGGCTGGTGGGCCCGATTGAAATTCAAACCTGTAGGTTACAATCAGATCTCTGCACTCAGCACTTATATATATATATATATTATATATGGAAAATGTCACTTACCCAGTGTACATCTGTTCGTGGCATGAGATGCTGCAGATTCACCTGCTGTGCACATCCCGCCATCTAGTGTTGGGCTCGGAGTGTTACAAGTTGTTTTTCTTCGAAGAAGTCTTTTTGAGTCACGAGATCGAGGGACTCCTCCCCTTTCGGCTCCATTGCGCATGGGCGTCGACTCCATCTTAGATTGTTTTTGTAGGAGGCTGGACTGGCTTGTAGTGAGTACCAAGGGGTACTTACACCCTGCACCAGGCCCAGGTATCCCTTATTAGTGTAGAGGGGTGTCTAGCAGCTTAGGCTGATAGAAAAGGTAGCTTAGCAGAGCAGCTTAGGCTGAACTAGGAGACGAGTGAAGCTCCTACAGTACCACTAGTGTCATATGCACAATATCATAAGAAAACACAATACACAGATATACTAAAAATAAAGGTACTTTATTTTTATGACAATATGCCAAAGTATCTCAGTGAGTACCCTCAGTATGAGGATAGCAAATATACACAAGATATATGTACACAATACCAAAATATGCAGTAATAGCAATAGAAAACAGTGCAAACAATGTATAGTCACAATAGAATGCAATGGGGGCACATAGGGATAGGGGCAACACAAACCATATACTCTAGAAGTGGAATGCGAACCACGAATGGACCCCAAACCTATGTGACCTTGTAGAGGGTCGCTGGGACTGTAAGAAAACAGTGAGGGTTAGAAAAATAGCCCAACCCAAGACCCTGAAAAGTGGGTGCCAAGTGCACCTAAGTTCCCCAAAGAGCACAGAAGTCGTGATAGGGGAATTCTGCAGGAAAGACCAACACCAGCAAGGCAACAATGATGGATTTCCAGACGAGGGTACCTGTGGAACAAGGGGACCAAGTCCAAAAGTCACAATCAAGTCGGGAGTGGGCAGATGCCCAGGAAATGCCAGCTGTGGATGCAAAGAAGCTGCCACCGGATGGTGGAAGCTGAGGATTCTGCACGAACGACAAGGGCTAGAAACTTCCCCTTTGGAGGATGGATGTCCCACGTCGTGAAGAGTCGTGCAGAAGTGTTTTCCCGCAGAAAGACCGCAAACAAGCCTTGCTAGCTGCAAGGGTCGCGGTTAGGGTTTTTGGATGCTGCTGTGGCCCAGGAGGGACCAGGATGTCGCCAACTCCGTGAGGAGACAGAGGGGGCGCCCAGCAAGAGAAGGAGCCCACTCAGAAGCAAGCAGCACCCGCAGAAGTGTCGGAACAGGCACTACGAAGTGGAGTGAATCGGTGCTCACCCGAAGTTGCAGAAGAGAGTCCCACGCCGCCGGAGGACAACTCAGGAGGTCGTGCAATGCAGGGTAGAGTGCCGGGGACCCAGGCTTGGCTGTGCACAAAGGAAATCCTCGGTGAGTGCACAGGAGCCGGAGTAGCTGCAAAAGACCCGGTTCTCAGCAATGCAGTCTGGTGTGGGGAGGCAAGGACTTACCTCCACCAAACTTGGAATGAAGAGTCACTGGACTGTGGGAGTCACTTGGACAGAGTTGCTGAGTTCAAGGGACCTCGCTCGTCGTGCTGAGAGGAGACCCAGAGGACCGGTGATGCAGTTCTTTGGTGCCTACGGTTGCAGGGGGAAGATTCCGTCGACCCACGGGAGATTTCTTCGGAGCTTCTAGTGCAGAGAGGAGGCAGACTACCCCCACAGCATGCACCACCAGGAAAACAGTCGAGAAGGCGGCAGGATCAGCGTTACAAGGTCGCAGTAGTCGTCTTTGCTACTTTGTTGCAGTTTTGCAGGCTTCCAGCGGGGTCAGCAGTCGATTCCTTGGCAGAAGGTGAAGAGAGAGATGCAGAGGAACTCTGATGAGCTCTTGCATTCGTTATCTAAGGAATTCCCCAAAGCAGAGACCCTAAATAGCCAGAAAAGAGGGTTTGGCTACTTAGGAGAGAGGATAGGCTAGCAACACCTGAAGGAGCCTATCAGAAGGAGTCTCTGACGTCACCTGCTGGCCCTGGCCACTCAGAGCAGTCCAGTGTGCCAGCAGCACCTGTTTCCAAGATGGCAGAGGTCTGGAACACACTGGAGGAGCTCTGGGCACCTCCCAGGGGAGGTGCAGGTCAGGGGAGTGGTCACTTCCCTTTCCTTAGTCCAGTTTCGTGCCAGAGCAGGGCTGAGGGATCCCTGAACCGGTGTAGACTGGCTTATGCAGAGATTGGCACCATCTGTGCCCATCAAAGCATTTCCAGAGGCTGGGGGAGGCTACTCCTCCCCAGCCCTGACACCTTATTCCAAAGGGAGAGGGTGTAACACCCTCTCTCTGAGGAAGTCCTTTGTTCTGCCTTGCTGGGCCAAGCCTGGCTGGACCCCAGGAGGGCAGAAACCTGTCTGAGGGGTTGGCAGCAGCAGCAGCTGCAGTGAAACCCCGGGAAAGGCAGTTTGGCAGTAGCCGGGTCTGTGCTAGAGACCCGGGGAATCATGGGATTGTCTCCCCAATACCAGGATGGCATTGGTGGGGCAATTCCATGATCTTAGACATGTTACATGGCCATATTCGGAGTTACCATTGTGAAGCTACACATAGGTAGTGACTTATATGTAGTGCACACGTGTAATGGTGTCCCCGCACTCACAAAGTCCGGGGAATTGGCCCTGAAGAATGGGGGCACCTTGGCTAGTGCCAGGGTGCCCACACACTAAGTAACTTGGCACCCAACCTTTACCAGGTAAAGGTTAGACATATAGGTGACTTATAAGTTACTTAAGTGCAGTGTAAAATGGCTGTGAAATAACGTGGACGTTATTTCACTCAGGCTGCAGTGGCAGACCTGTGTAAGAATTGTCAGAGCTCCCCATGGGTGGCAAAAGAAATGCTGCAGCCCATAGGGATCTCCTGGAACCCCAATACCCTGGGTACCTCAGTACCATATACTAGGGAATTATAAGGGTGTTCCAGTATGCCAATGTAAATTAGTAAAATTGGTCACTAGCCTGTTAGTGACAATTTGGAAAGAAATAAGAGAGCATAACCACTGAGGTTCTGATTAGCAGAGCCTCAGTGAGACAGTTAGTCATAACACATACAGGGCACACTTATGAGCACTGGGGCCCTGGCTGGCAGGGTCCCAGTGACACATACAACTAAAACAACATATATACAGTGAAATATGGGGGTAACATGCCAGGCAAGATGGTACTTTCCTACAGTTTTCCCCGCAGAGGGTGAGGTAGGAGTTGTGTATACAGTAATAGTGCCCATGCAATGGAGTAAGTATGTATGTACATAATGTGACTAAAAGTGATATATTTACAGATTTACAAATGTACAAGTTTAATTTTTTGTCAACGTCGAACAGCTACAGGCTCCTGGGGAGGTGGGAGGGCGCAAGTGAATCTGCAGCGTCTCATGCCACGAACAGATGTACACTGGGTAAGTGACATTTTCCGTTCGATGGCATGTGTAGCTGCAGATACACATGCTGTGCATAGACTAGTAAGCAGTTATCTCCCCAAACGCGGTGGTTTAGCCTGTAGGGTTTGAAGTTGTTTGAAATAATGTTCTCAATACTGCTTGTCCTACTGTGGCTTGTTGTGCTGTTAACACATCCACGCAGTAATGCTTGGTAAATGTATGAGGCGTAGACCATGTGGCTGCCTTACAGATTTCAGTCATTGGTATGTTTCCTAGAAAAGCCATGGTGGCACCTTTCTTTCTAGTGGAGTGTGCCTTTGGTGTAATAGGCAGTTCTCTTTTTGCTTTTATATAACGGTTTGAATACATTTAACTATCCATCTGGCAATGCCTTGTTTGGATATTGGATTCCCTGTATGAGGTCTTTGGAAAGCGACAAACAATTGTTTTGTTTTGCGAATTTGTTTGGTTCTATCAATGTAGTACATTAGTGCCCTTTTGATGTCTAATGTATGTAATGCTCTCTCAGCTACAGAATCTGGTTCTGGAAAGAACACCAGGAGTTCCACTGTTTGATTTAAGTGGAACGGTGAAATGACTTCAGGTAAGAATTTTGGATTTGTGCGTAGAACTACTTTATGTTTGTGTATTTGTATAAAGGGTTCTTGTATGGTAAATGCCTGTATTTCACTTACTCTTCTGAGAGATGTGATGGCTATTAGAAAGGCTTCTTTCCATGTTAGGTACTGTATCTCACATGAGTGCATGGGTTCAAATGGTGGACCCATGAGTCGTGTTAATACGATGTTGAGGTTCCACGATGGAACTGGTGGTGTTCTCGGTGGGATAATCCTTTTCAGACCCTCCATAAATGCTTTTATGACTGGGATTCTGAATAATGAAGTTGAATGCGTAATCTGCAGATAAGCCGAAATTGCAGTCAGATGTATTTTAATGGATGAAAAAGCTAACTTGGACTTTTGTAAGTGTAGTAGGTAGCTTACGATGTTTTTAGCAGATGCGTGTAATGGTTGAATTTGATTATTATGGCAGTAATAAACAAATCTTTTCCACTTATTTGTGTAGCAATGTCTTGTGGTTGGTTTCCTAGCTTGTTTTATGACCTCCATGCATTCTTGTGTAAGGTCTAGGTGTCTGAATTCTAAGATCTCAGGAGCCAAACTGCTAGATTGAGCGATGCTGGATTCGGGTGTCTGATCTGTTGTTTGTGTTGAGTTAACAGATCTGGTCTGTTTGGCAGTTTGATATGAGGCACTACTGACAGGTCTAGTAGTGTTGTGCACCAAGGTTGTCGTGCCCAAGTTGGTGCTAATAGTATGAGTTTGAGTTTGTTTTGACTCAATTTGTTTACTAGATACGGAAGGAGTGGGAGAGGGGGAAAAGCGTATGCAAATATCCCTGACCAACTCATCCATAACGCATTGCCTTGAGAGTGAGCAGGTGGGTACCTGGATGCGAAGTTTTGGCATTTTGCGTTTTCTTTTGTTGCAAATAGGTCTATTTGCGGTGTTCCCCATCTTTGGAAGTAAGTTTTTAATATTTGGGGATGAATTTCCCATTCGTGGATCTGTTGGTGATCCCGAGAGAGATTGTCGGCTAACTGATTTTGAATTCCTGGTATGAACTGCGCTATTAGGCGAATAAGGTTGTGAATCGCTCAATGCCATATCTTTTGAGCTAAGAGACACAATTGTGTTGAGTGTGTCCCTCCCTGTTTGTTCAGATAATACATTGTTGTCATGTTGTCTGTTTTGACAAGAATGTGTTTGTGGGTTATTAGTGGTTGAAATGCTTTCAAAGCTAGAAATACTGCTAGTAGTTCTAAGTGATTTATATGAAGCTGTCTCTGTTGAGTGTCCCATTGTCCTTGGATGCTGTGTTGGTTGAGGTGTGCTCCCCACCCTATCATGGAAGCATCTGTTGTGATCACGTATTGAGGCACTGGGTCTTGGAAAGGCCGCCCTTTGTTTAAATTTATAGTATTCCACCATTGAAGCGAGGTGTATGTTTGGCGGTCTATCAACACTAGATCTTGAAGTTGACCCTGTGCTTGTGACCATTGTGACGCTAGGCACTGTTGTAAGGGCTGCATGTGTAATCTTGCGTTTGGGACAATGGCTATGCATGAGGACATCATGCCTAGTAGTTTCATTACTAATTTTACCTGTAACCTTTGGTTTGGGTGGATGGCCTGTATTACGTTTTGGAATGCCTGTACCCTTTGTGGACTTGGAGTGGCAATCCCTTTTTTTGTGTTGATTGTTGCTCCTAAGTACTGTTGTATTTGACACGGCTGTAGGTGTGATTTTTTTTAGTTGAGTGAGAACCCTAGCTTGTGAAGGGTTTCTATAACGTACTTTGTGTGTTGTGAACACCGTTCCTGCGTATTGGTTTTGATTAACCAATCGTCTAAATACGGGAACACATGTATTTGCTGTCTTCTGATATGGGCTGCCACTACGGCAAGGCATTTTGTAAAAACTCTTGGCGCTGTTGTTATTCCGAATGGCCACACTTTGAACTGGTAATGTACCCCTTGGATTACAAACCTTAAGTATTTTCTGTGGGAAGGATGTATGGGTATATGGAAATACGCATCCTTGAGGTCTAATGTTGTGATATAGTCTTGTTGTTTGAGCAAGGGGATCACGTCTTGCAGTGTCACCATGTGAAAGTGATCCGATTTGATGTAAAGATTTAAGGTTCTGAGATCTAAGATGGGTCTTAGAGTTTTGTCTTTTTTGGGTATGAGAAAGTACAGGGAGTAAACACCTGATCCTTTCTGATGATTTGGTACTAGTTCTATTGCATCTTTTTGCAACAACGCCTGGACCTTCAGCTGTAATAGATCCATGTGTTGTTTGGACATGTTGTGTGTTTTCGGTGGCACATTTGGAGGGAATTGTAGGAATTCTATGCAATAACCATGTTGGATAATGGCTAGGACCCACGTGTCTGTTATTTCCTCCCAGTTTTGGTAAAAATCTGTTAGTCTCCCCCCCCACTGGTGTTATGTGTTGGGGATTTGTGACACTGAAGTCACTGTTTATTTTGCGGGGTCTTGGGACTTTGGAACTTTCCTCTAGTTTTAGGGAACTGTCCCCCTCTGTATTGTCCCCGAAAACTCCCCCTCTGATACTGGCTCTGGTATGTGGGCCTTGTTTGTGAGATTGAGGGTTCTGTGCTCTGTCCCCGAAACCCCCCTCTAGACTGTGTTTTTCGAAATGTGCCTCTGCCCTGTGGGGAGTAGAGTGCACCCATGGCCTTGGCCGTATCTGTGTCCTTTTTAAGTTTCTCGATAGCAGTGTCCACTTCCGGCCCAAACAACTGCTGTCCGTTAAAAGGCATTTTCAGCACCACCTGTTGAATTTCTGGCTTGAATCCTGAGGTGCGTAGCCATGCGTGTCTCCGTATGGTGACCGCTGTATTTACAGTTCTTGCAGCTGTGTCTGCTGCATCCATTGCCGACCGTATCTGGTTATTAGAGATACTCTGGCCTTCTTCCACCACTTGTTGCGCACGCTTTTGGAACTCTTTGGGTAGATGCTCTATGAAGTGTTGCATTTCGTCCCAATGAGCTCTAGCGTATCTTGATAGCAAGGCCTGTGAATTGGCAATGCGCAATTGGTTGGCTGCTTGTGCCGCAACCCTTTTCCCCGCTGCGTCGAATTTGCGACTTTCCTTGTCGGGTGGTGGTGCATCTCCCGAGGTGTGTGAGTTCGCTCTTTTGCGAGCTGCACCTACTACCACTGAGTCCGGTGTTAATTGCTACGTGATGTACACAGGGTCTGTTGGTGATGGTTTGTACTTTTTCTCCACCCTTGGAGTGATGGCCCTGCCTTTCACAGGCTCTTGAAATACTTGTTTTGAGTGTTTCAACATTCCCGGTAACATAGGGAGACTCTGGTACTGACTATGTGTGGACGACAGAGTATTAAACAAAAAGTCATCTTCAATTGGTCCTGTGTGCAGGGTGACATTGTGAAATGCGGCTGCTCTGGACACCACCTGTGTGTAAGCAGTACTGTCCTCAGGTGGTGATGGTCTCGCTGGGTAGCAGTCGGGACTGTTATCTGATACAGGTGCATCATAAAGATCCCATGCGTCAGAATCATCTTGGCTCATCCCTGTATGCGTTGGAGACTGCATCATTGGTGGAGTGGCCATTGGTGATGGTTGTGGTGAGCGATGTGGTGATGGTGGCGGAGTTACTTGTTTTGCCACCTTTGCTTGTGGCTGTTTGTCTTTCTCTTGGAAAGCAAGTTTCCTTTTCATTCGGATTGGAGGGAGAGTTCTAATTTTCCCTGTCTCCTTTTGAATGTGGAGCCTTCTCTGTGTGTAATCTGGCTCTTCTGCTTCTAGCTCCTGCCCGAATTTGTGTCCTTACATTTGTGAGGACAGGCCCTGCTCCTCAGTGTAGGAACTTGGTTTCGGCTCCGAAGCCGGATGTTTCAGTATCGAAACTTTTTCGACCGTCTTTTTCGGCTCCGAAGACACTTTTTTGGCTTTCGGTGTTCCGATATCTCGGTGCCGATCTTTTTCGGTGCCGGTTTCTCGATGTCGAGATTGCTCTGACCCGATGTCTCGGTGTCGAGTCTGTTCTGTGCCGGTATCTCGACCGGAGTCAGATGACCAACACCTGCGTGCCCTTTTTCGGTGCCGATGGCCGGTCACCTAATTTTCGGGTTAAGCCATGGCCTGTCGGCGGTGGCGTCCCCTGGGCTTTAATGTATTTTCCGTGAGTTTTGGCCAGGGGTGTTTTACTCACGGTTTTCGGCATCTGTTCGGTTTTGGCCTCGTCCGAGTCCGAATCCGCGATGGAGACGGTTTCTTCTTCTCCCAAGTCTTGGTGTCCTGCCGGCGCCGACGCCATTTGAAGTCTTCTTGCTCTCCGGTCTCTTAGCGTTTTTCTCGACCGAAACGCTCGACAGGCCTCGCAGGTATCCTCTTTGTGTTCGGGAGACAAACACAAATTACAGACCAGATGCTGATCTGTGTAAGGATACTTGTTGTGGCATTCGGGGCAGAAGCGGAATGGGGTCCGTTCCATTAGGCTTGAAGACGCACGTGGTCGGGCCGACCAGGCCCCGTCGGGGAATCGAAACCCCGAAGGGCCACCGGAGCTCTTCAAAATTCGGTGTCGATCTGCGTTAACTAACCCGATACCAAACGCAAACAATACCGTCAAATTTTACGAGATTTAACTAACTTTCCGAACCGAAACACGGAGCGAAGAGGAACATGTCCGAACCCGATGGCGGAAATAAAATAATCTAAGATGGAGTCGACACCCATGCGCAATGGAGCCAAAAGGGGAGGAGTCCCTCGATCTCGTGACTCGAAAAGACTTCTTCGAAGAAAAACTTGTAAACTCCGAATATGTACAATATTTGTTAAATAATTCTGCTACAGTTGACCACAGGCTTCCGGGGAGGTGGGAGGGCGCATGTGAATCTACAGAACAGATGACTACTGGGTAACATTTTCCATTCAATGGCATGTGTGGCTGTAGATACAAATGCTTTGCATAGACTGTAAAGCAGTCCTCTCCCAGTAAGCATTGGCTTGCCTGTAGGAGTTGGAGGAGTTTGAAAAAGTGTCCTGAGCACTGCCTGGTCAACATTTGCTTGTTGACGAGCTAAAACATCTACACAATAATGCTTAGTGAATGTGTGTGGTGTAGACCAAGTAGCAGCTTTACAAATATCTTCTATTGGGATGTTTCCTTAAAAAAGCCATGGAAGCACCTTTTTTCCTGGTGGAATTGTGCTCTAGGAGCTGAAGGCAATTGTCTTTTTGCTTTAAGGTAACACACTTGAATACACTTGACTATCCATCTAGCTATCCCGTTTTTGGAGACTGGATTACCTTTGTGAGCAATTGAAAAAGCTACAAAACGTGGTTTGGTTTTCTAAAACTTTTAGTCCTATCAACAAAATACATAAGAGCTCTTTTAACATCTAGTGTGTGCAGAGCTCTTTCAGCAACTGAGTCTGGCTGTGGGAAGAAGACAGGTAACTCAACTGATTGGTTAATGTGAAATGGTGAAACTACTTTTGGTAGAAATTTAGGGTTTGTCCTAAGGTCTACTCTATCTTTATGTATTTGGAAAAAAGGTTCTTGTAAAGTGAAAGGTTGTATTTCACGTACACATTTTCAGGAAGTGATGGACACTAAAAAGGCAACTTTCCATGAAAGAAATTGCAAAGAGAAGGAGTGCATGGGTTGAAATGGTGGAGCCATGAGTCTATTAAGGACAACACCTAGGTTCCATACTGGAGCTGGAGGAACCCTGGGCGGGATAACCCTCTTAATTCCTTCCATAAATGCTTTGAATACAGGAATTCTGAACAAAGAAATGTGTTGTCTGTTTTGGAGGTAAGCAGCTATAGCTAATAGATGAGTATGCTAAATTTGCCTTCTGTAAAATTTAACATATAACAAACAATGTCTTGTACTGATGCCTTGAGTGGATCAATGTGTTTACGTTGACAGTAGCATACAAAACATTTCCATTTTGCAGCATAACGCTGTCTAGTTGTAGGTTTACGTGCCTCTCTAAGAATGTCCGTACATTCAGAGGAGAGTTGTAAATATCCAAATTCTATGACTTCTGGAGCCATATCGCAAGATTGAGTGTTTTTGAGGTCTGGAAGTCCGATTTGACCTTGCTTTTTAGTCAAAAGGTCTGGTCTGTTGGGAGGTTTCTGGTGGGGAACCACAGACAGATCAAACAGTGTTGAATACAAAGGCTGACGTGCCCATGTGGGAGCTACAAGGATCATGGTGAGTGATGGTTCTCTCAGTTTGCAAACCAGAAATGGAACGAGTAGGAGAGGTGGAAAAGCGTAAGTAAATGTCCCTGACCAATTCTTCCACAGAGCATTGCTCTTGGACTGAGGGCGTGGGTATCTGGACGCAAAGTTTTGGCATTTTTAATTTTCTGCAGTGGTGAAGAGATCTATTTCTGTTGTTCCCCACAGGTGAAAGTATTGGTGAAGTGCTTGTGGGTGAAGTTCCCATTCGTGGACTTGTTGCTGAATCCTGCTTAAGCGGTCTGCAAACTGATTGTCCATTCCTGGGAGATATTCTGCCAGTAACTGAATGTGATTGTGAATTACTTATTTCTAAATTGTCTGAGCAAGAGGGGAAAATCGAGATGAGTGTGTCCCCCTCCCCTGTTTCTGCAAATAATACATGGTTGTCATGTTGTCTGTACCGACTAGAACTACTTTGTGGGAGAGTTGTGGCAGAAATGCTTTGAGCGCTAGAAAGACTGCTAGTAACTCCAAATAATTGATGTGATAAGTTTGTTGAATGGGATCCCCCCTGCCTTGTATTGTAAGGCTGTTGAGATGAGCTTCCCAACCTATCTGTGATACATCTGTAGTGAGAGTGATCTGAGGCACAGTCTTGAAAGGGTCGCCCCTTGGTGAGGTTGAGGAGATTCCATCATTGTAGAGAGAAGCCAGTCTGGTGGACCAACAACACTAGATCCTGGAGATGACCCTGTGACTGAGACCACTGATGAGATAGACACTGCTGTAAGGGACACATGTGTAGTTTGGTATGAGGTACGATGGCAAAACATGAAAGCATCATTCCTAATAGCTGCATCACTACTCTCAGTGTATAAGTGTGGTTCTCCTGTAACAGACAGAAGAGTTTGAAAGGCTTGAACGTGTGCTGGGTTTGGATATGCCAGCCCTGAGTGAGTATTGAGAACTGCTCCCAGAAAAGGCAGTATTTTTGAGGGTTGGAGATGAGATTTGAGAGAGTTGATTGTAAATCCCAGAGTGTGTAGAATATTTACTGTGTACTGGGTATGATTCTGACATTGTTGGATAGTATTTGCCTTGATGAGCCAGTTGTCCAAGTATGGGAAAATGTGAATATGTTTTCTTCTGAGAAATGCAGCAACTACTGCTAGACATTATGTGAATACTCTGGGTGCGGTTTTTAACCCGAATGGTAAAACCTTGAATAGATAGTGTTTTCCCGCAATGACAAATCTGAGGTATAGGTATTTGAGATGTGCTAGATGAACAGGAATGTGGAAATATGCTTCCTTCAGATCTAAAGCTGTCATGAAGTCGCCTTGTTGCAGTAGGGGAATGACATTTTGGAGAGTGACCATATGGGAATGCTCTGAGAGAATGTGTAGATTGAGCGGTCTGAGTTCTAGAATTGGTCTTAGTGACCCATCTATCTTTGGTATTAGGAAGTATAGGGAATATACTCCTAACCCTTGCTGTGATAGGGGAACAGGCTCTATAGCCCCTCTGAGAAGAAGGGATTGTACCTCTTCTTACAAGAGAGTAAGATGTGCATGTGAAAGTTTGTGAGTGCGAGGGGAAATATTTGGTGGAGTGGATATGAGTTCTAGAGACAGTAACCATGTTGGATAATTGATAGAACCCACTGATCCGTGGTGATATTGTGCCATTGTTGATAGAACTACCTTAACCTTCCCGCCCTGGAGAGGTGTGAGCCGGTGGAATGTGTAAGTAGTCACTGGCGTGTATTTGGGGCAGATCCTCTTGAGGTAGACACCTTTCCTCTGCCTTTATTGTTTGCACCGCTGTATAAACCTCTAAATTAACCTCTGTGATAAAAATGGGTGCCTTGTCTAGTTTGTGAGGTGGAAGGCTCATTAAATGAGGATTTAAAGCCTTCCCTGAATAGTGGGCGACGAAAATTACCCCTTTATGGAGTAGTGAGTAAGCCCCCCATGTCCTTCGCTGTTTCTGAATCTTTTTTCAGTTCTTCTATAGTGGCGTCGACCTTCTGCCCAAACAAATGTTCTTTGTCAAAAGGCATATTAAGAACTGCCTGTTGTATTTCAGACTTGAAATCTGAACATCTGAGCCAAGCATGTCTCCTGATAATGCTGGCATTAATGCCATGTGAAGCTGTGTCCGCTGCATCAGTGGCGCACCTAATAGCATTATTGGAAATAGTTTCCCCTTCAGAAACTATTTCTTGTCCCCTTTTACGGTGTTCTTCTGGGAGATACTGGAGGTCTTCTATCTCGTCCCAGTGAGCTCTATTGTACCGTGCCAAAAGTGCCTGGGAGTTCACGATACGCCAATGATTGGCTGCTTGTGCAGCCACCCATTTACCTGAGGCATCTAGTTTTTTACATTCTTCGTCCGGGGGGGGGGGGGCATCTCCCGTTGATTGACTGTTGGCACATTTACATGCCGCACTAATAATAGAATCAGGGGCAACTGTGCTCAAACATATATAGGGTCTGTAGGAGCTGCCTTATATTTTTTGTCAACACTTGGTGTAATCACTCGGGATCTGACAGGCTCTTTAAAAATGTCTGTAGCATGTCTGAGCATACCTGGTAGCATGGGAAGAAACAGACTCTTTATGGGTGGCAGTCAGGTCAGAATGTATTTGTACATTATGATATGTAGCTGCCCTTGCTATCACCTGCTGATATGGTGCTGCGTCTTCAGGAGGTGAAGTACGTGGCAGGTATAAATCAGGGTCATTCGGAAGTATGGGATCTGTTTCATACGAGTCCCGTGGATCTATGTCCTGTGGAATATTCCTTAAGTCATCTCCCTGAGGTATTGGTGAACCTTGTGGAGAGAACTGAGGCTCAATAATATGCGGAGGAGATTATGGAGGAGTAAGAGGAAGCACAGGAGAGTGTGGTGGAGAAGGTCAAGGTTAAAATGGAGTCTTGTCTTTGTCTTGAGAAACCTTTTTAGGTGGAGGAGCAGTGTCCAAGGTTTCTTGAAAAGTAAGTTTTTATTGGAACTGGAGGAGAGGCAATAATTCATCCTGTTCCCTTTTGAACATGGAGCTGGAGCTGACGAGCGTCCATTATTTCAAGGATTGGCTCCACTGTTAATGCTGCTTCCGAAGAAAGACTGGAGTCTTTGGAAGGCAACATTTTCGGATCTGAAGTTTTCAGAGCAGAATTTCTGTGTCAAATGGAAGCTGACGGCTCTGAAGCAGACGTAGCCGTTTCTTGCTCGGAGTCAAAACACTCGGGTCAAAGCTTTGACTCGATCCAGAGGCAGATTTCGAAGGAAGAGGTCGATGCCGAAGACATTTTAGTCCTGGCTATTTTCGGTGCTGAGCCCAAAGGCGGAGCATCCAAATGTAATTTTTGCATACGACCATGGTCCAAGGGCAGTGGTGAACCGACAACCTGTTTGTGGGGCTTTTTTAAAGTCTTTAAATGGGAGCTTGGGTTGATTTACTCACAGGTTGCGCCGAAGTAAGAGGCTGACTTTCGATGTCCGATTGAACATCCGATTACGAATCTTCTATGGAGAAAGCCTCTTCTTGTTGGAGCTCCTCTTGCGCATGCTCTTCCCCAAAGATATCAGGGGTGTCGTCTGGTGTCTTCGACGACATCTCCCGTCAATGTGCTCTTAGGTCTCATTTTGGAACGAAAAGACTGACCGGCATCTCAGGTTTCTTCATTGTGGTCCGGGGACAAGCAGAGGTTATACACCTGGTGCTGGCCGGTGTGTGGGAATTTCGAATGACAGTGTAAAATCGAAATGGAGTGTGTTCCATCAGCCCTGCATTTCTCAGCACCTCGATGATGACCAGGCCAGAGGTGGGCGCTGGCACCCCGAAGGGCAGCTAACCAACCCGACATTCGAAATTCAGGTTCAGTGCGTTAATGAAAATGCAATCGAAATACAATACCACCGCTGAAAGAAAGACGGAAAAGAAGAGTTCGGAATGGACAGTTGAGGAATACCAGAGCGAGAGGAATACACGTCCGAACAAGACGGCAGAGAGAAAACAATCTAACAAAGGACTCGATGCCCATGCGCAGTATCACTGGGAGTAGTCACCACTCCATGTTGTGACTCTAAAAGATTCTTCAAACAAAAACGGCTTGCAACACTCCGAGCCCAACAGTAGATGGTGGACCTATGCAAAGCATGTGTATCTACAGCCATACATGCCATTGAACATGTTTTTTCAATGGAAACTCTGACTGAACCATAAATATACAGTGCTTATAGCCACTATGTTTTACTTACACACAAACACTCGCTCGCTCTTTCAAAAGTAGTGTCCTCAATATTATCACCTCCTCCAGGCTTTGGCAGTCTCAGTTAGTCTGCAGGTGTGAGGCACCCATCAAAGCATCCAAGTAAGTTCAGGCCAAATCCATAGGGTGAAAAGCACATACTTGCAATACTTGACTGCCAAAGTGATTTATTTCAGTGAAAATTGTATCAGTACAGATGGGTAAACACCCAACTCGTTAACCAAAGTTTAAAGCAACATGATAGTTAGGTGAAATGCTAGGTAACTATTTAAACTCTAAAAAACACGGAAATTCATCAGTTATAGTTATCTCAAGTAACTATAACACGTGCCCTAATGTAACCATAACTCGTAACTGCACAGTTTTCTCATCAATAATTTCATTGAAGATGTTGCAGCAATATTATTAATGATGTCATAGAAGATGTAACATGTAACTTAATTAGTGGTGCATGGCGAGAAAGAAGAGGGGAACGTATTGTAGCCCTTTCAAAAAGCTCATAACAACCGGAGACTTAAACAATGAAGGCTGATCTGGCAATTGCAAGATGGACGAAAGACAACATTAAATTGTACCCAAAGCAAAGCCTTGCTGGGCTAGAGACAGAAGAAACAAGAGAATGTCACATAACGTGTTCTGGAGGGGGGTCAGTCCGAAGTGTGCAACACCAAATCACAAATTTGTCCCAACAACAGGCAGATACAGATTTTATCAAGGAACGCCTTATTGGCAAGATTACATCAAACACCTCCGGAGTAAAGTCTAAGGTGTACAGCTGCAGATGCTTAATCTCCAAGCAAGAAGGTGGTTATTGCAGAGGCCTGAGTGCAGAACCCTGTCCTGATGCAGCAACAGCAGGTCCTCCCGGAAGGGCAGCCTGATTGGAGGACATATGCTCAAGCCCAAGAGTTTTAGATACCATAAGTTCCCTGCCCAGTCCAGAGTCACTAGGATGACTTTAGCCTGGTCAGACCTGATCTTCTTGAGAACTTGGGGTAGGAGTGGTATGGCGGGAAGGAATACAGAAGTCTTGAGTTCCACTTGAGCTGAAACGCATCTCGGAGAAAGAGATGCCTTGAAAACTCTAATGCACAGAAGTACTTATATTATGCTTACTGGGTGGTGGCCAATAGATCGAGTCAAGGTTCCCCTCATTTGCGAAAGAGACTTTGCACCAACCCAGGGTGTAACAGCAAATTATGATCAACTAGGCACCAACAGCTACGCTTGTTCGATCTCACATTCAATGATCCTGCCAGGTGGTTCACCACCAGGAAAATGTCGACGGTCCAGCCATTTCCAGAAGCGGAAGGCCTCTTGGCACAGGGTCCATGACCCCACACTGCCCTGTTTGTTGTAGTACCACATGCTGGTGGTCTTTTCCTTGAGCACCTGTACCAGCCCCCCCTTGATGGACGGATCCTCTTGATCATCCTGGTCACAGTCATTATCCAAATCTGTCCCAAAAGGGAGTGTATAGAGCTGGCTACCCTGAGGCACATCAAGAGGGGGGTAAGTGGTGCTACAGAGGGAATCAGGCGCAACTTTGATCAAGGTCAGACCAGTGTAGACTCACGATCTGAGAGAACTTTCAGACCACCTACTTTGACATCGGGGAAGTTGGCTTTGACGTGCCCAGGCTGCATCTGCTCAGTTGAATAAAAGTAGCACAAGGGGGCAGAATCCAGCTTTTATTTCTAGTTTTCCTTTAGCTTACCTGAAGACTTGAATCACAACCATGAATGGTCACTAGAGTGGCACCATTGACTCCAAACTTGGGATTAAACCTTGGACACTAGGTGTGACTTGAGCGGCTCCGGCGCGAAGGCTTCTTATGCTTGGTGATGAGTTTCACCTTGCGTTCCCTGATGGCCTTTGGGTTCATGGGCATGCAGTGTCTGTAGGTCTTGGAGTCGTAGTCCGACCACAGGGATACTTGATGGGCATCCGTCACATTTGTTTACAACAGTGCTTACAACCTGTCATTTTTGGGGGGTGGCATCCTTTAAACACTTGAGAAATGTTTGAATTAACTTCTGAGAGAGAGACAAAGGGAGCTTCAGATCTGCGTATGGAGGAGAGGAAAGAAAGGAACTGATGTCAGTGCATTGGAGTGGTGCCCATTTAGGCTACCTATGTAACTTCCAGAGAAGAAAGGGGCAAGTGCAATGCTGCATGGCGCCACCTTCTGGCACACAGAGGTACTGCTAAAAATGTTTCCTTATCCTGTCTGACAGCTGAGGAATTTTTCAGAAGGAGAGGAATATGTGGCTAGAAATCTCTATCCGAATCAATTTTCTAAGTGAAGGGGGTGTGCAGCACCTCCCTCCCAGAGCCTCTGACAGGCCTCAGAGAACCATACCCTGGGGAACGATATGTATTTTATGGGGAGGGTTGTGTGTGCTCCCCCTTCCTGAGCCATTAGCAGGCCAAGGACTCCATTCCCTGGGACACTGACTTGTTCCCAACCTGGGAGAGTGTATGCAGGGAATGTGAATCTAATTCCCTGCTTGCACTCTCCGGGGCAGGAAACACAGCTATGCTTCCGATTGGCAAGAGCAGAGAAAAAAACCTGCTTCCACCAGGCGGGAGCAAAAGAACATCGCCAACTCTCACCACACCCAGATAGCGCTGGTTGGGGAGCTGGCAGCTGCTACGGATGCTTTGTAGCTCTGTACAGTACATAGGAAATAGTTTGCAGAAAACACTGTGACGCAAAAGGGTTTATCAGTTGTGTTGAAAATTAATGCAGAAAACCCATATACCACGCTGAAATAGTAGATTATCATGTGATACTTGTTTTTGCAATTTTTAGTAGTCAGAACTATCTGGTAAGGTGCTGTGTTTACTGTACCAGGCTGAGGCATGTGGATTGCGGGAGACATTCCATTAAGGTTAAACTGACCCTGAACGAACCTGGGAGTAGTTTGAAAGCCTTGGAATGATGACTGATTAGTACCAGTGAGACAACATAAGTCGGGAGGATCCAGGGTTGGCGAAAAACACTGATAACATCACGAGAACGCCTGGTGTCAGAAAGGAACATGATGTTGTGGGAGCCAGCTTTTAGTGTATAAAAAGGAGGCTTGCAAATGCCTCGGTGAGGATCACAGACTGAGTTGTGCAGATCTGCTGTTGTGCCCACCGCCACTACCCCTGTTGCACCGTCTCGGGGGGAGGGGGGAAGAAGAGAGAGAGACTGAAACGGTTCTACCAGTTATTGATGGACCATATTTTTCAGCTCTATCTTGATTTATAGAATTACTGTTGTGCTTTTGGTTTACTGCATTGTGAATGATTCAAGATTGTTTCTTTCCTGTGCTACTATTGTGCTAGCATTGCGATATCAATACTCATGTAACCATTTCCGTTACTGTATATCCATCACTGCCATGACACATTCTTGTGCCAGTGTTTCATTAAAGTTATACTGTATCTGCTACTGGTGTGTTGCTCCTTACCTAGTGTCCTAATTGACTGGTACTTGAATGATATTGATGGGTTGACTGCCAGCAGCCAGTCCAATACAGGCTCCACACCGCAGCCCCAAAGTGAATATAAAGTTTGGGTGTCTCAGGTGGGACTGGGGCACCCAAACTCTCCCCCCCCACCAACAAAAAAAATAAAGAATAAAGGAATAATAAATGAGCCACAGGGGCTACTCATCTATTATTCACTGCTTCAGGAAAGAGAGCCCTATAATGCCCAACAAAGGCACCACCATGCATTTTAATGTTGTGGAGGGCTGCAAGAAGCGCAACAGCCTCTAGCAACATACGAAAAAAAAAAAAAGTCTCCTGGGTTATTCAATCCATGACTCAAGGAAAGCTTCCAATCATTTTTAAATCACTCCAAGCTGGACCTGTATGCTCTATAGCTGGAGCTCAGAGGCCCCTTGTGGTCAGTTTTATAGCTGCATTTTGAAGCTTTAAAATGCATAAAGAAGACTGAAAGACATGCTTGCTTAATGTTGTTTTAAAAAAAAATATTTAAAAGATAATGCAACAATAGGTATTATTAAACATTACAATGTGCGCATTTATAAAATATTCATTTGACTGTAATTATTGGTGATTTTCTGATGTAGTGAATAGGTCTGCTTTATATATGCTGATGTGCTCACCTCCTGATAAAGCCAAGAGGCGTGCCCTTTTTTATTGATTTATTTATTTTTTAAAAAGGGTGGGGGGATTGGGTGCCTGCAGGGGCTGGTTACAGCAGACCAGATCCCCATGCCAAGTACGGCCAAAGGCTGTTCACAGCGGGGAAGGGGGTTGGAGCGGAGTGAGTGTCCGGGGTTGGGAGTGAGTCCTGTACCCATGCCCTGCGTTGTAACTGACATCTGATGTTACGTACGAAAAAAACTTTAAAAAATCACAAAAATCACAACAAAAAAACAGATTAAAATGAAGTTATTGTTAGGAAATGTCTCACTGTACGTTAAAAAAAATCTCACGGAACTATAACTCATGCACTAATTACTTCACATATTGCATAACTCATAACATGTTCTATGAAATAATTGATAACATCACTCCAACATCTGAAATTACATTACTGTGCATTATTCTCATAGATAAATAGATTAGAGAATAAGGATTTATATGAGTTAAAAAAAAACATGCACTTTGCAGGAGAACTGTAAAACAGAACTCCAATTGCTTGACTGGCATCCAAAGTGATGAGATGGTGCCCTTGAACAATGTATCTGGATTTGATGACACAATTACTCTCCTACACTGCATGCTATCTTTTTCTCTCAGGAGGCCAGGCTTTGCAAGGTACAAGAGTCAGCATCATTAGACTAGTTGAGGTTCAAGTTGATCAAGTCTCCCCAGTTAGATAGTAAAAACGTAGACCTAAAGAACTTACCTCATGATGTATGGCTACCCTTTCTAAGAGTACGTTGAAGCATCTGTAGGGGATTTCCAGTGGGCAACAGGGTGGCAGTTTGTAATAGCCTACAGATCTTCTGTTTACTTATACCTCTCTTGAGGTCATGAGCACAATAGTCAACCAGAGGGAGAGCTCAACAATGGCTGCTCCGTAAAACTTTCAGCATGGACAAAATACAGGGCTGTGAGAGCTACAAGGCTCGAAACAAGATCTACATAGGAGATCCCCTTATACTAGTGCACTAACAAAATCCTGCAGTAAGTGGAAAATAGATTGGCTGTAAGTGGAAAATAGTAGCCAGTTGCAGAACATACACTGACTTCTGTTAAATGAGAAGGAGTCTCTGGTTATGTTATGTGGATTTGTAGAGTGGGGATAATCATTTGAGAGAGTTCGGGGTGCATTCCCTGTTGATCAGTCTTCGTTCCAACAAGGCTGTAGCCAGTTTCCCTTTAATCAAGAGCTCCAGACATTGAGAGCCTCCAAAGTTTAATGTGTTAAAGAGAATTGGATGTAGCGTATTGAACCAGCCTAGATTCATCTTTGAACCATAGCGGTTGCTGCTGGTTTCCGGTAAGTAATGCACCGGGATCCTCTAGGTGAAAACAAGAACCTGCTAATGTGAAAGTTGGTCTGGTTAAACCTGCACCCATGTCCTGCGCAGCTTTTAACAGGCTCAAATTATCTAAAACTCAAACATATTTTACAGAGTTATAGTTAGTTAAATGCAACACATTTACCTGCTGAGAGGCAATACTGTGAGTGCATAACAGGGCATTTCAATTGTAAATGTTACATGGTTACCCCTCAAGTTTAAGGGTGTCCTAGTCTCAATCTTGTCTATTTCAATTGTGCATTGCCTTCTGGTTTTTGATTTCTCCTGTTATTAATACCACAGTCCATCATGGGGTATATTACTAGTATTCAGCCAAAAAGTCCAATACAGACAAATGATGATGCTATTTTTGTTCACTTTGTGGATTATTTACACGTTTTATTTAAAATAAAAAATAATAATAAAGGAACTAATTACACATGCATCATTTTATATACTAATCACTGGATAACATACAAAACAAATTAGGTGTATTCTAAGGTATTACCTCCTATTTTGTTTGGAATGTGCCAGAATCTGATGTTTTTGACAATTTGCTATTAAGGCCTGATAAAGTTGCTTACGTTAGTAGACTGTCTTTTCTTTAAACCCCGTGGATTACTGTATTTGCACACAATGTGTAAATAACCCAATTTACTTGGCAAAAAAATTGATAGGCATTGGTTTGGTAGGCACTATAAAACTATTAAAAAAAGGAATGTGTGTAGACCAGTCGGGAGTGATGGGGGTGGAATCGGAGGGGGAGTGGTGGTGGAGTGGGTTGTTGTGAGAGGGAAAAAAAGATGGATACTTAAAATTCCCATGCACAATTGCTCAAGAAAATTAGGGAAGCCTACAGTAATATGCATTATGAGGATGATCTCTAATAGCTTATGAGAGAATTGCTCTCTGCAACTGAGCAATGGAACAATACGAAGTAGAGGTTAAGTAGTTAAGCTATGCAGCTGTCTAATAAAAAGACCATGAAGAAATTATGAATATACAGAAACGTAAATACAGAAAATTAAAGTATATGTTGAACAAGCTTAAACCTTGTTTAACTGAAGAGCAATAGCTTTTAGGGATTCCTTTTGGCTGCAAAAAGAGGGCCCTCACTTAGAAAACACATACAAACATAAAACAAAATTACATGAATGAAAAAAAAACAAAGAGCACACTTACTAGTTTACCCTTACTATTATTAGGTAGGTAGCAATGGCGGGGAAAGCCTCGGGCTGTGTATGGTCTTCCAGGATTGGGATGTTCTGGACCCTGCAAAAGTACAAGAGACTCATTTGAAGACATTTTATCTTTTTACACCTACAGAGTAAGAAGAATTTAAGCTACTTACCTTCAGTAATGAAAATGTCACTTACCCAGTGTACATCTGTTCGTGGCATCAGTCGCTGTAGATTCGCATGTTTTGCATAGCTCGCCATCTGGTGTTGGGCCGGAGTGTTACAAGTTGTTTTTCTTCGAAGAAGTCTTTCGAGTCACGGGACCGAGTGACTCCTCCTTTTGTCTCCATTGCGCATGGGCGTCGACTCCATCTTCGATTGTTTTTCCCCGCAGAGGGTGAGGTAGGAGTTGAATTGTAGTAATAGTGCCCATGCAATGGAGTGACTAAGTATGTACCTATTTAAGGTTGAGATGATACATATACAAATAGTTGAAGGTAACTTCCAAACTGCTACAGGCTCCCGGGGAGGCGGGTGGGCACATGCGAATCTACAGCGACTGATGCCACGAACAGATGTACACTGGGTAAGTGACATTTTCAGTTCGATGGCATCTGTCGCTGTAGATACGCATGTTTTGCATAGACTAGTAAGCAGTTATCTCCCCAAAAGCGGTGGCTCAGCCTGTAGGAATGGAAGTAGTTTGAAATAATGTTCTTAATACGGCTTGACCTACTGTGGCTTGTTGTGCGGATAACACGTCTACACAGTAGTGCTTGGTGAATGTGTGAGGGGTAGACCATGTGGCTGCCTTACATATTTCTTGCATTGGGATGTTTCCTAGAAAGGCCATGGTAGCACCTTTCTTTCTGGTTGAGTGTGCCCTTGGTGTAATGGGCAGCTGTCGTTTAGCTTTAAGGTAGCAGATTTGGATGCATTTAACTATCCATCTGGCTATACCTTGTTTTGATATTGGGTTTCCTGCATGAGGTTTTTGAAATGCAATAAATAGTTGTTTAGTCTTTCTGATGTTCTTTGTTCTGTCAATGTAATACATTAATGCTCTTTTGACATCTAATGTATGTAGTGCCCTTTCAGCTACGGTATCTGGCTGTGGAAAGAACACTGGAAGTTCCACTGTTTGATTTAGATGGAACGGTGAAATAACCTTTGGCAAAAATTTAGGATTAGTCCTTAGGAAGACCTTATTCTTGTGTAGTTGTATAAAAGGTTCTTGTATTGTAAACGCCTGAATCTCGCTTACTCTTCTTAGGGAAGTAATGGCGATGAGAAATGCAACCTTCCAGGTTAGGAACTGTATTTCGCAGGAGTGCATGGGTTCAAAAGGTGGACCCATAAGTCTAGTTAGGACAACATTTAGGTTCCATGAAGGAACAGGTGGTGTTCTTGGTGGTATAATTCTCCTAAGGCCCTCCATGAATGCTTTAATGACTGGTATCTTATATAGGGAAGTTGAATAGGTAGTCTGCAGGTATGCAGATATTGCTGCAAGGTGTATTTTAATGGAAGAGAAAGCCAGGTTAGATTTTTGTAAGTGAAGCAAGTAACCCACTACATGTTCTGGAGTTGTGTGTAATGGTTGTATTTGATTAATATGGCAGTAGCAAACAAACCTCTTCCATTTACTAGCATAGCAGTGCCTGGTGGATGGCCTTCTGGCTTGCTTTATGACTTCCATACATTCTTGGGTAAGTTGTAAGTGCCCGAATTCTAGGATTTCAGGAGCCAGATTGCTAGATTCAGCGATGCTGGATCTGGGTGTCTGATCTTTTGGTTGTGTTGTGTCAACAGATCTGGCCTGTTGGGCAATTTGATGTAGGGTACTACTGATAGGTCTAGCAGCGTTGTGTACCAGGGTTGCCTTGCCCAAGTTGGTGCTATTAATATGAGTTTGAGTTTGTTTTGACTGAGTTTGTTTACCAGGTAAGGAAGGAGAGGGAGAGGAGGAAAAGCGTAAGCAAATATCCCTGACCAGTTCATCCATAGGGCATTGCCTTGGGACTGTTTGTGTTGTTATCTGGATGCGAAGTTTTGGCATTTTGCGTTCTCCTTCGTCGCAAACAAGTCTATTTGAGGTGTTCCCCAGAGTTTGAAATAGGTGTTCAGAATTTGGGGGTGAATTTCCCATTCGTGGACCTGTTGGTGATCTCGAGAGAGATTGTCTGCGAGTTGATTTTGGATCCCTGGTATAAATTGTGCTATTAGGCGAATCTGGTTGTGAATTGCCCAACGCCAATTTTTTTGTGCTAGCAGGCTTAACTGCGTGGAGTGCGTCCCCCCTTGCTTGTTTAGATAATACATTGTTGTCATGTTGTCTGTCTTGACGAGAATGTATTTGTGAACTATTATTGGTTGGAAAGCTTTTAGTGCTTGAAAAACTGCTAGAAGCTCTAGGTGATTTATATGCAGTTTTGTTTGATGTACGTTCCATTGTCCTTGTATGCTGTGTTGATCGAGGTGTGCTCCCTACCCTGTCATGGAAGCATCTGTTGTTATTACGTATTGTGGCACTGGGTCTTGGAAAGGCCGCCCTTTGTTTAAATTTATGTTGTTCCACCACAGAAGCGAGAGGTAAGTTTGGCGGTCTATTAACACCAGATCTAGAAGATGACCCTGTGCTTGAGACCACTGTGATGCTAGGCACTGTTGTAAGGGCCTCATGTGCAGTCTTGCGTTTGGGACAATGGCTATGCATGAAGACATCATGCCTAGGAGTTGTAATATCATCTTTGCTTGTATCTTTTGTGTTGGATACATGCGTTGTATGATGGTGTTGAAATTTTGAATTCTTTGGGGACTTGGAGTGGCTACTCCTTTTGTTGTGTCTATTATGGCTCCTAGGTATTGTTGTACCTTGCACGGCAGAATGTTGGATTTCGTGAAGTTGACGGTGAACCCTAGTTTGAAGAGGGTTTGTATGATCTGATTTGTGTGATTTGAGCACTCTATTAACGAATGGGCCTTGATTAGCCAGTCGTCTAGATATGGGAACACATGTATTTGCTGCCTTCTGATGTGTGCAGCGACTACCGCTAGACATTTGGTAAAGACTCTTGGTGCGGTTGTTAATCCGAAAGGCAGTACCTTGAATTGGTAATGTATTCCTTTGAATACAAACCTTAGGTATTTCCTGTGCGATGGGTGTATTGGTATATGGAAATATGCGTCCTTGAGGTCTAAAGTTGTCATGTAGTTGTGTAGTTTTAGCAATGGTAATACTTCTTGTAGTGTGACCATGTGAAAGTGGTCTGATTTGATGAATGTGTTCACTATTCTGAGGTCTAGGATTGGTCTCAGCGTTTTGTCCTTCTTTGGTATCAGAAAGTACAGTGAGTAAACTCCTGTGTTTATTTGAGTGTTTGGCACTAATTCGATTGCATTCTTTTGCAATAGTGCCTGCACTTCTATCTCCAGGAGATTGGAATGATGTTTTGTCAAATTTTGTGCTTTTGGTGGTATGTTTGGAGGGAATTGTAGAAATTCTATGCAATAACCATGTTGGATAATTGCTAGAACCCAAGTGTCTGTAGTGATTTCCTCCCATGCTTTGTAATAATGACTTATTCTTCTTCCCCCCACTGGTGTTGTGTGGAGGGGGTGAGTGACATGTGAGTCACTGCTTAGTAGTAGGGGTTTTGGGGCTTTGAAATTTTCCTCTATTCCTAGGGAATTGCCCTCCTCTATATTGTCTCCGAAAACCTCCTCTGTACTGTCCCTGGTAACTGGACGGTGTTGCCTGTGAGGTGCTGGCTTGTGTGCTCTGACCCCGAAACCCCCCTCTAAAGGGTGTTTTACGGAATGTGCTGTAATTCCCTCTGCTCTGCGGGGAGTAGAGTGCGCCCATGGCTTTAGCAGTGTCCGTGTCTTTTTTGAGTTTCTCAATCGCTGTGTCCACTTCTGGACCGAACAGTTCTTTTTCGTTAAAAGGCATATTGAGAACTGCTTGCTGAATCTCTGGTTTAAATCCAGACGTTCGGAGCCATGCATGCCTTCTGATAGTTACAGATGTATTAATTGTCCGTGCAGCTGTATCTGCAGTGTCCATGGAGGAGCGGATTTGGTTGTTGGAAATGGTCTGTCCCTCCTCAACCACTTGTTTTGCCCTATTTTGTAGGTCCTTGGGCAGATGGTCAATGAGATGTTGCATCTCATCCCAATGGGCTCTGTCATAGCGCGCAAGTAGTGCCTGGGAGTTAGCGATGCGCCACTGGTTTGCAGCTTGTGCTGCGACTCTCTTACCAGCTGCATCGAACTTGCGGCTTTCTTTATCTGGGGGTGGTGCATCTCCAGATGTGTGGGAGTTGGCCCTTTTCCTAGCTGCTCCTACAACGACAGAGTCTGGTGGCAGCTGTGTAGTGATGAAAGCCGGGTCTGTAGGAGGCGCCTTATACTTTTTTTCCACTCTTGGTGTGATTGCCCTACTTTTGACCGGCTCCTTAAAGATTTATTTTGCGTGCCGGAGCATACCAGGGAGCATAGGCAGGCTTTGGTAGGAGCTGTAGGTGGAGGAGAGTGTGTTGAATAAAAAGTCATCCTCGACCTGTTCTGAGTGGAGGCTTACATTGTGAAATTGTGCTGCTCTAGCCACCACTTGAGAATACGCAGTGCTGTCCTCTGGTGGAGATGGCTTCGTAGGGTATGCCTCCGGACTGTTATCTGACACTGGGGCGTCGTATAAGTCCCATGCGTCTTGATCTTGGTCACCCTGGCTCATGGTGGTGTGAGCTGGGGAATGTGATGGAGTTTGTGCTGGTGAGACGTTAATCACAGGTGGAGGAGAGGGTGGTGGGGTAACTTTTTTCACCACTTTTGTTTGTGGTGTTTGTTCAGTTTGGAACTCCAATCTTCTCTTTCTTCTAATAGGGGGAAGGGTGCTTATTTTTCCTGTCCCCTGCTGTATGAAAATACGCTTTTGCATATGGTCTACATCAGTTGAGTGTAGCTCTTCCTCAAACCTATGCTTTTGCATTTGGGAGGTTAGCGAGTGCTCTTCTGTATAAGAGCCTGAAACTGGGTCGGTTGCAGTTTGTTTTGGCACCGAAACCCTGTCTGCATCTTTTTTCGGCTCCGAGGTGACTTTTTTCTTTTTCGGGGCCGAAACCTCTCGGCGTCGATCTTCTTCGGTGCCGCTGTCTCGGCGTCGAGCCGTGTCTACACCGGTATCTCGGTGTCGATGCTTGTCTCCAGCACTTTCTCGGTCCCGAGAAGGCTGCGTGCCGGTGTCTCGACCAGAGTCGGACGATCTCGGCACTGTTTGGGCCTTTTTCGGTGCCGACGGTCGGTCACCGAATTTATGGGTCGAGCCATGGCCTGGTGGCAGTGGCGTCCCCTGGGCCTTGTAAATCTTCTTCTGAGTGGTTTTCGACGTCTTACTCACGGTTTGTGTATCGTCGAATCCTTCGGAGTCCGATTCTTGGATCGAAAAGGTTCCCTCCTCTTCTTGTTCCTCGAACTCCCGGTGGGCTGTCGGCGCGGACGCCATCTGAAGTCTTCTGGCTCGACGGTCTCGGAGTGTTTTTCGGGACCGGAACGCACGACAGGCCTCGCAGGTGTCTTCACTGTGCTCAGGTGACAGGCACAGGTTGCAGACCAAGTGTTGGTCTGTATAGGGGTATTTATTGTGGCATTTGGGACAGAAACGGAACGGGGTCCGTTCCATCGGCGTTCTTCTGCACGCGGTCGGGCCGACCAGGCCCCGACGGGGGATCGAAAAAATTACCCCGAAGGGCACCGGAGCTCTTCGATCTTAGACGCGATGTTGAATCTAACTACGCCGATCCCGAACGCAACAATACCGACGAAAATCTTCCGAAATTAGCTATCTTTCCGTTCCGAAACTCGGAGCGACAGGAACACGTCCGAACCCGATGGCGGAAAAAAAACAATCGAAGATGGAGTTGACGCCCATGCGCAATGGAGACAAAAGGAGGAGTCACTCGGTCCCGTGACTCGAAAGACTTCTTCGAAGAAAAACAACTTGTAACACTCCGGCCCAACACCAGATGGCGAGCTATGCAAAACATGCGTATCTACAGCGACAGATGCCATCGAACACCTTATTTTGGTGTAAATACTAACTACAGATTCCTCATCTTTTGATTCTCCCTAGGTGCCTGACTGAATTTGGAATCCCTTGCAACAGCTCTTGTGCACTGACAGGTGGAATTACTGGCCTCCGTTGTGACTCCGTCCAGCCTCTAATATGACGACATGGAGCCACATATGGGCACCAACTCTACATGTTGCCGTCAATTTATTCATTCGTTTTTTTTTGTCAGCTCTGACATGGAGCATGACTGACAGACAGAGCACTGATAGTGTGTGATTCTAACTTGGAACCTTATTAATGCCCAAGAGTCCACTATAAAGAGGTGGGTACGCAGTTAGATATCATGGTCACCAGAATGAACACTACTGAAGTTAAGTCATTTACTCTTCTGAAGAGCACTTCTAAGTGCAGATTCCTAAACTTGTGAAGCACCACACAAGGGTCCCCAGTGGAGTGAGCCCAGGGGCCCTTAGGAGGGTCCTTTTTGGCCAAGGCATAAACTTGTTATATGGAAAGGACAATCCATTGCAATAAGGTAATTGTACCACTTTCTTTCTATTCTTAGCAGCAGCACATTCATTGCCAATCTGATCATTCACCAGGTACTCCTTAGTCCTATCAAGAGAAGGTAAGGGGCTGCAGTAGCATGTATTCTCTGGAAATTAGAGCCCTGCTCTGAACTCAAAAGCAGAAAAAAAGAATCATAAGATTGTGACCATATACAGAGGCCTTGTGGGGAGTGCGTCTATCAGGGGATGGACAAGGCACCATATGGTTGACACTGACCAAAAGAGGGGCAAAAAGAAGAAACCCAGACAATTCCAGACCCAACCACTAGAAGGCAGAATGCACAGCATGTGAATCCAAAAAAGATTCACACTGCAAAACAACTCCACTGTCGGAAGATTATCTGAGACTAGCTGAGACCACCTCACCTTCAAAAGCTAGTCATCGAGGAATGGGAATTTGTGGATTCCCAAACCGAGAAGATGGGCCACGACCACAGACATGGCCTTCGTAAAACCCTGATGGCTTCATGTCTGATCGAAGACAGGGCACTAAACTAGAAGTGGTCCGACTCCAAAGCAAAGTGGACATACTTCCTGTGGCACATGAAAGTAAGTACATGTCCTACAGATTCAGGGCCAACAGCCAATCCTTGGGGTCCAAGGCCAGCAGAACTGGAGCAACTGTCATGGTTTTGAACTTCTCCTTCCTGTAGAATGAGTTTAATACTCAGATGGCTAAAACTGGTCTTAGGCTCCTGTCTTTCCCTGGGACCAGAAAGTACCTTCAATAGCAACACAGGCTCCTCTGTGCCTCGGGTATCAGTTTGACCGCCTTCTTGGTAAGTACTATCATCACTTTTTTGGAAAGAATAAAGGCATGATCCTTTGACAGGTGAACAAAAGCCAGAGGTGCTCAGAAAGGGAACACCACTCCTTTACAGAACAATTTGAAGGTCCCAATGGCCCAACTTAATAGTGCACAAATGAGGTTAACAGTGCTACATTTAGTTTCATCCAGGCCCCAAACTGCTAATGGAGGAAAAACTAAAGAAGCTTTGCAGCAGCATCATCAAGCTACTTCTTTTTGTGACCTCTTCCATACCACCACCATACCAGTGAAAGCACAAGAAGATTGAAATAGCTGTTAGGTGAGCTGCGAGGTCTGCCTCTAGCGATAGGGACGGCCCCTTCAGTTTCCCAAAGTATACAAATATTGCTCACAGAATTGGTGAGACTGAGAAAGCAACCCCAAAGACTGAGTCATAGTTCCGCTGCTCTTAGAAGTGCTCCATCAAAGAGCATTTCCATGAGCGAGGTTTGGTCATTCTTGCAAAATCAGGTTGGGCACATTCAAGCGTGGAATCTGAGGACAACACTAGGGCACACAGCCTGGGCAACATAATCCCTGGTATCCAGGTCAGATTTTAAGATATATTTCGCCATGTTCTGGCAATCCTGTACTTTCTTGGCGAATTAATGAAGTAAATCTTCAGGCAAATTATGTAAGACCGCATTCGCTATGTCACAAAGGGCGCAGGTAGAGAGACTCAGACAAACAATAGTCAAGTATGCAAGTGCTAGACTGGCTGATAGACTTTCTTTCCCACACTATTTATTCTTTTTGATTGTTCTGTTGGAGAAGTCGGAAAGAAGCTTGGATTGACTCTACTCAGACACCTGTACTATAGGGCTCTCAGATGTAGCATGCTGTGGCAACGAACCTGGATCACCCAATGGAGGCCTGTGTCTTCCTGCAACAGGGAAACTCACTGATTCAGCTGAGCAAGACTGCGGCCAGGCCGCCATGGGTGAATCAGTCAGGGCTTCATTAAAGGGCAGTAAAATCTCCAAAGTTTAAGGCCATAGCTGCAACCTTTCGGTCAGGTAGGTAATGGTCTCTATTGTAGAACGCTGCAAGTCCAGTACTTCCACAGTTGTAGGAACCACCACTGCAAAAGAAGCATTCTCTTTGGCTGGGGGCCATATGGGTGAATTCAATTCTATCTCTGGTTAACTGTCCAAGCTGACATTTTGGAGCTCGAAGTACAAGGAGAAAGGGAGCATCCAGTCCGCCTCATCATAGTCTTCATTATGGGGAATATGCTCAAGACTTTGAAGAACATCAGAATCTGAGCCAAAGAGTGTCTCCACCCTCCAGATATGATATACTTCCTCTGAGGCAGGGGTACCTCCAAATGAGAATGTACCCTTTTATTTTTTTATTTTTGTACTATTTTCATTAAGTTTTCCATTAGTGGTAGAAACAATGAAAACTTTAACATATTGAAGTAACAATCTGACACGTTTCAGAGACACCATACACATTCCTATTTTTGAAATATCTGAGGGCATCCTATTGCCTTGTATACAGACTTCTCTGCCGGCAAGCAAAAGTCCATATTTGCCGACCAGTGCTCCAATCTCGAAACCTTTGGACTACCCCACCATCTAATAACGTGGTTTCTGGCAACTAAGGGCAACGTTGCATAGCAGTAGAGTGTATTTAGGTAGGGTCTGTTCCACCCAGAGGCCCAGTGTTGCCACTGGTGGTCTAAGCGTCAAGTTTCCCCCTGCAGGTTGGGCTTTATTTATTGTATATTGTAACATGAGGCACGTCCAGCCAAAGCTTGTCCTGAAATCGGAGCTGCAGTGGAATCCAGTACCAGAGTGTCTAGAGCAGAGGGCAGCTCCAATAAGGGAAAAACCGGCATGAGGTAAAAGAGTCCAGGAACGGCCAAAGGCAGAGGCGCTTCGAGAAGGCAAATAGTCTGACTTGGACCTCTTGTGTTTTCTGTGGCTTGTCTTAACTGTGTCTTGGGCTTACATGAAGATGTCGAACAGTACAGGGAGTGGGCTTGGGACTTGAAGTGGGATCTACCCTGAATCTTGTGCCCAGGGACAGAATTTAGCATCTTTCTCCCTGATGGGCTTCAGATTCATCGGGGAGCTTCGGTTGCAGTACTTAGAGCCATTCTTGATACACACGCAGCCAAGACAGGCATCTTGTGGGTCTGTGACCAACAGTTGTTCGTGACACACGTAACACGGTTTAAACCCTGTAGTTTTAGGAGATGACAAATACTACATGCTGTCAAAAAAGATTTTGGGGAAAAACTGTTGATGTTGAGTTCAAGGAGCAGGGGTTGGTTCCTGTATATGGTTCCTTATCATTATGAGAGCTGGGGTAACGATGTAGCAACTACCATCATTCTCTTGGAGAGAGGACAGGCATCACAATGGATAGCATCTCCAACTATTTGGCCACACTAGAATGATAATGTCTGGATACATATGTAGATTCTTTACGGACTCTGGAAATTAACCATTATAATTATCCTTTAAGTTAGTTTCAGCCTTGCTACTGAAACGATGCATTTATTTTGCTTGAAACAGAAGGTCAAATTACAATTAACATGGGAATTTTATGTGTGCGTTCTTTATAAGTATATATTAGAAAAACATTATTTACCTGTGTCATTGTACAGACCTATTTGCAAGAAACAGGGATAAGCGTTTTGATGGCTGCCTTGGCTGATCACTTTACTCCCCTATCTGAAGGGATTCCTTGAGCTATTTTAAGTCTCAATGTCTGCTTCGAAGCACTTTGTTACCTTTCAGTGGGCTTTAAATCCACCCATTGTTTGCCATTGGTTGGCTTCACTTTTTCTCATTTGCTTGTTTCTAATTTATTCGCGTGTGAAGACTTCACTTCCTCTCATTTGGTTTGTCCCTCCCTTACAGCATGGACCCATTACTTGTGTCCTTCCACTGCTCTGTTGTCAGGCGCTACTTTTTGTTTAAGCCTCCACAAGAGTGCATGTGTTTTCCTGCTTCCTTCCTTGAATATGTTTCTGCCGCACTCGCTGCCCATGTGCTTCGCCCACCCTCATGTAATTATCACATCCTGCATTGATTTTTCACCCATACTTCTCCCCACCTCTGCGTTGTGCTCTCATGCGTTTGTTCCCCCCACATTCTCTTACTCCGTTTGCTCCCAGTCAATGCTGTTTTTCTGCACCGTGTTGCTTCTCTCAACAGTGTCCCCCTGCCTGTTTTAGTTCCCCGTGCTGCCCCGCCATGCTGCTTCCCGCATACCCTCTTGTTGCTTTGCCCTCTTTGTATTGCTTTCCCAGACCCTCTGCGTGGCACCCTCGTTGTTCCCTCTCCCCTGTGTTTCTCCCCCTCATGGTCCTTTTTCTTTGTTTACGAATCCAACTAGGATCAGCAAACAGAAAAAGAAGCGCTCTCAACATTTTGTAGGCACATGCCTAGAAAATGAGGTGGCCAGCTACATAAAGTTTTTTTTTTTTTAAAGGCATGCTGCACAGCATTGGGAATGCTGTACACCATTGCTGGAAACCACTGGAAAAGCCAATAGGTTCCAAAGGCGAGACCTATAGACTTTGCCAATATGTATCAGGATGTGGGGCTGAGTGCCTCCATTTGTTTGCCACCATCCTTGTGATTTCATCCAATTCTAGTTGATTTGCATTTTGGCAATCTACTTCATTCATATTTATGAGGTAGGTTGAATTCCAACTCGGATTTTTAAGATCCGAACTATTAACACATACATCAGTTCTTGGACATCTTTACTGGTAGCAACGTGCGACCAGATACTCGTACGTCTGGCCCCATGTTTTTTTGTGAAACAGGCTTTTTTTTGTAATTCTTTGTCACTCGCTGTATTGACCAGTAAGGGTTTGTGAACTCCTGTATTATGCACTGAAATATCCAACAACCTTTCTTATGTGCAAAGCACAGCCATTAAAACAGAGAAAATATTAGCCTATAGTAGCCCAGGTCTATTGTTGCCAATGCTTGTTCATGCATGTGAGCTCGACATAAAACGCAAGCCGAAACAATTATCTATTCAAAGAGGACGGAAAGAGAATGAAAGGCGCCACCTTGCGTGCACATGGAAGAACTGCAGGCTCAACACGTAATGCTCAAAGCAGAATACAAGCGGTCTTTTAAGAAAGGCAAAAAGGCGGAATAAAAATACTTGACCCAAAATGTGGTAATTTTAAGAAAGAGAAAAAAGGAAAAAAAACTCAATATCACAACAAAAAACTCCTCAAGACTCCAACGGCTAACGTGAAGGCTTCAGCTAAATTCTTGATCAAATGACTCAATAAGGAAGTCCATCTCAGAACTTAAGACGCACGCTGCTCCTTGGCGAAACATTCTCCTTTCTGGGAGTGAAAGTGACAACATAAAAAAATGAGATAGAAATGCTGAGTGTTCTTCATTTACCTAACAAAACGCGAGCTACGAATCGCGTTCCCTTGTGGGGATGTGGCACTGAGATAGTGGTGCAATTAATTCCCTTGGTGTTCTTGACAGTAAATAAAGCATTAATTGTCATTGCCGCACATCTGTCGCCCGATTGTGCATGTACAAGAAAACTGGAGTTGCTGGATGACTTGACAAGTCTATGGCTGTTGATTCCGTTTAGAGTTCTGAGTGTAGTTAAGGTTGATTTAAGTAGAGGATTTCAGTGTATTACTATACCCTGCAATTTGGGGATAACATTTTAATGTTTGTATCTTAAACCAGTAGGGGCTAATTGAAGTTAATAAAATGCTTTATTTTATATGCCTGCTTTGGAAGTGAAACACAAAGCCGAAAGGAGGTATGGATTTTTGTGCCTAACAGTAGGCTTGTGGTAGCAAACCTTTTGAAGGAGAGCTTGCCACTCGGAGTAGTATTTTGGTATCTAAAGTCTGGTTTAGAATTCTGGGGAAAAGATTAATCTACTCTTTAGGGCGGGATCTTCGCAAAGGATAGCTTTGCAGATTTCTGGTCATGATGAGATAAGACTTCGCAAGGACTGCATTCTTTCTATACGAGTGTTGGGCACCTATTAATAACAAAAAGTATAGATTATAGTGGCAGCCATAGTCTTGTTGGTTTGTAGAAAGGCGCCTGAATCCTGTGTAAGCTGAAGTACAGAAATAACAAGTTACTTACCTTTGGTAGCTCTCGTTCTGGGGATTACTCTATCTAGCCTCAGATTCCTCACCTTTAGAATATCACCAGGTGTCACAGTGGATCTGGAATATTAAAAAAAAGCATTGCTCCATCGTTATAGGTGGTGTCATGTGTCCCTCTCCTGACTGTTCTTCCCCGGAAGTGATGAACGGAGCCACATTGAAGTGCCACATGTGTCCACCGATGTTAGTTTCATTCTTGACTTGTAGCCCAATAATAATCAGAGATATAAGTGTGGAAATTCCTTTTTTGGGACATTTCCAGTTTGGAAGAGACAGGGAGGTGGGAGGGCGGCGAGGAATAGATAAAGTATCCACCAGGAAGAGTGTTATCAAAGGTAAATTGGTCCTTTGGTGCCTGTTGCAGAGGTGGTGGACTTTGGCACTGCAGGTATGCTAACCCTGTAGAAAAGCCTTGAAAGGGTAAAACTATTAAGATTTCTGTAGAGGTAGAATGGTCTAAGAAACGTGCCTTGGACCAGCTTTATTTGAAGCATTCCAATAAGGAATTGGCCTTCTAGCCACACAGGCGAAAGCCCTCCTATGGCATATCCATCAGTGAGGCTTGAACATCCCCAAAGAAGCCCCTGGTAGTCAAAGCTGTCCAGTAAAAATAGTATACTTGGAGCATCCTGACCATTCTGAAGGGTTTGAGCTAGGCAAACCCAACATTTCTCAGAGACTGACAGCAAGATCTCCATGACCAGGTACCATAAAGTGTGGGAATACCTCTGCAGCAAACAGCTGAAACTGACTGACAGAGGGCTAGGATGGCTGACGAAAACACTTGTTTCCCAATGCTATAATTCTATTTGGCTCTGTCTGGGGGTTTCAGGGGATGATTTGGGGTTCATCATGCTGGTGAAAGCATGAACCACCAGAATTTCAGATGTATGGTGATGTGACAAGAAGTAAGGGACACCTGGCACTGAAGTATGGTGTCTGGCTCCCTGCCTAGTCACACGTGGACAAAAACGAGTCTTAGACCAGATGCCTACTAAGATGTCAGCCAGGGCTTAATTGAAGGGCAGAAAGGCCTCAGAAGAGGTCTGCAAAACATCCGTTAACATGTTGGTTTTAACTTCAATAAACAGCAGCGGTGAGTCCCCCGCTGCGTGTCTCATCACCACATTTTGTTTTCTATTGATGGTCTGCAGGGTGGATGGTGTGGGGGTGGGTTTGGAACCGAAAAGTAGCTGGAGCGCAAGGGTGTGTCTCCAAGGTGAAGGAATGGATCTGTCTGAGTCGGACTGAACTGTGGCTTGGCACGTCATATGGCTTAAGGACATGACCTTAGGTGGGACTGACTCTAAGTTGGTTAGAAATATTGGGACATGGTGCTGGTGGTTTTGGGGCTGGCATCGGCACCAAAGGAACCGGCATGGATTTTTGTGTCTGATTAGAAATCAGCTTCAGTGCCGGAGCTGAACCCAAGACAGGTTCAGGAAGCACAACAGCGTGGAGGGCAGACCTGCTGGTGGTAAGCCACATGGAAGCCTCCGTGGATGGATGGGACCTAAGACGTGCCAGAAGGAGTTGGAAGAAAATTTGCAGTATGACCCCCTTAAAGGCTTTAATTTGTTGTAATGTCGCCAATGGCCCCAGAAACTCAGGGTGCATCGGGATCAGCTACAGAATCAGCTCCTCAGGTGGGAACTGGGAGCGAGATTGAGAGGCACCCTAACATCCTTGTGATTCTCTATCTGCGGTGGCGGGACTTGGATGAATCCGGCTTTGCTTTCTGGTGCATCTGCTTCAACATAATGGATGACTAGAACCACAACAAGGATCTGTTGCGGGTATGGTCCAAAGAAGTGGAACATGTGTGAACCCTCGACTTGGAGAAGGATTGAGAATTCCTTGACTTCTTTAAGTGTTTGGTGTCATACATACTTCATGTTCCCGGAACAGTCCCTGCAGGGTTTAAACCCTGCAGTTCTAGGAGGGCACATGGTTCCCCTTGCACGCTGGAGAGAAGAACGTTGAAGGAAAAAATTCATCAACTGACAAAGAGAAAATTGGAACCGAGCTCCAGATCCGTGCACAAAGACTGGGAAAGAAATGAAGTCAGCGCGCAAAGGTGGCACTTGTTTGGAACTTCGCTGGTCACTTCGGGCGGATAAAATTCAATCCGAGCATGACACTATATTGGCCAGCGGGAGCAATGCTGTTTTAAAGCTTCCAGCTCCAGTCTGGTGCCTGGAATATTCTAAAGATGAGGAATCTGTGGTTAGAAGTATCCATCAGAAGTGTGTTTTCCTGCCTGTCATTTGAAGGAAAGGCACGAGCATACAGGTCAGTCCACGCATTCAAATCTGCCATATTAGTGGGTCATAAAGGAGAGATGAAAAATCATGGGAACACCCTTCGGACAAAGACTTCTTAGAGGAACTGAAAAGGCTATTCAATATAATGGTCAGTATGCCCTGTTACAGTTAAAAAGTTTACTTCAGGGATTGTCTCACTACATTTGTGCATTCACTTGTCATAGACTGGTGTCTTTCGCCCTCAGTCTATATTAGCCTGCCCAACCTGGTACATAGTTTCAAAAATTTCTCAGAATACATTGGGGGCACAACATTCCAATTAAATCTTTGCACTTATAAAGATCTGGCCAACACAAGTTTTGCAACTGGATTGCTTTTTTCAGCCATGTCCTGCCGTTCAGCCTGGCTCTGCACCGCCCAACAGCTCCGTGGCTTCCCTGGAGGCTCCCCAACTTACTACTGTGGCAACGAAAAGAAGCTGTGCTACCTTTATTTCTGCAATGCTACTGTATCACACATGCTACAATTGAGTGTGATTGATCTGTGAACACGTGGCCCTGAAGAAGATATCCAATCGTGAAGCACATGTTGGCCAGATCTTAAAAAAAGTCTAATGATTGAACTGAAATATTGTGCCCTCAATGTATTGTTCTGGAAAATACTTCAGGGACTGGCCTGATAACAAGGATCTGCCCAGCAGAGCTTTTTTGGCTTAACTGATGCTTTGTGGAATCTTGTTTGAAGGGCTGTTAAATGTTAGAGACCAAGACTGAGTTTACCGTGGTCACACATCAAGGACGCCCAAGAAAGGTACACAACAATGGTGTATCCCAGCATATCCATCCATCACCAAGTGTGGTGAGAAGGCTGTGGAAGTACAAGGTATGTTAAAAATAAAAAAAATCAGAAGGGACCTGGGTGGATAATTTTGATTTCCCTCAAGAAGCCTTCTCTTCCAGCCCTGTCCCTAGGCCTGGCATAATGGATCAAGTAGACAATTTAAGAGTCAGGGATTGATAAATTCAGCTTTTAAGCTTGCCCAGTTGGGGTCTGTAATGATTTTTGTGTTTTGACCAATGACTCCACATTGCACTTAGCCTAGCAGCACACCGTCACATTAGTGACCACCAACTTAATTTTGCCTATTGATGTTATTTTAGCATTAGCCACCGCCACGTTAAAAGTTGTAAGTAATTGTCCACGTTGTACAATGTGCTCATGTTTTTATTTTTTGTGTTCTTTCCCACTAAGGGATTAGGCGGATAAGAATGTACTAAGAGGGCAGGGAACGGTCTTGTTTTGCAGGGGCACTTTGGGATTGCGGGCAAGTCCTGATGTGTTCTTTTCAAAGCTGGCCTAAAGTAATCAGCATTTTTTGAACAATACACTTCGGCAGTGAGAGGGAGGTTCTAGAATTTTCCTCTCTTCTTTGTTCAAAGCATAAGAGGCCGGGACCAGATGGATCAGGGACCGAGAGTGATTCAGATCTCAGACATGCCCAGGACGCTGGGGTGTGTCATCCTTCCCGTGAGGATAATTGATCTCTCTCTTCGATCGATTCTGAGATCCGGCGATCTGATGCTGATAGGGTGGAGATGAAGGAGATGTGCCCTTGCCTCATGGTGATGCATATTATTTTAATTCATTATTTGCTTTGCATTATATAATATATATATACATATATTTTCTGTATATATTGCAGTGGAGAATCAGCTATATTGGCTAACATGAGTGAAGAGCTCTGGGAAATATTTAGCAGAATGACTGAATAATTAACAAGTGCTCAGTGTATACCTATATATAAAAAAAAGTGTCAGTGTGGTGATGGCAGAGAGTGAATGGCAGTAAGGGATCGGAAGAGGTCTGCAAAACATCAGTTAACATATTGGTTGGTTGGTTTTAACTTCAATAAACAACAGCGGTCTGTTGATGGTCTGGTGGAAGCTAGTTTCTATGTCAGGACCAAAGGCGAGGATTATGCATAACTTTCATCTTTCTTTCCATTGGCTTAACAGAAAAAGCAACCATCAACTACATTTCCTATGATCATTGAGAAAACTAGGACAATAGCACATTCAATGAGCTCTCCGTTGTCCCCTTCAACTGTCACAGTCACTTCTTTACCCTAGTCTTTCTTTGCTGCTCCTGCAGCAGGTAAGTAGTCTTTTTCAACTCTCTAGTCAAATGTGCCATTGAGCGTACTGTATTGCTTTCAGAGCGTGATGTTTATAACAAGCTTGATTGCAGACTGTATTAACCTCAAACCCAATTTTAAACTTTTTTTTCCCTTACAGGTAAAAGGCTGCAGAATTGGCTTTCTGACTCTGATTTCCTATGCAGCTCAGAGAGAAGAGTGAGGAGTGCTGGTGAGCAACAGCTATTCGACCCCTAGAGCTTCACACCGGCTCAGAGTCCTGTAGACCGGCTTCTTGCTGCATGTCGTTGCTGGCGTTTCGGTTTCAGCAGTAATGCAACCGCACAGCAAAAGCGTTTTTTTCACCTGCTCCCATGTTACAGGACCTATTAACAGTGGCATTTACACCTCTCCCCTTTAGGGAAAATTATTTACTTGTCGGACTCATCCCCACGAGACTGAAGCATGATGCCCCGAGTGGGGTCTGTAATGAAACTAACAGACTAACATGACAGAGGAGTGCTGGGTCTCAAGTCCGCTAGACTTCCAGGGTGTTACACCCCTTTATCCTCCACTGAGCGCTTGGCCAACTAAGGACTATAAACAATATAAAATTCCCCCTGTGGGACTCTCTTGGCTCATGCCACACTATAATCTAATGCTAAACTGGTGTCCCAATTGGCCCTACTAGGCTTACAATGTACCAAGGGAGGCTACTGCCTACAGGAGGAGAAGAAGGAAGAGGTGGAGTACATCCCATGGGTTGACCACATTCCAGAGGCAGTGACTACAGGCCTGGCAGGGGCCCTCAGCAAGCCACCCACAGAAAAACACCCCAAGTGAGGGCAATACTCCAGAATAGGATATTGAGAAGACCAATCACGGTTTGGAGGCTTCTTAGCCTCACGAGGCGCAGGACATGCATGGAACAGCAGAGAATCGTCGAGGGACCTGTCCAACAGTGGTTCTTACTCTAGTGAGTGTCTCACCCTCACCTCAGGTTCTAGGAGAAGGTATTTTGGCAACGTTCCGCCTTAAAGAGCATTGCATTACTTTAGATGTCTGGGTTCTCAAGACTGTTACAGGATTCCACTTAGTTTTACGGATCCCACTTTCAGCCTCTATTGCCTCGTGCCCAGGTCATCTCCGAGGCACACACAGTGCTGTCTAACAGACCTGGAGGTAGCAGAGGTAGAGCAAAAAATGTTATCTCACGATCCTAACTGCATCCAACATTCTTCATCAGCAACTTATTTATAGTGAAGAAGGAAGAAAAGTTATTTTTGACTGCTTTGTTTTGCTACTACAGCACAATGCTCATGTTCATATTCTTAATTGAATCTAGATTTACCATTCGTTACAAGGAATTTTCCTGATATGCCTGGACTCTTTGAGAAGTTAAAATTACTTTTTAAACAGACTGCAGTGTTTTCCCTGTAGACATGTATTTCTGCATTCCTAGTGGGACAATGCCTTTTTCACTGGCAGCTTTCAGTGTTATACTTCCACATTATTATTTCATTATGATTCTTCAATATTTGTGCCTATGTAGGGTCAGTTAGTGTAACTATAGTTTGGTATATTCCACTTCCATATCTAAATGTCACTTTTTACATGCAAAAGTCTGAACATACAAATAGCATGGACTGCCCTTCTCCTAATGGGCAGACCTATAAGACTCTCCTAAAGGAAACGCATCATGAACACAGTTGCATGATAACATACCTGAATGCCTGGTGGGATCGTGTACACAATCTGAATGGTTTCACAGTCAGGATGTCCAGGTAGAGACCGAGGAATTGAGTAGATATCCATTTTACCTTTAGGCTGAGTCCCTGTCTTCTCTCCATAAATGGTCTTGCAGGCAGGACACTGCAAACTTCCATCCTGTAGGTAGCACAGAGCATAGCTTTTGAGAATGGAACTTGGTAAATAATACACACCATGGGCTCACAATAGTCACATGGTTTGGTCACGAGCCAGAAAACTACAATGACATATTTTAAGCTGTTTCTGTAATTTAACAATCTTGAACAGCAGCTTACCGACACATGCACATGGATGAAGAAACCTTGTGCCTTTAAAATGTTTCCATCATGGCATATTAACAGAACATATTACATGAAAAGGTAACAAACACTGATAAACAGGAACATCAGATGGACTACTGGTCTACACAGCTGAGCTACAGGAAGCCCTTTCACCCCAACAGGCGATGCTCAGCGTTTAATACAACTGCTTTTATCACATCCATTTTAAACAATCCACAGTGAGTGCAGAGAACAAAAAACAAACGTTCAAAAAGTCAATATTTATGGATTTTGTTTTTGTTAGGTCTGGCCTTTGAGACAGCTTTAACTGTTTCACTACACTTTTGTTTTTAAAAAAAGAATCCTACTTAATATACACACAGAGATGCTTTTTGTTAGCTGGCTACATCAATTTGTCTGCTGAACTACCATTCACATTTTACTTCAGGCAACCACAGCAAACAGCCCACTATACAGTTTTTCTTGCTTCACTTTGAGTAACTGCACAAAGTTTGAACACGCTGTTCATATTCTCTTAAAAATAGTTCCTATTTCTCTTCTGTGACGATGCTTTTTTTAAATGTGCTTTTTAAAATTTTATTTTTCTTTATTTTTAAATTCCATCTATTTACTTTTCCTGCACTTCATATGCCCAGTTAAATGGTGATTTATTTTGTGTCTCTTTTTTTTTTTTTTTTTTAAAGTTGATGCTATGAAGCAGGTTAATGACATTGTAAGATTGCAGCAGTCGGCAATACGAGTGCAGAGCTGAGGGTTAATTTCTTGTCGCTTGCACAAAAAATAATAGTATGGCACAACTGAAAAAAACATCATAAAACTGATCTTTTTTATTTTTATAGCATATTTGTAATGGAGAAAATGTTTTAAAAAGATGAACGATTGTCGCAGAAGGCTAATCCCAGACCTATTTGCTTTGTAAATGGTTGATATATGAATAGATGCAATACTACTAACTGGCAAGTTTGTGTATGTGGGGATGAGCAAGTGAGTGAATATGAGAATGAGTCAATGGTCGGGTGGGGGAATTAGCAAATGTAGATAAATAGGTGTGTGCAGAAAGGATAAAAGCAGCAAGGGTAATATATAAGCCACTAGCCGATGATTGCTTGAATGTCACATTAGACCTATGTTCTAAGAAACCGTTCCTATTGAGTAGACAAGAAGTAGCGGTGAAACCCATGGAATAAAACCGGCAGGCAGAAACGATCGTGTCAAGAGAAGTAGTTTTTGCTTCCTTGTTTTCCCATTCAGGAGCTTCAGCTGTAGACAACCTGAGCACCCTCATGGATCACTGTTCACACATCAAGTATAGATACTACAGGCTTCTTAAAAAGCAAGCAGTGGTGAATAAATGAATGATCACCAAGTAATACAGCTCCATGCTTTACACCCCCAATGATTAAGGGAAAACACTAACAGGAACCCTCAGTTGAGACTTACAAGACGAGCAAAGGGACAGGAGTTAAACTGTTACCAATAAGGGTCTCTCAATTTGCACCACTCGCAACAGAGGTAGTGGTTATCTTAACAGAGACAGGAAATAGCCATCACATTCATCAGAATGTTCAGAGGTGTGTCTATAGAAATTGTAAAACTCACACACTTGGCGATTGAAGGTCTCATGGTTGATGTACAGGGAAACTGAGGGGAAACAGAAACGTATGACACCAAATACTCTACTTGGATTTGGATGTGCTTAAGGCGAATGGTCCAGCCTAGCTAAAAGCAACAAGTTACTTACCATTCCGTGACTTTTTTTCTGGTGGATACTCTACCTAGCCACAGATTCCTCAATTTGGAATATCCCTGACGCCCACCTGGATCTGGAAAACGTATTCATAGTAGTGCTCTCATGCATTGCTAAGTGATGGGGTGCGGCTCAGAGCTGACTCCATAATGCCCCTGAAGTGACACTGTAGAGCTCCACACAAGCCCCATCCCTGCACACTGACATCAGTTTATCTTTTCTCTTGCCATGACTTCAGATGTACAGCATGAACAAATGTTGGTACTAGTGGGCTGAATACTAAGTAGGAAGTTTTTAAAACATTAAAGAACAAGTTAATTAACTTTGGTAATGTATCTGGTAGAGACATTCTAGTACCAGGTTCCTTACTTTTTAATTTCCCCTAGGAGTCAGCATGATCCAGAGTCCCCATCCATAGAAATCAGTTTGCAGAGCAGGCAGGATGGGTGGGACGGTAAGGAATCTGCAACTGGAATGTCTTTATCAGTTAAGGCATTACCAAAGGTAAGTAACTTGTTCATCAGATAGAGAATTTTAATTGCAGATTCTTTACCTTTGAATAGATACCCAAGCAATACCATCCCCGGAGGAAGGTCAGCGAACCAAGATCATACTACGAAGTCCTGCAGGACCAAACGGGCAAAGTACCCATCCTTATGGACCTGTCTGTCAGTCAAGGCAGTGGTGTTTGGTGAATGTGTGAAGAGATGCCCATGATACTGCCTGACAGATACCAAAGACTGGAACTCTGTGTGCTAATGCAGTGGTCGTGGCTGTAGGCCTGGTAGAATAAGCATGCAAACTTTCAGGTAGTTGCTCCTTGGCCAGTGAGTAGCAGATTACTCACTAGGGCAAGTCTTGGGAGAGTACGACCCATCTGGAGATAGTCTGCTTCTGCACTGCCCGAGCTTTCTTCGCACCCACGTAACTGATAAAGAGTTGATCATCCACCCAGAACTCTTTTGTACGATCAAGGTAGTACGCCAACGCTCTGTTTGGGTCCAGGCGATGGAGTCTCTCCTCTTCCTTAGAAGGACATGGGGAGGCGTAAAAAGTAGGCAAGGTGATGGATTGGGCTAGATGAAAGGGCATAAACACTTTTAGTAGAAAGAAGGCCCTAGTGCGAAGCACCACTTTGTCAGGATAGATGGAAAGGTAGGGCGGCTAAGATGACAATGGCTGCAACTCACTGACCCTGCAAGCATATGTAATGGCCACAAGGAAGGCTGTTTTCAAAGTGAGAAGCCTGAGAGGACAATTGTGGCGAGGCTCAAAAGGAGAGTACATCAGAAAGGTCAAAACCAAATTCAAATCCCATTGGGGCATAATGAATGGGGAAGTAGGAAACATATGTGTAAGCCTTTAAGGAACCTGTTTACAATAGGGGATTTAAACAAAGAAGGTTGATCAGACAACCTAAAAAAAGTAGAAATTGCAGACAAATAACCTTTGAGAGTGCCAGAGCAGAGCCTTGCTGGGCCACAAAAAAGTATTAACAAGAGAACCTCCGAAAGAGGAGCAGGAAGTGGGTCAACAGATTTGTTTGTGCACCATGCCATAAATCTCTTCCAACAAAAGTTGTATAACATTTTGGTGGAGGTTCACCTGGCTGCCAAGATAATGTTACAGTCTGGGGGAAGGTCAAAAGCTGTCAACTGTCGCTGCTTAATCTCCAAGCAAGAATGCAGAGAGAGGACAGGTTTGGGTGTAGAACCCTCCCCTGGTGCTGGGACAGAAGATCCTCCCAAAGAGGCAGTCTGATTGGAGGATCGATGGCTATGCTCAACAGTTCGGGATACCAGAGTCTCCGTGCCCAGTACACAGCCACAAGGATTACTTGGGCCTGGTCATTCCTGATCTTCTTGAGAACTCTAGGCAGAAGTGGTATGGGCGGAAAGGAGTATAGGAAGCCCGAGTTTGTCTCGAGATGAAAAGCGTCTCTGAGCGATTGCCGCCTTGGAAACTCCAACACGCAAAACTGCTGACATTGCACATTCTCTGAGGAGCCAAACGGATCTAAGACTCTCCCCACTGCTGAAAGAAACCTTGCACCACCTCTGGATGGAGACACTATTCGTGATCCGATAGGCATTTTCGGCTGAATTCGCCTGCTCCGGTGTTCAAAGCCTGCCAGATGTTGAACCAGCAGGGATATGGCTTGATGTTCCAGCCATGTCCAGAGGTGCAGAGCCTCCTGACAAAGGGTCCACGACCCCACTACGCCCGCTTGTTGCAGTACCACATGGCGGTGGACCTTGACAGAGAGATTTCTCGGTGGCATGAATGGACAGGTAGTCTTGAAGGAGAGAGAGTAGCACTTTCAGACTATCTGCAAAACTCACCTGTCTGATGTGATGGATTATCAGTGGAGCAGGTGAAGGCGAATCCTACCTCCGGCACTCCTTCAGTGGGGAGTCAGACTAGGAAGGTTTGGAGACAGCTGCGGGGGAGTAGGAGGGTGGGGAATGGCCAGACTACTAGCTACCTGATCAACAAGGTCGATAGATCCCATGTCCCTGACCACGCAGTCTAGGCAGCATGCATGACACGTTGGTTGGATGGAAATGGACAAAGTTGGGTGCCCCTTCTGTGGCCACAGAAAGGGGCAAAAAGAAGACTGAGCGGGACGAGGGGCTGCCAAGAGGCCCAAGGACTTGGCCATAGCACAAAAATCCATGAAGCACTGGAGCGCTGAGTCCGCTTTCTCTACGAACAGATGGATGCCATCAAAGGGCAGGTCTGGATTGGTTTGGACATCCTCCGAAAAGCCAGACATCTTCAACCAGGCATTGCACCTCGTCGCCACCGAAACAACCGCTCTATCCAGTGAGTCGGACGTGTACATTTCACATCGGATCGTGAACTTCTCTCCCATCAGCAATTGCTTGGGGGTACAGCTCAGGCATCCTCCGGGACCTGTAGCAACACTTGCGCAATGATATTCCACAGTGTGTGGGAATAACGGTCCAAAAGGCATGCAGTGTTCACAGGCTGCAATGCAAGGCAGGCGGAAGAAAAAGAAGGTGGTGGCTTGGATACCCAAGCTCTCAGGGATTGGGTGTTGCGTCAGAAAACTTGGATTAGCCAGAGCAGAGAGATGGTGGCGGGCAATTGTCCTGTTCACAGTAGCCCCAGTGCTGTGTTTGGACCAGGTACCCAGGAGGACATTTGTAAGAGCTGATTTGAATGGGAGCAGGGGTTCGGAGGATGAAGCTCCAGGCTGAAGCACCTCTGTCAGGAGGTTAGTCCTGACTGCCAGTAAAGGCCACTCCAGGTCTAGGACCTCAGCTGCTCTTCGCACCACCATAGAACATGAAGCTCCCTCTTCCGTAGCCAGGGTAGGTGGAGAATGCATGCCAGTGGCTACAGAAGTATCCAGTCGGCTGGCTTCACCCAAGTCTGTATGCCAGTTCATAGGGTCTTGGAGCTGGTATTTCACAGTGTCCAGCGACCCCTCCCATTCTTCACCAAAACCTAGCCCATAGGAAAGAGGTTCAGGATTCGACATAGGAGACAAGACTCCGGCCGGCGTCTGAGTTGGCGTCGCGCGACGCCTATCCGGCTCAGTTTCAGAGTTGGCAGTAAAAATTGGAGTAGTACCTCTCAGGGGCTCGGGCGGCACCAGGAGCGCATGGATCCCTGGGTGCCCCTAGGAGCAGAAGCTGTTTCCATGGAACCCAAAGGGGCCCCTTCTGACTCTGTGGGGCCTATAGGCACGCCAGCAGTGTCAGACTGCCCAAAAATGAGGCGCATGGCTTCATAGAACTCTTTCAATTGGGCAGAGTTCGCTCTGGCTCCCCGGAAACTCAGGGAGGCGCGCGTCTCTGCGATCGCTCATCAAGCATAAATATGATTTTTTCAACTACTTGGACCTAACAGGACCAGATATCGCAAAGACCTGGGCAGATAGCTAATCCGCCCCTGATCTAGTAGAAGCTCTTCACCCCAGTTACTCTATTATTAGACTTGACAGGACTGACAAACAGGGTGGAGGGATAGCATTGTCCATAAAGACAATCTGACTATCTCCACCAAACCAATAGTAATTTACGTCTGTGAAGCTCTTTTTCTCTGCTTCAAAGCTAACCACCACACCTATAAAGCACTATTGCTTTATAGAGACACCTCCCACTCCACTCCTCCCCCACCGCCTCCCACCCCAGTCTCAAAACAAGGTTCCTGGAGTCCGTCCTTTGCGTTAATTTCCTAGAAAGCAGCATCTCTCTCGGAAACCTCACAGTGCTGGGAGGTCTTAACTTCCATACTGAGGATACAAGGATACAAGCAACAGCAACACCACCGCTCTCTGTGACAATCTCCAAAACAATGGGTAAATGCCCCCACTCATGCCACTGGCCATACGCTTGACAGCATTTTTTCTAATTTCATAGGCCTCAAACTAGATGGGAAGTTACCTGGTATGATCAGAGGGTCTTGCATTTTCACTTCCCATTTGAAGGCATCTGAGCCTGCAGTACCCATTAAGCCTCAAACCAAAGTGGTCCAGCCTGGGGAAGGAGTAACTATTTTGAATTAAAGATGACCCTCAAGGCATCTTCACCCTCTCCCTCACCCTCCAGTGATAATCAACACATCCTCAGCCAATTACACAGACTGGCTGGCTCCACACTGCTATAAACAAGTGGGTTTCCCTGAATAAGATGAAAACAACCAGAGCCTGACCGACAGCCCCTTGGTTCTCGGCTAAGCTTAGGGAAATGAAAAAAAGTGCAGGATACAGGAAACACTTTAAAGAGTTCTATACTCTCCAGAGAAAAAAGGCAAACAAACAGCTAATTCTTGAATATAAAAATCTGATCAAATCTGGAAAAAAAAAAAATCCCCCCGGAAAAATGAAATCAGGTGCAAACTCTCCTAGAGCACAGTGTAGAAGCTGTGTAACTCTGCCTGCAGCCCAGGAGTTACCTTCTTCTCAAGATCACTCTTATAGTCTAGGTTCATTTTTTAAAAATAAAGTTGAATCGGTCTACACAGACCTCAGCAACCTAGTCGGCCCAGAACCACCTTTGGTACTCATGGGGGTGCCGATTTTGGGCCAAAACCCCTTTAGTGAGTTTCCCACTATCTCCCCTGCTCGGAGAGCAGAGTTTTTATATCTCACAAAACCAGTTTCTCCATCAGATCCATACCCAGCCAAGATTTTCCGTGAACTGGAGAATGCCATTGTCTGCCCCCTGGCTGCTCTTTTTAACATCATCATGGCAACTGGTGCCTTCCCATCAGATTGGAAAACAGCATCAATTCTTCTGCTTCTAAAAAAAGACTACGATAGACTCTTCGGAAGACAAAAACTATCGCCCAATTTCCTGACTTCCGCTGTTGGTCAAGGTCCTTGGAAGACATCTCAACATTTCTCTGATAGAATACCTGGACCAAAATAATAACTTGGATTATGCACAATTCGGCTCTTATCACAGTGACTGAAGAAATCGGAGATATCTTGGACAAAGGAAAGAAGGCAGTAGTGATCCTTTTGGACTTATCTGCTGCCTTCAACACAGTAGTCACCCAATTCTAAAAAAAATGCCTGGCCGACATCGAATTTCAAGGCTCAGTTCTGACGCTGCAATGCTCTTTTCTTCACGAAAGAGTGCAATTAGTTGCTATGGGGGACTTTACTTCCAAATATTTCACCCTTCCCTGTGGAGTCCCTCAAGGGTCCTCTCTGAGCCCCACTTTACTGAACATTTACATAACCCCTCTTTTGAAACTGATTAGGGATTTTGTTTTCATTAGTTTCATATGTTGATGATACTCAAATCGTGGCCACTATTACCGAAAGCACCAATGAGAATGCCCTATGTTTCAAAAACTGCATGTCAGCAATTATTAACTGGATGAGTTATCATTGCTTAAAACTAAACTTAGATAAAACTGAGGTCCTCATTGTAAGTCTTGATGCATCTTTATGGAGGTCTGACTGATGGCCTCTTTCTTGGACCACCACCTATCCCAATAAGTAAGGCCAGAAATCTTGGTGTTGTTATGGACACCAGACTTGTTTTTTGAGACCACACAAATTAGTTAACATCCTCATGTTTATGGACGCTGAAATTGGTAAAAAAAAAAAAAAAATCTTCCTTTTTTGCCCCACGAATTTCAGAAGACTGGTCACGTTGCTGATCCATGCCAAACTTAATGATTTCAACGCCCTTTATGCTGATGCCCAAATTGGGATCCTAAAGAAAAAGCAAATAATTCAGAATGTGGCTGTACGCCTACCAAAGAACCTGAAAAACAATCCAGTCTCAAAGGCTGCAGAATAACTGCATTAGCTTCCTATCAGTAAAAGAGGTGCCTTTAAATCTCTCTGCATCGCCCATAAAACACTCTGTCAGTATAGCTCAGCCCCCCTGAAAAATAGGATTGCATGGCACTTCCTCGTAATTTTAGATCGTCCACTGCTAAGGAGCTAACCACCCTGAGAATCTTTAAAACATCTTGGGGTGGTAGAAGCCTCTCCCACTATACTGCTCATCTTTGGAACTTATCAGTTCACCTGAGAAACCAGCCTAATTTGCTATCCTTTAGAAACCTCCTTAAAACATGGTTGTTTAGTCTTCCCTAGCTGGGTACATCTCCCTTTTGGCTACTAGATGAAGTCCATCATTTAGGAGACCCGCTCTTTAGTTTTCCTTCTCAGGATATTAAGCATTACTGCCTTCTTTTACCATCACTTAGTCCTAAGTAGAAATCTCTTATCCCAGGCATTAGAGGCAGCACCGAGACGCCCCCGGGCATTTGTTCGCGCTTCATAAATTGATAAACTCAAACTTAGCCTGGGCTCCACAGGAAGAGGCCTAGAATGATGACACGCCCTGGTCTTGTCCGCTGAGGGACGCGGTGAAGTTGAAGAGTGCTTTGACTTCTTCTCATGCTTCGACTTACCCGATCGTCCCGAAGACTTGGAGTGGGGCTACAACGATTTAGGAATCCGTGACCACTCCCGGGACCTTGACTTGCACAGAGCTGAGCGCCAGGCCGCCATCAGCTTCAGGGACCGCTCCCTCTAAACCTTAAGATACATGGTCCAACACTAGGAGCACGACTACAGGTCGTGGTCACACTCCAGGCACCAAAGACACATGTGGTGCAGATGCATCACGAACATCACACAATGACACGACCCACAGGGCTTATACCCGGCCATCCTCAATAATATCCTCGACGCACCAGGAGTAGTAAACTCCACGAAAAATATTCAACAAAAATCGAAAAAAAGCCAGTCAAAGTCACTGAGGGGTAACTCTCCTCGGATCAGCACTAGCTGGCGTAGAAAGAAAAGACCTGGCATCAGCGAATTGGGGTGGCGCCTCTATAGAACCCACAATCATATCTGGCACGGAGGACTCAGACGACTGATGTAACAGTCAATCTACATCACCTTACAGCGCATAGGGGTACTACTCAGAAAATTCGGCGGATCAAGCTGATGCCTGGGTGAAACACAAAGGTAAGGAATCTGCAGCTAGAACTCTCAATCAAATAAGAGGCCACTCCACAGAATGATGAGGTGGGAGCAGTGAGTAATATGCAGATAGAATATCCACCAGAAAGAGCGTTCCCAATGGTAACTTGCTCCTCCGAAGGATATTTATGACCCCAGATTCCTTACCTTAATAAATATCAAAGAAGTACCTCCCAAGGTAAAGCGTCTGGGAATGGGCTGAGACAAAGTTGTGCAAGACTAAGCAGACTTAATGTCCTTCCCAGTGGACCTTGCTGTCAAGGCAGCAGCACTACGTGAACGTACAAACTGATTCCCACATTGCAGTCTGGCAGATGTCAAGCGAGGGTACTCCACGTGCTAGCGCAATAGAAGGCGCCTTAGTCCCGGTGGAATGGGCACTCAGACCTTCCAGAGGCTGCTTCCTGGCCAGTGCTTAGTAGATCTTAATACAGAGGAATACTCTCCTCAACAAGGTCCTGTTCTTCACAGCTTTCCCTTTTATGCTCTAAGGAACCCCCAAAAAAGCTGACCGCAACACTCCATCGTCCTTGGTATAATCAATGTAAAAGCTTAATGCTCTCTGGGAGGTCCAGCTGATGGAGCCGCACTTCCTCTTTAGAAGGGAAGGAAGAGCAAAGACCACTAATAAATTTATGTGGAAATGAAACACTATTTTTGGTACGAATGCCACCTGAATCGTCAAGACCAACTTACCAGGAAAAAGGTGCTGTAGGGAGACTGCACTGAAAGTGCCTAACATTCACTCATGGGATGACCTAACAATCACAATGAAGAAGACAGTCTAAGGTCAGGAGATGCAGCGAACAGCTATGCACGGACTCGAAGGACGTACAAACAAGAAATTACACAACCGAGTTAAGTTCCCACTGTGGCATCACAAACGTTTTTGCAGGGAACATGTGTGTCACACCTTCAATAAATCTCATTACAACATCTGATTTAAAATAATGACGGTTGGTCCGGAAAAGGTAGAAAGGGCCCACAAATAACCTCTAAAAGTGCCCACTGCAATGCCCCGCTAGGCCAAAGATAAAAGAAACAAAAGAATGTCTAACAGCTTTGCTTGTAAGGGATCAGTAGTGTGAGTACCACACCAGGCCACAAATTTGACAGTACATGGCATGAATGGATTTCAAGGAAGGGTGCCTGGTGGAAAAGATGACATTCACTACCTCAGGCAGCAGATCATACAAATTCAGCTACCCCAACTCAATCTCCAAGCAAGTAAGTGTGGATTGAGCAGATATGGGTGATGTACCCTGCCCTGCTGCTGCGACAGGAGGTCCTTGTGAAGTGGCAGTCTGATTGGAGGACATATACTCATGCCCAGGCGTTCAGGATACCACACACTTCTGGCCCAATCCAGAGCCATTAAGATGGCCATTCCTGATGTTTTTCAGAACTCGAAGCAGTAGTACAGGAGCCCTGTGTTTCATTTTAGCCAGAATGCATCTCCTAACAAGTGTTTTTGAGAAAACAACGTGCAAAACGTTAGACACTGCACATTCCCAACAGTGGTGGAAAACGGAGTCAAGGCTTTTCCAACTGTTGAAGGATGCAGTGTGTCAGTTCAGGATTCAAGGAACATGGCAGGTGGTTTGGAATCAGGAACATGCACTGGCAAGTTCAACGACCGCCAGAGGCAAGGGAGCCTCCCGACAGAGGACCCTGGACCCCATTCCATCCTGTTTGCTGCAGCACCACATTGCAGTGGTGTTGTTCATGAGAACCTGCACCAGCCTCCCCTTGATGAATGGCAGGCAGGCTTTCAGTGGAAGACGAATAGCTCGCAACACCAGTAGACTCATGTGGAGCCGCCCTTCTGCTGGAGAGCGGATGCCTCCAAGATGACCTACCAAGCCCAGCAGGGACATGTCGGTCACCACTGTCTACTCCGGTTGGGGAAAGGAAATGGGCCTGACGCTGGACCAATCGCATTCAAGCCCCTGCATATCTCAAGGCGTCTCCTTCCAAAGCTGGATGGCATTGGTCAGCTTGCCCTGATGCTGGGCCCATTGGAACTTCAAATTCCATTGCAGAGTCTGCATGTGCCACTTCGTATAACCGATATGGAGGATGCAGGAGGCCAAGAGGCCACAAAGTTGCTCTCAGTGTGATCCAGGATCAAGACAAACATCAGGATCTTAGCCGAATGTAATGGATATGTTACGGTGGAGGGAAAGTCCTGAACTTCACTGTGTCTAAGATTCCTGCAATGAATGGAAACCTCTGCAAAGGTGTTGGATGGGACTTCTGCTTCTTGATTGTGAACTCCAATGATCTCAAGAGGTTCCTCATCATCCAGAGGTGGTCCATGGCTGACTATGGCAAACTCATTTTCAACAATTAATGGTTGAGGTGCTGGAATATTGGTATCCTTGACATCTGAAGATGGGCAGCGACCACTGCCATCACTTTTGTGAACACCTGAGGGACACTGGTGAGGCCGAAAGGGAGCACTGAAAACTGAAAATGATTCTTGGCCTACCCTGAAGCTCAGATTTAGTCTGTGGGACTGCAGGACTGATATATGAAACTACGGGTCCTGCTAGTCCACGACAACCATCCAGTCACCCAGGTCCAGAGGAATCTTGGGGAACACATCTTTGTAAGTTGACAAAGGGCAACACTAGTACCAAATGTCCTTCCTAGACAGTCCGTAGTATCCTGCACAGAAGACATACTTGGCTGCGTCCCATCCATCATGGATTGCCTGGTTCAGAGGCCCCAAAGTCTTCTCAGACCATCAGCAAAATCTTGCTTGCCATGCCCTAAATGGCATGTGTGTAGTGAGCCCAGCAAACAAATGACATTTACAGAGTGCAGTGCCATATTGGCCAAACAAAAACAAGTTTGCCAAAAGCATCAATCCTCTTAGACTCCATATCCAAATGGGAGCTTGGAAATGAGTTAGGGCAGTGATAAACCTTTTGACTTCTGTGGACCCCCACTTAATCATTACTGGAACTTGGGGACCCCCAGCGAATCATAAGTGGGATCCAGTGACCCCCCACTGAGACATTACAGAAAGCACCCAGGCCTAAACATTTTTAAATGATTTGAACCGCTGAACAATAAAAAAAAAAATAGAAACAAATACACAAATGATTCAATATTTTATTTAATTCATAAACAAAAAATAAATACATTTTAATTTTAATGGGAAGGTTGGAGCTTTTCTAAATTCAAGTGTGTCCATATTATAATCTGTTTGATGCATTTGCACTGCTCTCACGAATCAATCTGAGGATACTAACTTAATTTTTAACCTCCAATATCAAATTCCTGCACATTTACAGAACATCTTTTACATTTTCCTTCGTTATTATTTATATACTTTATTATTCTGCTCATATTATTTAATTTCCTAAGCAATCGTGGATGTTTCGAATAGGCTTAGCAAACCCACAGGGGTCCCCAGACCATATGTTAGGGTTCACCTTGCTGACTGAGGGCTGTACAATGAGTTCCTGGAGCAGGTTGCTTGGTGAGAAAATCCAGGTTACCAGGCCCACTCTGTATTGTCTGGATACATGCCTATTCACAGGCGGGCAAGAACAAAGCTTCCACCAAGTGGCCAACCAAGTATAAACGAGGAGATTGTTAAAAGGAAGTAATGGCTCAGAAGTCACCACACCAGGCTGCAAAATCTCCATCAGAACATTTGTTTTTAGTCTCAACTAGGGGTAGATGCAATTATTGTGCCCCAGCTGTCCTCTGGACCACAGCACATGAGGCACTCTCTTCTGTTAGTAGCTCAAACGGTGAGTCAATCACTTAATCATGTGAGGTGTTAAGCCCACTAGCATTTTGTAAATCAATGTTTAAGGCTTCATCAACATAATGAGGTAGGAGCAATATGTCATAATTATCATCATCAACAAAGAGGTGCCCCCTACTATGGAATAGGACTAGAGTCAGAACCAAAGAGATAATTGAACCTATGCTGGTAGGTGTGACTCAGCAGAGGCAGGTGGTTAGATTCAGGTTGCATGATGAATGGTTGCACTTATGTTATTTCATTGCACTGTATCTCTAATCTAGATCTGTCTGGCTTGAGATGATGTTGGTTCATCCTCTGGCACCAGTGACATCAGCACCAGTGGTGGAATAGCGGGGACAGGCGTAGACTTCTGGGCCAGACTACAAGTTTGTACCAGTGTCAGTATGGACCCTGTAATGGGTTGCAAGTGGTCAGACGGAGCCAGGCATGCACCAGCTAGGAGTAATCAGGTTGCAGTCCCTGTGATTCCAGTGGGTCTGAAGGCGCACCAGAAACCCACCCAAAATTTGCAACATAGCCTCCTTGAAGGCCTCACTCTATATGTAGTACACGTGTGTAATCGTGTCCCCGCACTCACAAAGTCCGTGGAAATTGCCGTGAACAATGTGGGGGCACCTTGGCTAGTGCCAGGGTGCCCTCACACTTAGTAACTTTGCACCTAACCTTCACTAAGTGAGGGTTAGACATATAGGTGACTTATAAGTTACTTAAGTGCAGTGTAAAATGGCTGTGAAATAACGTGGACGTTATTTCACTCAGGCTGCAGTGGCAGTCCTGTGTAAGAATTGTCTGAGCTCCCTATGGGTGGCAAAAGAAATGCTGCAGCCCATAGGGATCTCCTGGAACCCCAATACCCTGGGTACCTAGGTACCATATACTAGGGGATTATAAGAGTATCCCAGTGTGCCAATCAGAATTGGTAAACTTAGTCAATAGCCTGGAGTGACAATTTTAAAAGCAGAGAGAGCATAAACACGGAGGTTCTTGTTAGCAGAGCCTCAATGATACAGTTAGGCACCACACTGGGGACACATACAGGGCACAACTTATGAGCACTGGGGGTCCTGGCTAGCAGGATCCCAGTGACACATGTAAAAACAAACATACATACAAGTTAAAACAAATGGGGCTAACATGCCAGGCAAGATGGTACTTTCCTACACAACCCCCCCACACCCCAAACGAGGGACAATAAGGCTAACCTTGCCCAGATGAGTCTTCATTGTCGAAGTGGAAATATCTGGAGAGTCCATCTGCACTGGAGTGGGTACTCCCAGGTCTATGTTCCACTGTATAGTCCATTCCCTGTAGGGAGATGGACCACCTCAACAATTTAGGGTTTTCACATGTGTTTTAGCCAAAGTAGAGGTTTGTGGTCTGTCTGAACAATAAAGTGAGTACCAAACAGGTATGGTGTCAACTTTTTCAATGCCCAGACCACAGCAAAGGCCTCCCTCTCTAGGGCAGACCAACGCTTTTCTCTAGGGGTCAACCTCCTGCTGATAAAAGCAACAGGTTGATCCTGGCCCTCAGTATTAAGCTGTGATAGCACTACCCCAACCCCCAATTCAGAAGCATCAGTCTGGACTATGAACGTTTTGGAGTAGTAAGGGCTTTTTAGGACAGGTGCAGAGCACATGGCCTGTTTGAGCTCATCAATAGCTTTTTGACAGCTAGCTGTCCACAATACCTTTTTAGGCATCTTCTTACTAGTGAAGTCATTAAGAGGAGCTGCTATGGAGCCATAATTCTTGATGATCCTCCTATAGTACCCTGTGAGGCCTAAAAAGGCTCTCACCTGGGTTTGAGTTGTAGGGGGAGCCCATTCCATAATGGTCTGGATCTTCCCCTGTAGTGGTGCAATCTGTTCCCCACCTACCAGGTGGCCCAGATAAACCACTTCCCCCTGCTCTATCTGGCACTTTGAGGCCTTGATAGTGAGGCCTGCCTTTTGCAGGGCCTCCAAAACTTTCCACAGGTGGACCAGGTGATCATCCCAGGTGGAGCCAAAGACAGCTATATCATCCAGATATGCTGCACTAAAAGCTTCCAACCCTTGCTGGACTGTGTTCACCAAACTTTGAAAAGTGGCAGGTGCATTTTTCAGACCAAAGGGCATCACAGTGAATTGATAGTGCCCTCCAATGGCTGAAAATGCAGTTTTGGGTTTAGCATCTTCTGATAATTTAATCTGCCAATACCCTGCAGTTAAATCAAAAGTGCTTAGATACTTGGCAGAAGCCAGTGTATCTATCAGCTCATCTGCCCTGGGTATAGGGTGAGCATCTGTCTTGGTTACTTGGTTGAGCCCTCTATAGTCAACACAAAACCTCATCTCTCATTTACCATCCTTACTGTGAGGTTTTGGGACAAGCACCACTGGGATAGCCCATGGGCTTTCTGAAGGCTCAATCACTCCTAAGTCTAACATTTTCTGAACCTCTTGTTTAATGCAGTCTCTGGCATGGTCAGGCTGCCTATAAATTAGGTAAACTGTCTCCAGTATTGATTGTATGCTCACCTGGTATCAGTGAGAAGAGTTCAGAAAACTGACTTAAAGATTTATACAGTTATCTTTCTGCTCAGCAGTAAGACGATCTGCCAGTACTACTCCCTCCACTAAGCCATCAGCTTCAGTGGTGGTGAAGAGATCAGGGAGAGGGTCACTCTCTTCTTCCTGTCCCTCATCAGTTGCCATGAGCAGGGTGAGATCAGCCCTGTCATAGTAGGGTTTTAGGCGGCTGACATGGAGTACCCTAAGGGGATTCCTGGCAGTGCCCAGGTCTACCAAGTAGGTAACCTCACCCTTTTTCTCAACAATTAGATGGGGTCCACTCCATTTGTCCTGGAGTGCTCTTGGGGCCACAGGTTCCAATACCCACACCTTCTGTCCTGGGTGGTACTGGGTCAGGACAGCCTTCTGGTCATGCCATTGCCTTTGCAGCTCCTGGCTGGCCTGAATATTTTTACTGGCATTTTTCATGTACTCAGCCATTCGTGATCTTAGGCCAAGTACATAATCCACAATGTACTGTTTAGGAGCTTTTAAAGGTTGTTCCCAACCCTCCTTAACAAGTACAAGGGGACCTCTCACATGGTGCCCAAAGAGGAGTTCTAAGGGGCTAAAGCCCACTCCTTTTTGGAGTACCTCCCTGTAAGCAAAAAGGAGGCAAGGTAACAGGACATCCCATCTCCTTCTGAGTTTTTCAGGGAGTCCCATTATCATACCTTTGAGAGTTTAATTAAACCTCTCAACCAGACCATTTGTTTGTGGATGATAAGGAGTAGTGAACTTGTATGTTACACCACACTCCTTCCACACTGCTTTGAGGTATGCAGACATGAAGTTACTACCTCTGTCTGATACCACTTACTTAGGAAGCCCACCCTGGAAAAGATTCCTCGGAGGGCCTTTGCCACTGCAGGAGCTGTAGTTGTCCTTAAGGGGATGGCTTCAGGGTACCTAGTGGCATGGTCCACTACCACCAGGATAAACCTATTGCCTGAAGCTGTTGGAGGGTTAAGGGGGCCAACTATGTCAACCCCTACCCTTTCAAAGGGCACCCCAACCACAGGAAGTGGAATTAAGGGGGCCTTTGGAGTTCCACCAGTCTTACCACTGGCTTGGCAAGTGACACAAGAGCGACAAAAAGTTTTTGTGTCCTCTGACATATGAGGCCAATTAAACAGGGGAACAAGTCTGTCCCAAGTTTTACTTTGGCCCAAATGCCCAGCCAAAGGAATGGCATGTGCCAAGATAAGAAGAAACTCTCTGCACTGCAAACAGATGACCAATGTCCTGGCAGCTCCAGGTTTAGGGTCCCTTGACTCACTATACAGGACGTTGTCTTCCCACTACACCTTATGGCTATCACGGACACTCCCATTCTGCTGTTTGACAGCTTGCTGTCTCAAACCCTCTAGTGTGGGACAAGTCTGCTGTGCCACACTCAGCTCTTCCCTAGCAGGCCCCCGTGCACCCAAAAGCTCAGCAGTGTCTGCTGCCAGCTCATCTGGTGTAGGTTCTGCAAAGGGAGAGGATTCCTCTTCCTCAAAAGGGGAATCTTCTGGTGAGGGAGGGATAGTGGGCAAGGATTTACCCTTCCTACCCCTAGCTTTTGGGGGCACGTGGTCCATTGTTCCAGGATCCAAGTTTCCCTGTCCTTTTTGCTTTTTGGCCTGAGCCCTTGTCATAGCTGAGGTCTCCAAATCATTGCCTAGTAAGCAATCTACAGCTACTTCAGTGGCTACCACAACTTTATTTGGACCAGTAACCCCCCCCCCCCCCCAAGTTGAGATTCACAACAGCCATGGGGTGGCTAAGTGTGTTATTGTGAGCATAAGTCACTTGGTACTGCTGACCAAGTAGGTGTTGATCAGGGTGAACCAGTTTCTCTATAACCATAGTTACACTGGCTCCTGTGTCCCTGTAGGCCTCAACCTCAACACCATTAATTAGGGGTAGTTGCTTGTACTTACCCATATCAAGGGGACAAGCAAACAAGGTGGCAAAGTCAATGCCACCATCAGAGACTAAAACAGCCTCTGCCTCCCAAACAAGACCAACCCCAACTACACTGCCAATAGTGAGCCCAGCTACACCCTTGGATTGGCTATTTGTAGTAGACTTCCCACCACCACTGCTATTACTAGGGGCACTAGAGGTTGCAGTTGTGGTAGTGGGAGCCTTGGTGTTTTTCTTTTAACAAGTGGCAACAAGAGGATTTGGACCCACCACCCCAGAGGATTTTTGTGGGCCAGATGAAGACTTAGAATGTTTTTTATTTTTGTCCCCACCCTTGCCAGAAGACTTACCATCCTTCTTACCATCCTTGTCACCACCTGTATGAACTTTTCTGTTCACTCTTGTTCTGACCCATTTGTCTGCCTTCTTTCCCAAGTCTTGGGGATAGGTCAGATCTGAGTCTACTAAGTACTGGTGCAACAAATCAGACACACAATTGTTCAAAATATGCTCTCTCAGGATTAGATTATACAGGCTTTCATAGTCACCACTGCCATGTAACCAACCCTCCAAGACCTTCACTGAACAGTCTACAAAGTCTGTCCAGTCTTGAGAGGACTCTTTTCTGGTGTCTCTGAACTTCCTGGATTGTTCAGTGGTTAAGCCAAATCCATCCAAGACTGCATCCTTCAAAACTTTGTAATTGTTAGCATCACTTTCTCTGACAGTAAGGAGCCTATCCCTACCCTTGCCAGTGAAAGATAGCCACAAGATAGCAGCCCACATCCTTTGAGGGACCAACTGTACCCAATTGCTCTATATTCAGCCCACAGCTAGGGTCAGAGTGGGGGGCATTGTGTTCAGTTGATTTTCGCTGCATCGTGGTAGCCGGCAGGGGTGCCCCTTGTCTCCCCTGCTGTTCGCTTTGGCCACAGAGCTTTTGGCTTGTCTCCGAGAGGCCTTACAGGGATGGGGCATACAGGCTGGTGAACGCACTTGTGATATACCTGTACTGCAATGACACCCTGCTTTATTGGAGACACCCTAAATATTCAGTCCCCATTCTCTTGGCGCTTATGACTGAGTTTGGTGAATTATCTGGTCTTAATGTTAACCTGCTAAATATAGGCTGTTCCCCATGGAAGACCTGGATGGCCGACCCTCGCCGTTCTCCCTCAGATGGACATCCCCCAGGTAACTGATAACATGAGATACTTTGGAATCAGGCTGACTCGCGGCGCACTCTGTTTTGGGGACCTTAATAGGGGCAGAGTACTGGAGAAACTGAAATCATCCATAACATTTTCGAACACTCTGCCCCTATCACTAATGGGTAAAGTGGCATTAGTTTAAATGATTGTATTGCCCCAGTGCCTATATATATTTCAGGGGGCACTATATGAGACACCCAGGAAGGTAGAAAAATTAATTATTGAGTTATTATGGGCATCTGGGAGAAAATGGGTTAGCCTTTCGACACTCCGGTGAATCTGAGGTAGAGGGAGACTTGAGCAGCCTCATTTGGAGCTACATTACTTCGCTGCACAGCTGCAGCATGCAGTACAATGGTTTGCTGACAATGAGAATTGGGAAACACACTTGCCTTACCTTTCCTTACCTGAGATCTTCATGATGGGCTGGAGTCCCGGCCATGGCACCTGCTGTGATCTAACAGGTCTGGGTGACATGAGAGCATGCTGGTAAAGGGCTGCTGCACCGGGAGCCCTTTGCTTTCGATATGGCTATATGGGCTGTTCGGCCCATCACCCAGATAGCCAGACCAATGTCTGTGGTCTGGTGGCGCGAGTGAAGTTGGGAAACTCAATCAATCAGAGTATTTGTAAAGCGCACTGAGGGGGGTTGCTACTGCTCGAACAGCCATGTCTTGAGATGTCTCCTGAAGGTAAGTAGGCCCTGTGTCTGACGCTGGTAGGTGTGAACAGTGGCAAAGGCAAGGTCGGCGGAGCCAAGCTGTTGGGTCGGGGTGTAGAAGGAGAGCGGTCTGTTGAGGTATTCTGGTCCGGTGTTATGCAGTGCCTTGTGAGCGTGGGTGAGGAGTCTGAACGTGATTCTTTTGTTGACCAGGAGCCAGTGTAGGTCTCTCAGGTGGGCTGTGATGTGGCAGTGGATGTCCAGGATGAGGCATGCGTAGGCGTTCTGTATGCGTTGCAGTGTCTTCTGGAGCTTGGCCGTGGTTCCTCCGCAAAGGGCATTGCCATAGTCCAATCTGCTGCTTTCGAGGGCTTGGCTGACCGTCCTTCTGGTTTCAGTGGGGATCCATTTGTAGATCTTACGAAGCATGTGGAGGGTGCTGAAGCAGGAGGGGGAGATGGCGTTGACTTGCCGGGTCATTGATAGTGAGGAGTCCAGGATGAATCCCAGGTTGCGTGCATGGTCGGTGGGTATCCGTGCGGTTCGCAGTGTGGCAGGCCACCAGGAGTCGTCCCATGAGAAGGGGGTGGAACTGAAGATAAAGACCTCAGGTCTTGTCGGAATTCAGTTTCAGGCAGCTGTTCTTCATCCATTCGGCGGTAGCCTTTATTCCTTCGTGGAGGTTGGTCTTGGCGATGGCAGGGCCCTTGGTGAGGGAGAGGATCAGCTGGGTGTCATCGGCGTATGAGATGATGTTGAGGGGGTGCGATCAGGCGATGTTAGCGAGTGGAGCCATGTAGACTTTAAAGAGGGTTGGGGCTGAGGGACGATACCTGGGGTACGTCGCAGATGATTCTGGTGGCTTCAGAGCAGATTGGAGGGAGGCGGACTCTCTGAGTTCTGCTGGTGAGGAAGGAGGTGATCCAGTCCAGGGCTCTGTTGCGGATTCCTGCGTTCATAAGGCGTGTGCATAGGGAGTGGTGGCAGACTGTGTCGAACGCGGCTGAGAGGTCCAGGACGATGAAGGCCGCAGCTTCGCCGTTGTCAAGTATGGTGCTAATGTCATCAGTGGCGGCAATGAGGGCGGTTTCGGTACTGTGGTTGCTGCGGAATCCAGATTGGGACGGGTCCACAGTGTTGTCCTCCTCGAGGAAACGGGTCAGTTTTTTGTTGACAGTTTTCTCTGACTTTTGCCGGGAAGGGGAGCAGGGAGATGGGAAGGAAGTTCTTGAGGCCCTTTGGGTCTGCCTTGGGTTTCTTGAGGAGGGCGTTGATCTTGGCGTGTTTCCAGCTCTCCGGGAAGGTGGTGGTCTTGAAGGAACTGTTGATGATCTTCTGTAGTTGGGGTGTGATGACTGAGCTTGCTTTGTTGAAGATGTGGTGAGGGCAGGGGTCGGATGGTAAACCGGAGTGGATGGTGTTCATGATTTTGATGGTGTCGTTGCCGTGGGTCAAGGAGAATAGGAGGCTAGTGGGTGGTGAGACTGTGGTGTCGGTGGTTGGTGGGGGTGGTCTGAGTACTGAAGCGGTCATGGATGTCTGCGATCTTGCGGTAGAAGAAGGTGGCTAGGGAATCGCAGAGGTCTTGTGATGGCGGGATGTCGATGTTGGAGCTGTGGTTGGAGAGCTCCTTCACGATGTGAGCTCCTTGTAGCTGTGTGCTTTGTTGTCAATGAGTTCTTTGAAGGCGGTTCTCTTGGCGGTTCGGATGAGTTGGTGGTGTCGGCGCATGGCGTTCTTGAAGGCTGTGTGGTTGTCCAGTGTCTGATCTTGGCGCCACTTCTTTGAGTTTTTGGCATGTTTGCTTGGATTCTTGGAGGTCTGCAGAGAACCAGAAGGGCTTTCTGTCTGTGCGTCTGTTGTACAAGTTACTTACCTTCAGTAATTAAATATCTGGTAGAGACATATTCTAGTGGCAGATTCCTTACCTTAGAATTTCTCCCAGGCGTCAGACTGGATCTGGAGATTTTTCTTCGAGCAATACCCTTGCGTCTGTAGGTGGCGTCAGTCGACTTCACGGGCATCATTGGCATTGTAGTCGCCGTGATGAAGTCGGGAGTAGTAAATAGAGGCCGCTCTCGCGCAGTGAGGTCAGTTTCTTTTAACGACTTTCCACGCCAAAGCGCAGAGCCGCTAAGAACACTGAGATTGGTGCGCCAGAGCTAAGGACCTGAAAGGGGGAATCCCTGTCCCTAGAAATCAGCTCACAAGCAAGGAGGATGGGCGGGCGGTAACTAGAACATGTCTCTAGCAGATATTTCATTACAGAAGGTTAGTAACTTGTACATCTGACAGAGACTTCTAGTTGCAGATTCCTTACCTTAGTATAGATACCCAAGCAATGACATCCTCGGTGGTGGGCTGCGAATCAAGATCATACTAGGAAGTCCTGCAGGACCGAATAACTATAGTAGCCGCCCCGACGGACCTGTCTGTCCAGACATTAGTGCTTAGCAAACGTGTGCAGGGATGCCCACGTAGCTGCCTGGCAGATATCCAGGACAGGAACTCGGCGTGCTAACGCTGTGGAAGCAGCAGTTGCTCTGGTGGAATGAGCATGCAAGCCCTCAGGAGGTTGAATCTTTGCTGAAGTGTAGCACATTTTGATGCAAAGAAGCACCCATTGAGAGATGGTACGCTTTTGCACCACCTTCCCTTTTTTCGCACCCACATACCTAACGAAGAGTTGATCATCCACCCGGAAATCTTTAGTACAATTGAGGTAGAACGCCAACCCTCTTTTTGGGTCCAGACGGTGGAGTCTCTCCTCCTCATGGGAAGGATGTAGGGGTGCGTAGAAAGTAGACAGAGTGATGGACTGGCCTACATGAAAGGGTGTAACCACCTTGGGAAGGAAGCCCTAGCGCGCAACACTACTTTTTCAGGGTGCACAGTATGGAGGTTTTGAGAAAAGGGCCTGAAGCTCACTCACCGTGCGAGCAGAGGTGACAGCAACAAGAAAGATAGTTTAGAATGTCAGGAGCCGCAAGGGACAATTATGCATTGGCTCAAAGGGAGTACACATCAAGATTAAGGTCCCAATGAGGCATGATAAATGGAGTGGGAGGAAATAAATGGGGGCGTCCTTTTAGGAATCTACTCACAATAGGAGATTTAAAGAGTGAAGGCAGAAAGAATGAACCTCGGATAGAGGGGCAGAAAGGGGATCAACAGATTTGTTGGTACACCATGCCACAAATTTATTCTAACGACAGACGTATACAGTTTTGGTTTATGGACGCCTGGCTGCCAAGATAACATCGCAGACTTTGGGTGGAACTGCAAAAGCCATCAACTGTCGCCGCTCAATCTCCACGCATGAAGGCGGAGGTTGGACAGGTTCGGGTGAAGAACCGTCCCCTGTTGTTGCGACAGAAGATCCACCCGAAGAGGCAGTCTCAGTGGAGGATCGATGGACATGCTCAATAGCTCTGGATACCAAACTCTCTGGACCTAGTCCGGAGCCACCAAGATGACTTGGGCCCGGTCGTTCCTGATTTTCTTGAGAACTCTGGGCTGAAGAGGTATAGGCGGAAAGGCATAACGGAGGCTGGAGTTCCACTCGAGACGAAAAGCATCTCTGAGCGAGTGCCGCCTTGGAAACTCCAACGCACTAAACAGCTGACATTGCGCGTTCTCTGTGGAGGCGAACAGATCTAAGCAAGGCTCTCAACACTGCGGAAAGAGATCTTGCGCCACCTCCGGAGACGCCATTCTCGATCGGCTGTGCATCGTTGGGTGAGTTCGTCCGCTCTGGCGCTGAGGGACCCCGCCAGATGTTGAACCATCAGGGTATTGCCCTGATGTTCCAGCCATGTCCAGAGGCATAGTGCCTCCTGACAAAGGGTCCAGGACCCTACTCCGCCCTGTTTGCTGCAGTACCACATGACGGTAGTATTGTCCGTGAACACCTGCACCACTTTCCCTTTGAGAGAGGGAAGGAATGCTTTCAATGCAAGCTTGATCGCACGGAGCTCCAGAAGACTGATATGGAGCCCAGACTCCGCCTCTCCCATGTGGCTGCTCCAACCCAGAAGTGACGCATCTGATCTGGTTGGGGAAGAGGGGGATCTGCCGTGGACCCAATGCGGACTCGAAAGCCACCACTGCAGGTCTTTCGCAGTCCCCTCCGAGATCTGGACCATGTCGGAGAGATTCTCCTGATGCTGCGCCCACTGGAACTTCAGGTCCCTCTGCAGAGGCGCATATGCCATCTGGCACGTGTTACTAACAGGATGCACTAGGCCATGAGGCCCAGCAGCCTCAAAGTCAGTCTCACCAAAACCCAAGACCAAGGTTGAAATATCAGAATCATAGTCTGAATGTCTTGGACTCGCTTTTCGGGAGGATAAGCCTGAAACTGCACTGTGTCCAGAACAGCTCAGATGAAAGGGGACGTCTGAGAGGGAGTCAGGTGTGACTTCGGCACATTTATAGTGAACCCCAGCGTGTGCAGGAGGTTCGCCATAGTCTGAGGGTGGGAGACGACTTTCTGGGGCGGGTCCGCCTTCAACAGCCAGTCGTCGAGGTAGGGGAAGACTGAGACTCCTAACCTGCGCAGATGAGCTGCAACCACCGCCATCATTTTCGTGAACACCCGAGGGGCGCTGGTAAGGCCGAAGGGGAGCACGGTAAACTGAAAGTTCTTGTGACCTACCACAAATGGTAGGTAACGTCTGTGGGCAGGCAGGATGAGGGTGTGGAAATAAGCGCCCTGCAAGTCCAACGCTACCATCCAGTCTCCTGGGTCCATGGCAAACAGAACCTGAGCCAGGGTGAGCATTCTGATTTTCTCCTTATAGAGGAAGTAGTTTAGGTCCCTAAGGTCTAGGATAGGATGCAAGCCCTTGTCCTTTTTTGGTATCAGAAAGTAGTGGGAATACCAACCACAACCTACTTCTGGCAACCACGACCTTTTCTATAGCTCCCTTGGCCAAGAGAGCAGCGACTTTCTGGTGGAGAAGTGCCAAATGATCCTCTGGAAGGTGACTGCAGGATGGAGGCATATTTGGTGGAGCAGATTCGAAAGGGAGGGAGTAGCCCTTTCGAACTATCTGCAAAACCCACCTGTTTGTGGTGATGTTTTCCCAGTGGGGCAGGTGATGGCGAATCCTGCCACCAACTGGACGGGAGTGAGGGGACAGACTAGGAGGATTTGGAGGCTGCAGCGGAGCAGAGGTGGACTGGGCAGACCTCTGGTTCCCTGTCCCACAGCCACGTCGAATTCCGTGTCCCCGGCCAGGCAGAGGCTGAACAGCATGGGTGGCACGGTGGAGGACGTGACAGGGAACCCCTTCCGTGGCCATGAAAGGGGCGAAAAGCAGACTGGGGGGGGAAGGGGCAGAGGAACGACCGAGGGACTGAGTCGTAGCCTGGGAATCCTTGAATCTCTCCAAGGCAGAGTCTGCTTTGTTTCCGAATAGACGTGAGCCATCAAAGGGCATGTCCATGAGTGACTGTTGGACATACCCAGAAAAACCATAAGTACGCACCCAGGTGTGGCATCGTATGGCCACCGTCGTAGCAACCGATCTGCACAGAGAGTCGGTCGGGTCCAGCCCACACCGGATTGTGAACTTTGCTGCATCTCTCCCATCGTTTACAGCATGGGAGACAGTAGCACAGGCCTCCTCCGGTATCTGCGGCAGGACTTGCGCAACCGTATCCCACAAAGAGTGGGTATAGAGGCCCAAAAGGCATGTGGTGTTCAGACCGCAGCGCAAGACTGGGGGAAGAAAATAACTTCTTGCCAAACTGTTCCAGCCTTTTGGATTCCCTGTCTGGGGGTGCGGTGCGGTGTTGGGACAGGAATTTAGTGTCGTTCGGAACGGCCCGATGGCGGATTGCGATAGTCCTATTCACAGGAGCCGCTGTGTTGGGTTTGGACCAGATACCCAAAAGGACATCGGTGAGGGCTTCATTAAACGGCAAAAGGGGTTATGAAGTAGAAGCCCCAGGCTGAAGCACCTACATCAGGAGATTAGACCTGACCTCAGCAGTGGGAAGCTCAAGACCAACGACCTCAGCTGCCCTACTGACCACCATACCATAAGTTGCTCCCTCCGCCGTAGCCATGCTAGGAGGAGACAGCATGCCAGCGTAAGGAGAAGTATCCAGACCACTGGCTGCGCCAAATTCCTTAGCCCAGTCCATAGAAGGGTAATTCTGGTGTTCATAAGGGTCCAGGGACCGCTCCAATCCCTCCCTATATTCGTACCCACGCTAGGAGGAGACAGCATGCCAGCGTAAGGAGAAGTATCCAGACCACTGGCTTTGCCAAATTCCTGAGCCCAGTCCATAGAAGGGTAATTCTGGTGTTCATAAGGGTCCAGGGACCGCTCCAATCCCTCCCCATATTTGTACCCATAAGAAAAAGGGTCCGAATCCGACCTGGGGCGAATAGGCCCCATTGAAGTTAAAGGCGGCGTTGGCCGACGCTGCTCCGACTCCGAGTCGTCGGGGATAAGAATTGGTTTAACGTTGATAGTGGGCACTATCGACGTCGGGAGCGTCGACCATCGACTCGGCGCTGGGGAAGGTCTCAAGGGTGCGACCGGCACCGGTGCAGGTCTGCGCGTGGACCCGGAGGTGACCACGGTGGTCGGAGCCAAGGCCGCCGACGCGGAACCCAAAGGCCCCTCAGCCAAACTCCTTGGGCCCGAAGGAGCCGTATCAGGGTCGGACTGCCCAAAGATGAGGCGCATGGCCTCATAAAACTCTTTAAGCTGGACGGGGTTGATCTGGGAAACTCGGTGAAGCGCGGAGCTGACCCAGACGCAGGCTCTGAGGACGGAGGCCTTGTGCGTGGACGCTCCTCCCGTGTCGTGTCAGCCGAGCATCGGGCGAAGTCAGAGAGCGATGGGATATTTTCGACGACTTCTTCTTACCTTGACCTGAGGATTTGGAAGAAGACGAATGGTGATTAGTCCGCCAGAAGCTTTAGGGACTGCTCCCTCAAAGCCTTCAGGTGCATGGCCCGGCACTCTGAGCACAACTTCGGGTCATGGTCGCGCTCGAGACACCACAGACAAACCCGATGAGGATCCGATGACTGTCCTCGCACAGCTTGAAACCGGTATTCGGGGACATCCTCGACGCACCAAATTTCACACAAAAACTCCACAAAACGGTCGAATTTGGTCAAAAATAGACCAGGGTAGCTCTTCTCGGGATCAGCACGTGGCGCAGAAAGAAAAGAACTGACGTCACTGCGAGAGAGTGGCGTCTATGTAATACTCCAGTCATCACCGCAGTCGACCGACGCCACTTACCGACGTGCAAGGGTATTGCGCGAACAAAAATATCCGGATCCAGTCTGACGTCTGGGGGAAATTCTAAGGTAAGGAATCTGCAATTAGAAGTCTCTATCAGATAGGTTTCTTGATCGGTGCGAGAGTGTTGGCACAGTCGTCGATCCATTGCCTGAGGTTGCGGGCTGCTGTTTCAGTGTCAGTGGTGTTGATAGGTGGGTTCCGGGAGAGGGTAGTGATCAGTTGGTAGAGGGTAGAAACTCAGAGGCTTATATCCAGAGGGCTGGTTCGTCACCCTGACCTCATCTGGTCTCAGGGCAGTTTCTCCAATATGCCAACATTTTGATGACTGCCTGAACGATTTGGCCAGCATTTCCAGAAGCACCCATGGAATCTCGGTTCCTGGGAGCCATGATGAACTTAAGAGGGAGGGCGTACAGTGGTGTCACACCTTCATAGGGCACTGCGAGAGGACCTGCCAGACGGGGAGTTCCCAGTGCAAAATAAATGGTAGGCTCTGCTGGATGCCCCGTTGTCCCCAAAAGTCTGGGTAATTATTTATGAGGGGGGTTAGAACGGTGTCATCTAATGTCCGTTTCAAACTGACACAATTTAACCTTATACATCAGGTGTGTTTGTCCCCTAAGGCCCATATATCCTATGAGTCCCTCTTTCTGACCCAGGTGTGGCCACTTGGATGCAGACTTCATTCATATGATATGGTGGTGCCCGGACGAGGTAGGCTACTGGGATGTTATAAATTTGATGAGGTTATGTCAAAATTTGATTTGGGTGTCCATGTTCTGGCCGCACTCACTGGGGCTACTGAATGTAACATCCATACAGATATTGGGCAATGCCTACCTGGCCAGGACCTGATTAAAAAGAAAAAGAAACTGAGTAGGAAGTTCCTAATGTTGGGACTTGCACTGGCTAAGCAGATATTAGCTATAAGGTGGTTGTCCTCAAGTGCTCCAATACTATCCAAATGGAAGGAGGACATGGCTGAATGGGCGAATGAGGAAGAGTGCCGAATGTGTAGGACGCGTAGGGACACTAAACTTGCTGATGATTTGTGGGCTTGGGCGGCTATTCTGGCTGATTTGTTAGAACCACCAGGCACTAATTCATCAGGAGCCCAGGGGACAATAGAGGAGAGTCCCCCTGGGGAGCGGGAGGCACAGACACCTTGGTGAGCGGGATAGGTTGATCTGGAATGGGTGGTCCTGGCAATTCAATATGATTAACCCCTGATGGTACTGTAGGATCGATAGGATGAGAGATGTAGGGGAGCCGGGTGGGCTCACATTTGTTGCTGGATGTATGTATCATGCAAAATGTTGTTCATCATGTGGATCTGAGTTTCCATAATGTCTTGTTGATGTAATAAATGGCTGTGAAAACCTATACTTTAAAAATAAAAGTTGGGAGCGGAGCGTTAAAAAGAGCAGAAAGAAAGGAACTGACATTAATACGCAGGGCTGGCACTCCTATGTGATGCGCCATATTGCTGCGCTGGAGCACAGTTATGAAATAATTAGCTTGATCCAATCTGGTGCCTGAGGAGTATTTGAAGCTGAGGAATCAGAGGTTAGAATCAGCCTTCATAACAGGTAACATATTGATGCAAAGAGTTGCTGCCAGATAGTCTTTTGAGGACCACAGGGTCAAGTGGGTCAAACCATGGTTGCTGAGGTCACGGACTCCTGATGTCCTGGGGCCCGGGCCTACCATGAGTCTTGAGCAACTGGGCCAAGTACCCCTTCTGCATTTGGCTGTCAGTGGAAGCTGTGGTCGCGTAGTCATGGCTCCCTCGTGGAAGATGTAGATACAGATAAGTGAACAAAACACAATGTGCAAACACTACGAACAACAAATCAATGTCCAGCCAAATACTTGCTTTTATAAGAAAAGTAGTATTTTATTTCTAACTCTACACAAGCACTAGTAGTTATCAAGTGTCTACCTGTCCCACTCTCCAACATGTTCAGGATTATTCTTTATTCAATGGTGGCCATCTCAGGGAATGCAAAATATGAGGCTATACAGTTCTCCCTTTGACTCTTTAAGAATTTAGTCTAAAGTGTCTCTGTTGCCGCAGCACCATTAGCCACGAGTCCCCAGGGCATAACTGGCCCGGTTCACATCTTACCCGTTCTTGCAGCATGGGAGAGTTCAGTGATGCAGTGGGCACATTCAACATGCACCTGCGAGTCCTGCCCCGTTCAGAGAAGTCAGCTGCTCGGGCCCATGCGGCAGCACCCGGCGGCACAAGGTATCTATCTTAACAGTCACTTCCAGGCGTCTCTTAGATGTTGGAGCAGCTGCCTACTTGCGAAGACATGGTAAGTTGACTATTTGGGGGGGGGGGGGGGGGGGGGGGGGGGGGGAAGGGGGCCTACGAGGTGGGGGATAAAATCTCTCTTCAGCTCCGGACTGCCACCAGGGAGGATGCAACATCATCCACACCATCACAGAAGTCCTCCGCTGCAAGTCGAGGGCATTTCCCTCACACTGCAGTCCAACCTGCGAGTTGTACCCTTAGTCACTCCTTCAGGGTGCGGCTCAATTCGTTTGGCAGCATTGCTACCAGCAGCCCCTTCTGGCACGCTTCAAACCAGGTTGCCATGGTAAGTGGAGATTCAGGCGTATGCTCTTCCAGCCTCAGCGCTCTGGCAGTCACAAATCTTGGAACGCTTTGAAATGGTAGTTTACTGGTGGCCTACCGCAGCACAGCAGTACAGGTGCAGCAAGACCCACACGCCACTCAACACATGGCTCAGTGTACAGCGGCCCTCCCCTGTCACATGAACAATCCTGCAAAGGGCGACAGCCCGATCGATGCACAGCCGAATCCTCACACAGGGAATCCGCATGGTAGGGCTCCCCACTGGACCTTGCTCCCTCCAACGCTCTCCTCTTCCTCACAGGGCACACTGGTCTTTGCAGGCAGGGAGGTGCAGGTGCTGCAGGCTAGGTGGTCTTAGTTTCCCTGGGGAATGTCCCCTCACCAGCAGAGAGGCTAGCAGGCCTTGGCCCGAGCCCAGGTCACAGGCAGAAGTCTTGCAGAGCTTCCCAATCTCACACAGCCAGACTGGCTGCTTGGCAGATGACAAACATTTGTGGACTCAACCTCCCAATTTTGTAGTCCTTTACCAGGCAAAGAATGTAATTTTGTGTCTGACTCTTTGATATTTTATATTGGGGCTTTGCTTCTTTTGAAGTGGGCACTTCTCCTTTTCATCTTCCTTCATGAAAAAGGTCTGTCACAACAGAGACATCTGCATCAAAAGGGTAATCCCTGACTCTCACCCCATCTCCCTTGCTTGTGATCTATCACTGAATCAAAGAGCAGTCTTTTAAAATGTAAAAGGAGTCTCTTCCTTTTTCCTCCAGAATGTCCCTACCAAGCTCACAGGAATGCAGCAATCCACAAATCTATCCAGGAGTATTCTCCTCATGTCTTCACTAGGCAGGCCTAGGCTTCCCAAAACGGAATTCGGGGCCCTCCGTTTAAGGTACTCTTGCAGGGACATTTACTCAGTGTACACTCCTAGTATACTTACTGATCAGTAGTAATACCTCCATGCATTGTACACTTACATGCACATATGCATTCAACACACACACAGTCTGTGTGCATTTTTCAGCACTGAAGCATTTCCTTTCTGACTGCACACACACACTATGTGCGCGAGGTATGTTACTCTACGCAAGCAAATACATATACGCTCAGCACATGCTTTATCAACACAGGCACTGCACATCACTACATCTCTCATGCAATGTATTCCTGCCAGGCATACATACACCCAGTACATGTACTAACCACATATGCACAGCACAGTATTGCTCCGTCCTTGTACAGTACCCATTCCAGGCACACATACAACTAACAGAGTAACTACTCCCGCTCTGTGCAGCACTCCACAAGAACCTTGAATAAGCCAAGGGTGAGTTAAGAACAAGGCAGCGGAAGTGTAGGCCTCTCTCCAGTGACAGGGTAAAAAAAAGTCCTGTTCACTACTGGTCACTACACGGTTTGCTGCCACTACTGTCCTCGTGCTGCTCAGCTCCTGGTGAACGCAGTAGCCTTCTACCACTATAAGGGTAGCACTCTGGTGCCACTCACGGCCCAACAAGGCTATATTCATGAGCCTTGTCTATGCAATGGACAAATGCATGATCTATGTTCAGCTATCACAAAAAAGAAATCCAAAAAAAAAAATCAGCATTATGGATCCAGACAACAGAACAATTGGGCACTTGAGGCAGGGGTACACGTCTTTATCATGCAGAGGACTTTTCATTCCCAACAGCTGACTTCAAAACTTACCCGGGTCTGCAGTTGGTACCAGACAGCACTAAGGACTGAGAGGTAACTTTTCCCATCCTATTCTTGAGCTCAGGGTAGGAGGTGAAGGAAATAAAGATGGGCAAATCCAAGCAAAAATGCTTTGCAAAAGTGTTAATAGAAGCCAATACCACTGTGCGACTAATCTCTGCCACGGCAACTATCCAGGCCAAAGTTGAGATTGGTGAAATGAGCAGATTCCTCTCCTTTGCTCCTTTTTATCAAGGACATAACAGATTTTACTGTAGAGGATGATTCATCACAACAGAGTACTCTTCTGGGCTCCCTGCCCTTCTCTTTGCCACATATCCAACTAAAAGCTGATCGTATATGAAAGCTCACTGCCATATAAGAGTCCAGCTAAATATTCTCTCCTCCTCTTTCGTGGGATGGAGTGGATAGAAACTTTGGGAACAGTAATGGACTGCCCTATATGGAAAGGGATAAACACCTTAGGAAGGAAAGATGCTTATGTTATCAAAATCAAGTATGCAAAAAGTGATGGATGAAATACTTGAATTAATCCTCAAACACTGGTAATTACTTTGGGCTACATCCAAGTCCATTGTTATTTTGCACACCATGCCACCTCAGCTTTGAACCGTGCAAATGTAATTCAGTCTTGACCCTGATCCAATGAAAATAGTTCAGCCCCAACTGACAGGCCAGGTCCTCCCTGAACCGGTACACAAGCAGTCCAAGACCAGCTTCGCTCTTATTACGGCTCATAAGTGAGGTTCAGCTTGGTTCCATGGCATAGTGTCCATGGGAACTATGTCTGGGCATAGGCATCACACATAGGACATCACACTGAAGGCTATAAAAAGAGATGGATGGAATGCATGTTCACAAATCAGCTTTTCTGTGTTAAAATAGGCAAAAGGCAGCCAGGCACAGTGACTGCAGCACACTGATATGTTGCGCTAAAGTGATGGTCACAAAAACACCATTTTGTGCTTCAACAACCATGACAGAAAGCTGTGAAAGGGTTCAAATAGGGTCTTCATTGGGAAGGTCACATTCAAGATAAAAGGTCACACTGGGTCATAACAAAATGAGAAGGGAACATGTAGATTATCCAAGTCAAAAATCTCAAAACAATAGGGCAATAGGGACTTCTACAAAGAAGGTTCATCTGAAAGGTAAGTGAATGCAGAGAAGGATGCAATATGACCTTCAACGGTTGAGCCAGTGAAAAAGAAAACCATAAAACATCAGAAAGGTGTGCTTTCAAAGGATCCATGCTCTCATTTGCGCACCAAACACAAAAGTGTTCCACCGTCTGGCATAAACCAAATTTGTGGAGAAGTGAGGAGCTGACAGAATGAAGTCCACAACATCCAGTGGCAGGAGAAAGGAGCTCAGATGGCAATGTCAATCACCAGTCATGAAAGTGTAGGCTAGGGAGCTTGGGGTGCATACCCTGCCCCTGTGATTGGAGCAGGAGATGTGCTCTTAGAAAAAACTGGGCCAGAAGACACTGGGAGATTTTCAGACCAGTTTGGGCAACAGAATAATATGAGCTTGGTCTTGGTGCTGCTTCTGGAACATTTGAGGAATCAATGAAACAGGAGTGCATAATGAAGTAGAAAATTCCACGTCAACTGAAATGCATCCTTCAAGGGCACCTGCAGCAGAAAATAGAAGGCACAGAGATGTCAGCAAACTAACCAAGACTGAAAACCTGAGCCCCCTCCAAGACCATTGAAACCCATATTCAGTATATCCCAAACCCTCGGAAAGGATGGAAGGCTCAGAGAGATGTTGCGTCCAGTACTTCCCCTAAGAAAAGGAGGTGCTAATAAAGCTCTGGGTGCGGCTTCCGCCAGTTGAAAACCAGAAGTTGAACAAAAGAGAAGCTAAGGCATTTAGGTAGCCTGGCACCAGCTGTGGTGAGCATGCCTTGAGCAGGCAATCATCCAGGTATGGAAACAGGTCCACAACCTGCATAGATATGCTGCAATCACCACCTTTACCCTGGTAGAACTGGATGCTGATATTATTCCAAACAGGATAACTGCAAACAGTAGTGAATGGAGTTTGCTACGAACCACAGGTATCTTGTGTAACTGCAGGATTGGTATGTGGAAATGTGTCTTGCAAGTTGAAGGGACACCATTCAGTCCTCTGCTTCTAGCGCCAAAAGTACCTGAGCCAGGGACAACATCTTGACCTTTTCCTTTTGCAGTTAAAAGTTTAAGGCCCAGGATTGGATGCAGACTGCTGTCCTTCTTGCAACAAAGAAGTACTGAAAATAGCACAGCTGTCCAATTTCCTCCTCTAAAACATAAGTCCACTTCTTCTTTCTGCAAAAAAGTCTCCCGACTTCTGTTTAAAATTCAACTGTGTTCCTTTCAATGAAGGGACTGAGATGGGGGTGGTGAAATCTGAGGAGGGGCTTGTTGGAAAGGAGGGGAACATTCTTATTCGATAATAGGAGGTCCACTGCTCCATCCTACTGGCCTACCAGGCCTACAGAAAGAACAATACTCTCTCACAAGCTTGCTGCACTTGTTCTTTCATGGGGAACTAAAGCAGTTTCCTGGAGTAGTGGGGGAGGCAAGAATGAGAAGAGTGAAAGTGATTTGACTGATGGAACGGCTGATAGGGCTTGCTCTGGAAATAGGAAGTCCCTTTGAAAAGCATCAAAACGTTCTACCTTGTCTGGGGGAAATCAAATCATGGGCTAGAGATTCCAGGCTCAACAATTGGGTAGTCACTTTACCAGTCTTAAACCACTAGAGGGCTGAATCCACTTCGTTGTCAGAGAGGAGAGAGCCATCAAATGGCAATTGCACAACACTGGCTTCAATGCTGCCTGAGAAGCCAGAGGAATGCAAACATGCAAGAGCTACGGAGGTCTAACAGATCTGGCCACCAAATCTATGATGTTCAGGTATGCTCCAAGAATCTGTCTTGAACTCCGGAGACCTCCTGACAATTTCCACAAATCGGACCTTCGGGTGGTCAAGTAATCTGGTCACCACCATGCCCCCAAATTACCAGAATGCATGGGCGTATCTAGAAAGAAGACAGCTGAGAACGCCTTTCCGCCCAAAGCCTCCAGTTTCTTAGATTCTCTTTGAAAAGGTGCCATGGGAAATGCTCCCTGGTTTAGCTTTATGCAAGGTGAAATTTGGGCTACAAAGCTCTTTGGCAAAGAGTGGGAACAAAGTCTGAATTTCCTGGTTCTGGCCTACAAAGGCAGCCAAAAAGCCCGCTGTTCACCAGGGCCAATGTCGGCTTGCTTCATGCAGCTTTGATGGGCCTCATTACAGTGTCATTAAATGGCAGCAGTGGTTTGGAGGCCACAGATTCAAGTCAAAGTATTTCAACTGTAGAAGTGGTAACTCTATCACCTCTGCCAACTTCCTCAAAAAAATCCTAAATAAGGCCATCTCAGGAGATGCAGACCCTGCTTATCTAACTCTGATCAGGTATCAAGGACACTGCACTCTGTACAGCTAAACAGTCTGCAGTGCCCAAGCCTACAGGAGGGAGCAAGTTGCTCAATGCTATTTACCTCGTCATGTGAAATCACTAGTGGACATTTGACTTGGATTCAAGAAAGACCCAAAACATCCTTCTTTATCTGCCAGTATTCTGACCTTGGTTCATGCCCAGGTTGGGCGAGTTCCCTTTACATAGACTCTTCTGCTAAACCTTATGCCTCGCTTCTAGACCACATGAGTAAAGGCTTTGTTTGTGGGGATGGGCCTTGAGGTGGGGCAGAAGCCAGTGGCTGCACTGGAATTCATTTCAGAGGGCAGAGGAGCCAGCACTGCAGCCAGGGGAAGAGCTACCATCAGAGTAGTAGGACCTGAGTGGACTCCAACAAGTGCCAGATGGAAGCCTTGTGGAACGGTTTTGGGCTAACTAGTGCCTGGGGAAATCCTGCATACAGTATCTCAAATGGTTCCATGGGACACCAGAGAGAACCACAGCATTCTTAAAAAACACCATCCTAGTGTGCAGGAAATGTGCTGAATCTGCACCAAAAATTTCGGGTAAGCCAGTATATGTGCAGGCATTACAGTTAGAGAACTATCCACCAGCTTCAGACGAGAGGACTACTCTGACAGAGGTGGATGACATCAAGCGGACCTACCCCATTGGCAGGAGCGGCATCTCGGGGAAGAGTCATCATGTCCTCTTATTTTTTTGCTTTCTTATCTTCTCCTTCGAAGAGTGAAGTAGAAGAGCATGCCTTTGACCCTGACCTGGAACACGACTGACACTGAACCCAGTGCTCATTGCATACATGCCTTTAATAGCGTGCTGCTCTTTAATTGCCTTGGTATGCATGAGTACGCATTTGCCAGGCAACTTGGAGTTGTGCTTCAGCCCCAAACTCCACAGGTACACCTCTTGGGGGTCCCAAATGGACATAAAGTCTATGACAGGAGCAGCAGGTCTTATGCAAAAGCAGAGGATTCTGTGTGTCTATGGCGCCGAAAAATGGCAAGTGGTGTCATAGCCGGGTTGGCGCAATTTGGCTCCATTGAGATCATGTTCACACTGCAACTGACACAGAGATGGAGCAAGCACCATTTACCTGCACATGAAAGCTAAATTCAAAAGGTGAATGAAGACCTCTCAAGTTTCTCAGGTCCATGTGTGAGTAGGGGATCAGTACAGGTTTTACTTTCTATTAAGGCACATGTGGTTCTGAAGTTATGACTGGATAAACAAGACTGCAAGTACCAGAATACAAATAAACCTGAACAGCGCTTCACACTTTGGGCTGGGAAGGTACCAGAGCTGTTTTAAAGTGTCTTTATGGGAGGTCTTTTGCCTTTTGTTTTTATTTTATTTCTTTTATCCCCTGCCTTTTTTCCTGCTCCACATGAGACATCCAGGTCAGGGTGGCCATCTCACCTGCAATTGAATACTATATTGGCAGCAACCGGGAGTCGGCTGAGACAATAGGAATGCAACAAATGCGGTCACGAGGGCAGCTTTCCACATCTCTTCCTTCTGTAGTTCTCCCCTTTCTTTGTCTTCAAGCAGGGGCTACAGTGCTTACGGCAGATAAAACAAGCAGACGGTACCAAACCTACTGAGTCATCATTGGACAAGTGAGCTAAAGAGCATCAGATTCCTGACGTTTTAGTGAGGGTGAAAAAAGGAAATTTGCAGGTGTACACAGTAGAATGTGGGGAGACACTGGCAAATTGAGTTGACAGGTATGTTATGTCAATAAACCAGCCAATGACACCGGTTAGACAGACTGGAAGTTTTGTTTAAATGGGGCAGAGACATGATAGTATATATGGTCCGTCCATAGATGTGGTGAGTCTGCAAATATTTTGACTTGGAAGTACATCTGAAGTAGAGGCTCGATCCATCTGCTCAATGGGAATAGCTGGTTCTGGAAAGAGGGGGCTGAAAAGGAACAAAACAGCTAACGAGAGAGTAGGAGGGAACCTTTGTAGAGCATCATGGGTTTTGAGGCAGTCTGGAGCTTTGAGAAGGAGGTCCAAATACTCCTTTTCCAGTTCCGTAAACTGCATGACTGAGTAAGTGCCACGTGATTGTCTTTATTTCTGCAGTTCGGTGCAACATTTGGGATATCTAGTTCTGGAGAGAGGCAGGAATGAGACATGGAAAGGCACGTCCTGTGCACAGGTAAATCATGTGCATTATATGTAAAGGCAGAGAGCCATGCGGGGCTGTGCACTGAACACAGACACGGTGCTGTACCCATGCCAGGCCCTGGGTTTCTATCCGTGCATACACTGCAGTAATGGTTTCTGTATCTGCAGCCTTTGTGTTGAGCTGTGATGTATTTTATTTTAGGTTTCTTGCATTTTACGTGACGGGCAAGGGTTTTGAATCCCATCAAGGCTACCTCCACCGTTTAATTCTTCTGAATATCGAAGAAATGGGACAATTTAGAGCAGCAGTTTACACCTGTTGTTTGCAGCGGTTTGACATACTGTAGAAAAACACTATTCTTTGCTGCTTCCACAGAGCCACCCTGTGCCTTGGCCTTATTCTGCTGCACACGGTAGTGCCACATACACCAGCCTCCTCTCTGTTACTTTCGCACAGCACATCCTTCCCAGTACTTTCTGACTTATGATTTATAGTGTGCCTGCTGATGCATGCTGCATTCTTGCTAACCCGAGCAGAGCTGTGTGAGCGGACATGCATGGACCTGTGGACGATGCTGGAGGTCTGTGTGGTAAGGATTGACTTCTGGCCATTATGATGCACTGCTGCTCGCCATGCCACTCTGTCACCTTTATACCTGCTGTTTGGTGTCGTGCACTGTGTAAACAAACATTAAATAACCAGCACGAGCATGAGATCAGTGGCACGCTTGGTCTTGTAACCGGTGTGCCACACGAACTCTCCTGAAATGTTTCCCTAAAACCCTTGAAAATCAGGAAGTGATAACTTTGTCAGAAATCTGCAGACATGAGATATGGATTGTGGTGGTTTCTGTTTTCAATTGCCTCTCGACCCTGTTCTGCAGAAACAGCCGTTGTGTGGGGTGATACCCCTCACATTAGGGTAGTCTCCAGCTTAGAGAACCCACAACAGAGGCACAAAGAGGTGTGAACTATCTACACTTTCAGTGAGCAGGAAGGAGACAAAATGGTGATTTTACATTAAAAAAAACTTTGTCACTGAACAGAGACTGCAACTCCCTTCACCCCTAGCATTCATCAAGGGGCAGTGCAAAAGGAAGACTAGACAGAAGCCACTCTTAACAAAAAGACCTAATCGAATTTCTACAGGAGCCTGTTCTCTTGTGCTCACTTCACAAGGCCTCCTCCCTCCTGCTTCTCTCCTGATACACTTCCACTGTCTGGGTAATACATCACCCCCAACTTGTGCACAGGAACACATTTTCCAGGGTTCCGAAGCACACTGAACAAAGTGTGTAAGAAAAGTCCACAATTCACAAAGGCATGTTTTTCATCTTGACATGCTGTTTATTTTCTAGAAAATTATAAAATAGATACGAGAATGACTTCGCCAAACAGCAGCCGACATACGTTTTGTCCCATGGACTTTTTCAAGGCAGCAAACATGTTTATATAACATCCCATATCAATCTAAGTGAATCGTGTCACAAAATAAAGCTAGCATTTCAATAAACATCCAGTGACACCACACTATTACCATCATAGTGTCGTGTTTACAGATACAAAACCAGGAGACATAGATCTGTATCATAGTTCGTGCAACCTTTAAAAAATACAAAAACAACCGTAGACAACAAAAGTGTTCAAAACAGAAACTGGCTCCACCGATAAAACTGTGCCACCCTTAAAGTCGCTGTGGACCGATAATACACCCATAGGGTGAATAGAACGCAGCAATAGAGGTGAGAAAATAGAGTAATGGTAACCCGAAAACTTATACACCAAGAGAAGTCGAGCAATTACCTGAAACAATGAGTAATAAGTCAGGAAACTGTACTGACTTAATTGTTAAGCAGACGTAGGAACAGGACAAGGACTTCAAAATGGAACCCTCAGGCTTCCATCACTCTACTTCACCTAAACCTACAATACATATACTACAATGGCCACATACATAAACACACAACATATACTTTAACAGGAGTAGGTAACAGGATATAAATCTGAGCGCACATTGGCAAGAAGCTGTCAGTAGTATTAAATAACTCATTTTTAGTGAGTGAGTGCGTGAAAAAGAAACTTCACTTACTGAATAGTGAGAGAAGATCTTTAAACAAGACTTACTTTTTTCGGCACCAACTCCCGTTGTGCAGCATATATCCCCTCTACCAAGGTTGGGTACACCAGTCTATGTTTAAAAGAGCTGTCCTAGGCGTGGCACACAGCAGGCTAGGGTTCTTAAAGTTTAAATGACGCGTACACCAGCTTCACATGTTTAAGCTAGCTGCCATCGATATGGAGCACTGTTTATAATGGTTTTTTCTACAGCCAACATTCTCAGAGTGCTTCCTATCTCAGAAAGGCTTCTCCCACTATACCCCTAAAATCCTGCATGAAAATTTGACCTTAACTTACTTTCGCTTCATTGCTCTCCTTGCTTTTTCCAGAGTGACCCTCTTCTTACCTTCCATCCTCTGCATGTCTATGAGCATAGCCTCACCTCAGCCTTATGTCTGTATCCCTTAATCCTTCTTATTGTAATTCTGCAGTTGGCTGATGCCTTGTTTCATAGATCTCAACCTCTCCTTTTTAAAACCCTATTGAAAACCCTAACCCAGTAATCTAACACTACCTAATCTCCGTCAACTATTCACCTGAACCAGAAACCACATAGCCCCCCCACTAAGGATTAACTAGTATTAGTATAATCTATCATTAAGTGACTGGAGTATTTGCATACATTTGTTTTCATGACTGATCGTAATAACCAGTAGATTAATCGCTAACCTTGGTTTCCGGAGTAGCGTGCAACTCGTCATAAAACGCTTCAATGCCTCGTCTGGGATAGTAAGCGCTATATAAATACAATTATAATTACCTGCAACTGGTGGCAAGACCGATCAACCTAAAAAGCAATGCATTACCCTGACTGTAAAAAGCTTGTTTTAGCATAATACTAAATAAATAAAAAAAGACTACGTCTACCTATTTCAGCTCAAACAGAAAATCAAAAAAACAAAAGCTGCTACAAAAAAATCTTTAGAAGTAGTCAAGTGCTTTACCCTTACACAACAGAATGCTGACTGCGGTCACTTCTCCGCCCACACAGATCGGAAGGCAAGATACTACTAGTGTGCACTAGAAGCATACGGCTGGTAGAGAGCATAGTGTATAATATGGATCATTTTGCAACAACAAAAGCTTTGTTTGTAAAGTACTGTGGCAGTTGGCTGCAGAGCTCTTAAATTCCTCTGCTTTACTGTGCTGATTATCACCTTGAATTCTGGGTCATGCAGCTTGAGACAAGTTTTTCTGGGATGAAGATTTCACATCCCTGAGGGCAGTAACCTCATCAGTCCAGCAAAGCCCTGTGAAGCCCTCTCACTCGTGAAGAGAGGGAGCAACACCAATGGAGTCAACCCTGGATGCCAGAAGTTTAAGTCTTTCAAGTGCCTAGGGCTGACTGCATCAATGACTCCTCGTCACACAGTGTGGTGTAAATTGTCTTCATGTATGAGCTTGTGAATGATGAGTATGAGTGATTCATTACCAAGGTGTACCGTCAAATATATATTGATATATCCACACATGTGATAAGCAACTTCTACACCGAATATTACAAGACAATCATATTGTGACACAGATCAAATAACTTACAGTCTTTAATGAGCCATGAAAAAGTCATTTTCACGACGAAACACGTGTCGGCTGTATATACATGGATTGGTACAACGTTTGCTGTTTTCATTGAATACCCAAGAAGAATAAAGGACTTACATTTGGAATGCTTGGATGTGCCGTGGTTCTTTCAACTTAATTCATTCATTGTGGACCTTCGGGATCACAATCTACACACCTTGTGGCTGGGTGTGGAGCCACTCTGGCACTCCGTATACTATATATGTCTAACTGTCAATAATATGTACTGTTTTGGATTTTAATACCAGCGAAGAAGAAAAATATTTTTGGAAGTGCGCACCATCTTAGTACACAGCCACTGGCTATCTCTATGTTTACATAAGATAACCTTGCTGCCCTCCCCTCGCCCCCACCAGTTCTTTTTTTTCTGCGAGATGGGATGGTTTGAGTCCTGCTTTTCTCAAGTTCAGAGAATTCCTAACTTGGTGTCTGGTCATGTTGCAGGCATGCTGTTTTTCCCTCCACTCGGAAGTCTTTCTCCTAAGGTCCTCTCCTTAATCTTGTTAACAACGTTAGAACATGGGAAAGGCCATAAATTCGGGTTTAGGAAACAGAACAGTTTGTTTAATAGATAAGTGTCAATTAATTTGATGAATGCCAGAAAGTGGCGTTATGAAAATTAAATTACTTTTCCAATTTATAAGAGAATATAGTGGGAAAGGTTTTTTGGGGACTACGAGAAAGAGAACCCGAGTGATGGTAATGAAGAAAATCTGCAAACTCAAGACATTCTTTGACTTAACCTTATTTCTATCAAGTGTTGTCAGAATCCCATCTAAACAAATAGATCACCTTTTCGAATGTTTAACTAGTAAAAAGTTATCTATGCTTGAAGTAAAACCAGCTTTTTCTACGTGACTTTCTCTTAACTGCATGTATATTACTACCTTATAGACTTAGGTATTTGCTGCTGCTTTCTCCTCTCTTAAAACCTAAACTCTGAAACACATACTGTAATTTCCTTAAACTGGGCCTAATATATAATAATACATTAATACTGGAAAGACATTCCAATATGCCTCTGCTGTGTCTTCGTATGTTCAGATGCAGCATGACAATACATGTAGTGATGGGTTTTCTTTATCATGCAGAAGGTTAAGCAAATAGTCTCTGTAAAACACAGTTTTACTGTACCTTGTTCCCATTGTTATACATGGCCAGCATGCAAAGGATGTGGAAACTATGAGCACACTGCTTCAGCTTCCCCACAGCATAAGGCTGGATAGTCTTGCTCTCCACTGCATCGCTGTACCCGGAAGGAGATGCCAACTTTTCCATGCAGATTATGCAGTCCTGGACAAAAAGAGATCAAGAAGGGTGGCCAGTCAATGGGACATAATATGAGAGCTGATGTTAATAAGAACAATAATACAGTGGTACTGCTGGCAGCCGACCTAAGGAAATTGCACCCTGTCCCTGAGGTGCACCGTACTCTTCACTGGCTTCATGTCAAGAAGAGAATACAGCTCATGGTTCTCTGTATCATGCACAGGTCCTTCTACACTAATGGCTCCAAACTGCTGTCCTTGTTGATTACAATAGACTCTGCCCAGATCTCTCAGAATGTCCACCGGGCTCCTTCTTCGGGCTTCCCAATATTGACATGCTTGCTCTGGAGGAAGATCTTTAAGAATTCTGGGACCACACTTTGGAACAGTCTGCCACTTGAGCTCACACAATTTTGTAAACTACTTAAAACAGTCCTTCTCTGCCAAATTTTTCATATATATGCCTTGATGTCTCTTTCTTTGTTTCTGTAGGTCTTTTCCTGTTGTACTAGCATTAGAATGCCTACTAGTTACAGCTGCACTTTCAAAATAAATAATGAGACCAATTACGTAGTACATATCACACAAACCTATATTAAAACGGGCTGCAACCCCTCATTTTCATGAAGAAAATAAATATTATTATTTTTTATGTTCACTGAACAAAACAGAGGTAGCAGGGACATTATAGTTAGGCTGATGTTTTGCCCATCCAAACCCTAGAAATTCAGCAGTTATACTTATGTTAAGAAACTAAAACTCAATGCCTAAAGTTACTTAACGGCATGAGTTACAGTTTCTTCAGATAAGTATAACTATAGTTATAACTGCTGAATTTCTATGGTTTTGTATGGATAAAACGTCAACCTAACTATAACCTCCCTGTAACCTTTGTTTTTTCAGTCACTTTCTATGTTTTTTTTTTTTTAACATAAATATCTAATCACATATGTTAATACAACCACTGCCATGCGCCCTGGTGGTTGGCCGCAGGGCCTGACCTTCGACCAGACCCTGCAGCCAACCCCTCCGCATGCACCCAACCCCACGCGGAAAGGTATCTGGTTTGTGAGTAGATTTTATTCATTGCTTTTTGGATCCGTGGATCCTCTGTAGATTTACACAGAGGGGATGGGGCTGCGCTCCGCACCATGGTGGATCTACAAATCGGTCACAAAAGAAAAAAAACAAGGCAATTTTTCCCAGATCCCTCCATCTCTCCTATGGCGTCAGGATACCTGAATCCTGACCCCTTATTTCAATTTTTAGGTGTTTCTCCTCTCCAGCCCAATGCGACAAAAAAATGTCAGCCACATCTTTCCTTTCAGGTTGTGGCCAACCAGGGCCTTGTTTTTACCCTGGATCGGTGGATCCTCCGCCAGTTCTCTCTATACATCTATATTTATTTTTACTTTACTAACGCCAAAACTACTGAAAGGATTTACACTAAGAAAAACACGTTTTGGGACCCACTGTCCCCATTTTGCTCAGCCACCACTTGACAAAACACCCTGAAATTTTTCACACAGAAGCTAGAGTGACTGGTCTACTAGTTTTGAAAATTTGTGAAGATTTGTCAAACGGCATCAAAGTTATAGGCAAAACAAAAAATGCTTTTCCTATGGAGTCTTGGTCCTAACTATAACTATCTACTGGCTACACACACACAGAACCCCCCTTGCGCCAACCTCCCCATCACCAGATATAACATCACAGTAGATGGGGTATCATTTTAAATTAAGCAGGCCTATTGAGTTTTGTCAGGAGTCATCGGATAAATATATAAGGCAAGCCTATTGATTTTGTCAAGGGGCCAACACAAATATATAAGGCAAGCCTATTGGCTATGTCAATGGGTCAACATATTAGAATATAAGGCAACCCTATCAGCTTTGTCAAGTGAGTTATTAAATATATAAGGCAGGCCTACAGGCTTTGTCAAGGAGTCACATCAATACCAAAGACAATAATCATATGTTAAAGGCAATCATTATCAATATATTCATTGCAATGTTCACCAAAAATCACTGTCCGCAATATATCTTAAATAAAGAACTAAAATTCAAACTATTATGTGTCAGAGTCTTTCTTTATATCAGGCCACAAACTGCAGTAAGAAGACCAACCACTAGGGGTCCCTGCACTCCCAAGCTGTAGAGCAAAAGCTCCTCCTGTAGGAATACTTGAAATAAAGGGAACATTTTTCCTAAGGTCATGCATCATAGGACCTGGGGGACATTAGCTTAAATTCCTGAATCAATCCTTGGGGGAGGGGAGGCAACACTCCAGAAATATGTGGGTGTGCCCTTGTACCTCCTTGGGGTACCACAGGGGGAGAAATAGTACGTAAATAAGCCCTTGCAGGACATTTTGGGACACTCCAGCTGGAGCAGTAAATATTTTACCAGCGAACTCTCACGCTGTGCAGCTCTGTGCCATGTGTTTCCCTTTTTTTTGTCTGGGTGCCCTGTCCCTGTGTGCTGGAGTAATTTTCTTCTTCTGTTCCTCAGCGGGAGAACAGTTCTTCACTTGCTCATTACTGCACTGGGCCCAAAAATGGGGCCCCTTTGCCAAGAATGAGTCTGGGGAGGGGACCCCCAAATACGTATACATATAAAAATGGTCACCATGCACTATTTCCACAAGGGCCTGGCCAGGTCCCAGGGGGAAAATATTTAAAAGTGAGCCATATTTCTATGCGCTCCATTTTTATTTAGGAGATCAAAGGTCAAAATCTTTAAAAAGCTGTATCTCAGGCCCTGGTGGGCTGATTTAGGTGACCTTTTGCTCATTTAACTCCTGGTCTACTCACCATGAACAATTCCAACAGGCCTCCTTTCCTACAAAGGGAACTGGTTTTACTGGCTCCCTGATCCAGTCTTCTCTTCTCCTGGCTTCTGGTGCTCCTCTCCAGTTTGTGGGGCGTCTTGCACAGCTTCTCTGCTACCAGCCGGCAGACCACTCTCCTGCCCACACTCCCAAGCCCAGAGTCTCCTGGCTCTCTAGCAGGGAACATAGGGAGGCATCGGCGTCCAGATTTTCCTCAGACGGTGTGGGAGGCCAGCGCCACTGGCTCTGGAAGACACAAATCCAATCCAAAACTCCCTACAGAGGAGCACCTCAGCTGCCAGGTGAATGCTGAATCCTTATAAAGCTTTAGGCAGAAAAATGGCAACTTTTCAAAAATGTCTTGTGCTCAACAGGTAGCCAAAATATGATTCTGCCATTCCTTAAATTATTCCTCTAGCTGCTACCACCCTAAATTCAGCATTTAATAAATTTAACAATTTAGCCCAGGGCTTCTCTATGGATGATGCCAAGCCTTGGTACAGTGAAAATAGCTTTTGGGTATATTTCACTGTAAAGACATCTTTAACATTATTTTCTACATGTCCTACTTTTAAAGATCACACACTATATGCCTTTATAGTCCATAAGGCCTAATTAGGTGTTATCTATTTAAAAGGAAGCTTCAGGCCTATCAAAATGGGGTAATCTTGACAGATCGGATTTGAAAGATGGAGGGGAAAAAAAAAAGGATTTAAGCCCCCATCAAGCCCAGTTGCATTTGATAAAATTCAAAATGAGATTTACAGGATTCCAGTTTTAACAAATATATGCAAAAGTATTATTCTTTTGAATCCTGCGCTACCTTTTTAAAACTGAAATGCCTCTTAAACCTCTGAATGCATTTACATCAAATCAAAACAAGCACCATCCTGATGATGACACTCTGTACTTAACTAATGTGGGCCAAAACATGCAGGCTTGTATCTTTGGACTTTCATAAAACAGCTTTGATCACACTACAAAAATGTATATTATAAAAGTTTGCTATGATATCGTACTGGATTGAAGTGCTTCTGGTGCATTGCTTTTGATGTTTATGTTTCAGTCAAGCACTGCGCCATCTCACCTTTGTGTGTTTTCACCTTGTGCATGTACTTAATCACTTTAGACATTTTAAGTGTATATATATCTATATATATATATATCTATATCTATCTATCTATCTATCTATCTATCTATCTATCTATCTATATCTATCTATATCTATCTCTATCTATCTCTATCTATCTCTATCTATATCTATCTATATCTATCTATATCTATCTATATCTATCTATATCTATCTATATCTATCTATATCTATCTATATCTATCTATATCTATCTATATCTATCTATATCTCTATATATCTATATCTATATATGGAAAATGTCACTTACCCAGTGTACATCTGTTCGTGGCATGAGACGCTGCAGATTCACATGCTGTGCATATCCCGCCATCTAGTGTTGGGCTCGGAGTGTTACAAGTTGTTTTTCTTCGAAGAAGTCTTTTCGAGTCACGAGATCGAGGGACTCCTCCCCTTTCGGCTTCATTGCGCATGGGCGTCGACTCCATCTTAGATTGTTTTCCCCGCAGAGGGTGAGGTAGGAGTTGTGTATATAGTAATAGTGCCCATGCAATGGAGTAAGTATGTATGTACATAATGTGATTAAAAGTGTTATATTTACAAGTTTACAAATGTACAAGTTTATTTTTATCAACTTATAACGGCTACAGGCTCCCGGGGAGGTGGGAGGGCGCATGTGAATCTGCAGCGTCTCATACCACGAACAGATGTGCACTGGGTAAGTGACATTTTCCTTTCGATGGCATGTGTAGTTGCAGATACACATGCTGTGCATAGACTAGTAAGCAGTTATCTCCCCAAAAGCGGTGGTTTAGCCTGTAGGAGTTGAAGTTGTTTGAAATAACGTTCGTAATACTGCCTGTCCTACTGTGGCTTGTTGCGTTAACACATCCACACAGTAATGTTTAGTGAATGTATGAGGCGTAGACCATGTGGCTGCCTTACAGATTTCGGTCATTGGTATATTTCCTAGAAAGGCCATGGTGGCACCTTTCTTCCTAGTGGAGTGTGCCTTTGGTGTAATAGGCAGTTGTCTCTTTGCCTTAACATAACAGGTTTGAATACATTTAACTATCCATCTGCCAATGCCTTGTTTGTATATTGGATTCCCTGCATGAGGTTTTTGGAAAGCTACAAACAATTGTTTTGTTTTGCGAATTTGTTTGGTTCTATCAATGTAATACATTAGTGCTCTTTTTATGTCTAATGTATGTAATGCTCTTTCAGCTACAGAGTCTGGTTCTAGAAAGAACACTGGGAGTTCCACTGTTTGATTTAAGTGGAACAGTGATATAACTTTTGGCAAAAATTTGGGATTTGTGCGTAGAACCACTTTATGTTTGTGTATTTGTATAAAGGGTTCCTGTATGGTAAAGGCTTGTATTTCACTTACTCTTCTGAGAGATGTGATAGCTATTAGGAAGGCTACTTTCCAGGTTAAGTATTGAATCTCACAAGAGTGCATGGGTTCAAATGGTGGACCCATGAGTCGTGTTAATACAATATTGAGGTTCCATGAAGGAACTGGTGGTGTTCTTGGTGGAACGATCCTTTTTAGACCCTCCATAAATGCTTTTATGACTGGGATTCTAAATAGTGAAGTTGAATGTGTAATTCGCTGATAGGCAGAAATTGTTGTGAGTTGTATTTTAATGGATGAAAAAGCTAACTTAGACTTTTGTAAGTGTAGTAAGTAGCTTACAATGTTTTTCGCGGACGCGTGTAATGGTTGAATTTGATTATTATGACAGTAATAAACAAATCGTTACCATTTATTTGCATAGCAATGTCTTGTAGTAGGTTTTCTAGCCTGTTTGATGACCTCCATACATTCTTGTGTAAGGTCTAGATGTCCGAATTCTAAGACTTCAGGAGCCAGATTGCTAGATTGAGCGATGCTGGATTCGGATGTCTGATCTGTTGTTTGCGTTGAGTTAACAGATCTGGTCTGTTTGGTATTTTGATATGAGGCACTACTGACAGGTCTAGTAGTGTTGTGTACCAAGGTTGTCGTTCCCAAGTTGGTGCTATTAGTATTAGTTTGAGTTTGTTTTGACTCAATTTGTTTACTAGATACGGAAGGAGTGGGAGAGGGGGAAAAGCATAAGCAAATATCCCTGACCAACTCATCCATAACGCATTGCCCTTGGAGTGAGGCTGTGGGTACCTGGATGCGAAGTTTTGGCATTTTGCATTTTCTTTTGTTGCGAATAGGTCTATTTGCGGTGTTCCCCAGTTTTGGAAGTAGGTTTTTAGTATCTGGGGATGAATTTCCCATTCGTGGATCTGTTGGTGATCTCGACTGAGATTGTCGGCTAACTGGTTTTGAATTCCTGGTATGTATTGCGCTATTAGGCGAATGTGATTGTGAATCGCCCAATGCCAAATCTTCTGTGCTAAGAGACACAACTGTGTTGAGTGTGTGCCTCTCTGTTTGTTTAGGTAATACATTGTTGAAAGGTTGTCTGTTTTGACAAGAATGTGTTTGTGGGCTATTAGTGGTTGAAATGCTTTTAATGCTAGAAACACTGCTAGTAGTTCTAGTTGATTTATATGAAGTTGTTTTTGCTGAGTATTCCATTGTCCCTGGATGCTGTGTTGGTTGAGGTGTGCTCCCCACCCTACCATGGAAGCATCTGTTGTGATCACGTATTGAGGCACTGGGTCTTGGAAAGGCCGCCCTTGGTTTAAATTTATAGGATTCCACCATTGAAGCGAGGTGTGTGTTTGGCAGTCTATCAACACTAGATCCTGAAGTTGACCCTGTGCTTGTGTCCATTGTGTCGCTAGGCACTGTTGTAAGGGCCGCATGTGTAATCTTGCGTTTGGGAACATGGCTATGCATGAAGACATCATGCCTAGAAGTTTCATCACTAATTTTACTTGATATTGTTGGTCTGAGTGCATGCTTTGTATTACATTTTGGAATGCTTGTACCCTTTGTGGACTTGGAGTGGCAATCCCTTTTTTTGTGTTGATTGTCGCTCCTCAGTATTGTTGTATTTGACACGGATGTAAGTGTGATTCTAGGTAGTTTATTGAGAACCCTAATTTGTGAAGGGTTTCTATGACGTATTTTGTGTGTTGAAGACACTGTTTCTGAGTGTTGGTTTAACCAATCGTCTAGATACGGGAATACGTGTATGTGCTGTCTTCTGATATGTGCCGCTACTACTGCAAGGCATTTTGTAAATACCCTTGGTGCTGTTGTTATCCCGAATGGTAACACTTTGAATTGGTAATGTACACCTTGGATTACAAACCTCAAGTATTTCCTGTGTGAAGGATGTATGGGTATATGGAAGTACGCATCCTTTAGATCTAATGTTGACATGTAGTTTTATTGTTTGAGCAAGGGGATCACGTCTTGAAGTGTTACCATGTGAAAGTGATCTGATTTGATGTAAAGATTTAGTGTTCTGAGATCTAAGATGGGTCTCAGAGTTTTGTCCTTTTTGATTATTAGAAGATACAGGGAATAAACACCTGTTCCTTTCTGATGGTTGAGTACGATTTCTATTGCCTCTTTTTGTAACAACGCTTGGACTTCTAGTTGTAATAGATCTAAGTGCTGTTTGGACATGTTGTGTGTTCTTGGAGGCACATTTGGTGGTAATTGTAGGAATTCTATGCAATAACCATGCTGGATAATGGCTAGGACCCACGAGTCTGTAGTTATTTCTTCCCAATTTTTTTAATAATCTGTGAGTCTCCCCCCCACTGGTGTTGTGTTGGGGATTTGTGACATTGAAGTCACTGTTTAGTTTGTGGGGCCTTTGGAATTTTCCTCTGGTTTTAGGGAACTGTCCACCTCTATATTGTCCCCGAAAGCCTCCTCTTTGATACTGCCCCTGGTATGTGGGTCTGGCTTGTGAGGTTGAGGGTTCTGTGCTTTGGGCTCGAAACCCCTCTCTAAAGTGTGGCTTTCTAAAGGTGCCTCTGCTTTGTGGGGAGTAGAGCGCGCCCATGGCTTTGGCCGTGTCAGTGTCCTTCTTTAGCTTCTCTATAGCTGTATCCACCTCTGGCCCAAACAACTGTTGTCCATTAAAAGGCATATTAAGCACAGCCTGTTGGATCTCTGGCTTAAATCCGGAGGTGCGGAGCCATGCGTGTCTCCGAATAGTGACCGCTGTATTCACAGTCCTGGCGGCTGTGTCCGCTGCATCCATTGCCAATCGTATCTGGTTGTTGGAGATACTTTGGCCCTCCTCCACCACTTGCTGTGCACGCTTTTGAAACTCCTTGGGAAGATTTTCAATAAAATGCTGCATTTCATTCCAATGAGCCCTGTCATATCTTGCCAATAAAGCCTGTGAATTGGCAATGCGCCATTGATTGGCTGCCTGTGCTGCAACTCTTTTACCCGCTGCATCAAACTTTCGACTTTCTTTGTCGGGTGGTAGTGCAGCCCCAGAAGTCTGTGAGTTTGCCCTTTTGCGTGCTGCGCCTACTACCACTGAGTCAGGTGTTAGTAGTTGCGTGATGTACACAGGGTCCGTAGGGGGAGGCTAGTACTTTTTTTTCCCACCCTAGGTGTAATGGCTCTGCATTTGACTGGGTCTTGAAACACTTGTTTTGCGTGTTTTAACATCCCTGGTAACATCGGCAGACTCTGGTACTGGCTGTGTGTTGACGACAAAGTATTAAATAAAAAGTCATCTTCAATAGGTTCAGCTTGCAGTGCTACATTGTGAAAAGTAGCTGCTCTGGACACCACCTGCATGTAAGCAGTACTGTCTTCAGGTGGTGACGGTCTTGACGGGTAGCAATCTGGGCTATTGTCAGATACTGGTGCATCATATAGATCCCATGCATCTGGGTCATCCTGGGTCATTCCTGTGTGCGTTGGAGATTGCATCATAGGGGGTGTTGCAATTGGTGATAGTTGCGGTGAGTGCTGTGGCGATGGTTGTGGCGAAAAACGTGGTGGAGTTTTTTCTTTCGCCACCTTTGCTTTTGGCTGTTTCTCTGTGTCTTGGAAAGCAAGTTTCCTTTTCATTTTAATAGGGGGAAGAGTTCTTATTTTCCCTGTTTCTTTTTTAATATGGAGCCTTCTTTGTGTATAGTCTGGCTCCCCCATCTCTAATTCTTGTCCAAATTTATGGCCTTGTAGTTGTGCTGAAAGGCCTTGTTCTTCAGAATAAGAACTTTGTTTCGGCTCCGATGCTGGGTGTTTCGGCACCGAAACTTTTTCCACAGTCTTTTTCGGCTCCGAAGCCACCTTTTTCGGTTTCGGGGTGCAGATCTCTCAGTGCCGACTTTGCTCGGAGCCAGTATCGAGTTTGGTCGGAGCCAGTATCTCGGTGCCGAGTATACTCTGTGCCGGTATCTCGACCGGAGTCGGATGTCTTCGACACGTGTGTGCCCTTTTTCGGTGCCGATGGTTGGTCACCGAGTTTACGGGTTAAGCCATGGCCTGCCGGCGGTGGCGTCCCCTGGCCTTCATGATTTTGGCGTGAGTTTTGGCCGGGCCAGGTTTACTTGCGGTTTTCGCCGGCTGCTCACTTTCGGCCTCGTCCGAGTCCGAATCAGCAATGGAGAAAGTCTCCTCTTCTTCGATGTTGTGGTGTCCTGATGGCGTCGATGCCATTTGAAGCCTTCGAGCTCTCCGGTCCCGTAGCGTCTTCTTTGACGGAAATGCCCGACAGGCCTCGCAAGTATCCTCTTTGTGTTCGGGGGACAAACACAAATTACAGACCAAATGCTGATCTGTGTAAGGATACTTATTGTGGCATTCGGGCAGAAGCGGAATGGGGTCCGTTCCATGAGCCTTGAAGACGGACGGGGTCGGGCCAACCAGGCCCCGCCGGGGGATAGAAGCTCCGAAGGGCTACCGGAGCTCTTCTTTTATTCGGTGTCGATCTGCTATAACTAACCCGATACCGAACGCAAACAATACCGGCAAATTTTCAGAGATTTAACTAACTTTCCGAACCGAAACACGGAGCGAAGAGGAACACGTCCGAACCCGATGGCGGAAAGAAAACAATCTAAGATGGAGTCGACGCCCATGCGCAATGGAGCCGAAAGGGGAGGAGTCCCTCAATCTCGTGACTCGAAAAGACTTCTTTGAAGAAAAACAACTTGTAACACTCAGAGCCCAACACTAGATGGCGGGATATGCACAGCTTGTGTATCTGCAGCTACACATGCCATCGAACATATATATATAGATAGATAGATATAGATAGATATATATAGATAGTTTATTTTATTAGTTAATTAAAACCATACAAATATTCCTTCAACATAAAATTAAGTAGAACAATAGTGGTGCAATAAAACAGTGGTGCAATAAAACAGTAGTGCAATATAACTGAAAAATAAAAATAATGTAATACATTCTACAGATTTGCCCCCACTTAACTCTAGTTACTAGTACAGGACTTCCTAATTTCGACCTGTTTATTCATAGTATGTGGCTTTTGTTTCCACTGGCACCATTCCAATCTGCTGGCTTGTTTTGACACAGGAAAGTTTGGAGGTAAAAGTTTCCAGAAATTGGATAAGCCTAACATTCAGTATGGTGTTCTTGGATTAAATGCTTCAGTTAAAGCTTGTCTGCATGTTCTGACCCTTAATTAGTTATTTTTTCAAAAAATGTCTTCTTTCAGCAGCTAAAGCTGGGTAAATGCAGACATGTGCACTAGGTATTCTACCGCCAGATGACATAGGCGGCACTCATGGGTGTCTACTAGCGGCCCCTTCTTCCATTTTGGCATGAGATCTAACTTTGGCACTTCACCCAGTCTAAGCTTTAGAAAGTGTTGTTTGATTTTCAATTAATGGGGGCAGCCAGAAGTGGGGATTCTTTAGGAGCTTTATATGAATTAAGAATCAACCAACCATGCAACCTTTTAGCCAGGACGTCCCTGTCTTCTAGACATCTGTATAATTTACATGATTTATTCACTGCTTTGTTAAAAGCCAGAGTAGGAAGCGACTGATCCCATATATCGCCTAAATTCAAAAGGTTAAGGCTTTTTTCCAGATGCTTTTTATAGTTGCTATTACCTCTTTCTAGATTAATTTCCTGCCAAACTAGATTAGCCAGAGTCCCTTTTGGGGCGCGGCACAGTTTGTGCTGCCAATGTCTGCTTGACCAACATAAATTCCAATCTGATCTGGGCTAGGAAGCATGTCCTGGTAACCGAAAAACACACTTATACGCCTTTACCAGAAGTTTATCCAGGAGAGCTTCCTCCATCCCCCTCATTATTTCAGTCCCATAGGCGAGAGTTGGAAGTAATTTTGCTCTCATTATGGCTGTCAATGGATTCAAAGCGTGGCCACGGATAGAATTTGCAACCGTGCCAAAAGCGTGAACTAGCGCCTTATTTTTAATTGCTTCTTTCTGATGCGCATAATTGCCTCTAGCATGACTCCTAGGTATCTGTACGAGGTTACTTCCTCTAAGGTCTTCCCATTCAGATACCATTTATGTTGACTAGTGGGTCTACGATTGACAGCAATCATTAGAAATTAACCATATTAAATCTAAAATGTGTTTGTTCTTGCACTCTTGTAGGTTGTTTAGCAGTTTCTGCATGCCAATTCTAGTATTGCTAAGCAATAGGTCATCTGCATATAGCATGTTAGATAGTCGTTATGTTAATGATTTATAGAGCACATGGATACCCAGGGGCTTCCCAGCACTAAAGGAGATATCTGTATCTTATCAATGCCATAAAAGTGCCAAAAAGGAGAATCAAAATGTCTTCCGTTTCTTGCAAAAGGATAGTTCAATGTGGTCATGACGAAGTCCCAGAGGCAGAGTGTTCCAAAGTTGTGCAGCTTTTACTGAAAAGGAGTTGACTCCCCATCTAGCCTTCTTAAAGCGAGGCGTATGGACCTGAGGGGCCTAGTCGGAATATAAAAAGACATTTTGTCTAAGAAATTTGGGCCCACTGTTATGCAAGGCTTTATGAGTCATCCACATCGCCTTAAATTTGACTCTTTGCTTTATGGGGAGCCAATGAAGAGAGGCCAGAGCGGATATGACAAAGGTATGTCTGGGGACATTTTTTTTAGCAGACGTGCAGCAGAATTCTGCACGATCTGTAGCCTTCCGATTACATATTTAGGGGGGGACTAAAAAATAAAAGCTGGACAGTATTAATGCTTGAATGAGGCGTCTTCTGGACAAAAATGATAAAAGGTTGATAATTTTCCTTAATGTTCTTAATAAGCTGAAACATGATATCTTTCTGTTGCTTGTTTAAACAACACTTGCGGTAAACTGTTTGGGCCAGGTGCGCAGCCAGTTCGCGACTTCCCAATGATTTTTGTTAATTCTGATTCTGTGATCTTCAGGGTATTCAGGACATCGGGTTCCCAAGTATTAGGGAGCCCCTGAGTCAGCACCCCTTCTCTGGCAGGCAGCTCCCTTAGATGTGACTAAGTGGCACACCAAAGCTTTCTCTGTTATGTTGGCGTTGTTAGCTGCCTTTGGACCCTTGTCAATGGAATTAATAAGTTTCCAGAATCTTTTAGAATCAGATGATTTAGACGCATAGTGTAACTTGGCCCAGAGCATCTCCTGCTGATATTTTTTAAAGTACCATAAATCCCTTTTAACCATTTTCCTTTGCTCTCGCAGGGCGAACAGTAGTGATCCATTTTCTGGAAATTTGCACAGTTGCCTTAGCAGTCTGCCTACTTCCGCTTTCCCTGCTATGAACTCGCTGCGGTATATGTGAGTGATTATAATAATTCAATTTTGCTCCCTTTCTAACCTTTCCTGAGGGAACTTGGTTTGTAAGATCAACAACAAAGTTCTCCCAGAACGTTGTCAAATTTGCTAGGTCCGTAGCCATGAATTTTAGCCTCAATAGAGCCTGTTCAGCTTGACTTTCATAGTTATTAGATGACCATTTCAGTTGCTTTAGGTTTTTAGTGCCAATCACACCTTTCAGGAGAGCCACTTCCTCTGGCTTATGTGGTGAAGATCGAATTCTGATTGTCTGCAGCTTGTGGCCACTTTCCACACAGTCCATGATTCTAAAGTCACTCACTAATGTGTACAAAGCAGGATTTACCAGTGTGTAATCTAGGTAGGAAACCGTTTTCTCAGAAGATCTTGTCCATGCAGGCGGGATGTCGGCCGGCCTCAGACCATTTAGCAAGAAGAGGCCTACAGATTCACAGATGCATATGAACTTCTCCCCTAACTTATCTTTCCTACTCTTTACTGGGAGAGTTTGGCCGGGAACCGTTGCTACTGTTTGAATGTGGTCTTCAACAGGGTTATGAAATAGATAAAGATTAAAATCACCCAAAATTAGTCAATATGCCGAATGTACTGTGCTTTTTGTTATTACCAAATATATACACACACACACACACATATCTTTATAATTGTATGTACATTTTTGTAGAATTCAATATAACATCAGTATTTGCACTATATCTTTCTTCATCGTCTAGTGTCCAGCATACTTATTTGCTTTATAATTACATTTTGTGATCTATTTACAAGCTAAGCATTGGTGAATTGATGTTCCATCCACTGTATATACCTTGCTTGTTTGAATTACTCCTGAAAACATTGTTTACCAACAAACAAAATAGGGTGCAAACCCTTCTGTGGATACACCACCAGCAGTCACAAAATCTAAGATCCCTTTTACCTCACAAAACCACGACAGGAAGAGGCATCCAGAAAACACCAGCTGCCTCAGGAAATCCTTTGTGATCCAAGAAACAAACAGAAACTGGTCCCTCTGTACTAAAAAGGAAAGGTTACCACCATTATTTTCTGGTTTCAAATAAATGTCTGTAGTAGGAATACCATCTTGTTCTAGATCTTGGCACGACAAAGTATTACAAAAAGCTATAGAAGTTTCGGCTATAGGCACTTCACCAGATTTATACATTATTTGGCAATTTTTGTATACTGCACTATCACTACTACTGGAGTCTCTTGTCGCTAAAAGATACTGCTGATCAAGGTGGAATAGGACGTTTTTTGGCCTCTATAAAAAAGCTAGGTTTTTAAGGTCTTACTTAAATGCAATAGAGATGATAGAAAATTGATTTCACAGGGAATAAAGTTGTAAGTGATTGTTGCCAAAACCCAATCCAGAGCCCGCATTTGCCATCTGGCATGAGTCACCAGAAGGATGCAGGAGGCCATGATGCCCAGCAGCCTCAGAGTCATTCTCATCGAAATCCAGGATAGATGCTGAAACATCTGTATCATAGCCTGAATATCCTGGACTCGTTGTTCGGGAGGATAGGCCCAAAACTGCATTGTGTCCTGAACAGCTCTGATGAAAGGTAGCATCTGGGAGGGAGTTAGGTGTGACTTTGGCACGTTTATAGTGAACCCCAGCGAATGGAGGAGGTCCGCCATAGTCTGGTGGAGGGAGATGACAGCCTGGGGCGAGCCCGCCTTCAATGGCCAGATGTCGAGGTAGAGGAAAACTGAAACCCCTAACCTGTGCAGGTGAGCTGCAACCACTGCCATCACTTTGGTGAACACCCAAGAGGCGCTGGTAAGGCCAAAGGAGAGCACGGTGAATTGAAAATGCTTGTGACATACCACAAAACTCAAGTAACGTCTGTAGGCAGGCAGGATGGGAATGTGAAAATAAGCGTCCTGCAAGTCCAATGCACTCCTGGGTTCAGGGCATATAGAACCTGAGCCAGCATTTTGAACTTCTCCCTCCTGAGGAAGAGATTGAGGGACCAGAGGTCAAGGATAGGGCGGAGCCTTTGTCCTTTTCTGGGAACCAGAAAGTAGTGAGAATAACAACCACAACCTACTTCTGGCACTTGTGGCTCCGATGGCCAAGAGAGCCATAACCTCCTTGGGGAGTAGTGCCAAGTGATACCTTGTCATCCGATCGTAGGATGGTGGCATGGAGGGAGAGGTAGCCTCGAAAGGGAGGGAGTAGCCCCTTCAAAGTATTTGTAAAACCCACATGTCTGACCTGATGATGTTCCAGTGGGGTAGGTGATGGTAAATCCTGCTGCTGACTGATCCTTGGTGAGAAAGCACCAAACTACAAAGGTTTGGAGGCTGCAGCTGAGTGGGGGAGGGGGCAGTGGACTGGCTAGACCAGTGGCTCCTCGATCCACGCAGATGCTGGATCTCATGTCTTTGGTCACACAGAGGCTGGGCAGCATGCACAGCACAGTGGCTGGTGAAAAACGGCTGTGGCTGGACACCCCTTCCGTTACCACAAAAGGAGCAAAAAGCAGACTGAGGGGGTTGAGTGGCAGCTGCGAGGCAAAGGGACCGGGCTGTAGCCTGTGATTCCCTAAAGCCCTCGATCACAAGTCTGTTTTGTCCCCGAAAACATGGGTGCCATCAAAGGGCATGTCCAACAAAGTAGATTGGACAGCCCCTGAAAAGCCAGATGTCCTTAACCAGACCTGGCGCCTCAAGGTCACCATCAAACCAACTGACCTGCCCAGAGAGTCGGTTGTCTCCAGCCACCAACTGATTGTGAACTTGGCTGCGTCTCTCCCATCAGCAACAGCCAGGGAGAGAATGGCCTGGGCCTCCTCTGGGACCTGTTGCAGCACTTGCATGACCGTGTCCCATAAATTATGCGCATAGCAACCCAAAAGGCATGTGGCGTTCACAGTCTACAATGCCAAGCTGGAGGAAGAAAACAGCTTCTTTCCAGGGTGGTCCAGCCCCTTTGATTCCCTATTTGAGGGAGTGGAAGGGAACGCGCCATGGGATGTTAAGGCTGGATGACCAAGCTCTCAGGAGTAGGGTGTTGAGTCAGGAAAGCCAGGTTGTTTGGCGCAGGCCTATGGTGGTGGGCTATTGTCCTATTAACAGGAGACCCTGTGCTGAGTTTGGGCCAAGTCCCCAGCAGGACATCCATGAGGGCTTTATTGAAGGGCAAAAGGGGCTCTGATTTGGAAGCCCCAGGCTGAAGCACCTCAGTCGGGAGATGGGTCCTGACAGCCACCAAAGGCAGCTCGGGCCCATGACCTTGGCCGCTCTTTGCATCACCATGGAGTAAAAAGCACCCTCCTTCACAGCCATGGTAGGGGGAGAAAGCATACCAGTGTTAGGGGAGGTATCCAGGCTGCTGGCTTCACCCAGTTCCTGAGCCTAGTCCATAGGGTCTTCAAGATGGAATTCCAAAGGGTCCAGCGACCCCACCATACTCTCACCAAACTCATTCCCATAAGAATAAGGGGCAGGATCAGATCTAGAAACCAAAGCCCCCGACGGAATCGGCGTCGAGTGATGTCGGTCCAGCTCCGTGTCAGAGACCGTAATGAGTATAGGATCCACACCACCCGCGGGATCAGTCAACGTCAGGGGCATCGACGCCTAAACCGTCGTCGGGAAAGGTTGCGACGGTACCAGCGACACCAGTTCTGATCCGGAAGCGGATCCCTGGTTGCCCCTCGGATCCAAGCCCAAAGCCACCAGCATGGAACCTGAAGGGGCCCTTTCCAACCATGCGGGGCCCAAAGGCTCCCCGACAGGGCTGAACTGCCCAAAGAGGAGGTGCATGGTCTTGTGAAATTCCTTTAATTAGGCAGGGGTGTCTCTGAAAACTCTGGAAGGCACAGAGCCGACCGAGAAATAGGCTCCAAAGACGGAAGCCTATAGCGAGGATACTCCTTCTCCTGAGTTGTGCTACCGAGGGGGTAAAGTCGAAGAATGGCTGTGCTTCTTAGACTTCTTCTTGGGCTTACCTGAATGTCCTGACAATTTTGAATAGGACGAGGACGAGTGATAATGGCTCTGCGAACAGTCTCGGGACCTTCCTCTCGACAGAAAGCGATGTGGAGATGGACCGCGAGCAGCTTGGAGGGAGCGGGCTCTCAGTCTTCGGGTTCATGACACACCATATGCAGATCTGTCACGGACATCATGCGGTGGCAGGAGTCGCTGGACTTGAAGCTGGTCTTCCTTGATGACATCTCAGTGCATCAGAAGTGTGCTGAGATGTTGAAAAAGTCAAAAGGCCAGTCAAAAAGCAGCTGTAAGGGTAGCTCTCTCAGGATCTGCCTGTAGGCTGCCACGTAAAGAAAAGAACTAATGTCAGCAAGGCAACCACAACGCCAACAAGGGATGCGGAGTCGACCGACGACACTTAACATCGCGCAAGGGTACTGCACGAAGAAAAATCTCTGGATCCAGACTGAAGCCTGGGGGAAAGTCTATGGAAAGGAATCTGCAACTATAATTCGCTATCAGATTGTTGCATATAGTGCTGCAGATTCACATGCAGTCCTAAACAAAACAATATGAATTTGAAGAACAAAAGTTCTTACAGTGCTTAGTCAAGGTGGTTTATGCACAAGATAACTCATGTTTCTACTGCAGATCCTAGTGTAAAAAAAAGAATTTGGCTTCTTAAGCAAAATGTATTTCTAATTTATAGCCATTTGTTTTCACAAATAAGTCAGCGCACAGGAGGTTATTAAACCTCCATAAACATTCAAGTTTAAGTTTATATACTATTTTTAACTGTTCTATATACTTCAAATTTTTATAAACTCCTTTTATTAGAACTTCACACGTATTATTTTTAAATAGCACATCATTTTTATGTCACTCTACGTAACCTTGCTAGACCCAACGTTTTCTCCTCTTTTTAAGTTAAAAAATACATTTTATATAAGTTTGTCCTAACAACATGTTAGCTTACTTTAATGACCTTTCATTGCGACGAGGGAAAATAAACATAGCACAAGATTACCACTGAACCTTTAACCTCTTTTCAGTGGTTTGAATAATAAGCATGTAATGTATAATATGACATTCCCACTGAAAAGAGGTTAAAACGGAACCTTTAACCTCTTTTCAGTGGTTTGAATAGTAAGCATGTAATGTATAATATGACATGAGGGAAGGAGTATAAAGAGCACCTAGTATTGGTTGATGCATATATTGTCAGGGTTTGACACAATTCGCCACATAAGAAAATCAGGAATCATAACACATGGAGGAGGTGGAAGACGGGATAGTAGAGACTACAATAGCTTCCGGAGTTGGATCCAAAACACACTGCCCCAGCCACCAGGGGACCAGGAATTGACTTCCAAGTAAGGGAGGGCCATTATATCTTACGGGATTTAGATTTTGGAGGACGGGATATCTGTCACCGTTGTGACGGAGTAACTTGTCCACAAATATCTAGGCACAGGCCCTATGTCTGGCAACATCAACTGTTTCAAAACATTCGCACTTCTGTTCCCCCACCATTGTGGTTTTTCTCTTTCTCCTGTTAGCTCTGTGTTTTTCATGGAACCCTGAGCTCCCCTGAAATTAAGCTTGATGACTTGGAACCTCCTTTTGTAGCTGACCACAGTTTTCCCTTTTTGGCTTTGGAGACTACATTCTACCTTGCGGTAGAGAGGTGTGCAACTCAACTTTGATTCTTGTGTGAGCTTTCTGGCTTGCCTGGGGGCTAGTTACGATGAAGCCGCATCACCATTTTGACATTACTATTACCTATTATAGAAGCACACTTAGTTATTCAATATTCACAGTCTTCTATTTTTCCTTCTTGGCAAGGAGTTGTAGTTTGTCACAGCAAAGCAGTGCTAACCTGTACCAGAGAAACTAGTCCAGGTCTTGTAGCAACCACTCTGATAGAATGGAGGGTCTGTCTTACTGTCTCTTTCTCTCTCATCCCTTACCACCTCTTACCCTTTTTTAAACTAGTGCCCTCTACTCTCCTGGATTATGATATGGGAGTGGGACCACCTCTAAGGCGAGTAGGTAGGATTAGCCTTGTTATCCTAGAAACACTAAGAAAGTCATGACATAAATGCAAACATAGAAGAATATATTGAGGGAGTATTGTCTGGACATCTGGGTGAAGGCTTGATATGATTTAATAATGTTCTCTAAATCAGAGAAGAGGAGGAAGAGAAAAATAAAGAAATGCTGGAAATGTTGGGATGTGGCTGTTAATATTAATTGTATCATTAAAAGCAGTCTTTTCAAATACAGAATTTGATTATATACCATATAATTTTGGTAAAAATGAAAAACACATTGCTTAGTCCAGATGTACTTGACTGTATTACTCCTCATACAAACATTTTCAACTAAAAAAATGCGCAGAGCTAGGAAGAAAAACATGCTGCCTTTTACTAATGCGTCCAGCATAATTAGATTTTGGAAATTGCTAGCAGTAAAGGTCAAATTTATTTAGTGTACTGAAGCACCCATTTTCCTCTCTTTCCATCAAAGGTGCTGCAATGTTTAAGTATGGTGTTGGATGCCATCTAGAGAAAGTTACCAACCACAGGCACTTCTGAAATCTAGTGACAAAGAGGAATCCTAGGTGGTGCGGATTGCGTTGAATCTCACAAGTGATCTCACCCAAAATGTCCTGTGAACATCAAAGTATGGGTCAAAAAACACAGTAGTTTAACTGTATTTATTTTACAGAAAATTTTTGCATATCCAGAAAATGGCTGGTCTTACTACCTAGCACTCCTACGCTTCGTCCGACCGAATCAAGTAAGCACCTTTCCTATCAAGAGAAATGTGGGCACACTAGGGGGTAGCACTTTTGTGGATCCCCACATAGTCCCCTCAGAAATGTGAAGAACATTTTAATTTTAAGCCGAAGTCCGATATTAGCAGGACATTCTGTGTAGGAAAAACTATGGAGGTCTGTGTAAACAAGAACACCCAGAACTCCATCTGCTGTCTAGATTTCAGAAATGTCTGGATTGGTACGTTTCCCTGCATGCCAGCAGACCCAGAGCCCAAATACTACAGCTACCTACATGGCTAGAAAGATTGCAATGTCAATGAATAAACCTTGGTGTCTCCACATAGCATCTGCTTTTCCCGTTGTGAGTGATTAGCCCATGCACACAAGTGGGGTACAGTCATAATTGAGAGAAGTGCAGGAACACAGAACAGTGGAACATTTGTTATGAATTTCATTAAATTTGTTGACTTCCAAATGAAAGGTAGTGCAGAAGAAAGAATACATTTTGTATACTGCCCTCTGAATCACATATTATTGGTAAACCCAAATTCAGAGTCGTAGAAATCAACACTATTTCTAAATTTAGATTCTTGAACACCTTTCAGAAATACATAATTCATATCCAGTTTCATTCACTGGATATTACCTTATAAACTGATGCATAGTCAGTACACAACAAATAAAATAAACTATAGCTCGTTGCAGGCTCTAGGTATACGATGTTTTTACACAACCAACAAACACTGCAAATCCCTGCAACCGAAGTGTCTGAAGTTCAAGCCGGTTACTTTTGTAAATCATCCATCAGAGAAGAAAATGACAGATGCAAATATTGTCATTTATTTGTGTTTTTCTTACTAAATGTAATTGGATTTTGGTTTCAATAAATAATTTGTTTTGGAAATCAATGAGTGATCTACACTCGCTAAATTGTAATGTTGCTAGATTTGGTTACTTTTCAGAAATGTATAGGTTTCAGAATTCACTCATGGGTTTCACACCTGTTTCCATCACAAACTGCAAGTGAAGCAATCACAGAAACAGGAAGCATTAATTACAACTTACAAAATTGAAAACGAAGTGTGTTTTTTAACAACTCTTTCTGTTGTGTGAAAGCTGGGAGGAAGGTGATTAGCACAGCAAACCTTTGGCTGATGCCGGTCTTAAAAGAAAACACCCATGGCACATAAAAAAAAATGTTTTTTTTTTATTTTATTGGTTCTGTCCTGGGAAATCCACAAATTGTGGGTTCATTTAGAAACACCAACATGAAGAACAAAAAGGATGCATATGTTGCCTGAATATCTTCTGTGGGAAAAAATAATGAAGATTTAAGTGCCAAAAGGAGAGGGTTGGGCTCACCAATTAAGGGGTTAATGCTCTTTAATTTAGTTTGAAAACACTGGGTGGTCTAACCCATGCAGAAACTAATGCACTGGTCATCATGCTCACCTCATCCGGAGGGCTGTCCAGGTTGTCCATGTATTTCTTTACCACACTTTCAGGATCATTTGTGGATTCTGAAAAGCAAATGAAACCATATGAGACCAAATAAGAGCATAAAAAGGCCTTTTTCGTTATGTCATGGAGAGAAAAACCCTAACACAGTTAACAGGGAGCAGTGTCCCTAATTCAACTGCACAAGCCATCTTACTAGTAGTAAAAAAAAAAACAAGGAATTATTACAAATATACAATGCTGAATAAAGATGTATGCATATTATAAGCAAAACGGATTCAGTTTAACCCTTGCGGCTTTTCCACAGGATAAAAATTAACTCATTGACAAATAAGCAGAAAACAAGGTTAGATTATTTCTGAAAACAACCTCTTCAAATGTAAGAATATGGTAACATCATAGAAGAAATCACTAACAACCAATGGATGCTACTTCTTTCCTCTGCTATCACCTGACCGATCATCTGCTCTCTACTTGTAAACATAAGGTAAATATATAGATGCAAATGCAGTTAATAGAAAGCCTTGGCTGCCGATAACTGTTTAAACCCTTGATGTCGAAACAAAATGGCAGCAACCATGACTGAACACAAGAGACTTAGTCTATACATACTTGCCAGACCAGTGAGTTTACATCCAGGATGTTAGCTTTCACCGAAGAAAAATAGGGCCTTATGTTCAAAGCTATTTTGCGGTTGCAAAAGCTCAGATTTGCAAAATCAGAGCCTTTGCTACCGCAAGATAGCTTTTGGGGAAGTAGAAAAACCTAAACTGTGATTCAGTAACATATCACAAAATAAGTTTCGACTACATACCAAATCACAAATTGAAAGAGGGGTTCTTAGGGCATCCTTCCCAATATGCAATTTCTTACAGTATCAATGGTTTGTGACAATCATTGATAGGTCACTGACACCTCAGAAGGAAGTGGTATCCCACTTGTAAACTGGAAGGGGTCTCTTGAGGACACCTTCCCCTTGGTCAATGTTGTAAAAACACATTTTTAGGAGTAGGCAGTAGTCCTTGGGAGCACTGCTTATTTGTTCAAAAATAAAAAAAACTCTTACCCACCCCATTTCCCTTTAAGGTTAACAGGCGGCTGCATTGAAATGTAAAAAAAAAAAAAAGCCATATTCAAGCCAATCACAAACAATAGAACATCAAATGTTGGGGGCACAAGGAAGGCCTCAGAATGTCTGCAGTAAAGACCACCACCTGAAAATGTAAATATATGGGAGAGGAAATGGGAAGAAGAGCTAGAATTACTGATTCTTCAAAACTGCCAGGCCCTTTTAAAGGCACCTCTTGCTTCAACAGGAAGCCTTTGAAAAGTCATCAGAACTGAGGAGATGAGGTCAAATCAATTAGTTACCAAGATAACTGGTTCTCGGAACACAACAGACCCCAATATGCATAAGGCTGCTCTGATGTGAGGTGGAGGGTAGACTGCTTGCTTGGAACAAACCCAGCAATTTAGAAATTAATTTCTTGTATCCAATCAAAGTTAAGGGAGCTTAGTTAGTATTAAACAGAAACATCAAGGTGAAGCAGAAAGATAAACAAACCCATTTTTGAGTGTGTTAAGTCTGAGATAGTGGCAAGTCATCCAGGTTGTTATGGCTTCGAAGATTATGGCAAGGTGTGTTATGTCACCCAAAAAAGGAAAATTAAGGTTAACTGAAGTGTAATAGACAAATTGGTGGGACTCTCGGAATTTCAAGATAACAGCAGAAGAAGGAGAACAAAACAATGGTCCACTGGGAAAATCCTTGTGACAAAGAGACTCTACTAGAAAGGGAATTGTTCAATTTAATCTGCTGATCATTAGATATTTTTCAGGCAAGACATTTGAGAACTGGTCCTTCAATGCCCATGTGGTATCTTAGGATTTCAAGAAGGGTGTTAAGCTTGGCTGTCTCACGTGTCAATGACAGTTCAAAGAGAATTAATACATAATTCACCATTATCAAGAATGCGCAGGGCATAATCGGTAATTCTGAGCATAGCTGTCGGTGTGCTATAACCTACTCTGAATTCTAATTGGAAGGTATTTAGAAGGTTGTTTTTTTAAACTATCTAAGTTCACTGCTGATACAGCTTTGAAGCTCAAAAGCTAAAATCTAGGGGCGTGGCCAACATGGCTACCGGAGCAGCAGGATAATACTGCAGCTCCGTGCCTGGCCCACATTAATATCCTGGAAACGGCGCCCACCTTCCTCTATGAGGCGGGCGCCGACCATTCGACTGTTCAGGACCACTGGCCGAGGCAGTGATCCTCTCCGCGAGGCCGGCGTCTCATCGAGCGTCAAGGAGGAGCTAGCGGCCCTCAGTGTCAGCACCAGCGACCGCGGCTGGTGAGTCGGTTTCCTGGGGCCTCGGGCCAGCTCCTCCCCTGGGCTTTAGGCGCTCGGCGCTTGTCTGGAGGGGCCCTCGGGAGACCGGAGGGAGGCGGAGAACGGGGAGATCCCCGTCCTGGAGGACGCGCCGCTGGGGCGGAAGTGGGTGAGGCCCGTCGTCCGTACCAGAGCTGTTCCTACGGCGCCGGGCCTGCTGGGGCACCCGGCGCGGCGCTGCTCGGCGGACCGCGGTTACACCGGGACCCCGCGGCCTGTGTGGAATATTCATCAATCTGTCACCAGCTTTACAAATAATTACAGGACAGCATTTGAGTCACTCGCTGTGGCCCCCCATTGTGCTGGAACACTGCATTTAACACGGGCGCGGCCCGATTGTGCTGGGGCCCCAGGGACCACGCTTGACCCGGTTCAGCGGGCGGCCCACGGCGGCGGAGCAGCCACCAGACTCGCGCTGCCCGGTGAGACTGATTGGTAGTCCCCCTGCTGGGCCCTGGGCGCCCAGGCTTGTCAGAGCGTCGTAGTGCGGCACCTCTCTCGGCGACACGACTCGAGTCGCGGTGCGTAGGGAGATTGTTCTCTCCCTCTAGGATCCTGCTCAAACGAAGTTGGCATCAGTGGAGTAGGGGCATGGGAGATACCACCCCTGACATTACCGGCTGGGTGGGCGCGCGGCGTTGCTCTGGATCCTCGTGGACCCGTGTGTTCCCGGCCTGCTCCCTTGCTGTTGGTCCACGGCAGTCATAATAAAAAGGAAAGCTAAGTAGATAAGCCAATTACCTCGCCCGCACAGTGAACTCCTCACATCCTGGCCTGAATTGGGCACTCGGGCTCTGCTGACGCGGGAGCTGGGGGTGGTATTGCGGCTCCCTGACGGAACTGGTGCTCCTGCCGGGCTGCGCCGCGTGGGGCTGCGACGAACTTGACCAGTCCACTGGCATCACTAACGGTATCATCAGTGCTCGCAACTTGGGAATTCCCGGGAGCATTGAATTCCGGGCTGTCTCCCCCTGACGAGGGGCACCACACACACCAGCGGACCCAACCGGGTCCTGCTGGTCGCCGGGAGCGGCGGCTGCCGCACAGCGGGGATCGGCTGGGCACCGGACTGGGTCACAATTATAAAACGGAGTAGGAAAACGGAGAAACTAAAACAGACACGAACATCAAAACAGATGCATGCAACCCCCTCCTGTACTACGGACCAAAAGAACTGGTGGACGCGCCGAGGGAGGACCGTAGACGTGAGCAATCACTCCTGGCAGGCGGCTACCCGGTGATCCTAGAGTAACGAACTGGCACAGGTCAACAAGAAAATCATGGTCAAACCAAAACACCCCAAAACGGGGTCCACGGGAGAAGGAGACCCTCCTCAACCGCCTGGCCAAGCAGAAACGCAATCGCTCACCCAGCTACAGCTGAATGAAACATTACGCACGCACTCCCTACAATTCGATAAAATTATGCAAGCTATAATGGACACTAAATCCTCGTTAGAAGGGAAAATTGACGCCGCAGTGCAGGAAGTCTCATTGCTGCGGGCCGACCACCGCAAATTAACTGGAAGGGTTCACGACACTGAAAAGACACTAGAAACTATCCAGCCAGAAGTAGTAGAAATGAGAAATAAAATGCAAAAAATGGAACTAGACATAACACTACTACAACGCAGGGCAGAGGAAGCTGAAGGACGCTCCAGACGTAACAACATCAGATTCCTTGGAATCCCAGAAAGAATCGAGCAACCTAAGGCAGAGGATTTCTTAGAGACCTGGCTGAGGAACACACTTAAAGAGCAGCACCCCAACACAACATTAGTGATCGAAAGGGCACACAGAATAACAGGCAGACCGCCTAGACCGGGAGCACCGCCTCGACCTCTAATAGCTTGCTTCCTAAATTATAGAGACAGAGACTTAGTCCTTCAGCACTTCAGAACGTCTGACCAGATCATGCTCGAAAACAACAGAATAACTGCCTACTCCGATTACACAATGGAGGTACAAAGCAGAAGAATTGCGTATAACAAGGTTAAGCAGTTGCTACGTGAAAAAGGCATCACTTACTCCCTCATGTTCCCAGCGCGACTACGCATTGTCATGGACGAGAAAACCCTAATGTTTCCCACCCCTGAAGATGCATGGACATGGATCCATGCTAAAGGATTAGCCGATCCAACTAAGGAAGACACAGTATCCGAAGAATGGACTACCGCTAACTCCAGGAAGAAAAGGAAAAAAAAACACCAAAACATCCTTCCGCCCCACAAAAACGCAAATGGTATTGGAGCGTGCGCAAACAATAAAGGACTCAAACTCATTCGCCCGTGGGGCGCTGGATGGCAGGAGCGAAACGGACACTAATGACTCCGCCTCACATGGGGGAGATATGAGCCCATCCCCCTCTCCGTTGCTGGCGGGTCCGGACCTCACACCGCGATCGGCAGACGAACTTTAAACATGTAGATCTGGCGGCCATGGCTCCCCTTCGTTGGCGGCAGCGACGGGGTTGCTGCGGACCGCCGGCATCGGGCTGCTGCTCCCGAGCCCCTCAGCGAGTGACTGCCATTAGCACGAGTACCTATGACTGACTCACCGAAAGCTGCGCAAGGCAAATGGAACTGAAGAAGCGTGAAATATCCTGCAGGTGGGCCACCTAAAGGCCCGACATCAAGGAACCCACGAGCCCCCCTATACCTGAACGGTATCCGAATGGACCTGGTCTCTCTGGAAGACTCTTTAGGCACCAGTTGTGCCATTCTACTTAACGGACGCATTCAGTCCGCAATATCCTTTTTGTTGTTATATCTATCTCTCTCTTTTTCTATCTTTAGTCCACTGTGGGCTTACCCCTTCACTCATCGGGGCTTGAGGGTGACGGGCTGGGGGCGGTGCGGGGGGGGCGGGGGCACCGGGCGCAGCGCAGGTAGTTCCCTACACCTCAACACAACGCAATGAATAAGGAACTCAGTTATAATTTCATGACCTGGAATGTTAAGGGCATGGCCAGGATTAATAAACGTCACAGAATACACGCGTTCCTAAAAAGACATCACATACATATAGCGATACTACAGGAAACGCACATTACGCCCACAGAGGCTGCCCGGCTAGAAAAGAGCTGGTTGGGCTCAATATATAGTGCTGGCGGCGACTCCTTCGCCAGAGGGGTGCTGATTTGGATAGCGCCGGCTGTCCCTTACACAGTACAACACAGCACAAGGGACAAGGAGGGCAGGTTTATACAATGGAGGGGGTTGCTGGATGGGGAGGAACTTATGATAAATGGACTATATGTCCCCAACATCAAACAAGGTGAATTTTTACAAACCAAGGCCTCACAATTAACCAGCGACCTAACTTCAACATGTATATGGGGGGGGGGGGGACATGAACTGCGTCCCACACATAGACAAAGACAGATCTCACCCCCCGCTCACGACCGCCCAAACAATGAAAAATGCCCAAATATTGGACACATGGATGGAAGAACGTCGACTGATCGACATATGGAGGCACTTGCACTGGCACAAAAAAGTGTACTCCTACTACTCCCCAGTACACTTATTACACACCCGAATAGACCTCATCCTCACCTCACAGAACCTAACACATAAGATAACTAAAGCGGAGTATTACGCTAGGGTAATATCAGATCATTGCCCACTCATAGTACAAATAAGATGGGGCAGACCTCGCTCATGTATCCCTACTTGGCGATTACAGACGCACCTACTACAAGACCCCCCTTTTAGGAAGGATATTGCTACACACATCTCAGCATACTTCACATCGAACAAAGGGACAGCCAGCACAAGGGCCATCGAATGGGATGCACATAAGACAGTTATACGAGGGGTTTGCATAGCAACCACAGTAGGAGTGCGGCAAACACTGGCGCGAGAACTCCGTGCATTAGAACAAGAAACTCAGTTGGCTGAAGGCGAATTCGCTAAAGGTTCCATAACATTGGAAACGATCATTAACATGCGCTCCAAATGGACCGAGTCAGATAACCGCCCTAGACACTTTGATTATCGCCATCACATGGCACGCACACACGCGGAGGGCGACAGATCCGGTAAATTATTAGCGTGGCTTATAAAAAACGAACGCCGTAACACCCCCATAGGCGCTATCCGACTAGATTCAGGCCAGATAGTTAACACATAGGCAGAGATAAACAACACTTTCAAAGAGTACTATAGCTTGTTGTATCAGGCACGACTTCCGCCCACCAACGCCCATTTAAACAGCTTCTTCGACGGTGTCACCCTGAACCACCTGACCGTTGCTCAATCTACAGAACTAGATAGCACGATAGAGATAGCTGAAATCCAACGAGCATTGCAGCAGTTGGCACACGGCAAAGCACCCGGCAGCGATGGTATACCCATAGAATACTATAGCATGTTTCAGCCGCAGATTCTGGCCCCATACTTGGCAATGCTAAAGGAAGCTTTGGAATTAGGCATACTTCCTGACTCGTGCCGTGAGGCGTTGATAGCAGTAATACCGAAGGCAGGCCGCGACCCTTTGGACGTCCGCTCATACAGGCCATTATCATTACTAAACACAGATTGTAAATTACTTGGCAAAATACTAGCTAATCGCCTGCTCCCATATGTATCAGAGCTGGTACATCAAGATCAAGCAGGCTTCATACCCGGTCGCAGCACATTCCACAACATCAGGAATTTGCTGCGTCTAATGAGAAACTCCCTGGTAGAGGGTAATCAACAGGTTGCAGTCTCATTGGACATAGAAAAAGCGTTTGATACACTAGGTTGGCCATTCTTAACAGAGACACTTAAACGGATGGGCTTCGGGCAAATGTATATTAGCTGGGTGAAAATACTATACACTGACCCAACAGCCAGGGTCAAGACGGGTGACACGATCTCCGAAAAATGTAACATTAGTAGAGGCACTAGACAGGGATGCCCGCTGTCCCCACTGTTATTTGCATTAGCGATGGAACCGCTGGCCGCCCGCCTTCGCATAATGGCCCCCGCATGGGGCATATTGGACGGCCAGACATACCAGATAGTATCATTATATGAGGATGACGCGTTGATTTTCCTACGAGACCACACGGGAACCCTACCGGGCCTGTTGGAACGCCTGGAAAAATTTAGCTCGGTGGCAGGGTTAACAGTGAATTGGACAAAATCCTGCATATTCCCTATGCGCCCGGTCCCAGAGGTATCGAGAACACTAACGAGCCCGAGTGGCCTGAAATGGTGTTATACAACATTTAAATATCTGGCTGTGAATATATACCACGACAATCAAGACCTTAGTGATGGTAACCTTGGCCAAGTGATCAGATCAACGAGGGGCTCTTTACCCTTCTGGTGCTTGCTTCCACTATCCCCAATGGGTAGAGTGGCTATAGCAAAGATGATAATATTGCCCCGTCTACTTTATTATTTTATGGCATTGCCCTTGATACTCCCGAGCTCCTTTTTTAGACTACTGAATAGCCTACTAACGGATCTAATATAGGGCAATGGTCGTAGACGTGTTGCACTAACAAAAGTGCTCCAACCGCTCAGGCTGGGGGGACTGGGCACCCCCAAATTTGAAGCATATTACGCAGCTGCCCATATACAATGGATATCTACATGGGTCGGTAATCCAACCGGGGCCGAAACACAGAGTGTCACTAGAGCTCAGCGGCACAGAAATAATGCAATACCTCATGAATCGAACTGATCCAGCACACACTAACAACGTGCTGCTGCACACCGCGCATTGGGCTTGGGGCCGATACGCCTTGCAAAACGCAAAAGATCAGCAAAACTCACCGAGGATTCCACTACTGGCTCACCCGACATTAGCTAAAATAGCAGCAAAAGTGGGCCTGAAAGTGCGGGGTAGAAGGGGCATACATACATTGGGAGATATTTATCAGGACGGACAACTTCAAACCTATGAGGCACTAACCGACAGACACGCACGCGCTGGGCCGGGGAGGATTTATAGCTTACGGAGCAGTCAGGCAGGTAATGAGAGAATACTGGAGAAAGGGCAACTTAGAACCAGATGTTTCACCTCTGCTCCATGAGCTGCTGGGGACCACGAATATTCCATCAAATATATCGAACATATACAACATCCTTACAACCCAAGCGGAACACAAACAGGAACAAGCAAAAAATAAATGGGATTGTGTGCTACCGGAACCACTATCCCCCAATGCATGGGAACAAGCAATGAAAATGACTCGTGAGGTCTCACGTAATCCCCGCTTCCGATACACACACTTCAATTATGTGCATCAGACTTACCTATCGCCACACCGCATAACACGCATGTTTCCCCGATCACCGCAAACATGCCCTAGATGTGACACAGAGGAGGCCACTTTCTATCACATGACATGGGAATGCCCCCCGATCCGGAACACATGGATAGAGATAGTAACGTTACTAGCCGAATGGACAGACACCGCACTGTCTCCTACTCCTGAGGTATGCCTGTTGGGCATAACACCCCACCCCACCCCAAGAAACGCAAACGCACATATAAATGCATTGCCCTGGCTTTGGTGCTGTATAGACGCCTCATTGCCATGAAATGGAAAGCCCCTGGCGCTCCTAGTATCGCCCTGTGGCGAGAAGAGGTAATACGATGGACCAAAGCAGAAACACAAACACTACAGAATTTACTGGACAAGGGTATATTAGTTAAAGGCCTAGAAGTATGGAACCTATTCTTGTCAGCCGCAGAAAACAAAGACGATGAACGCCCCCCTAAACAGATGTGCAAGAGATAAAGGATATCACATCAATGATCACAGTAAAACAGTATCATATAGACCGACTAAGGAATTCGGGGAGGTGGGGAAAGAGCGAAGAGAAAAAAAAAAAAAAAAGATGAACCAATATAAAACTGTAATGCCCCTCACAGGTACCCCTAGGAGCATTATCGGAGTCCCGACGGGCCCCGGCGGACACCAGGGATGAGGGACTTCGCACCCTGCTGGTCCTTAATATCGTGACCCGCCACCCATGTACGGAGACCCACGGCTAACAGCGGGCTGGTCCCCTGTGGCCTGGGGGCGATTCGGCTGCGCATGGGTGGGGCGTTGTCGCAGTGATGAACACGTACTCGCTCTGCATGGGACGAGGGGTGTGCTTCCTGCCCCTGCGGCGGCTGGCTCTCCCCCCCCTGCCTGGGCTCTCCCCTGCTGCTCCCCCTTCCCCCCCTTCCTCTTGGTCCGGGCCCTCTGGGGCCGCCTCAGCCCCTATCTTACTCTCTCTCTCTCTATGTTATCTTGACTCTTGAATTACCACGCACATGTTGAATACACCTTGTGTGGAGAAACACAACTCTCAGAACCCAACTCGGGTAATTGTACACTCATACTGGATTTACAGAATGTGCATAAGTAATAATAACATGTATACTGCATGTTGAACATAATGTAACCTCTTGTATTTCATTTAAATGTTGCCACTCTGCTGGTAAAACAATAAAAACATATTTAAAAAAAAAAAAAAGGTAAAATCAGAGACTGGCCATAATCTGGTTATACTTTTGGGATCTGTTGAAGGATTTTTGTTTTTCAGGGCTGAGTGTTGACCAGTCTTGAAACAGTCAGACAACGTTGACTTATGTGAGTCAAGAACAACGGTGGCTTCCACATAAGGATGGAGGAGTGAGTGTCGTCCCGCCCCCGGTGCAAGTGCAGCAAAAGTGGGAAATAACTAAATTTAAATGTTTAAAGATTGCGTGTTAGCAGTTCTCACAAACCCAGAGTTATTGCAAATGTAGGAATATTTATGGGCAACGTGTCCTAAAATTGTGATAAATACTTACAGCAGTCCAAGTGCTCTGGAGATCACATAGGTACCTAGGAAGTATTCCCTTCCCATCAACTTGCTAAATTTAAGGCGACTGGAGTGCCTAGCACCCTGTCACATACATGGAATGAATATGTGTAGGTGGTCATATAGTAACCTAGAAGTATTCTCTAAAATCTCAGTCTAACCGCTACAGGCACAGTCAGGAGCAAATTCCCACTGAAGCTATGCAACCACTTCTTTACAACCATTTGGGTTACAAACTCACTTTAATCAACCACAGCCACAATGGTCAAATCCCAGGATTTTGTTTTACAAACTAATGTATCATTACTATAACCATTTATATAGTGATGCAAGTTCAAAGGAGAGGCTCTATGCACCATCTGGAATACTGGCATGAGGAAGACCAAAGGAAAATTACATTTTTATCTGCTACCTAAATAAAAGAAAACAGAATATTTTGTATCTATTTTCAGGCAGGCAATTTACCAAATTAGCTTTGTGGCAGAAATATTTAATTCCACAGTAACTACTCTTCAACTAAGGGACCCATCAGCAAACATTTGTCACTAGTACACATGAACTTTATTCTAGAACTTTTGTTTCAATATATGTAGATGAGTGGAACACACTTCAGCCAAAGACTCAATTTTTTCCTTCTTGAATTTTAAATTGTGTCTCCAGTGACAAGGAATGGATCCTGCCTTCTGTTGGGCTCTGAGAAGGGAGACGTGGTTGAAGAGATGCAGTTGATTGTCAGGCCAGGCTTGTTTCGGGGACCAGAGGGGTGCATGCTTTCTGGAAGGCAATGGGCTAGGCAGCACCCTCTTAGCCTTCTAACCTGTAACTAGTCTCTGATGGCTTTTAACGTTCACAAAGGATCACCACTTACCTTATAGGTACAGCCCTTTTTATCATTATTTCCATGCCCTCAGGCAGATGCATAATCACATTAAAAGGCTCAGTTCAACCAGTAACCCAATTTGCAAACGAAGCTCTGTGTGTTTCTAAATAAATATTTGATAAACAGGATTCAAAGTGGCAACTCAAGAGCGCCTGCATCTTGGCCAAATCCCACCTTAAGACTCGCCCATGCACTGCTTAAAGTGCTTTCCTAGTGAAGAATAAACAAGTGGCAACATATATCTCAGCATTGCAGCCCAATTACAGCTATGAAACCACTGAATCCAGAGTCACCTTATCAACCTCGTGACCTTTCTTGGAGGCCAAATGTACTATATTTTGCACACCAGCCGTTTACATAGTTCAGTTATCAACAGCCACTATATTGCACTAACATAATACAAAGTACTGAGCATGTGAAGGTCATACTAAATTTCAGGTAGAGTTGTAACAAGGGCCCTTACGGAAGCAACACCATAACATTAAACTGTATTACATTTGATTCCTTGGACCTCCATAAGGACCAAATATCAAATTAGCCTACAGCAAATGCATTATAGAAAAAGCAGTGTGCATACACTGTATTTCACAGATAGGATCGATTAGTTCAGTTAGAGGAAGATCATTAGCGAAATGGCTGAGCTTTTAGTAACATCAGTGTAATAAATAGGCAGTTAGAAGAAAAAAAAGACGACTGCTCCTAAGTTGTTAGAGAGGGGTTGCTCGACTAACAGCAGAAACTACTTAAAGCATTCAGGAGAGGCATGGCGTTGAAAACCAAAGGAATTCTGCCAGTGGACTATGGCAATCCTGCAAGACACCTTCTGAAGAAATTAACGATGCTTTAATAGGTTTGTACAGCAGCTCACTTGGAACTGAACTTAAGCAGCCTACACCTGATAAGACAGGACTCACAGAGTACCTATTCATACAAGGACATCTGAAATGCCCTCATGATATACTGAAAGCTGCCTTGGAAGAAGACTCAAGAAGCATGAGAGAAGTCTTGCTAATTGTCCAAAAGGTTCTACTTCAGAGCTGTTTTGACAAAAGTTGATATATACTAAATTGACAGAGGAAAAGTGTTAGACTACATGTGAGACTGCAGTGAACAAAAGACTGACATCTCTGCTTGGCTTTACTGCACCCTCTTTACCTCGTCTGGCACTTATTTCCTTGCAACTATTTTGAAATCATCCTTACTTTGTCTGCATTTATGGAGCTATACTGGCAAATTGCTGAAGCATCAGGTAAACAACCTAAATATAATTCACTAATAGGGTTGCTAGTAAATAAATGATTAATGCACTTTTGTTCATATTTAGGGTTAGGCTTACCATTACTGTAATCAATTGTAACATGTTATTACAATAATTACGGGCTAGTGTTCGAATAATATTAGTTTAAACACACTAAAATAGATCATTTGGGTTAGTGTTCCTATCAAAATAACAGAATACACTGATTTAATTTAATGTATGAATTAGTTTAATGTGCATTCATATAATTTGCATTCAACTATTTAAACTGAATTAATTATACAGCTAAGGTTAGCATTAATATAATTCAATGTAGGGAGGAGGAGGTTTAGTATTAATGAAATCTAGGGTGCTTTAAAGGGGACAATGTAATGGTGAATTCAGTATTATGAATGGGTGGAAGAAATAAAGGTAATGTTGAATAAAAAAAGGAGGGGAAAAGATTACCAGAGAATAAACTATTTTTGTCAAAGTAAAGGAGAGAACTGATGGTGACTGGAGGAGTTCTTGGCACATATTGTGAGATGTTCCCAGAACATTCCTAACCATCACTGGAGCAGTATACTTAAGACCGCACCAAATGAACAAGTTACTTAGATTTGGAAATACCTTATTTGGTGGAGACTCTCTAGCCATGGAATCCTTACCTTAGAATAATAATTCCAAGGCACCAGGCTTGATCTGGAAGGTTTTTAAGCAGTAACCCCTGCATGACGGTAGGTGACGTTGTTTGGCTCTGTGAAGGCATCGTCCAAGCCGGAAGTGACATGTGTGGCACCTGTGTAGGCGCCACTCCAGCAGGCTGACGTTGGTTGCTTTTGCACTTTCCCATGCCAGGAGGGCGGAACCACGATAAGATCTGACCACTGGTGTGAAAAAACAAAGGCCCTGAGAATGGTGTACATTATACTGCGATCAGCTCGTAGAGCAGGGAGGATGGAAGGGTTGGTAAGGAATAAGTGGCTAGATAGAGTCTCTAGTAGATAAGGCACTACCGAAGGTAAGTGACTTGTTCATCTGATAGAGACTTCTAGCCACAGATTTCTTTCCTTAGAATAGATACCCAAGCAATGCCTCCCTGACCGTGGGTCTGCAAATAAAATTTTAAATCAAAAAGTCCTGTAGCACCGAATAGGTGAAGTGCCAGTCATGAAGGACCTGACTGTCCAGACAGTACTGTTTGGTAAACATGTGCAAAGATGTCCACACTGCTGCCTGACAGATGTCCGTGACAGAGCCTCTGCGGTCTAACGCAGTGGTTGCAGCCTTAGCTATGGTGGCACAAGCATGCAAACCCAAAGGGGTTATTTCTTGCTCAAAGCGTAGCAGATCTTGATGCAGACCACTATCCATCTTGAGGTGGTCAGTTTTTGCATGGCCTTCCCTTTTTTTTTAGCTCCTATGTACTCCACGAAGAATTGTCCACCTGTAACCCTTTTGTGTGGTCAAGGTAGAACAAAAACACTCTTTTTAGATCCAAACGGTGGAGTCTTTCCTCCACTTTGGAGGGCTGAGGCAGAGCAAAGGTAGGCAAGGTGATGTTCTGGCCTTCATGGAAGGGAGTAACAACAATCAGAAGGAAGGAGGTACCGTCCGGAGGACCAGTTTGTCAGGTTAGAAGGTGTATAGAGAGGGTGTGAAGAGTGCCTACAATTCACTGACCCAACTGGCCGATGTTATGGCCACTAGAAAGGCAGTTTTTATGGTCAAAAGCAATTGTGCAAAGGCACAAAGGTTACACACATTAAAAAGGTGAGCACAAGATTCAGATAACCCTGGGCCGTGATAAATGGACCGGGGGGGGAAACATGTGCTGCAAGCTTTTAAGAAACCTAGTCACAACAGTTGACTTAAATAAAGAAGGTTAGTCTGGCTACCGCAAATTGCTGAAATGTCTGGAAGATAACCTTTAACTGTGCCCAAAGCAGAGCCCTGCTGGGTTAACAGTGCAAACAGAAGAACCTTAGATAAATGTGCAGAAATGGGGGTCAATATAATGGGAATCACATCATGTCACACACTTATCCCAGCGGCAGGCGTATACCGAATTGGTGGAGGGGCACCTGATGCCGGAATAACATCACAGACTTCAGAAGGAAGGTTGAAAGCTATAAGACGTCATCAGTCAATCTCTACACATGAAGGTGAAGGGTGTGCAGGTTTGCACGCCGAACCCACCCCTGTTGCTGCAACAAATAATCCTCCAGAAGAGGCATTGTGATTGGAGGACTGATGGTCATGCTTAACAGTTCAGGACACAAGACACTCCAGGGCCAAACCGGAGCCACAAGAATAACCTGGGACTGGTCATTCCTGATCTTCTGGAGAACTCTGAGCTGCAGTGATATTGGCGGAAAGGCGTACAAGGAGGCCAGAGATCATCTCGAAGCAAAAAGCATCTCCGAGCAAGAGCCGCCGTGGCAACTCCAGCACCTAAAACTGCTGACATTGCACTTTCTCAGGAACAGCAAACCGATTTAACCAAGGCTCTCCCCACTGTTGAAAGAGTCTTTATACCACCTCCAGATGGAGAAGTCATTTGTGATCTGCTTGACAGCTTCAGCTGAGTTCATCTACTCTGGCAGTTGAAGTAGACAAACTCAGCCAAACCACCAAGGAAATGCCCTGGCATTCCAACCATGTCTTAAGATGCAGAGCCTCTTGACAAAGGGTCCAAAACCCCACCTCACCCTGTTTGTTGCAGTATGCACAGCAATGTTGTCCCTGAACACCTGCACCAGTCTTCCCCTGATTGAAGGAACAAAGACTTTTAATGCCAAGCAAATCTCCAACAGATTGAGGTGGATCTCTGACTCTGCCGGAGAGTTCTCTGATCCCCATCGCTTCCAGATGGCTTCTCCATCCCAGAAGTAACTCATCTGTCACCACATTCAGCTCCGTTGGGGAAGGGAGTGGGGGTCGGTCACTGATCCAATTGCGGTTCATCAGCCATCACAGCAGATCTTCTGCGGTTCCCTCTGAGATCTAGACCATGTTGGAGAGATTTTCCTGAAGCTGCGCCCAATGGGACTTAAGGTCCCACGGCAGATACTGCATATGCCAGTGAGCATGAGTAACAAGAAGGATGTAGGAGGTCAGGAGGCCCACTAACCTCAGGGTCTGTCTCACCAAAATCCAAGCTAGAGGCTGAAACATCGGTATCATAGCCTGAATATCCTCGACTCGCCGCTCTGGAGAGGATAAGCCTGAAACTGCACTGTGTCCAGAACAGCTCTGATGAAACAGAGTGTCTGAGAGGGAGTCAGGTGTGACTTTGCCATGTTTATAGTGAACCGCAGTGATTGTAGGAGGTCTGCCGTAGTCTGGAGGTGGGAGACAGCTGCCTAGGGCGAGTCTGCCTTTAACAGCCACTCGTCGAGGTAGGGAAGACTGGAACTCCCGACATCAGCAGATGAGCTGCAACCACCGCCATTACTGCTGTGAACACCCAAGGGGTGCTGGCCAGGCTGAAGTGGAGCATGGCAACCTGAAAGTGCTCTTGTCCAGACGTGAGCAGCAAGTATTTGGAAATATGGGCCCTGCAAGTCTAATGCTTCTTTCCAGTCCAACAGGTCCCTGAAAGACAGAACATAGGTGAACGTGAGTATCTGGAAATTCTCCTTTTACATGAAAAGATTGAGAAGGTGCAGGTCTAGGATAGGACAATTGTCTCTGTCCTTCTTGGGCACCAGAAAGTAGTGAGAATAGCAACCACCACCTACTCCGGATGCCGGCACCCTCTCTATGGCTTCCTTGATCAAGAGAGCCAGTACTTCCACACAGAGCAAGGAGAGGTGGTCCTCCGTCAGCTGGGCCTGATTGGGTGACATCGGAGTAGGAGTAGTCAAAAGGTGGAGGGAGTAGCCCCTTTGGACGATTGCAAAATCGAACGGTCCGATGTTACAAACCGCCAGTGGTGCAGATGATCTTCGAGGGTTAACCTATAGGGGTTTGGAGGGTGTAGCTGCCAGGGCGTGGTGGACAGATCCGACCTCTGGCTACCTGTCCCATGTGGTCTATGGAACTCATGTTCTCAGCCACAAAGAGGCTGGGGAGCCTGTTGGTCGTGGTGGCTGGGAGGGAATGGATGCAGTTCGAGAACCCTTCGGTGGCCACAAAAGAGATCGAAGGTGGACTGGGGGTGACGAGGGGCCATAGACAAACTGAAGGACCAGGCTGGAGCTCTTCTCTCCTTAAAGCGTTCCAGGCAGAGTCCACCTTCTCCCCAAAAAGATGAGAGCCATCAAAGAGCATGTCCAGAAGGGAGGTTTGGACATCCCTTGAAAAAACAGTTGTTCTCCACCAGGTGTTGTGGTGAAGGGCCACTGGCAATGAAATCCCTCTACCCAGTGAGTCTATCTTGTAGAGTCCACATCACATGCCGAACTTATCAGCAATAGCTTGGGAGAGTATGGCTCTGGCCTCTCCAAGACCACAGGCAGCACTTGTGCAACTGTATCCCAGGCTGCATGGGAATAACAGCCCAAAAGGCAAGTGGTGTTCACCAACCGCAGTGCAAAGCTGGTGGAAGAGAACATTCTCTTACCAATGGTATCCAGCCTTTTGGATCACTATCAGATGGAGGTAGGGAAAGTGCTGTGGTTGATCCTTGAGGTGGAGGCTTATCCCACCAAACTTGCCGTAGTGTGGTGCTGCGTAAGAAAACTGGAATAACCAGTTGTGGGGTGATGGTGGGAGATCGTATTATGGACAGGAGCCTCTGTGTAGGGTTTGGACCAGTTAAGGACGTCAGTTAAAGGATTCAGAGGAGGCGACTCCCAGCTAAAGCATAGCCATCAAGATGTTTGTCTTGACTGCCTTTGTGAGCAGCTGAAGGTTCAAGACCTAAGTCACCCTAAGCACTGCTACAGGAAAAGAGGCTCTCTCCTCCACAGCCATGGTAGGAGGAGAGACAAGCCAGAGTCAGTTGAGGTGTCTAACCCACTGGCCTTTGCCAGTTTCTCATGCCAGGTGTCCTTATACTCACCTAAGGGATGCTGGTACCAATAAGGGTCCTCAGACCCCTCACATTCATCTCCCTCTCCAGGTCTGTCAAAAAGAAAAGGCAGTGGCTCCGACCCGGAGAGCATGGTCCCAGACGGTGCCTATCCAGCTCCGTGTCAGTCAGGAATAACATGGGGATGGCGCCACTTCAGGGTGTCAGGGGCACTGGAGTGGGAACCAAGGAAGGTATTGGTCTCGCAAGTGAATCGGCTCTAGATCCAAGAAGGGATCAATGGGGCCAGACTAGCATGGAGGATGAACCTGCCAGCGGCGAGCCAATGAGAGCCCTCCCAGGGCCCACGGGGCCCAAAATGTCCTCCAGAGGGGCCAGGCCACCAGAATATGAGGTGCATGGCCTCGTAAAATTCTTTAAGAGAAGGGGGTCGCTCTGGCACTAGGAAAATCAGCGACGGGGAGTGGTCCTGATTCAGGGTTCGCCCAAGTGTGAGGTCTGGATTGGCGATGCTCCTGCACCTCATCGGATGACTTCGACAGGCGGCGTGACCTCTTCAACTTCACTGATTTTTTTTTTATCCTTGTGGGAGTTACCCAGCTTCTCTAACAACAATCTCCGGTTGTGGCTCCGCAAACAACCCTGGATCCTTCCACGCAATAGGAATCTTGAGCATTGCGGGGTCATCCGGTGTTGGGAGGTGAGGAGCTTGAGGGATTGCTCCCTCAGCGTCTTGGTGTGCATGGCGCAGCAGTCCTCATAGGTTTTGGAGTTGTGTTCATACTCCAAGCACCAAAATTATACCAAGTGGGGGTCTGTCACAGACCTCTATCAGTGACAGGAACCACACAGTTTGAAGCCAGATGGTTTCTTAGGTGATATCCGCTCACCAGGAGAGAAGAACTCTCAAAAATAGTCCACAAAAAGTCAGAAAAGGCCTGTCAAAAAATGACTGAGGGCAGATCTGACCGAATCAACTCTGTCTGCTGTGAAAAGGAAAGGACTGGTGTCAATGTGTCTGGAGCCTATATAGGGACCACGCACATCAGTTCCGGCACAGACGACGACGACAACGTAGAGCCAAACAAAGTCGCCTACTGGTGTGGAAGGGTACTGCTCAAAAAAACATCTGAATCCATTCTGACACCTGGAGAATTATTCTAAGGTAAAGAATCCGTGGCTAGAAGTCTATAAGATATGAAGCTACAAAAAGGCAGCAGAGCACAAGTGACCAAAGTCACCATGCTCATCAGGAAGAGATAATAAAACAGAACATCTGGGCTTGCCACAGGGGCAACAGCAACCCAGAATGAAGGAAGAGCAAGAGCGCATGCATGAAAGCTAAAGAAGTTAGAAGCGTAGCAGATGCCAGAGGTGTAAAAGAAACTACCTTTCTTGAACATTTTCCTCAATTTCTTAAATTGGCTTTGCTTTTTAGAAGAGATAGGCATGTTGGGGGAGCTTGCAGGTGACGATGCACGGGCAACGCGGGCAGGGAGTCCAGCGGCTGACATCACCAGAGCTGTCACGCCTGGGGGACGTGACAATAACATGCAGAAAGGAAACAATGTGAAAAACAAATAAAAATTAAAGCTTAAAACAAGAAGTGTAAATTAACGTCTTTACAAGGTAAACCAGACTGAACATAATTTAAAAAATGGAAAGTAGCACTGGGACTTCAGATTGTATCCCTAAAAGTGTATAGGCAACTGCTTTAAAATTCACAATTGCATATCTTATGTACATTTCAGTGTATCAGTAATCTGAATACATCAGTGTTTTTACTTACATCCTTGTTTATCAAGGAACACATTAGTGGAAAAATCAAAGGGGGCCACAGGCAAAATTGCAGCATGTGCTGGGAACATAAAGCAAAAAATTACTTACCAAGTTACTGATGTACTCTTTTTACATTGGCTCTGCCTGCTAATGCTTCTGGTTGTACCGTTTGGTAGTCCCAGACAATCCTTTGCAAAGCTGCACAATCTGAAATCACTTCTTCACCTGGGTGTGCACATACGCTATTAATTCCATCAACCCATTATTCAGGGATGTGGAATTCCTATCGCCCGACGCCCGGGACATCTTGTTTGGGGTCAAGGGCAACAAGTTTTTATGTTTACTTTGTCCTTGGGACAAGTAGGCCCAACCCCCTGCAGCACAAACCCTTTGGCTGCCTGTTTACAGAGAGTTGAACTCTCTGCAGTTGAGGTAATGTGTTTCCAAAAGATAATGCTGTTCGAACTTGTATTTATGGTTCATTATTTGAAAGCCTTCATTATTAGGGTGCGTGCTGTAAATAAATGTTTTAAGGTCACACTTCACTACTGACGTTCCAGTACAAAAAAAAAAAAAAAACGTGTACACACATGTTTGAAAAGTTTAGGCTAAGAGGCTAAGTATAATGCTCCCAGAATGCTCTCTGATTATATGCAAATGAAGTGTCATTTAGTAAAATGTGTTGATGCATGCTAGTATTTCCCAAAAATATTTCTAATGGAAAATCAATGTAACCATTTTCAACACGATTATGGGAAGCATGAAAATAAACAAACACTGACAAAGCCAACTGATCTGACATTTTTATAAGTCTTTTAGTTTCATCAATGCGTGTCTTGTTTTGACATGGCTTTTGTAACACTTTATTGTTGTGGGAGCTACCAGGAACCTCAACATTGTAACAAACATTGGCAAAACCCCCCCAAAACGTTTTTGAACTCTTAAAGCACACGTTGCCACCAGCAGCATAACAAAGGCCCTGCAGCCGCCCTCCAGGGGGCCCCGTCAGCACAGCACCTGCCCTGAGTGAGTCTGGAGAGGGGGCTCCTCCATGTTCTTTGCAAAGGGGCACCCTCCAGTTTCATTACGTCACTGATTGCCACTGTAGTTCCTGACACTGAACAAAACTACTTTGTGTGGCAATATGCTCCTTGTGGAAGAGGAGAATGCGATCACTCACAGTAAAGCCAGCCGAAAGAGAGAGAAATAGAAGTTTAATAAAAACAAAATGTCTTTGTTAACACCAGACCTAATTTGGGACCAAGACCCACATGTAGGTAGCTTTTTGCATGTTGCAAACAGCGACTTTCGCTGTTTGCGACGTGCAAAAAGCACATTGCGATGCACAAACCCAGTTTTGCGATTCAGTAACCTGGTTACCGAATCACAAAACGGGTTTGCGACTCGCAATTAGTAAGGGGTGTTCCCTTCCTAATTGCAACTCGCAGTGCAATGTAGCATTGTTTTGTGACCGAGAACGCGGGCGCAAACCAATCGCAGTTTGCACCCATTTCAAATGGGTGCTAACACTTTCGCAAAAGGGAAGGGATCCCCATGGGACCCCTTTCCTATTGTGAATGTCACTGTAAACATTTTTTCAGAGCAAGCAGTGGTCCTGCGGACCACTGCCTGCTCTGAAAAAATTAAACGAAAACGTTTCATTTTTCGTTTTTGTTATGCATCTCGTTTTCCTTTAAGGAAAACGGGCTGCATTACAAAAAAAAAACAAAAAAAACTGCTTTATTGAAAAGCAGTCACAGACATGGTGGTCTGCTGTCTCCAGCAGGCCACCATTCGTGAGGGGGTCGCAAATTGCGACCCACCTCATGATTATTCATGATGTGGGCATTTGAGAAGCCCTTGCAAATCGCAGATGGTGTCAAGGACACCATCCTACATTCGGATTTGCGACTCACAATTTGCAGGTCACAAATCTGAACCTACCTACTTGTGGCCCCAAATTCTTAAAGAAAGTCACAAAAGTGCACCCATGGTATATGTCGTACCCCTATAAAATATTTGTGAACTGTATTTTAGCGTGGGTAAATACGATGTGTAGATTTGCACATGTGAAAATCTATTGAGCATTTGCAAGTTCATTTTCCCTCCAGCCACTTTCTTCCCAACCCTGGAAGAAGTTCTAATTCTGCCATGGTCAGGAGTAAATGTCCAACCTTTCTTATTATGGGAAAATATTAGAGAGAAGCTGGTAAAAATCCTTAAAACATGCAGGTTAGTAGGTTTGCAGACTCAAAGGCATTCCAGCCCTGGAACTATTGCTTACTGCTTCCTCCAGCCCCAGTACGCAGATCTGCAGAAAGGTGGCAAAATAAGGAAATTGCTACAGTAGGGATTGAAACTCCAAGTATTCAAGCCCTACTATGGTAGTAGCCCTGGCATAATCAGAGAGGCTATTAATTGCTGCCATAATTTGTCGCCACACTACATGGCACCAAAGGGACAAGTAGATCTTTTTACAGGACAAGTAGATTTGAGAAGCAACCTGTCCCCTGGACAAGTAGATATTTTAATAAATTCCGCACCCCTGATTATTAAACCTTCAGAGGATCCTTTAAGTAGCACATGTAGTTGAGGAGGAGGGTATAAGTGTAGTAGGTCTGTTAAATAACGTCTGATGACCTTGCTGGCAGTGTAAAATATTCACTAAGGCACCAACTGAAGTAATGTTAGAATCGGACTTTTCTGCTAGACTGCCAGGGAAAAAGGTATTTCATCATCAACTGAGCAGGTTGCCAACCTTTAAGGCCCCAATAACAGAACATGAATCAGTTTCTCTTGTACTGAGCTGTGGTGAAGGTCTTCCTAGCTGCTGGCAGGACACTAAAGTTTACTGAGATGCCAACGCAGGTGAAGGATCGTACCTTAGACATAGGTGTTGAATTTGGGGGATTATAGGAGGGGAAACGTATTCACTCCGCCTCTACAGACAGGAAGTTCATCCTTCAGAAGAGGCGGATATACTTCCTCCGAGGATGCAGATTTTCGAAGTCCAACAGTGCTCCTAGAATGGTATAGCATTTCCAGCTCTCCTCGTTTTTCTGCAGGTCTCTCAAAACGAGATCAGAAAAAGGGACTATTAAAACTTCCTCTCCAATTGAACATCAGGCTACTCCCGGGTTGGAAACCCATAAGAAGCAACAACTGTGTGTATGTTAAATTCAGGTTTTTGATAAAGGCACTGTTGACTGGATGCTCCATGACTCTTAGATGATATGATGTTGAGAATTCTGGATGGAATTCACACATATAGGGGGAGCAGATATGCCTGCAGCTCTTATAAACTTCTGCAAAGAGTGACGCATGCATGCTCTTGGTGATGACACAATCCTGCACTTCCACTGATGTTTGTAACAGCTTTGTATAGCAAAGTGTGTTCCCCAAAACTTGCGCTAGAGAGGGCTGCAGTGATGTTGTTGTGTACTGTTACCACTTTGAATCAAACATCAACAGGAAGACCACTCTGAACTTCAGAAGGTTTATGTAGAGGGATGAACTACATTTGTCACACAAGGCACAGAAACTCCCACAGCGAGTTCCATACCAAAACTCTGATTTATCATTCGTGAGTGTGATCTGTGGGTGTACTAGCAAAAGTGTCATTCCACGAGAAGGATGGGAGCAATGGCACCCCATCTCAGAGCTGGTAAGACAGACGGGTGAAATGGTGGAGGCTTGAACTCGCAGTGCAGAAATTGCAGTGCTCTGCCAGATGGAGTTGCAAAGAACGCTTATGGCGCTTGGAAGGAGGGAGCACACTAATGAATGTGACTCCTATTCCTAAAGGCCTCTGGAGCCACCATGCTGGCATTACATTTTTGCGAAGAAACAGGTCCCCATTGAGTATTAAAACTGACACACTGCATAGGGAGAGCAAGTCTTTGCAAGTCAGAGTCTGCAATGGACTGGATAAACTGGAACTTCTTTGAAGGGATCAAATAATGTGCAATATCTAAGGTGAGTCATAAGGATTGTAACGATTGGACATTTGCAGATCTCTTGACAAAAACCTGGCAGTCATTCAGGTAAGAGAATTTCTACAGCTACAGAAAAGTCACCCCCAAAGCCATCTTGGAGCAGAATGGAGAGAAGGCTGGATGGGTTCCCTTCAAGCAGATGAACAGTATATTTGACAAGTAGTGGTGGGGAGGTATGCTTTGTGTTCAGGGACATGTGTCCTTCAGGTTCCGTAATAACAGCCAGTCACCGTCCTGGAAGACTGCAGAGTAAACAACTGATGAGGACAGTTTTGTGTGTTGTTCTTATTGGAAGGGAGCTCCCAACACACCCAACTACTTGAGCACCATTCTAACAACAACTTGCTGCCTTTTCCTGTAACTTTTCTCATCCCTCAGGAAAGAGCAGCCAGCATTACTGACAAGGTGGATCGGGGTGTTCCTCAATCTAGAAATAAACCTGTGTTGGGATTTAGATGCATGCGTATCGCTTGCGAGACGCTGTAGTAGTTAGAAAAGGGCTCGGAGCCCCGTCCATGTCAGGTCAGTGTCTTTCATTGGTTCGTGGGCTTGCCTTTTAAAATCTGCTTGCTTTCATTAGTGAAAGGCATGCATACGTCATGCCTTTTCCGGTGGTTAGCCCTCCTCTAGCGCATCAACCAAGTACTGAAAACATACGAGGCTCACTGTTTTCTGTCCGGTTTGTGGACTAGTTTTTCTCTTTTTTCACAGCGGGATCTCGCTTGGCAGAAGTCCAGCGCTTTGCAAGACATTGACCCTGTTACACAGTTAATTGCACTTTTGCCGGTTATGTAGATAATTGCACTTTTGCCGATAGGTTTCACTACGAGTGAACTGTAGCAGCGCGATCGCGCTCTCTTTTTTTCCATTTAATGAGTGAAGAAAAGTCTGGTTGGGAGTTTACAAATGCTAATAGCTCTAACTCGGAGAAATGCGAGACCCGTTGCATTGCAAATGCTTGTTTTATATTTGTAAGTTTGTTATAAGGGTGACTACAGTATCCCTGTCCAGGGCCTTGAGGGGGCCTGTTCTCCGGATCTCAGACTTAGTAGTAATTTAAAACAGACATTAAAATACGTCCCTATCGGGCATTATATTGATTTCCTTAACTTTACTGGTAAAAAGACTGACGATTTCTTAACAATTTAATCCAAAAAACATAACTTTGGGTAATTTATGTCAGTGATTTAGTTCCTGTTTATAATTCACGTTTTAGTCAGTCTTGCACTCAGTGTTAGCTATTTATACAATGCTGTCTTTCTCTTTTTTCGAGTAGCATATTTCTCTTGCACAGTGTATTCTTTGAACTGAGTCGCATTGAGGTGTTTAGCAGGACCACGAATGAGCGCTCTGGAGATGAAGGCAGTGCAAGTTTCTCACGGGGCCTGTCAGTGGGTCAGAAAGATGTTCAGAATACATGATCATCCAATTCTTGGCTTCTCTACAAAGCGCACTGGGGCAAGTACTGATAAAGCCAACAGTCCTGGATGGTTTTAGGTGTTTAAATAGATGTTGAGAGGCACATTATGGAAATCACAGAAATGTAGTTTACGTTTTAAGCAACGCATATCATTACTTAGGCCGCGCAGCTTTTAGAGTCCCTCCCTAACTTTGTTTATCCCATTTAAAGTGCTGACCCTACCTAACGGGTTTTATTTTTTGTTTTTACAGAGGCCCTCCCATAACACGAGCAGCACTCCTAGAAGATGAGTACTAGGGCAGTGTTAGAATGCTGTTAAAGACTGAGGTAAAACAATCTGCACACTGTTGATTGTAGCTCTAAACGTCTCTTAGCCATAGTCTGGGAGCAAGGAGGCATAACTGCAAAATTCATGCTAGAGGTACAGGCTGTGGCCCAGCCCGCCAAGGTTGCTCTATCCTGCCTGAGCGATAAGCCTTACGACTAGTACATTTCTTGCCATTGCATTTGGTTTCCTTGCCCGTGTCGATAAACACAACAGCTTGACTTTCACGGAAAATGGCTTCAACACCAATGCTCTCTCTATTTTCCCTCGGTAAGTGGCAGTGAGGGGTCTCTGTGCACCTCAGCCAAGGCTACAAGCACCAGAGGTTTGCAATGATTCCTGCTGACAGCAAGTGAGGCATGTGAACTACCAAAATCAATGCCAATTGCCACTTAAAAGGTTTGTTTGAAAATATCTCAGAAAATTTCTGGTCTCACAAACTCGAATGGGCCACACGCGACTTCACAATAAAAATAAATATCCCGTTAAGCAAATGCTTGCCACAGGAAGACGTCAGTACTTGAGTCGCTGGCCTTGCAATGGAGATATGGGTCAGGTAATCGATTCAGGAACTATAACAAGCACTGTCAAAGCCAGTAGGTCTGGGTTTATGTACTAACGTATGCAAACACACAAATGTATTACAGATCGGAAAGAGTGGTGTGAAAAATAATGGAAATTAAACAAGAGACAAATGAAACTGGGAAAAATAAGATTGGAAAGTGAAGCAGGGCCTGCATGCAGTACGAGGCAGTTGCTTTAAAACGCACAAGCTTCCAGGGATGTTAGCTGTTTACATGCTTGCATTGTTTTGGAATGCTGTTGCTCAGCTACTCTGACATGCCTGTGCTTAAATGAAAAAAGGGGGACTTTGCAGAGCAATCGGCAAACTAGCGCTATCCACCCAATTCAGCGTTGACTGTATCATAGAACTATTCTTTTTTAGGTTGAGCATAGCAGGTCCCAAGCGCTGCTTTTCCGACATGTTGGTATGTATCTGGGCTTTTAATCACGCCCACCGCACACCCATTACTATCACTCGTTCATGGGCTTGTCCTTCAAAAATCCTTTCTTTTCGTTGGTAACTGCTTTACGTTTGTCCCTCCTTAGGGCGGTTTTGTTACCACCTTGGCCATCGACCCTGTTACATGGATACTTGCACGTTTGCTGATAACTGACTGTGAGCGAACTTCTTTTTTCTTTTGTGAGTTTCCTTCATGCTCACGGCGGCGTTTTGAGTTGGCTCACTTATGTGAAATGTTTTACTTTTTATGTTCAGTTTGTGTGGCAAGTAAAGTCCAGTTAGTAATTTACAACGTCAATAGCTCTAACTCGAGCAAATGCAAGATCCATGGCATTGCAATTGCTTGTTTAAAATGTACTTCCAACCATGCTGGTCAGCAGCAGCGGTGCTGTACAGCATGGCTTTAAAAAAAAAAAAAACACACCGGCAAAGCCAACAGATCTCGCAGACCTATTGGCTTTGCTAAGGCTTGCTGTTGTATGCTGAGCTGACAGAACATATGGGGAAAGGCTTAGTGCAGCTATTGTTATGTTTTTATGGGGAAGCTGGTTTTAAATTATGAAATTACTCTTTAAGACCTGGAGAGGAAGCAAACATATGCCTTTTCATTGCAATCCAGGCAGATCAGATACAGCTTGCCACGGACATGTGTATCACTGATCACTGGGGAGTCCGTTCTGAGGCAAAGTGCTTTATGTCAAGTTGTTATTGAGACCCGCTTGCATAGTGGAACAAGACATTTACAGCGTATCAGCTTAGTTTTAGTGCAAAACCATAGAAAGGGTAACAATTTCTCCTGACTCCCCAAACTCACAGTCGCACAGTTCACTCATAGGTTGACTGACTGCAAATTTTGCCACGTTTGGTAGAGAAAATACCTAATCGGAATTTTAAACATAAAGGGTGGCCCTCAGGGACAATTTAGTTCAAATATTTTTCCATGACCAACAATTGTTTACCTTGCAACTAATTAACAGTCCGTTTTGAAGCATGGATGTGTTTTCCTTCGACGTCTTTCAATCATACTACATCTGACAGTATGCCATAGAAGACTAAATGTCAAAAGGGAAAAAAATCTGCAGTTCAGCAATATGAGGTGACCCACCCCCATAACCAAAGATTCAGGCTTCAGAAGAGACGCTGTAATGCTACCCTACAGACCCAGGTCAGAAGCACATCATGTATCTATCCAGTCCTGGGCTTTACATGCAGGCGTAAGTGCATTCTGGGATGTGTAGTCTATGCTTGAACAAGCTCGCCTCACACCCCTTCTCATGTTAACAGAGGCTGAAAGGTATGCAACAAGTCCATTAACTGCTCAGAATGATGCACCCCCTTCTTCCCCAACCTCCAGCGCATACTCTAGTGACCTTCCGGTACTCTGCATGCCCTCTCCAGTTTGTGGACCCCACCCATTCAAGTCTACGCCAAGGACAGCGGGCTAGTACTGCTTTCAGCACACATGAAGGGGGTAGAAAAGGCATGTACCATGCTTGCACTGAGTAGGAGGCAGCACAGTAGTGGAGGCTGGGGTGCATATGTGGAATAAACATCGATGAGGGCAATCAACAACGAAGAGGAAGCAAAAATGAAAGGACAATTGCAACAACAACAAAAAAAAAAAGTACCTGAATCAGAGTAGAACAGGGTAAGAACGCTACAAAAAGACATTTAATTAATCAGTACTTGGTCCATGCTCCATCAAAGAGAGAAACACATGAAGAGAGAAAGTGAAACTGGCACGCTCTGACAAATGCGAAGTTGGTAGTCTTTTCCTTGAATGAAAACCTGAGATATTTTCTGTGTGCAGGATGGATGGGTATTTCAAAATACGCATCCTTGAGGTCCAATGCTGTCATAAAATCTTGTTTTTGTAGAAGTGGGATGACATCCTGTAAAGTTACCATGTGAAAATGTTCTGACAGGATGTAAAGATTGAGGGTCCTGAGATCTAATATTAGCCTGAGGGTGCCTTCTTTTTTTGGAAGAGTAGGTGTGTTTACAGTAAAACTATCGAAACCCAGTCCAGATTAACATGTTTCAGTTTATGAGAGGCCTCCCTATGGTATGCAGGAAACAAAAATGCTTCTCCTGCTTTTTGTGCTAAATGATTTGCTTTTCTGACTGCTATTTCACAGCATATCAGATCGTGTCCATTTGAAACAGTTCTGTATTAAGATATCTTCTTTATACTTTTCTCTCTTCTTTCTTAATTGCGTTCATTCCTTCTCTTTCATCCCTTTCCTCACCTTCTCTTTTCTTTCTCTTCTCTTTCCTTTTTTCCTTTTTCTTTCAATTCTTTATCTTTCTGTCCTAGCTTTTTTCTTTCTTTCGCTTTCCTTCTTTCTTTCTTTTTTTCATTCTTTCAGGCAAGAAGGCTGGAGTCAGTGCCAGACTTATTGACTTTTTAAGTAGTTTCCGTCAGAGCCAGGAATCACTATGGTAAATGTGTGTTTTGGGCCACAAACACTTTTTTTGCCTGTAGCAAATGTTTTCTTTTTTTCAGACTCACGAGGGCCAGGCAAATTCCTAAACAATAAAGCTTTTCAAAAATCCATGACAAAGCAAAACAAGAATTACCAGAAGGCCAGTGAACAATGCCAGACCTATTGGCTTTGCCAATGCTTGTTAGAGAGGGAACTCAGTTCCTCTTACATGCTGGCAGAAGGAGGCTTACAGGAGTTACCTTTGTTTTACAACACTACTGCTGCCTACATTTGCAAACAATTTGGTTTTAACTCCATTTTCATATGCAACATCCTCTTTATGCATCCTCTGAGAACAGTCCAGCGGGGGAGCGTCTTTGAACCTCTTATCTAACAATGAATTTCAATCATTAACCCAGTGGTGTGTAAAACTGTTGGGCCCTTCCTGCAGAATGTGATGACTGCTCCCTGAATCTCCTTTATCAGTGGTTCCGAAACTTTTGACTTCTGTGGACCCCCACCTATCATTACTGGACCCGGGGACCCCACTGAATCATTACTGGAAGCTAGGGGACCCCAGGCCTAAACAATGTTGATGATTTGAACCGCAAAACAATGCACAAAAAATACAGAAACAAACGTGCATAAAACACATACACAAATTATAACACGTTTTATTTAATTTACAAACAAATATAAATAAAAATATTTAAAATGTAATTTAAATAGGAAGGTTGGGGTTTTTCTAAATTCAATTGAAGCCACACAAGGCCCATAGTATATTCTGTTCGATGCACCTGCATTGCTCTCACAAATCAACCTGAGGATACTAATTTACTGTTTAGCCGCCTCCAATTTCAAATTCCTTGACATTTACAGACCCAAAGGGGTACACATTGGGAACCAGGGTCCTACATCTTAGAGATTATTTTTAGCCTTTGGCTGAGTAACGGGCCTTTTAGAAAGAAGAGTGGCCGCGAGTGGATTAGGGGCTCCTCTGTGATGCAGAGACTGAGGGGGCATGCGGTATGCACCTATATTAACCCTTCCGTCACTTAATGAACTGCAGATGTGCAGCACTTTTCTGCTTTGAAGCTGGATAAAAAAAACGCCAGTACAAAACAAGGATGCATAAAAAAGTCGGATTGTTCAGAAAACATATACACAGCCCTCTCTGAATGCATTTTTAAAGATGCAGTAGCAAGTTACAAATATCGGTTTAAAAATAGTGCCCCTCGCACCCATTTCTGAGGCCAATTACACAATACGTGGTAAATATACATGTGATTTATAAAACGTAAAACAAACCAAAACACATTCTTTTCCCATTTCCGAGTGATTATGTTAACTTGTTTTTGTCATACAGATATTTCCCATTTTATGTGAGAAATATAAGGCATTACATGACGTTATTGTCAATTACATATGCTAATTAGCGCCCATTATGTTTCAGGATCAGGACGCTGCAGCACGTCTCATTCGGGGCCTGAAGAAAAACAATCTAATCACTCCCGCTCAAAGGCGAGCCACCAAAGATCGCTTTCACACTGCCGAACACCGGAGTGTTAGTGGTGGTGTATGAAAACACCCACCATTCATCCATTCAACCACCGGTTTACAGTCAGTTTCTCGCAACAAAACCGGTTTGTAGCGATGTTCAAATAATGGAGCTACTCACCCCCGGGAATGAGTTATTAACACTCGTATGAAGCTACCAACACTGTACTCTTGTCTCTGACAAAAACACTTCCCCTTCCTCTGTCGCGCGCACTGCACAGTCATGTCGGTCACCAAGATCCGTGAAGAACGACACTTCCTCATGAGCGCGAGCAGAATCAACAGTGTTAGGCTATGAAGAAATAGGGAAATCTCTCTGCTCCGACAACCCCAGGCCAATATTTCGAGTAACGAGCACAACAGGAGATGACGAGTGTGATGTTCACGTGCTCTCTCTCGGACATGCCGAGAAACGCCTGGGGGAACGCGCACTGGGCAAGGTTGGCAAACAAGCGCCTCAAGCCGAGGTGTGGCGCTGCGCCCACCGCACAGAGCGAGAACACGTGAATGGGGCAGGCTCGGTGCCAGCGCCATCTTTGGTCTTCTTGGAGCCCGGGCAAAGACATTCTGGGGCCTCATGTCCGGACAACTTTGAGTACCATACCCCTCTTAATCGAATCCCAGCCCCCCTATGCGACACATTGTTGAATTTCAGTAAAACTTTTCTACTGACATGCAAAAATAGCCAAAAGTAGGTCTTCACCAAACTACAGTCTTCAGAGAAACCTTGAAGAAGACCTAGTATATATAGGGCCAGCTTTTTGGGCTCGGATCTACATTTGTCGTGCAACATTCTTTTAATTTAGCGCCTAACCAGTCTGTTCGACCTTCTGTAGGAAGAACATTGTAAGGAAGTCCTGGTGGACGCTACATGTCCTCGCTCATAATATTAAAAGAGAACATATGTACACAGCGCTTGAAATGTCAGTTAAATTCCTGTACATTCATTTAAAAAAATCCTTCTAGCAACTAGCAATCTCGCCGCACACGTAGAAACCAAAGCATTGCTCTATGTTTTTTCACCATTCAATTTGTGATGTGTGATAATATAGCATAATAATATGATGATATAAGGAGGGCAGAGATTACGAGGGCAGTGAGGCAGAGACGGGGAAGTGAGATTTAGATCTGAGGTAGAATGAGATATTCTGCGGGTATATATAAACTAATGAGGAGAAAATTAGGTCGTCAGTAGGAAAAATACAGAGAAATAGAAAAATGAAGAGGCAGGTAGAGAAAGAGAGGTAGGCAAGGTTGTATTTAGAGTGACCGAGAAGTAGAGAAAGCTAGAGAGTGAGGGGTGGGAGGCATAAGGAAAAGCAAGAGGGAAGAGTTGCGAGTTAAGTAGACCTAGACAGGTAGAGAGGTGAGGTAGAAGTGAAACATGGAAATAAGCAAGTTAGGGAGCAACTGGTGAGGTAGAGGGGACAAAATGATAAGAGTAAAACAGAAACACGTCAATTAAAGAGAGTAGTAAGGCAGGTGAGGCAGAGAAAAGGGTGACTGATACAGAAGTAAAGATAGGGCTCTTAAGAGAGCGGGCAGAGAGGCAGAGGTGAAGTAGGGAGACCTACAAACAGAGTTAGAGGGAACGGAGGTAGAGGGTTAATAGAAAAGAGACGTAGGTATTGTGAGAGATTGGAGAGAGAGGAGCTAATATTAGGAAAAAGGGTGCAGGAGGAGAAAAAAGGGTACTAAGAAAGGAGTAAGGCGACGAGAAAGGTAATGTGGAGGGAATAGAACTAGACAGGGGGAGGCAGAGAGGTGAGATAGTGAGCAGGTGAGGTAAACTGACAGGCTAGGTAGTGTGAGGTGGGGTAGAGAGAGGAGGTAGACAGCTAAGGGAGAGAGTAACAAGGGTGATCAGTGAGAGGTAGGGCAATGTGAAGCACAGAGATGGAGAGAGAGCGAGAGGCGAGGTAAAGAGATGAGGTTCAGAGAGACAGATTAAGTAGATGGAGGAGAGAAACAAGGTGGTCAGGTGGGAACATACTGGGGTGCAGAGAAAGAGAGGGCTGTGGTAGAGAGGTTGAGGTGGAGAGAGGTAAGAGCAGTGGTTTCCAACCTGTGGTCCGGGGACTCCTGAGGGGCCGCAAAGCCTCCTAAGGGGGTCTGTGACTACTTAGAAAATTAATATGAACAGATTAAAAAAGTGCATGTAGCTAAAGTGGCTAAATGTACAACTGAACGTTTTAAAACATATTGTAAACGTCAAGGAATTTGAAACTGGAGGCTAAAAATTAAATTAGTATCCTCAGATTGTTTCGTGGGGGCAGTGCAGGTGCATCAAACAATATAGTGTGGATGGTGTGTGGCTTCAATTGAATTTACAAAAGCTCCAACCTTCCTATTAAAATTATATTTTTTATTTGTTTGCAAATTCAAAAAAAATGTGTTATCATTTGCGTATGGGTTTGATGGAATGCTCGTTTCTGTATTTTTTGGTGCATCGTTTGGCAGTTCAAATCATTGACACTGTTTAGGTCTGGGTCCCTGGCTACCAGTAATGACTCCGTGGAGGTCCCCGGATTCCAGTAATGATAAAGAGGGGATCCACAGAAGTCAAAAGGTTGGGAACCCCTGTGCTAGAGCAAGAGAGACGTAGAGGCAGGCATGTGAAGAGGTAAAGAGCATGATGTTGTGCGAGAGGTACAGGTAGTTGGGACAGAGATGTATATTGAGAGGTGCGGTAGGCGGGGGTAGGTAGAAGGGTGAAATAGTGCAGTGACGTAGAAGAGGCGAGGTGATACTCATGAAACATATGAGGCAGAGAAAGAGGTGGGGGATTAAGGTGAAAGGTAATCGGAGAGTGGAGTAGATGGAGAAGTGAGAGACAGGAGGGCAGAGATTTAGGGATAGCAAAGTAGAGAAGGAGAAGGTACAACATGTTAGAGCAGCAGAGAGAAAGGTAAATAAGGGAAGGCTGAGGAAGAACAGGAAAGGAGAGAGTAGATGAAGGTGAAGTTACAGAGATGTAGACAGAGAAAAAGAGATAGAGGGGTGAAATCGGGTAAGAAAGACATGAAAGAGGAAGAGAGTTAACTTAGATAACGAGGAGAGTTAGAAGGGATGAGGAAGAGGTGAGGAAGTGATAGGTGGAGAGACAGACGGATGTAAATATAGGCAGCGAGAGGGAGTGAAATTAACAAAAACAGACAAAAGGAAGACAGAAGAATTAGAGTGATAATCGGAGGTGAAACAGATGATAAAGAAAGATGTGAGGTAAAGAAAAGTGAGGTGCAAAGGGAGGAAAATGTGAGGTGAACTAGGGAGAGAGAAATCTATGCTTTGTGTACATAATTAGAACAGCAGGACTTCTGACTGCTGGGATAACCTCAACAGAGGGGCCCTTGGAACACGCAGGATCCCTCAACTGCCCCCTCCAGCCGTGGTTTAACACTGCTCAACTTGAGGCAGTGGAGCTAAGACCCACAACCCCACTCAGTTACCAGTGCAGATCGCAAAAAGAGGACTATCGTATCGCTTGCCTACTAGCTGCACTTGCCTCAACATGACAGCAGAACATGACGTATATATTAAGGTAGATAATCATTGCAATACACTACTTCCGACATTATAGAAACTGTACAGTCAGGGATTGGGAGCATTGGATTCATTAAAAAAAAAACTATACAGCCCTAACTTTCTCTAAAATAAAGACAATCATATTCGTCTACAAAGCAGTTGCTTATATATTCCATTAAAGTACGGAGGATAAACTCTTCCTTCCCTTTTCTATTCCTCATAGCAAAGATGATGTTGTCTCTCTATGCACAGCCAGTCAACCCTCATTCATCTCTCTGCATTATTCTATTGCTACTCGCCTAGTGCCAACAAGGATAAGGGTAACTTTATCTGTTATGTTATCAAAGTTAGAACTGTGTCTGCAGTGTGTTGTAGTTTAACCTGTAGCAATTTTTTTTTTCCTGGAACAATTTATTTATTCCGTTTTCTAAGCAATACAAAACAAAGGTGTGCAGTATTACAATAGCAAGAAATGTAGCATCATCTGTGTGGTCGGCTGGAAATAGGGGTTTCCCAGGTAAGCATAAGGAACAAAAGGACTAGATCAACACCAGGCATCCACACGCTGACAGGCGCTACATGAGAGAATAGTGCAACCGGCTGGCCCAATTAGGATTTTTAAATGGACCCCCTAAGCAGTAGAGACAGCAGGAGTGTGTGGGTGCTGGGAAGCCCCCGCTCTTCGACCTCAAACCCAGTGCAGCTATCGCAGCCGGGGATAATTCGTCCCCCTCAGGTGTGGCAGATCCGGGCTCGTCTCCCACGGATGTGTCGTGATCTCCCAACTCGTCCAGCATGTCACCCCAATACTCACGGTCTCTCTCTGCGTTGCCATCAGTGCGAACTCTCCGGAGCCGGCACCCCTCCGCTGCCGCCCATCCCAGGAAGTCAGCCCTCCGTTTGGACAGAGTCGGAGAGGTCGGGCTGCCCCCGTGTGTGGCTATTCCTTCTCGGGAAGATACAACAGTCCCAGCAGGCAGTGTCTGGCTGCAAGTTCTACATTCACCGTTGTCACTCTGTGCACCTTCCGCAGCACCTCACCCCAAAAAGTTTTTAACTGGGCGCAATCTGCCCAACATTTACAGACATCTGCGGGGATTGCACCACAACTAGCGCAACTTACCTAACGTGTCGGATAAGCCCTATCCAAATGCTATGGCGTCAAATGCGCACTATGGAGAAAGTGAAATTGTACCAACTTCAAGTGGGCATTGCTGGCTACACCTCGCACCTGTGCAAGGGCTCTGTTTCACCCCCCCATCCTAGAAGGCAAGTTTCAGTGCAATATTCGCCCGCCTGCCATGCTTTAAGGCTGCATTTAGCCAGGAGATAAAACCCTTGAAGGAGCAGGGATCTAGAATCGCCTGAAGTACTTGGGACTGCTCCGGTTCCTCCAGGAATGATGTCCACATTTATCAATTATGCAAGAACGGGCGAAGCCACCAAATCAGGAGTAGCCAGGCATAAGGTGCCCACTTTAGAAACTTTATGACAACTCTTACCCACGCTTTGGCTACCTGAGTGACAAACTGAGTCACCACAGGAAGCCCACTGCCGTTCATGAGCAGCCTGGAAAGTTCAGGAATTGCAGTGGAGCCGGTGGGCAATCCCTCCTCCCAGTTGGGTCCATTAACGCATCATAGTGCGGCACATTGCAGCAGACCTGCTACATAATACGACTGGAGATCAAGTTCACCCCAGCTGAGATCCAATTTCAGGATCTTCAGACTGACCAGGCCCCTCTTATCCGCCCACACCAGGTTCACCCAAAACTAATCCATCTGTCGAAGCAGCGTGGTAGGCAACATACAGAACAAGTTGTGCATCACATACAGGCAAGCAGGGTAATAAGATCATTTTTCCTAAGGCTGCTCTACCCATCTCGATAAAGCAGTGTGATCCAAAACTGAACAGATGCCATATGGCCTTCCAATATTCTACCCATGTTCAGTTTGTGTTGGAGGTGGCAGTCATGGATTATCTGCAGACCCAGCTAGTGAAACCGCCAAGTTTCCCATGTCAAACCTAAGGCGATTAGATTAATCTAAGTCAACCAGGGCTGCCAGGGGGTACAGCACAGTCTTGTGACGATTAACGCAGAGCCCTGACACTGCCCCAAAGTCCACTATCAGCCACAGGAGAAGGGGCACTGAGTATTCCGGGTCCCTCACATAAATCAATGTATCTCAGCATATATGGACACAACTCATCTTGTCTCCCACCTATATGCCCCAATCTCGCATCTGGGCTCTGAGATGTATCGCCAGTGGCTCCACAGCAAGGGCGGACTGCAGCGGCGACAATAGGCAGCCCTGTTGCGTACCCCTTTTGATGCAAAAGGCGTTGGATACTTCATTGCTCACTCATACTCTCACGCTAGGGGCCTTATATAGAAGTTGCACCCATATAAGGAACGCTTCACTGAGTCTCATCTGTCGAAGGACCTCCCATAGATATGTCTAACACAAGGTGTCAAATGCCATCTCCATGTCTAAGGTTATTATGCAGCTATAACGTTTGAGGCCTGGGCTTCCTGCATCACATGAGATAGCCATCTCAAGTTCACACGTGCCTCTCCCGGCATAAAGCCACATTGGTCATCTTGAACTAGATGCAAAATTACATGGCTGAACCGTAGTGGCAGAACCTTGGCAAGTAATTTGATATCAACATTAAGCATCAACAGCGGCCTGTAAGATTGCAGGTCAGTGGCGTCCTTGCTTGGCTTGGGGAGCATAGTTATAAGGGCTTCCTGCATATGAGCCGGGAATTCGCAGACTATGTGCCTCAAGGAAGGTTTCAAGTATCACAGGGAAAAAGGAGGTGGAATTTGCCCTGTAATATTCAACCAGGAGTCCATCGGGTCCTGGACATTTCCCCCTGGCCATGTCTTAGAGGGCTTCAACCAGTTCCTACAGTGTTGTGACCTCTTCGAGCCCCTCTGCCTGAGCCCCCATCAACCGGGGATTGTCAATCTGAGTTAGGTAATCCTCAACTCTGGGGGATTCCACGTGTGCAGGGGCTGCATACACCCCCAGCCAGGTGGTCACATAATACTTGATTAATCGTCACCTGACCTATAGCTAACATACCTTCAGGCCTACAAAGGGCAAAAATAAGAGGTGGTGGGCGTTCACTTTTAAGATGCCAGGCCAACATGTGGCCCGACCTATCACCCTCTCTGTGAATACGCTGCCTATGGTTCTTCCGGACATGATAGCCAAGTCTGTCCCAAATGGCGGCTAATCTCTTATGCGCCTCTGTCAGAGAGACGTCATCTGTCTCATGCCCGCGCCTGTCTCTGTAGCCCCTTCCCTCAACTCCTGCTCCAAATTCCTTCTGATGCCATAGGTAATGCTGAGGCTTAGTCCTCGGACAACCACCTTGAGAGCCTCCCCCCACTCTGCACCTCATGTTTGGGTGGAGTTCCAGTTTGTAGTTAAGAAGCTTTAAAGGGCTTCCTTCCTATCTATAGTATATTTCGGGTCTCCCAATGCCTCGGCCCGAAGTCTCCACAAGGGGATATGGGGCATATGGTTCCTCACACCTCACTCCAATAGCAACAGGGCGTGGACTGAGAGAAATTGCACCTGATAGCTTACCTTCTCGATATTAAGAACACCCTCATTTGTAAGGAGGAAACAGTCCAAACCGACTATGAGCACCGTGAGTAAGGGAGTAACAAGAATATTCCTGTATCATGGGGTGGAACTCCCTCCATATATAAACAAGTTGGAGTCAAGTCATAATTTCCCGCAACTCTGCCACCATACAGGGCTTTGAGCCGATCCAGTGCAGATGCCAAGTGAAAACACAATTAAAATCTTCTGCCCAAATGATAGGCAGTCTAACGTAGGGTAGCAACTTCAGTTCTAGAGCTCCGAAGGACTCTTCGTCATCAATATCAGCAGCATATACGGTAAGCATGCAAAGTTCCTGTTCGTCTAGTATGCCGTGTAACAGTACATAAAGTCTGGCCACGTCAGCTACCTGCCCTTGCTTCTGGAATAGAGTACTTGGGGCAACTCACTTGGATATCACTCTTGCATAGGAAGAGTAAGAAGAGGAAAATAGTTGCCATCGCCATTTTTTTAATGGAGTTTGAGCTTTGGCCTCCAAGAGGTGTGTCTCCTGGAGAAACACAATGTGTACTCCCATCCTCGTAAGATAGGTGTGGGTCCTATATTGTTTGACAAAGGAATTCAGCCCCCACACATTCCATGTAAGCATGCACACTGAGTCAATCATAACAAAGGGTGACACCAGCCATAGCCATACCCTCCATCCCCTGGCTCCACCCCCCCCCTCCGCCTAATCCACCCCTGCCCGACCTGCAATATAAATGTTGCTCAACTGCTACTGCACAAACTATAACCATAACCCCATAACAGTTCCCAATCTCCCAACCCGGGTAAACACCCCATAACTCAACTAGTGTCTTTCCAAGCATTGTTTCGAACCTACCCACTCAAACTAGCAACCCAAAGAGAACTTCAGTGTGTGTTTGGATTCAAAATTGGGCACAAAACGTAAGTTATTGCTAAGGAGTAAGGGCAGGAGAATAACTCAGCAAGCGTCTGCTCACCGCTCCACTCCTGTGTGCCCTTAGATCCTCGCTGCACTACGCAGTCACACACAAGCATGATAAAGAGGAAAAGGAATAGGGAGGAAGGTTAGGAGCAAGAAAGAAAGTGAGAACAAAGAACCAAGAGAGAGGGTGGGTCAAGCCAAATGGCATGCATCCAGGTCCAGTGTATGATGCCACACACTGTCACACATAGTCCTTGCCAGGAGTACTCCACCTTGGCTCAGTGACCTTAGTCTCGGTGGCCTGGGTCTAAGAAACAGTTCCACAGCAGGGTGATAAATGTTCATGAATATACACAGTACCCCATCTGACGTTCCCCCTCCCCATCACAGGAGGGCCACACACCCTCACCAACAGACTGCTTAATAATCACCCTCTCCAGTTCACAGGAATATCATCACCGGACAACCTTAGGCCACAGTAGTATTTCCGATTGATCGGCCAGGGTCATCTAGCAAATCCGAGTCAGTGCAGGCGGAAGCAGCAGAGTTGACCCTCTCAACCAGCACCCAGGCCTCCTCTGGCCCTCTATGCGCTCTCTCTCTCTCTAGATTCAGGGTACCATCTGGCCGCACCACTACCCTCGCATTCGTCGTCTGCATCTGCTTCTCTTCCTGGATGTAGACACTGAGCCTCTCCCTGGGCGTGCACCTTCTCGGAGCACTCACAAGTGTGTCGCTGGGATTTGGTCGCTTCCCCAAATCTCCAACCAATCCCATGTCTCATCTAATGACATGAAGAAGTAGGAGCAGCCGTCTAGGATTACCTTCAGCCTGGTGGGATATAGCAGTATGTATGGGAAACCCATCGCTTTCAGATTTTGCTTGATGACACTAAAGGACTGCCTCTGCAGCTGGACAGCTCTAGAGTAATTTGGGAAAATGCAAATGATCTGGTTTTTGAACTTAGGGTCTCCATGTCTGCGGACCCCCTGCAGGACTTCATCGCGGGCTCTATGGTTGAGAAGCTGAGCAATAATAGTCCTGGGTGGGGCCTCCGGCTGTGGTGGCAGGATCAAAGACCTGTGTGCCCTCTCTACCACAAAGAACTTTGACAGGTTTGCAGTTGGGAGCACTGTCTTAATCCACTCCTCCAGAAAGACCTTTGGATTACTGCTCCAGGACCCATCTCGGGATCACTACGTCTGGCTAGGGTCTACCTAGGATGAGACAGCTGCATGGGTCTCCTCACTCACAGCAGGCAGGGCAGCCCCAGAACATTGCAGGGGGGTCTGCCATCACATCCCGCTTGTGCCCTACTTCACCAACTTGTCTCCAGGTACTGCAAGATGCAGAAGGATCACCTATTCGGGGATGGGGCAGGAGTCTAGTACTGCCATTCTGACATCTTGCTGGCCATGCCCCCAACCTGTAGTCAATATTGATAAACAGGGACCTCTCCTTTAGGTACTTCTGAATCTTCCCTACTAATAGGTGCCCCCTCTCCATGAGACCCCAAAATATGCCCTTTCCACATGAACAAAGGGACCCACAACCTGTCTTCTTTTGCAGTATTACCTCCCTAGGGTAGGAGAGTTAGAAAGGAAATGGATGCAAAGCGATACTTTAGTACTGCTTAGCCTACTGCAATGTCTTTGTTGACTATAGGTCAAGACAGAGAGGTGTTTTTTGAAGGTGTGTTCTGAGAACCATGTGGCTGCCCTGCAGACATCTTGCAGAGAGATGTTGGCCATGAAGGTCAATGTAGCTCCTTTTTCATGGTTGAATATGCTCCTTGCCTGGCCATTAACATTCTGTGGGCTATTGAGTAGCATAGTTCAATGTTCTGTAATATCCATCTAACAATAGTATTTTTAGTTACAGCTGTACCTAAGGCCTACATTGAGGGTTGTAATAAGAATTGTTTGGCTTTCCTGATATTATGAGTAACCTGAATGTAGCACATAATTGCCTTTCTGACGTCCAAGGTGTTTAAGGTTGTTTCAGCAGAATTTGTAGGCCTTTGGAAAAAGGCTAGTAAAGTTATGCAGATGTTGATGTGAAAAGATGATGCCACCTTCAGCAAAAACCTAGGGTGTGTTCTCATGATCACTTTATCTTTATGTTTGGTATTGTACAGCTCTTGTATCATTTGTGTTTGAAGCTCACTTCATCCTATTACTGATGTGATCGCCACTAAAAAGACAATCTTTAATATGAGCATTTAAAGCCGAGTCTTCATCAATCCTGATACTACCAGATTGAGATTCCACTGAAGAGGAAGGCAGATTGTGTAGGGAAGACCATTTTAGCTCCTTCCTGAACCTTTTGATTAATGGTATCAAGAATACAAGACATACAGGGGGTGCACCACTCCAAGGCACAAAGTAGAATGCAGTAAACAGAGAGTCAAAAACTCCTATAATAATGATGGTACAAGACTTCTGTCGATTTCTTTCCGAAGGCCTTTATTGGCGCAGAAAACTTGTCGTGACATGGAGTACATTGAAAAGAGACAGCCAACGCGTTTCGCCCTTTACCATAGGGCTTCTTCAGGGCTGGAAAGTGACATACAACAATGGTATAATAATAACACAAAGTACAGAACATACTAACATAAAATAATATTATAAGCACATACATATAGCAAACGGAGCAAAAATTGTTATGAGAAAAATAAATAGTGTAAAGATACATCAATATTACAAAAAAGAAGGAAAAGAGGTACGTAGGTGATATATTCATCTTCGCAATTGTAAATGGTCAAGGGAACCGGCAAGGAAAAAGAGTCCAGAGAAAAAAAGATGGAAGAGAATCCGGAGACACAGCGTGAAGAGACGTGAAAAAACGTGAAAAAAAAAGTGAAAAAGCAGATTCATCAAAAGGGAAAAGTGTACAAGAAATGTAACGAACTCAAGAAAAGAACCCTGTACCCCGTGTCAAACTTCAAATCGTGGTCTAAGGACAATGTGAGCTACTAGAGTAAAATCAACATACCCAAATAGTATCCAGTCGAACAAAGACTATTGATATTTTTGATGTTCAATTGCACAGAATTGTGTAGTGAGCCTGATAGGGAAACCAAAAAATTAAAATAAATAGAAAAATGTTTTAAACATTTTTTAAACACTAGTACATGTAACCAAGGACACTAACTACCAATCCTGTATATTGGGACAAAGATACTGAAAATACTGAAAGTATCATAAGCTCCCATAAGGCGAGTGAAACTGTAAAGGAGGGGGGGGGGGGTCAAGCGAAACTAATTAAAGTTTGTGTGTCAATAATGAGTCGGGAAATAAACATACTATAAGAAGTTTATTGCGTGCCCCCCAGTAATCATCAAATAGGTTACCCCGTAGAAAAGACCCACGAGGCGCCCCCGTAGAGAACGATCTATAAGTAAATCCACCAATCCAAAGAGAAAAAATAATAATAATACCCCGCTTGTGGATAGAGCTTGAAAATTTCTTACCAAATTGAAAAAGTAAGTTGAAACACGTAGGGTGAAATTATATCCAAGGCCGGAGGATATTGACAAGAAAGCACCAAACGAAAGACGGGCCCGGCCGTGTGCCGCCCGTTTCGCTGAGTATAAATGAATTCCCCGCGGCAGCTGCGGTGTTTTTAAAGGAAGACGCCGAGTCTCGGAAGTCAAGACGGGCCCGGGAAGCAAGTATGAACACAAACGATGGACTGCATATGGCAGCCATCGTATGTTGAGCATATGCAACGCCGAGAAGAAAATAAAGAAGGACTAAGAATGGCAGCCATCTTAGTAGTAAGTAGGCAGCAAGAGGATACAGACCGGATACCAACTATAATTACGATCAAGTGAAAACTGGAGAGAGTAGAAAAATGGAAAAAAGAAGAAAGTAGGTAATAAGAAAAAAGAAGAGAAAACAGGATAGTAAAGACCCAAATAAAGGGAGTGCATAATAGCCAAATAAGTGTATATTTGACAAATGCTGGCCCAAGTGAAATAACATGAATAGTGTTTCCAAATACCATAAGGAAGAATAATAAGAAATAGTAATCATACAAACTTATAAATAATCAATGGATAAACCTATTTACAAAACGGATTAATAAATAAGTCAAGTAAATGGTTATTGACAAATCAAGCAGCAATGGGCAAAATAAAAAGATTTCGGCCATACAGGGGTGACTGTAGATGAGACATAGATAAGGGTCTCAAGAGCATATCATTCAATAATCGTAATTGTGACTTATATAAGCTCACGAGACAGGTATTGGATGAACATCCATTACAAAAATATACATAAAAAACACAACATGTATTGGAATAATAGCACCATATTATTATAAATACAGGGAGTGCAGAATTATTAGGCAAGTGTATTTTTGAGGATTACATTTTATTATTGAACAACAACCATGTTCTCAATGAACCCAAAAAACTCATTAATATCAAAGCTGAATATTTTTGGAAGTAGTTTTTAGTTTGTTTTTAGTTTTAGCTATGTTAGGGGGATATCTGTGTGTGCAGGTGACTATTACTGTGCATAATTATTAGGCAACTTAACAAAAAAAAATATATACCCATTTCAATTATTTATTATTACCAGTGAAACCAATATAACATCTCAACATTCACAAATATACATTTCTGACATTCAAAAACAAAACAAAAACAAATCAGTGAGCAATATAGCCACCTTTCTTTGCAAGGACACTCAAAAGCCTGCCATCCATGGATTCTGTCAGTGTTTTGATCTGTTCGCCATCAACATTGCGTGCAGCAGCAACCACAGCCTCCCAGACACTGTTCAGAGAGGTGTACTGTTTTCCCTCCTTGTAAATCTCACATTTGAGGATGGACCACAGGTTCTCAATGGGGTTCAGATCAGGTGAACAAGGAGGCCATGTCATTAGATTTCCTTCTTTTATACCCTTTCTTGCCAGCCACGCTGTGGAGTACTTGGACGCGTGTGATGGAGCATTGTCCTGCATGAAAACCATGTTTTTCTTGAAGGATGCAGACTTCTTCCTGTACCACTGCTTGAAGAAGGTGTCTTCCAGGAACTGGCAGTAGGACTGGGAGTTGAGCTTGACTCCATCCTCAACCCAAAAAGGCCCCACAAGCTCATCTTTGATGATACCAGCCCAAACCAGTACTCCACCTCCACCTTGCTGGCGTCTGAGTCGGACTGGAGCTCTCTGCCCTTTACCAATCCAGCCATGGGCCCATCCATCTGGCCCATCAAGACTCACTCTCATTTCCTCAGTCCATAAAACCTTAGAAAAATCAGTCTTGAGATATTTCTTGGCCCAGTCTTGACGTTTCAGCTTGTGTGTCTTGTTCAGTGGTGGTCGTCTTTCAGCCTTTCTTACCTTGGCCATGTCTCTGAGTATTGCACACCTTGTGCTTTTGGGCACTCCAGTGATGTTGCAGCTCTGAAATATGGCCAAACTGGTGGCAAGTGGCATCGTGGCAGCTGCACGCTTGACTTTTCTCAGTTCATGGGCAGTTATTTTGCGCCTTGGTTTTTCCACACGCTTCTTGCGACCCTGTTGACTATTTTGAATGAAACGCTTGATTGTTCGATGATCACGCTTCAGAAGCTTTGCAATTTTAAGAGTGCTGCATCCCTCTGCAAGATATCTCACTATTTTTGACTTTTCTGAGCCTGTCAAGTCCTTCTTTTGACCCATTTTGCCAAAGGAAAGGAAGTTGCCTAATAATTATGCACACCTGATATAGGGTGTTGATGTCATTAGACCACACCCCTTCTCATTACAGAGATGCACATCACCTAATATGCTTAATTGGTAGTAGGCTTTCGAGCCTATACAGCTTGGAGTAAGACAACATGCATAAAGAGGATGATGTGGTCAAAATACTCATTTGCCTAATAATTCTGCACTCCCTGTATTAGTGAAATTCATGATCAGTGTTATGGCCCAACTCCACTGCTCGTAGGCGGCATATCCAAGCTGCCTCCCTTTTACGCAATTGTAGTTCCCTATTCCCTCCTCTAGGATGTTGTCGGATGTGGTCTATCCCTTGAAACCAGATCGAATTGTCATCAGGGGGAACCAGTGCCATATGCGATGTCATAGGGTACCTGCTGTCATTGTTCTTGATGGCACGTATATGTTCCTGTATTCTGTGTTTGAGAGGTCGTATGGTACTACCCACATAAATTTTGTTGCATGCGCACCCTAATATGTAAATCACAAATTTGGTGTTACAATTAATAAAACTTCTAATGGTGTGTGTCCCAGTGTTGTCATAGCAAAAAGTTTTGGATTTGTCCAGACCAAAGGCACAAACATTACATTCACGACATGTGAAGAAACCATAAGGTTTTGTAGGGAGCCACGTCGTTGCATTGGGTAGACAGACATAACTAGGGCAAAGTTGATCCCTGAGTGTCCTCCCTCTGCGGTAAGTGATCTTAGGTGTTTTGGGGAGAAGCCCTTTAAGTCCCGGCAGGTCAATCAACAAATGCCAGTGACGTTTTAGTATTTTGTAAATATCGTGACTGTGAACGGTATACTGAGTCACAAAAGACAAATGTTCAGTGCAGTTTTTGTTCCTACAAGATTTTGGAATCAGAGTGTCCTTCCTTAGTGTTCTCATAATTTGTTGCTCTGCTTTGACGAGAGTCTTGTTACTATAGCCTCTTTTAATAAATCTCTGTTGGAGATCAGTACTACAATTACGTTGCACCCGTGTCATCTCACCAAAAGGGATATTGTTAATTACAGAAAATGGGTGCACACTGGTCGCATGAAGAAGACTATTACAGGATGAGGATTTCCTATACAGAACACTTTGTATACAATTGTGTTGTATAAAAAATCTTATATCCAAGAAGTCAATGGTATCTTTACTGTGATGTAAGCTGAGTTTTACATTATAAGGATTGTCATTGAGGAAAGCATGATACAAGGTAAGTTGTTCAATGGTCCCATTCCATATTAAAATTATATCATCAATATACCTTTCCCAGAATACAATAAATTCAGTCCAAGGGGAGGCATCTTTTCCCCAGGCATGTATTTTCTCAAACCAGCCCATCAACAGACATGCATATGAAGGGGCAAATTTTGAACCCATCGCGGTCCCTTGTATTTGTTGGAACCATTCAGTATTATGCAGGAAGGAGTTCTTAGATAAGATGATGTCAATCATTTCTAAAAGCTTCTGGTCATGGGCATAATGGTCAGCCGTCCGGGTGTTGAGATACGAAGTAACTGCTAGTATACCGTAAGTTTTTTGGATACATGTGTATAAACTATTCACATCCATAGTAACGAATAGGAGATCATCAGACCAAGGAAAGTCTTCAAATTTATTGAGGATGTCTTTACTGTCCTGTAAGAATGAAGGTAAATTACAAACAAACTTTTGTAAAAAAAGAATCCACAAATTCCGATAACCGCTCAGTGGGAGAGTCAATACCCGATTTGATAGGTCTCCCTGGGGGGGGGGGGGAAGTCCCCTTCTTTATGTATTTTCGGAAGAATTCTATATACAAGGATATCTTGGATATTTTACAAGCAGATATTTATATTCATGATCAGAAAGCAGGCCCGATTCATGCCACCCCCATAGTTTGTTATTAATATAATCTGTCAAGTCACAGATCGGATTACTGGTTAGGTGCTTATAACAAGCAGTATCCGCCAACTGTCTATTTATTTCTTCCATGTAGTCACACTTATTCATAATAACTACATTGCCTCCTTTATCTGCCTCGTGAATTACTATTGACCGATCAGTTTTAAGGCTAGTAAGGGCCTTACGCTCTAATATTGACAAATTATCCTTTTGTTGCCAGTTAATTTTACACGTATTTAAATATTGGTATAAATCCGATGTAACCTTGTTGGCAAACAAGTCAATAATACTATGGGTATTAGTTGGTATAGAATTGGACTGTAATTTAAAGCCACTGGTTAAGTTGAGATCTTCCTGGATTCCTAAGTCAGTTCTGATGTCTTCGATACTAACTTCACCACCATCTTGTAAAGACATCAAGAGTTGTATATCATATAGATCCGATATTAGTTCAGTTGTTATATAAGCATCCTCACTGGATATAATCACGACCTGATGTGGAGGGAGACTTCTGTTTTGAAGTCCCCCATGTAGGGAGGAAAAATGATTCTTCAATTTTAGATGACGAGTAAATTTAAATAAATCTACAAAGACTTCAACCTGATCACTGGCCTGCGTAAAGTTGGTTTGTAATTTACCTTCATTCATACAGGACAGTAAAGACATCCTCAATAAATTTGAAGACTTTCCTTGGTCTGATGATCTCCTATTCGTTACTATGGATGTGAATAGTTTATACACATGTATCCAAAAAACCTATGGTATACTAGCAGTTACTTTGTATCTCAACACCCGGACGGCTGACCATTATGCCCATAACCAGAAGCTTTTAGAAATGATTGACATCATCTTATCTAAGAACTACTTCCTGCATAATACTGAATGGTTCCAACAAATACAAGGGACCGCAATGGGTTCAAAATTTGCCCCTTCATATGCATGTCTGTTTATGGGCTGGTTTGAGAAAATGCATGCCTGGGGAAAAGATGCCTCCCCTTGGGCTGAATTTATTGTATTCTGGGGAAGGTATATTGATGATATCATTTTAATATGGAATGGGACCATTGAACAACTTACCTTGTATCATGCTTTCCTCAATGACAATCCTTATAATGTAAAACTCAGCTTACATCACAGTAAAGATACCACTGACTTCTTGGATATAAGATTTTTTATACAACACAATTGTATACAAAGTGTTCTGTATAGGAAATCCTCATCCTGTAATAGTCTTCTTCATGCGACCAGTGCGCACCCACTTTCTGTAATTAACAATATCCCTTTTGGTGAGACGACACGGGTGCGACGTAATTGTAGTACTGATGATAAATTCCTTGAACAAATCAAACATGTCCAATAGAGATTTATTAAAAGAGGCTATAGTAACAAGACTCTCGTCAAAGCAGAGCAACGAATTATGAGAACACTAAGGAAGGACACTCTGATTCCAAAATCTTGTAGGAACAAAAACTGCACTGAACATTTGTCTTTTGTGACTCAGTATACCGTTCACAGTCAGGATATTTACAAAATACTAAAACGTCACTGGCATTTGTTGACTGACCTGCCGGGACTTAAAGGGCTTCTCCCCAAAACACCTAAGATCACTTACCGCAGAGGGAGGACACTCAGGGATCAACTTTGCCCTAGTTATGTCTCTCTACCCAGTGCAACGACGTGGCTCCCTACAGAACCTTATGGTTTCTTCAAATGTCGTGAATGTAATGTTTGTGCCTTTGGTCTGGACAAATCCAAAACTTTTTGCTATAACAACACTGGGACACACACCATTAGAAGTTTTATTAATTGTAACACCAAATTTGTGATTTACATATTAGGGTGCACATGCAACAAAGTTTATGTGGGTAGTACCATACGACCTCTCAAACACACAATACAGGAACATATACGTGCCATCAAGAACAATGACAGCAGGTACCCTATGACATCGCATATGGCACTGGTTCACCCTCATGACAATTCGATCTGGTTTCAAGGGATAGACCACATCACAAAACATCCTAGAGGAGGGAATAGGGAACTACAATTGCGTAAAAGGGAGGCAGCTTGGATATGCCGCCTACGAGCAGTGGAGTTGGGCCATAACACTGATCACGAATTTCACTATTATTTATAATATGATACTATTAGTCCAATACATGTTGTGTTTTTTATGTATATTTTTGTAATGGATGTTCATCCAATACCTGTCTCGTGAGCTTATATAAGTCACAATTACGATTATTGAATGATATGCGCGAGACCCTTATCTATGTTGCATCTACAGTCACCCCTGTATGGCCGAAATCTTTTTATTTTGCCCATTGCTGCTTGATTTGTCAATAACCATTTACTTGACTTATTTATTAATCCGTTTTGTAAATAGGTTTATCCATTGATTATTTATAAGTTTGTATGATTACTATTTCTTATTATTCTTCCTTATGGTATTTGGAAACACTATTCATGTTATTTCACTTGGGCCAGCATTTGTCAAATATACACTTATTTGGCTATTATGCACTCCCTTTATTTGGGTCTTTACTATCCTGTTTTCTCCTCTTCTTTTTTCTTTTTACCTACTTTCTTCTTTTTCCCATTCTTCTACTCTCTCCAGTTTTCACTTGGTCGTAATTATAGTTGGTATCCGGTCTGTATCCTCTTGCTGCCTACTTACTACTAAGATGGCCGCCATTCTTAGTCCTTCTTTATTTTCTTCTCAGCGTTGCGTATGCTCGACATACGATGGTTGCCATATGCAGTCCATCGTTTGTGTTCATACTTGCTTCCCGGGCCCGTCTGGACTTCCGGGACTCGGCATCTTACTTTAAAAACACTGCAGCTGCCGCAGGGAATTCGTTTATACTCAGCGAAACGGGCGGCATACGGCCGGGCCCGTCTTTCGTTTGGTGCTTTCTTGTCAATATCCTCCGGCCTTGGATATAATTTCACCCTACGTGTTTCAACTTACTTTTTCAATTTGGTAAGAATTTTCAAGCTCTATCCACGAGCGGTATTATTTTTTTCTCTTTGGATTGGTGGATTTACTTATAGATCGTTCTCTAGGGGGCGCCTCGTGGGTCTTTTCTACGGGGTAACCTATTTGATAATTACTGGGGGGCACGCAATAAACTTCTTATAGTATGTTTATTTCCCGACTAATTATTGACACACAAACTTTAATTAGTTCCGTCAGACCCCCCCCTTCTTTTACAATTTCACTCGCCTTATGGGAGCTCATGATATTTTCAGTATCTTTGTCCCAATATACAGGATTGGTAGTTAGTGTCCTTGGTTACATGTACTAGTGTTTACAAATTTTGTAAAACATTTTTTTAACATTTTTCTATTTATTTTTTGGTTTCCCTATCAGGCTCACTACACAATTCTGTGCAATTGAACATCAAAAATATCAATAGTCTTTGTTCGACTGGATACTATTTAGGTATGTTGATTTTACTCTAGTAGCTCACACTGTCCTTAGACCACAATTTGAAGTTTGACACGGGGTACAGGGTTCTTTTCTTGAGTTTGTTACATTTCTTGTACACTTTTCCCTTTTGATGAATCTGCTTTTTCACTTTTTTTTCACGTTTTTTCACGTCTCTTCACGCTGTGTCTCCGGATTCTCTTCTTCCATCTTTTTTTCTCTGGACTCTTTTTCCTTGCCGGTTCCCTTGACCATTTACAATTGCGAAGATGAATATATCACCTACGTACCTCTTTTCCTTCTTTTTTGTAACATTGATGTATCTTTACACTATTTATTTTTCACATAATTTTTGCTCCGTTTGCTATATGTATGTGCTTATAATATTCTTTTATGTTAGTATGGTCTGTACTTTGTGTTATTATTATACCATTGTTGTATGTCACTTTCCAGCCCTATGGGAAAGGGCGAAACGCGTTGGCTGTGTCTTTTCAATGTACTCCATGTCACAACAAGTTTTCTGCGCCAATAAAGGTCTTCGGAAAGAAATCGACAGAAGTCTTGTACCATCATTATTATAGGAGTTTTGGACGCTTTCTGTTTACTGCATTCTACTTAGTGCCTTGGAGTGGTGCACTCCCTGTATGTCTTGTAACTTTGGGGTATTTCCGTTTGCTCCTTAGGCTCCTTTTTGTAGCAGGGGCCTTGGTGGAGTTGCACACCACAGATACTAGTAGTTATTATTCTCTTCATAGTGGTTTACTGGGCACTTATAGGGATTGATGTGTTGTCTCGGAGCCTGCTGCATTTTTTTTTATGGTATCAAGAATATTTGCTTAGCAAGCAGTCCTCTCAAATAAGTTGCAACGGCTGATAAATGTACCCTTAGTGAGGCAAAACACAGCTTACAATAAGTTAAGTGGGTGAGGCACCTAACTAGGACTGCTTTCTGACGAATGCTTTCCCAGAGCATGTTAACTAAGGAATCATACTAGATACCTTTTCCACTGGACAGCATAGCACATTCTAGATGGTCAGTGGGCTATCTACCTCCCGGATAATGAGTAGTGTTTCCTCAGGTAAGTGTAAAGGGCTAAATTCAGCTACCTCAGGAACCAAGCCATCAGCTGAAGTTCCCCTGGGATTGAATAGAGACCCACCCTTGCTGCACCAGCTTCCTTGTGCTTAGGGATTTGTATATACTACTGTTCTGATATTTTTACTAGGTCTGAAACCAGGACTGCCTAGGCCACCTAGTGGCTATTAAGATCAATGCCATGTTGGATGGTCTGAATTTCCTTAGAACTGCTGGAATTAGTGGTACCTGGGGAGAAGTGTATCCAAATATCCTGCACCAGCTTATCGACAGGGCATTTACCAGGAAATAGAGGTTGGAAGTGCCTGGATATGAAAGCAGCATTTTGCATTTTCTAATGTTGCGAAAAGATCTACTTGTGACATTCCCCAACCATAGAAGTCCGCATCTTGTAGACTATTTTAGCTCCCACTCATGACCGCAGCAAGTTTGTCTGCTTAACTCTTCTGCATGTTGATTTTCTATTCTTGAGACATGGTTTGCCATCAGTGTGATGTTAACGGTAATGGTATATTTTCAATTTCTTGAACTAGCTATGAGAGTAGGTGAGATAATTGTTTCACCCTGTCTGCTGAGGCAGAATATTGCTATCACATTGCCAGTTAGTATCAGTACTGACTTGTTCTGCACCTGGCTCTGGAAAGCTTTCAGTACTAGGAAAAGGGTTGTAAGTTACAAGCTGTTGATGTGCTTGGCTGATTCCTGTGTGGACCACAGTCCCCTTATTTTGAGGGTGCCCATGTAGGAGGAGTCTGTTATGAACTACTCGAAGGGTGCAGAGAATGGTCTCCCTTTTAGCATGCTCTCTGCATTTCACTATTTGATTTCCCTGCTGATCTTGGCTGGTACAATCAGTAGATCCTCTCGGTTTTTCGATTGATTGTGCCCACTGGTTGTTTAACCACTCCTGAACCGTTTTCATGTATAGTCTTGTGTTTAGAATGAGGTGAACGCAGGATGCCATCAGCACCAATAGCTTCATTACTGTTCTCACTGTCAGAGATGGTGATGCCTTTTAAATGTGATTCTGGTTAGCATTTCTTGTACCCTCCTTGGAGTCGTGTAGGCCACTGTTGTAGCTGTGTTCAGGTCCTCCTGCAATAAAGTGTTCTTTAGGTCTGGAATGGGAGATGATATTCCCCAATTCACTGAAATCTCCAGTTAGTGTAAAAGGGATACCACCCTTTTCAGGTGGCATTGACACCGTTTAATATGCCTGAACTGACCACCCAGTCATCTAGATAAGGGTAGATGAATATTATCTACCTTCTGAGATGCACTACTACTACTGCTAATGCCTTGGTAAAGACCAGTGCGATAATGTATCCCCTTCACCACAAACCTAAGCAATCTTCTGTGTGCCAGGAAAATGAAGATGGGAAAATAGATGTCCTCTAGATACTACAGATGACAGGATCCAGTGGCATAGCTTCTTGCCAGGTTGTCATTTGGAAGCACTGCATCTTTATAAACCTGTTTACAAATCTTAGATCTAGAATAGACTGCATAGTCAGGTCTTGTTTTGGAACTAGAAAATAAGCAGAATTCACTCCTCTGCGTCCTTCCTAAAGAGGAACAATATTCATGATATCCTTCTGCAGCAGTTCTTGCAATTCTGCTTGCAGGACTTGCAATTGTACTTTCTTGTACCCTTATTGTTTTGGTGGCTTTGTAGGCATTTTCTGTACAAAGGCTATACAACAGTAGTATCTTATTAGTTTAACACGGTTGTATGATGGAGCCACGTATGCCAGAACACATGCCTTAACAATGCGGTCGGATCCACGACTGCATCGTTTCCAGGCTTGCCTTTTCAACTAATTGAGTTGTAAAAGCATGCCTAGTAAAGGTATGTGTGGAAAAGCAAGCAAAACGGCATGCGTGGTTCTGTCATGCATCCCCTTGAGGCCCAAAACTACCCCAACCCCCACCAGCCATGAGCCCGAAAAACCCCCCCAGAAAAAAAGAAACCCTATCCCAACCCCAACCCCTCCCACCCCGTCCCTATAAACTAAAGTATCCTGACTCCTCCACCCACCCTGAAACCTAAAATAAAAGCTACCCTGACCTCCCACCCCTGCCCCATAAAACTAAACTACACCGACACCCCACCCGCCCTTAAAAAAAAAAAAAAAAAAAAACACACCCCCACCCTTAAAAAATAAACTACCCCAAACCCCTGAAGCAGCCCGAGCCCCCCAAAAAAGAAAAAAACCCTGACCCCCACCCCTAAAAACCAAACTACCCGACACCCCCACCTTCCCTGAGCCCTAAAACCTCCCAATAAACTATCCTGACCCCACCCACCCTAAGCCCCACCCCAAAAAAACACTATCCCGACTCCGCCACCCCACACCTAAAAACTAAATTACCCCAAACTCCCCACCCACCCTGAGCCCTAAAAATAAATAAAAAAATTATAATTAAACCTCCCACCCCTAAAACTAAACTAAAGTACTGAGACACCCTCCACCCACCCTAAGACCTAAATTCAACCTACCGACCAACCACTTACCTCACTGCGTCCTCTACTGATCCTTCCTCCTCCCGCCCTTCCTTAAACCTTCCCCAACTCCTTTAAAAATAAACTACCCCACCCCCCACTATAAGCCCTAAATAAAAGAAAATAACTAAACCCTCACCCCCCCCCCCAAAAAAATAGCCTGCATCCCACAAACCGACCCTTCACCCCTGCCCCAACCAAACTACTGCGTCCTCTCACATAGCTTTTTCTGTGCCTTAACCACGCATATGTGAAGTTCAGCACATGCTTGGTTAAGGCACAAAAAAAGCCATGCGTGGTTACGCTTGCGTGGGAAACGTCCACGCACTTAAGGACGCATTGTTAAGGACATTTCTCGTTTAACACCCATTTGTCTGTGGTAACGGACTAGCTGTTGTTTAAGAAGTCCTTTATTCCCCTCGCACATACAGGTGTTGTATTTGCTAGGTCAGGGGAGGAGACGCAAGACAGTGATTTAAACGAACCTGGGGGAGCCCCTGAAGGAGTTACACCTCTTGGTTTTTCTCTGCCTAGAAAAAGGGCTTTAACTGCAGTTGTTGCCCCTGGGTGGACTGTGAGAATTGACTACTCTGAGTCTGCCTTTAGGCCTGTGTACTGTAAGCTGGGCTCCCGTGGCATCTCCCATCATATGTAATTCCCTTTCTAAAAAAAGGCTGCAGACCAGTGAAGCCCCCATGGCCTTGTCGGTCTTGTTTGCCTTTTTCACTGTCTCCAGAGTTTGGTCCACCCCTGGACTGAAGAGGTAGTTTCCTGTTCTGGGCATATCCACAATATTCAACTGGGCCTCTGGTTTAAACCCTCGGATACACAGGTTTGCCTGCTTTCTCAGGGCTGTGTCAGTAGGGAGCTTTCTGCTTGCTGTGTCTCCTGAGTCCAAGGCCAACTTTAGGCAGGAGAGAGATTTCTTTTTTTTATATAAACCTTTTATTAACTTTTCTCCTTTGTTTACAACTGGGCTCCTAAGCCCTCCACAAGCAGAGCAAGCATCAGTATTCAAAGCAGCATAAGCCATCAATGTTAGTACATAGCATGTCTTGGATAGAGGCAATAATATAGGCAGCACTTACAGAGCCAGAGTCCTCCCCCATCCTCCCATTCGGCAAGGAGCATTATTCCAGTCATAAATTGTCCAGCTGGGGTCCAGCATAGATGTGAGTCGTCCATGGTCAATCTGAAATCGGCCACAAGAGAATCCCCCATGCCGCCGCCCATATTTTGTGATACTTCTTGGGGCACCCCCTTGCAATATAAATGGGTCGTTCCAACCCCATACGGAAATCCATACCTCAGGCCCACTGGAGTGGGCAATGCCCTTGCCTTCAACAATAGCATTGACCCTCTTACGATACTCCTCTAGAAGGTATGACATAAGGTCTTCAATGTCCTCCTCGTGCTGGAGTGCATGTCTATTTAGGAAAGTATTAGAGTAGGCTATCTGCCTTTGGTTGGCAGTCACGCTCTCCACTTTCCTACCCATTGCCGTCAATCTTTTGCTCACTTTGTCTGGTAGACGCCCATTGAATGCTGGTGACATGGCTTTTTTCCTTGCAGTGGAGACCTGTAACTCTGCTGCAACATGTCCTTGAGTAGACTGTGGGTCTTGTAAAGATGCCCTATACTTCCCATCTTTGAGCGGAATCACTGCCTGGGAAGCTGCTGGTTTTGAGAAGACAACTCTCCCTTGTTCGATTAGGCTTGCTAGCATGGGAAGGAGGAACTCATTTTTCTTGTCGATAGGCTCAGTGTTTTGAATAGAAAACATGTGTCCTCTTTCTCTTCCTGCATTTCAACCCATATAGTCATCTACCTTTTTGACCACTTTGAGGTAGGTGGAATATATTGTGATGTCTCCCTGCAGAGAAGCTACCTTGACAACTTTCCAAAGTGTCTTTCTCTTGTGTGTGGAAGCCTATGTCCTCCTAATAAGGCTGAGTGAAAGGATATTCTCTCTCCCTCATCTCAGCGTCCTGTTCCAATTCATGTTGTGCTTGTCCTTGCTCTTGTGTTTCGAGCTCCTGCCTGGGCTTCCTAAACCCCAATGTCTTAGGGTCCCTGCAAAGAGAAGAGTCTTTGAAAGTTTTCTTTTTGCTTATCAAGTTCTCAGTCTCTTCCTCCAGTGCCCTCTTTTTCTTTAAACAATGTCATAAATGTTCCTGTCCCCCTGGGACATCCTTTTGAAGGATCCTGTTTCTCCTTTCCCCTTCACACTCAATAGTCCTCAGAAGCTGAGGCAACTCTTCGGCAAATCTTTACCAATGCTCTTTCCTGCTCAGTAGTATGGGAAGTCTCTCTAGCTCCTCAAACTACAGGGTTTTTCAGTGTAAAGGGCCTGATTTTGTAGCCTTTGGTGTCTTATGTGGTAGCTTGAATGCCTTCTCTTTTCATATCTATAGGGGCTTTTAAATATGGGGCACTGTAGGCTTAGTATCTGGATTTTAAAGTGTTCCTAGACCTCTGGTAAAAATTCCTTGAGGTCTGAGTCTGTGTTCCCCTTGAGCAACCCTGACAACTTCTTTGGAGAAACCTACCTCCTCCACTGACGGAGCACCCCTTCTCCGCTTTCCTAACTTTTTCCAGGCATGTTAACAGTCGCCCAATGTGTTCGAAAGTATGCTGTCTCAGTGGACAAAAGTCTTGAGCTTAAACAGCAAAGATGCACAATTATTCTCTGACTTATGGTCCTTTGGGACACAGAACATGTGTAGCAGATGCTTGTTGAGGGCGAACTTGCTATGGCATTTCAGGAAAAATTTAAAGAGCTTGCTCATATCTAAAATGGTGCAGAAGAATCTGAATGATCTCACGCTGGCTAACTACCATTTTCCAACTATGGTAAACACCAACCCCTTACAAAACCCCAAAAAACTCACTACAGCCTTTATCTCAACCACTTTCTCAATTGCTTTGGGAGTCTCTTGAGGTCTTTTCGAGGGACTTAAATTCTTTGGGAGCTCTATTGATACATCTCTGTGCCCAATGGCAAAAAAAATAGAAGCTTAGATGGTTGGCAAGCGCAGGGGAATTTTGGAGCAATACCTTGAAGTAGTATTAAGGCTCCATCTATAATGATGCCTGCTCACAAAACACAAGTTTTCCAAAAAGAACGCTTGGAGACCCAACCACTACAAGGTAGAAATGTGGAAAGCATGTGAATCTAGAGATTTCACACTGTGAACGACCTACATTCCACAATGCACTATGGTGCAAAATAACTTTGTAAACAGACAAGGTAGGACTGTCCTTTCAGGTAGTATGACACTGCCAGGCAGGCCAGCTTGAAAGGGAGTGTGTGGAGTGGGCAATGATCAATAAAACCAGTCAAACACCAGTCATTCAAGCTGGCTTGAAAGGCTAGTCTAACATTGCAACAGGATATGATGGGGAAGCCTCAAATTAAACAATAGGCCACTGGAGCAAGTCTGCTAGTCTGACTCTAAACTGATTTCAATGAACAAATGAATGACATGACTTGTAGAGGCGCAATCTGTAGGCATCATAAGGAAGAGGCACATTGAAAAGAATTTAAAAAAACGAATAATCAAAAAGAATGCAGAGACAGGGGTTTTAATTCTACCATGAAAAGCAGCTAGGAGTTTGATGCCTTGGGAAACTGAAGGTTTTCTAGAGGTTCTCAGCAAAACGATGCAGTTGAACTACACAGCCCGAGGGAAGATTCCACTTAGAATGGTAATGCACAGTGTGTAATTTGAGCCGGTGGTTTCTGGTGCTCAGGGCGAGAACTTTATTTTCAACGCCGGAACTTCTGACACAGGGTGGCATTGTTTGAATAATTTTGTTATGAGCACAACAACAGCTGCTTAATAATTCCATACACATTAAACTGACTAAAATCTGCTTCCCTATGTTATAAGAATAGCTTGGGTGGAAGGTAATGGTCCTTCTTAATTTATATCAAAAGGTTAAATTGTCAGACTTGTAGAAGTATGACGGTTGGTGGTGCAAGCTGCAGTGGCCTCCCGACAAGGGCCCTGGCGCATTTTTACAAATTAAGCACTGGTAATGCACAGCAGAGATAGTAGTTAACGCCTACAATGGTCAGCACCCTTCAAAAAAGGAACATTTGCAGTCATGTTCTTTACCACTCAAACAGAATTTGGAAAGTATTCACCTGAATACCTTTTAATTACTACACATCCATCATCTAAAAACCACACTTACAAAGCAAACAATTCTGGTTTTGTATAGTGAAAACACTGTTATGCCAAGCTCCACTAATAAACATAGCACAGGTGTTAGCAGTAGTGCAAACTTACCCCAGCCACCAACCCACTCCTCCCACCCACCCAATGCAAACAAACTATACAGCATGTGCTTCACACCTCCTTCAAAGTATAGCCAGAAGTACATTAAAGCAAAGTGGGTAAACATATTACCATGATCTGAGCAAAGCAAAAGGTATGTTGGAAGTTCAGCGGCAGAGATAATAAAAGCTGCATAAATCAGCAGCCAAGCAAAGAAGCCATGGGCCTTGAGCAGTAAAAGAGTCAAACCTGAGTGCACAAGGCCAGCAAACCCTTTCTTGTTTACTGTGCGTAAATGAAGGTGCAATGATGGGGCAGTTAAATATAAACCAATTGAGCCCATACAGAAAGGGACGTCTTCCCATGTTTTATATCACCAGTACAGTAAAGTTGTGTGTAAATTTCATATACAGTAAGTGGGACTCACTATTCAGGATGGGAAGAATACTTTCCTGGTCATAGTACTTTCAATCTAGAACAGTTAGGGAACTTACAGAAGAAGACGACAATGGTCAGCGTTTTTGCATTGGCATGAAGAAGCTAACAAAAACAAACCTGAATCTCAGGTCCGTGGTATGAAACAGACTCAGGAGAAACTAGAACACCAAGGAAGCCAACTTCGAAACAGTCAGAGGCTGTGCTCCTACTGCTCGTCCTCCTCCCTAATTATTTCCTTATATCACTGAACCCCAAGATAAAGAAAAAGAAAGTGAAAACCCCAGGGAGGAGGATTTCCTGGATGCTTCACCCATGTTGGTCATATTCCTGGGACCAGGGATGCAATCAGAAACAGGGCAGCGGCAACACACAAGTAACTGATAGTAGAGTGCCAAACAGAAGCTCACGAATAGACAGACAAGACGCTGACAAGACACTAAAGTTTGCAGACTGTACTGACTGATGTGAATTAACTTTTGCATTTGGTGGTACAAATTGAAGTGAGGGACTGGTTGGATGAAAAGTTGAGTTGACTGACATAGGACCTTCAGGAATTATGGGAATTTAACACAGCAAATAATGTGTTGTTGAATACCGCTGCAAATGTAGTGGAGGCTGATTGAACTAAGATTTCAAACTGCAAACAGAACAAAGGTTCATCAAGAGAAGAGCCTGACACGAGCCCATTAGTGCCCATCTGAAGTATCACTTAATCACAAGTTCCTTTCTGCCTTCATTTACATTGAGTAAAAGTATGTAAATGCAGAACTGAATGTATGGATTTTAACATTACAATCTCCAACTGGCCAGGGGGCGAATATCTGGTCCATTAAAATGGCACTGTTGCCACTATTCTTACCTTTGAGGTTTGCTGGCTATTTTTCGTAAACATGAGTTCGATTTCTGTGAGCTAACCCAAGTGTATTTTTTCTTTGATAGTAGCCACCAGAAATATTGTTACTGAAGGAAAGAACTTTTACTTCTGACGGATACATTTCACTGTAGATTCCTCACATTAAGAAAGTCTCAAAGGAATACCCAATAAGAGGTGGAAATCAGTAGAGCCAATTAACTAAGAAATCTATGCAGTATAGACATGGCAAAGTACCCGTCACTGCTTGCTTAGGCTGAGAGGCAGTAATGTTTGGCAAAGTAAACAGGTGGTCACCAGGTAGATGACAGCCACTGGAATGCTTCTGGTGAGACCCTACGAATAAGCTATTTTCCTAGTGGAGTGGGTAAAAGCGTGCGAGTGTTTTTTCTGGCCAAGGAATAGAAGGTCTTGATACATAGGGTGACCCAATCTAAAATGGCCTTGCTTTTCGTGGCTCCAGCAAAGCCTACAAAGAGCTAGTCATCCACTGTTCTGTCGAGTGTCATCTATGTAGTATGAGACTACATGCCTGGGATAGACTCCCAAGTCTTCCCTCCTCCTTAAGGGAATGAGAGGGAGAAAAGAAAAGTCAGAAGGGTAACAGACTGGGCCACATCAATGTTTAAACCATCTTGGCAAGAAGGCTAAGCACTGCCGGTAACGTCTGTGAAGGGTTAGATGGAAGCAAGAGTTCTGGAGGTCCTAGGACACCAATCAATCCAGTGCATTCAAGGCCAACAGAACCTCTTTTTGAGAACACATCCTGAAAGTGTCCTGTTAGTGAGCAAGTTCAGAATGCAGAGGTCAAGAATGGGTCTCGGACTTCAGTCCTTCTTGGAGGCTAGGCAGTAAGGACAGTAGAATCCTGTGGCCTTTACTTCCAGAGGCACAACCTCTATGGTCCATTTGTTCAGCAGATCAAGGACCTCTTTCTCCAGAATCAAGGCAAAGGCCAGAGAGCACGTCCTGGCAGAAGGAGGATTGTCAAGAGGGAGGGACAGGAAGGGCAGGGCATGGGCTTTCTGGATAAACTGCATGGCACAACAGTCCGCCTTGATCAGCTTCCAATTAATGAAAATGTGGTGGAATGTGGTGGACCCTTCCTCCCTAAATTTTCCCAGACGTGACAGGATTGGTTCCAGTAGAGTTAGATTACAAGGGAGCAAAGGATTAGCAACCTCAGAGGTGAACTGTAAATGTTCTATTAAAATGTTAGACTTTGAGTCTTCAGTGGGTAAAGTCAATTTGAATGCTTCTGTAACAGACTTCTGTGGTAAAAGAGGAAAAGGATTGTCATCTTTGGGATCATCAACTTCTGACAGCTGTTATCTTTCTCAGACATGGTTAGCTCTTCAGATTCGGATCTGAATAATTCCTCCACCCAGGCAAATTTCTGGGCCCTAGACAGGAACATTTCATCGAGGTCAGATCTGGCCTTCTCATGTGCCACCTGAATAATATGAGCCACCTCTGAAGGTGGCGCAGGTAACGACTCCCAACTGAGTGCTGTCACATTAATACAATGACCCTCACCATTGTCAATGTCTTATTAACAACTTATTCATGGAAGGTAAATATAAACATTTTAATTCCTATCAGTGTGCATTGTTAACTGCACATTGAAGAAAACAGCTTTTTCAAGCAAAGTATCCCAGAACAACAACATAAAATAAAAAAATACATAACACATAACGTGTAGTATGGTCCTAAACTGCCATCGCAGGATTCTGGTGACATTCACAAACCACTTGGCCTTTGGCCTTGGTGGTTTATGTCACCAGAGCTCCTTGATGGAAGTATATGTCCATATTATACATTTGCCTCTCATGTATGATATAGTTTTCAGACTAGTTTTGAATGTACAGCTCTCCCAAAGCACCCATGAAAGGTTCTCCCACCATCCTCAAAAGTAGGTCACTTCAGACTGTTCAGCTAAGATACTCCAAAGGATTTGGCTCTCACAATATGCACTTGGACCTGTGTGGGAAGAAAAGGAAGCACTCTGTCGCAATAATATGTCATGCTTCACTTGGAAACTATTGCAAGACTCCACCACACACCATAATATTAGAAGAGTGTGAAATAAAAAGCATATTTTCTGAGGAAACATTTAGATCTTCTTACCTGCCAATGCTTGCTTGATCTTACTATGTCTCTGCATCTGTATAGGTAAGGTCTGTGCACTGGAAAGAAAGAAAAATGAGAACATGAATTGTGCTTCAATGTCATAAAATTAGGGCCATGAAAGAAAACATTTGTCACTGTGAACTTAAAAATCCTACAAGAAGACCACCTTTCTATAGGCATTGGTTTAGAAGGAGGGTAATTATTAGTTAAATATGTCTGATCTTCCATTTAAGGTACTCTGGTTACCAATTTGTGACCACACTCCCACCATGTGAACTCAAGTTCACAAAGTCACCCTTTGCAGATGTGTTCTCTCCTGGTGCAACCTAGTCCACTCCACACTACACTCTCCGATCTGGAATACAGCCGGTTGGCAACAGGGTAATTAGTGATAAATAATTCCCTTACTATTTCATCAAGGTCTTCTCTGTTCACATCAAATGAGACTATCCATATTTTTGGGCCAGGAGATGGTGGTAAGCTAAGCCAATGCCAGAACCTAAGCCGACAGTTTGTAATGAAAGGTCTGATCAAAACAATTACAGCCTCTTTAAATAAACATTTATACAGAATCTGCTTCATTGTATCTCACCATCACAATAGGAACTACAGGAATCTTGAAGTTTGGGAGGAAATGCATCTTTTTCCTTGATCACTCCAAAGTTGGCTCACCCACAATTGCCACAATTTAACATGCTTATAAATCCCCAGTATATTTCACGAGGGGCACAAGGGACTTGTAAGAAAGCGTCCCTCGTGGACTGCAGCATTTATGAAGCCACCACGAATGTGACAAAGCAAGGCTCCCAGCCTGCCACTTCTTGCTCACAGGGCAGTTTTCCAATTACTACCTTGACTGTTAAGTTGAAGGAATCAGCGCACAAAATGCAGGAACAGTAGTAACTTCCAGCATGTCACCAACAAGGGGCACTACAATCCAGTCTAAGCAACAGCTCCAACTGACCAGGAGGTGACCATTCTAATGGCACCCAGGTAGTCAGCTGGAACCACATAGCAAAGATTCCATGGGAGGCATAGATTACAACATCAATGTTGCCATTTAAACTAATGACAAAGTCCAGATATTTGTTTTTAATATATGCAAATCACCCCTAAGGTAGGCCTATCAAGCTCTAAGGCAAGGTGCTGTGTAATAAAAAGTAGGACATGTGTTTTTATATATTGTAACAGTAAAAAACCCAAGGCTCGTAGCCCTATAGGCAAGTACAAGGTTACAAGCTGACAATTCAGCTGAACTTCAAAGTGGGACAACTAAAGTTGGCATTTCAAGGTATCAAAAGAATTGTTACATTAAACCCCACATTGAATTTAATGTAACTTAAGAAAATGACAGCTTTAGAAATTTGCCATTCTGCTGCCTAAGCTTTCCAGTGAACATTTATGGTTGCTGACCATGAGACAGCTTCTGCCCTCTGAGGGGGAGGTGCAAACAACTCAAGAAGGAATACAAAGGGCATGCCATTAGAAGAGGTGTTACTTCTCCCTGGAAGGAAGTTCAAATAGGCTGTGAGCCCAAAAGGCAAGCTTTAAAGGGGAAGCTACCTTTGAAGGGCAAGTGGTGGACACACACAAGGAGGGCTGTTCTTTTGTTCTGATGGACAGGTAAAAGTCGGGCCAGGGTGGGGAGAAGACCTGCCAATCCATTTTTCCTCCAATTAGCCATACCTCTATGGTGGGCTGCCAAGGTCCACACACCAAGAGAAGGGTTCTGCCATTTTGGGAGTGGCCAGAATAAAAGATAAAGATAATAATAAGACTATGCCCTGGTGTAGCACATTGTGGCAATGTGCTTGCAGCAGCTTACCTCTCGATTGATGTGTAGGGGCACAGTGGCAAATAATTAAAACACTGAGGTAGAAATGTCTGTGTTTAAACGAGATAGATTGTTATGCCACACGTAATCTTAATACCGGACATATAAACCTCATGGTGGTTACATTGCGTTTTGTTACATTAGTAGCATAGTTAGACGAAGTCAGAAGGAGACATGGCTTTTGACAGAAAGAATTACAATTGCAGGGTAAAAAAAATTGTCAGTTGCACGCTCCTATTCTTCCCATGACTGGAACTGTTTTCACATTAAATGTCAGGCTAAGCTGGTTGCTTCTATTTCCATGGTTTATGCTGAACACTTCTGTTGTCTTAAAACGATCAAAGATGTGAAATGGGCCTTTTGGAATTAAGTTATTTTGCCAAACTGAAAAAAAACAATGTTTTATAGCGGGTGACTGAATGCCATGATAAGGACACGGGTCGTTTAGTGACAAAATTTCGTTTTGGAGTAAAAACAGGACTTACATGAAAATGTTGCTAAGTCTGTACCTCTTCATATGGAGCCACACAACTAACATAACACTAAAGGGGGGAGATTACCAGCATGCATACTTATACAATGTCTCTGTGTCTACACTCCTCGGCCTCACTTTTGTATGGGTGCTACTTTCATCTGAAACTTTTTTTTTTAAGACATTAGATTGTCTCTCATGCATTATGAGGTCACTGCATTATTCGTGGAAGGTAATCTGGTGTAAAATGAAAAAAAAAAAAAAAAAAAAAAGAGCAGTTTCAGATGATCTCAATACACAGCCGAAATTTTATATATTATGCTTCATGGAATGCAGGCTGAACCCATACTCCCAATACATCATCGACTCCCAAGTACATCAATACTATGTCATCACATATAAAAATAGAAAGGAAAAACAAGGTTCTTTAAAGAATCCATCAACTACAAATGAACTTAGATTGGGTACCTGGGAAAATGTTTTTGATGATGGCACACTCATTCCGTTTCAGGACGTCATGGACACTTATGGTCTGGGGGCAGGTCCTTTTCTGACATACCACACCATACAACACATAATTCACAACACATGAGGTCTACGTGAGGCAAACCCACCCCAATCACCGACACTACACACACTCCTGCCTGGTGGCAGAACAAAACATGGATTTTCGGTCTTGTACAAAGCACTGTCCTCTATTCACTTGAGGATAACTGAAGGAGCGCGAACTAGGTGGGACAATGTCTTCCTGTAACGATTGATGGACAAGCGCTGATCCCTGGTGCTTCAACATGTGAAACAGGTCTCCCACAATCTATGTTTTTGTTTCACACAGTTCAAGTATCCCTCATCAGGCCTACATGACACCACAACGTAATAAACACACATTCTCTGCAACGTCCCCAGAATGCCATCGATGTAGGGAGCCCAGGGCTGGATTCTACCACATGGTCTGGGAGTGCCTAGTGTTACTGAGAACCTGTGAGGAGATTACAGGTTTTAGCAATTGGGTTTCTGGTTGGTTGGCTGAGCTATGCACCCTGTCCAAACAGGATCCACAATCCTAGTTAGGTTAAGTCACAAACACACCCATAATTATCCTGTGCTCACCTTCTGGTAGCCTGGCCCAAAGCAGGCAGGCTTAACTTAGGAGGCAATTTGTAAGGTATTTGTGCAACACTTTAAATCAGTAGAATAGTGAAAACACCACACCTAAAAAATAAAAAATAAAAAAAAATAAAAAAACACACACACACTTGGTTAGAAGAAATTACTTGATTTAGTAAATAAAACAAGACCAAAATGACGAAAATACAATAAGTTCAACTTGAGATGTGCATTTTTAAATAATGAACTACTATTAAGTAGCACTTAGAAACAAGAAGCAACAACAGGGGTTATCTGGTCATGACTGATCGGGACAAAAACAAAAGTTCAGGCCGACCGTGACGGAGCGCATGCAAGCTACAGGGACCCAGTTGGGCCTGCTGAGCTAAAATACTTTAACGCTGGTTGCGTCAATGTCAAAAATGCGGGGAGCAGGCGGAAACGATGTGTCATGTTGATCTCAGTGGCCTCGATCTTTCTGACGCAGTAGCAAAGATGCATGGATTTTCTCACACAACAGTGGCCTTCAAGGAAGGCAGGAGCCCTCTCCATTCAAAAGGAACCAGAGCTATTGGGTAGTAACTCTCATGGTTGTCTGCTGCAATAACTTACTGGACAACATCGGGGAATACCTGCTCTGAAGACACCAGATGACATCTAACAGTTCCAATGCTGGCTCCAGTACTCCTCAGAGCCTCTACACTCTGCCAATTGATGGTGACCTGCTGCCTACACTTCCTCGTGTTGCTAGGCATGAGGGACCTCTGTACCATCTCTGTCACCCAGGGACACTAGGGTAACTACCTCTACTCTGTCCCTCACACTATCTGGGAGACACTCCTACCCAAGCACTACACTAGCCGACCCCAGTGACTGCCCACTGGGTGGGGGGGGGGGGGAAGGGAGTGGAGACTGTGCCCGCTTGGGACACTTGGCATACCCCTTGAAGTGCCCTTCCTGTTGGCACGCATAGCACTTAGGGGGCTTCCTTCCCTGAAGCCCTACTAACAGGGAACAATCTTTTCCTTCTGAGCAGGAGGATGGGAATCCTGACCCGGGGAACTAGTTTGGGGCCTTTCACAGAACTCCTTACTTTTATGTTTGTCCTCCCCCTTCCTTCTGCTGATAGGGATCCTGCCCTCCCTTGTGGTGATCCTCCCAGATACCTTCTTGTAGACCCTGGTGCTGACCAACAATCCGTCTCCTGAGCAAGCTCTCTGGGGTCAGAGAGCTTACTACTGTCGCGTGGGCTCTCATTATCCTAAATGAGTGTCGTTCACGGTGTGGGGGACTGAGTCGGACCCACTTGGAAGGACCTCTGTCACCCTAAACCCGGTTTTGCTCTGGCTAACTAGCAGTGCCTCATTTCTCCCAAGAGGCAGAGATGATTGGGCAGCCGAGCGCATGACATCTTGGGAACTTCTCAGGGAAGTCGTGGTCACTCAGATCCAAACCAACTCTCTCATTTACATTATGATCCCATATACAAATGACAAAGGCAGTATACGTTTTATATATATTGTTTTAATAAAACAACTGCATTTTAGATAATAAGGCGTGAGCCGCAATAACCAGAACCATACAACACAGTAGGATTGAAATAGTCACGAGGAGAGTGAAACAGAAGAACAACGCTATCATGGTGTTTAACAATTTCTACTCTCTCTCAGCTAGTTCTATTTCGAGCACAGCATGTTAAGCTTCTAACTTGCCTTTCTGAATCCCTGGGGAGACATCAGCCCTCATACCTGAACAAAGGTCTGTGATCTGGTTCAGAATCTGCAACGAGGCAGTCAGCGTCTAGTTGTGGTTCCCTGGTCGGAATCTCCCCCTTGCGTGTATTGGGACAAGGAAGTGTTTTTATAACTAACATGCCAGCGTGATCACAAAATGTCCCTACGCAGGAATGCCAAAGACTAAACTCCTACCACATCTATCGGCAATGTACCAGACTTTATCCTTGACTGAAGCACAGAGTGAACAGGAATGTGTTATGGAGAACTCCAGTGCTGAAGTAGGCTAAACAGTGTGATATAAAAAATAAAACAAGACCGTAGAACTGGCTATTTGAAAAATAACAGTACGAAGCCGAACAAAAGCATCTAGAGCAAAGTGCACAAAGGCTCTAAGCTGCGAGCAAAGGAATAAAATACATCCAGGGCAAAATGCACAAAGGCCTAAAGCCTGAAGCTAATGCGCAAAGGATACGTAAAACTGACCACACTACACCCTCCCCTGGTCGGTAGCTAGTGGTTCCAATAACATAAAAGTATGCCCCAGATAAAAATAATACAGATATTTCGACAAGGTCAGAGGACAACAAAGTCATAAATTTGGGAAGCATGTGACGATAAAACCAAATCCAACATAATGCCAATTTGTATGTCATCAAAAAATAATCCAATTGTCAGACAGAAGCAATAGAAAGCAGCAGTTCCTCCACCTCGATCTATGTCAATATCGGAAGATCCACACCAAAAAGTATCATGGAGCAGGTGCGTTCCAAAGCCCCAAAACCATCCAGGGCGGCACCCCGTGCAGGGCCTATGAATGAGACAACACCATCTTCCTCCAGGAAGGGAATCTCATAAACTGGCTTACGAAGCAAACGCAACCGTAGTGCACAAGTCCGTGAATGAGCCCTAATCGGGAACATCAACAAATCAGTATCGACCACTGAGGGGCGCTGCAGTGAGAGACAGAGAGCCAGTGCATGTTCAAACGAGCACCAAAGGCACCGAAACACGGGTTGCACACAATCCAAAACTGGCCGGAATGTCAGAGACCAGTCACAAATGCTGCATCATGCGTTCACGACACAGCTGCGCTGATGGGAGCGCCAATATGGGATCTCGTCGCGGCGGGACAGCCATTACGGAAGAACAGCAGCAACAACAAAACCCCAGCCAATAAAGCCAAAGTAATCGGGAAACCCCCAAAAACGCTTCCGAAAATAGAGTGAATAGCCGAAGGTATTAAACCGAATATTGAAGAGAAGGTGTGAGCAAAGCCAACACCAACGGCTTTGAAAAAATATGCAATTCCAGCTGTGCTGGACGCATTAAATATACATCCCACGAGTTCACCAAAGTGACTCGGAAAGTTAGTATTCAAAAGGGACTGTATCTCCGCAGATGACCTTGCCACTTGAAGTGCGTAGGTCTCGCTAGCAGATGTAAGGACCACATGCTTTTGAAACAATAGAGCCTTTAGTCAACTCAACTTGTCGAAATTTACCTTGGCAGTAGCAATATATGAGGCCAGATGTCCGCTACCTCCCTAATTTGAGTGGGGGGAAACAACACATTCTCGCAGCACATAACGGCCTTGGTGACAACGACAACGTAAACTATTCCGGCATGCATGCCACAACAGCGCTCACTGTTAAGAATAACGTAACTGCCGTTAGAAAGCACCTGGAAAGTGTTTTTAATTACTGGGACTGGAACTCCCTTCAGATAACAAGCTAAGTTAGCAATCGAGGCATTACATGCCCCGTGCAAGGACAGCTGTTTACAAACCATGGAATGGCTGACAGAAGTTTCGCATTCGCTACCGCTAAGAAAAACCTCCCTCAAACCATTAATACATCTGTACAGAAAGGGAAGTTCCCACACCTCGTGTATGTAACTGTCTCCCAACCGTTCATATCTACCCACCGGAATGTGCTTTAAACAAGAAGTAAATTGCAGAGTGGAGATAGGCAAATTAATAACCCCATGAATCAACCACTCAGCTGACGGAATCTCAGCAACCGTAAAAGGCAGTTTCTCCAATTTTTCAATATTTAACATAACATGTCGCTTCCTTTTTAGCCATCAGCTGTTGTTGACGAGTCAAATTAAAAGAAATAAATATCTCCCTGACACGAATGTGCTGCCATGGAACGCGACCTGCCTTCAAGGTCTGTAGAGTCCAACCCAGCTGCATGATGGACCGTGTCTGACTCTGCCCATGATATAAAGAAGACATATCCGATTTAATAATGTCTATAGCAGAGGAAACGATGTTGTCAATTGTATAAACACGGTCTGAAAGGGTATGTATCCCATTATCCACAACAGACAAAGCCTGTATCAGATTTTCCTGATCAATTGGTCTTAAACGGGCCGCTGCCTCTTTTTGTGAAAGCTTCCAAATCTCATTATATACTTCATATAGAAAACGCCTCTTCCGCGGCATTCGTGGTCCTGACAAAAAATCTTGTAAGTCAGTATCATTAGACAGTAACGTGAGATGTGACTTAACTGCATCCAGCGTGGATGACTTCAACCATTGCTGACAAAGCTTCCCCACGCTGTCTGTAGTAATGATATCAGCATGTTCTGGTGATATATAGCGATGGTCTGCCCTACTAGTCCTGAACCCACCCTGAAGAGGTGACAAAACGCTGATGACACCCATTAGTGTCTATGGGCCATAACAACCACCCGCCCGGATGCATCAATGAAGTATTAAGCGTACCATTCTGGACCCAGTGTGTAAACTCACTAAACGTGGCATTAATATATCGCTGCCAATTGTTCAATTTGGAAGGGACAGGTATACCAGGCAAATTCAAATTCCCAATCGTTGCTAAGCCCAAACAGCTAGTCTGTTGCACAGTGTCATTGAGGAAAATCATTTGGACAGGAATAATACATGCCCTAAATAAAGTGTCCCTGCCTCGCATGTGCCAATTTTTCGTTCCCCAGACACTTTTCAAGTCAACAGTCTTGGACCAATATTCATACCCCTCAATCGAAAGTTTAGATACAAACAAATTTGAATACAGTAATTTAGTATCGGTCAATAACATTTGCTTATTAGTAGACGGAGTAACTTTAAAATAATAAGACTTGGCATTCTGTTGATTATGCCCAGAAAAATATGCAAATTTATCATAATACGTTTTAGAACTCTCCTGTGGAGGAGTCGGGCAATGTTCCCATTGCATATACTCAAATATCGACTTAGGGCTACTAGCTTTATGAATAAAGTGGTGTCCATATTAATTGTAGCAAAACATGTCACCATGATTATCTCTAAATGGGTAAGCATCTTCATCGTCATAGACAGTATAATATTGCAATTCAGTCAGCATAGAATCTACCGCCTTCACAGCCCAATCATCAGAAACAATGCCTGGTATAACGATATCATTCATTGATAACTTGAGAACATACGGTATTTGAATCAATTCAGTGGGACTATATATATCAAACATCACTTTATCCCACACAATCCCATCCGGAATCGGTACTGCAGAAATGTTCACATAGGACAAGTCTCTTCGAACCATACGAGATGAAGAATGTGGCTTCAACACTGTCTCCACGTGCTCAATGTCAGTGCGTTCAGGAAGAAAAGGACCATGTATTACCAAACAAAAAGGAACCACAAATCCCAACCACAAAAAAATAGTCAGTACAGTCATAAAAAGCCACACATAGTTCCAAGGAAAAACAAAATATGTTTGTTTAAGCCAACACAGCAGCTTACGTGGACCCCGGGCTGAAGATAGAGAGGACGTGGAGTCTGAAACGGTATCATCAGTGTCGTTGAAGCAGCCAGAGGCAGTTCTTGCAAAAGGTGCAACCGTAAACAAAGAAGCAGATGGTGGCTCTCGCCTCGGCACGCTATAAACCACACGTTCAGTAATATCATTAGAACTTACAGCAACTTGATCAAAAGATTCCAAATTAATCGCTGTCTGTGGAACAATCGCAAGATCAGCTTCCACCCTCCCCAAGCTCGGAGAGGAAATAGCATTGGTGCAAATCACCTGCAGCTGGACCTCTTCCCCAGTAGTGAGAGGGATTCCGGAACTACTGGGTGTCCCTCTTGGTCTGCTGTGCAGAATCGGCCACATGTTGTAACTTGACATTATCAATCGAAACAAAGCGATTTCCCTTGGCCCCGTGAAGCGGCGGTAAAATTACAGTTCTCGCGCCGCTAATCCCCAACACAGGGACAGGCACCCGGTAAGAAGGGCCAAATTCTTTCTTTACTGCGACCTTTTCACGCACAAGATCCCCAATCCTGGGAATCCAACCATAGGCGTTACTGGCTCATCCTTAATTCCTGTGGAGGCAGCACTTGCAGAAGAGTTATCTTCACGGAATTGTTGTAAATCCTGCAAAACAGTGACACGATCATTTATGTCAAAGGGCGTCCCTGCCATCTCCACACCAGGACCATCTAGATCAGGAACATACATTTGTGTTCCAAACAGGCACTCATATGAAGTACGACCCCCCAGGGACCTTCTAGGCAAGTTATTAAGTGCTCTCTGTACTCCATACAGGTGGTCTAGCCAACTACGACCCGTACCTATAACTCTGGCCGTCAAGGATTGCTTTAAATCACGATTTAAATGCTCCACAACAAAATTTCCCTTGGGATGAAATGGAGACGAGAATTGGAGTTGGACCCCCAACGAAGCCATGGTGTTCCTGAATGCCTTAGAGGCAAAAGCAGGGCCCTGGTCCGAATGAAAAGCTGCAACTGCAAATGTATCGACAAAGATGCGCAAATCATTAATAACAGTCCGAGCGTCAGCCGAGCGCTGTGGCCAGACCCACACAAATCTGGAGCACGAATCTACAGCAACCAATATATATTTGTATGCACTATCTGGTGACAGCGGACCACAATGATCCAAGTACACACACTGTAAAGGCTTACTTGATATCAGAAGGGGCGTCTGCTGCGGGCGTCTAGCCGTGGAAACTTTAATTTGTTGACAGATGTCACAACAAAGGACATACTGCTTCGTCTCTTTATAGAGACCAGGCCACCAGTAAAGAGCCTGTAAGAGTGAAATCGTGGCAGCCACACCAGCATGTGCAGATGCCGCCCCTTCATGCGCTGCAGATATTAATCGAGGTCTCTCGACCTTATTGGGCATTTCACGTACACCAACTCCTGGGATTTTAACTACAGCGTTTAGCATACCACCAATGCAGTAACTATATTTAGAAGGGAATCCTTTAGGAAATGGCGTGCCATCAGCCGTAGCTTTTATGGCAGCCGAGATCTCTGTGTCTGGTTTGGAACTCGAACGATTCACAGCAGCCACAGTGGCAACTGCCACTGCCGATTTTGCGGCTTCATCAGCCAAAGTATTCCCAGCAACGTGTATTCCAATGCGCTGGTGCCCAAGTGTATGTACAACATGGACTTTAGGAAGCGTTTCTTTCAGATTCGCAATCTTCCCCCACAGCAATTTGTGTTTAATGGTGTTGCCTTTGGAATCTCTGAACCCATTCAACCTCCAGTAGTGTAAATATTAATTGAAAGACTGAACACAGTAGTAGGAGTCACAGACCAGCAAGATAAGTATCGCCGGATCCGCGTGTTCCAATGCTAACAATAGAGCTTTCAGCTCAGCCAACTGTGCCGTACAATCTCCCAAGGTCTGTGTATAAGTGTGTCGGGGGCAGAACACATCCCCCTCCATAGTGCCGCTCACCACCGCACATGCAGCAGAATACTGCTGTCTAGTCCCAACCGCTGGTTGTGCAGAGCCATCTGTATACATGACCATCTGATATTGGTCAATAGGCAATGTGCCAGCAGGAACTGGGTACTCCATTTCATATTGAAGAAATTCTTGAGTCTGCAGCTTAGGGTCAAATATGTAATCTACATCAGTGGCTGTCAAAGACGTAGCCCATTGTATCCATCGCGGGTGTAAAGCTTTCGAATTAGGAACACTCGCTTTTGTAACAGCCTCCAAGGCTGGAATTGGGGAAACGACAATGATGCGTTGGCCCTGGGCAAGAGGTCGTTCTTTAATAACAGCCATCTGTACTGCAGTGAGAATTTTCTCTGTTTGTGCAAAACGTTGTTCTGCAGCTGAATACAAGTGAGATTTGTATGCTATCGGGACTGTCTCACCCTCATTAAAGGTGACATACGTAAATCCAACGGCACCAGGTATAACCCTGATGACCAGATGCATTTTATTGTCCCGTGTGTGTAAATGCTTTACTGCTAAGAGATCAGTTTGCAAATCTCGAAGAATATGTGTATGCTCAATCGTCCAAAATCTACTCGAAAAATTCGGGTGAATCAACTCGTATAAGGGTTTGATACGTGTAGCATAATCAGGAATGTAAGTTCTGCCAAAATTCAGAAACCCCAACAATGACTGGAGCTTCCGAACCAAATTAGGAGGCTGCAGTCGAGCACATTTCTCCAAAAAATGCGGCGCTAAGCTCTTGCCCTCATTCGACAACTCATATCCCAGGAAAATTACGCTGAGGAAGGCAATCTTCGATTTTTTAGAATTAAACTTGTAGCCAATTTCAGCAAATCCCACAACAATGCGTGCTACTCGTCTTAGATGTTGCAGTAATTCATCATCCGTCAGATATATATCATCTACATATGATAATGCTTCAGGGTCCAACTCGTGTAGAATTTCAGTTACACGAGCCGAAAATAGTCCTGGGCTATTCTTATAACCCTGAGGCAGACGACAAAACTTTTTTTGTGAGCCAAACGCACTGAAACTGGTATAGTCCCGACTCTCGGGTGCTATATTTTGGCAGAAGAATCCATTCGAGATGTCTAATGTTGTTTTGTATTTCTTACGCACTATATTATTCATGAGCGCTGCGCTGTGTGAATTCTGTATTGCATACGTGCGTGTATGTCCATTTAAATGTCTGTAATCCACCACTATCCTATATGAACGGTCCGGTTTAGAAACTGGAAATAAGGGATTATTCATCGGCGAGACACAGGGTTCAATTACTCCCTGGTACTCCAACTGTGTAAGAATTTTCCTTACCGATGCCCTTGCTTCAAATTTTATAGGATATTGCGGCTGCGGCCGAGGTTCGCCTTTTATTGGAATTACATGATAAGGTGATTGTCTATCTCACCCCACATGATTTCTATATAGGGCGGGGGCCTGTGCTAGAGCCCATGATTTACTATAGGACTCTGCTAATTCTCCCGGAACAAGTGGTGAGAATGAAGGTGTAATAACCTCCTCCCCAACTGGACAGTCGCGAACAAAGTCAGGCGGCCAATCTTGTTCGGCCAGCAAAACGTCATACAATTTCACCATATGGTCCCAAAAGACGGCTTGTACAATGCGGTCAATGTCCCCTTCTAATTGCAAAGTTACTTCATATACTCTATTGGGATCAGAGACACGCATATCTGCCGTTTCGACTTGTATGAAGTCATCAGTTGCTTTCACCTCCAGATGCTCTAGAAGACTCCGGTGAACTATTGTGACCTCTGCCGCGCTGTCTAACAGTGCTAACGCCCATGTCTTGTTCTTCAAGAGAACTCTCTTCTTGAGCGGCATGTCTAATTGAGACTGCTGCCACTTTCTTCTTTTTAAATTGTTGCTTTTGTTGGAGCGGTTTCTCTTCCTGTTTAATAGAAACCTCTGTTGAGCTTTGTGATTCCTGTCTTGATTTCACGTACTCAGGTCTCCGCTCTGACCGCCCACCTCTCTCACTTCTCTTGTCCGAGGAGTCCTGAAAGGAACGAGATTGGCATGTATCAGTATATTGATAGCGATCAGGCGTTTTCAAATTATCCCTATTCCTGAGATTATACCTATTCTGTGGGGTCTCCGGTTGCGTAGACTGCCCCTCATCTTTTTTAGGTGTCTGTTGTTTCTTCTCCCAGCGCTTCTTAGTACCCTCAGGCTGTTGCTGTTTAGCATTATCTTGATTATTTTTACCCTGTAATTGGGGTTTTTGCGGTCTAGCCCATAGGCTATCACGACCGATACTTGAATATGTTTCTGCTATTATTCTCGGCAGTTCCCGCTCCTGATTAGGTTGCAGAACGTCACGAAGACGCATACGCACTGCCAGCGCTACTGCCTCTCCTTTGAGATTACTCAAAATAATAGACGAAACTGCGGCAAAATTGCCCATGAGCTGCTGGAAATACGACCCAAGAATAAAAAAGTCCGGTTCTATAGGCTGCATGGGCGTCCACCACAAAAGTGACCAAACCCCCTTGGATCGTCAGACCATGTGCTATCAGATGTCCTGTGAGCGGTTGGCGCATATTAAGCGCTATATTCACTACCTGGGGATTCGCCATTTATATAAATAGCACTAGGACAGACAAGGCACACCAATATCGGGGTTTTCCTTTCAAAGTTCAAGCTTGAACAACCAACCACTAAGTAATAGGATGCACCTATCCCGTGGCGGCGGAAATCTTCAGCCCCACGGACGTCTCCGCTTAAGGAACCGAGGAGTCAATATATATATGAGACCGAGAGAGTCAGCCGGACCCAAAAATTAGAGCCAGACCAATCGTTGGCGGCGCCAAGTCGCGTGAGCTCTCATTATCCTAAATGAGACTACTGGATTTCTAGGCAGCAGGGTCGTTCATGGTGTGGGGGACTGAGTCAGACCCACTTGGAAGGACCTCTTTCACCCTAAACCCGGTTTTGCTCCGGCTAACTAGCAGTGCCTCATTTCTCCCAAGAGGAAGAGATGATTGGGCAGCCGAGCGCATGACATCTTGGGAACTTCTCAGGGAAGTCGTGGTCACTCAGATCCAAACCAACTCTCTCATTTACATTATGATCCCATATACAAATGACAAAGGCAGTATAAGTTTTATATATATTGTTTTAATAAAACAACTGCATTTTAGATAATAAGGCGTGAGCCGCAATAACCAGAACCATACAACACAGTAGGATTGAAATAGTCACGAGGACAGTGAAACATAAGAACAACGCTATCATGGTGTTTAACAATTTCTACTCTCTCTCAGCTAGTTCTATTTCGAGCACAGCATGTTAAGCTTCTAACTTGCCTTTCTGAATCCCTGGGGAGACATCAGCCCTCATACCTGAGCAAAGGCCTGTGATCTGGTTCAGCATCTGCAACGAGGCAGTCAGCGTCTAGTTGTGGTTCCCTGGTCGGAATCTCCCTCTTGCGTGTATTGGGACAAGGAAGTGTTTTTATAACTAACATGTCAGTGTGATCACAAAATGTCCCTACGCAGGAATGCCAAAGACTAAACTCCTACCACGTCTATCGGCAATGTACCAGACTTTATCCTTGACTGAAGCACAGAGTGAACAGGAATGTGTTATGGAGAACTCCAGTGCTGAAGTAGGCTAAACAGTGTGATATAAAAAATAAAACAAGACCGTAGAACTGGCTATTTGAAAAATAACAGTACGAAGCCGAACAAAAGCATCTAGAGCAAAATGCACAAAGGCTCTAAGCTGCGAGCAAAGGAATAAAATACATCCAAGGCAAAATGCACAAAGGCCTAAAGCCTGAAGCTAATGCGCAAAGGATACGTAAAACTGACCACACTACACTACCAATCGAGTGCTGGTGCTGATCTAGAAAACAAGGACTGAACATGTTCTCTTTTGCAATCAAGTCATACAGCCCCTGATAATCTTCGACTTCACTGCTGTTCACCCAACCATTCAGTGCCTTGCAAAAGGAATCCACACAATCCACCCAGGTCTGATTGGGGCAGTTTCTGGCTGTCCCTAAAATTCTGTCTGTACTTTTCTGGGGTCAGGCCATAGTTCCGGACAAGCGCTTCTTTCATGGGGGGATACTGCATTCTATCACCCACACCTAGGGCCAGTAGGGTGTACCTCCCCTCACTACGCATATGCTCCAAGGACTAGCCACCCAACTCCCCTCAGGGATCTCGTACATCTGCAAGCCAATCTCATAAGCCTCTAACCACTTGTTGATGATCTATCCCACAACAAAGTCACATATCAGACCTTTGGAATATGGACCCACCTCCTACCTAGGGACACAGAGGAATTTTTGCCACCAATACTTCGGAACTCTAGCTTTGAGGTCCAGCTTTCTCAGACTCAGTTCATGAGCCAACATTACCTTTTTCTTCTCTACGGCCAATGTATTCCTTTCTGTTTACATGGCTAGCTTCTTCTCTTACATTTTAAGCTTAGTCATCTCCAGCTTGTACTCCCTCTTCGCCTTCCTCTCTGCCAGCTCCTCTGGGGATAGGCTATGGGATGACACACTGCTCCCTGCTTGAAAGGATATTTCCATCCCTGGGAGCAGGTTACTCTTCCCCTCCACCGGTTGCAGTACCAGACCCTCCAATAGGACTGGCTCGGACTCAAGACTTCTTTTTTAATCATCTTTCTCCTCCTGGTCAATTGTGCCTGGCAATTGATGGGTCTCTGCCCAGGATCTCAAAGTTTTTTGGAGCTCCTCTTTCTCGATCCCTTTCTTAGTGGGTAATCCCCTCTCCTAACAAAACTCCTTGAGCTCAGCCACAGTGTAACCCTCCAGGTTGGTAAGCTCGAATTCCATCTTTGCAGGTGGGGTCCAAGGCATAAGACAGTCTGGCAGGATAGGAATGGATTTGGGAAAATCAAAAAGGCCAATTAGGGAGGATTTAAACTGGAATTGGGCGTATGTGGCTTGGTGGTGTACACTAAGTTATTGTGAGGCACTACACAAACACAAATCCTATCCTCACCGCTGATCACCAATGTAGAAACTGGCTTTCTGGTTGGCAAAGGTATGCACCCTGTGCAAGCAGGAACCACAATCCTAGTCAGATTAAGTCACAAGGCCCATCAAGTCACACCGAAGCTCCCTTTATGTGTGGCTGTCTAGCGGAAATTCACAAAGCCAGGCTGTCGCCCGCCCCAGACATTTGATATGAGAGAGGCAGAAGACACCAAATGGCTAATGGAAAGAAATGCCAACATTCTAAAAGTTACATTTTCAGAATTACAATTTAAAATCCACCTTCACCATAAATTGTGAGTTTAAATTGTGATTTCAGAAATGCCAAATGTGAAAAACGTATCTCTTCCAGGTTGTGAATTACACATATAAGATGTAATAAGGTAATCCTGCTGTTAAACTATGGAAGAGATAGGCCTTTGCAGTAGTGAAAAACAAATTTAAGAGTTTTTCACCACCAGGACAAGTAAAACTAAAAAGGTACATGTCCTACTTTTTAAGTGCAGTACACCCTGCCCTTGGGGCTGCCTAGGGCCTACCTTTATGTATTAAAAAGGAAGGTTTGGTCCTGGCAAAGAGGTTATTTTGCCAAGTTGACATGGCAATTGAAACTGCACACAGGCTCCGCAATGGCAGGCCTGAGACATGTTTCAAGGGCTAATTAAGTGTGCAGCACAATCAGTGTTGGAGGCCCACTAGTAGCATTTAATTTACAGGCCCTCAGAACAGGTAGTGCACTTTACTATGGACTTATAAGCAAATTAAATAAGCCAATTGGAGATAAGCCCATGTCACGTTTTAGTGAGAGAGCACAAGTACTGGTTAGCAGAGAAAGCGTGCAGGAGCCTAAGGCCAGCAAAAATGAAGTCAGCAAAACAGGAGGTCTGAAGGCAAAATGTCAGGAACGAACCACGGCAAGGATGTGAGGTCTAACAATGGGTTTTACGGTCGAGCTTGTACAGCGTGCCGTTATGCCCTCACCCAAGTCATGCCTGCTTGGGATTTGTACCAACGTGCATAGATTTGTATAAATCTATGTAAAATTTCTTCCAATCCAAAACAACACTTCCTACCACTTCAATACACTCTTCTGTGTCCAAACAACTACATAAGAAGCAACTCAAACCTGAGTTCCTCTCTCTCAAAAAAAAAAAAAAAAATACATCAAGAACTCTTTCTCCCAGATCCCTAGAGATGAACTTGCCATTATCACAAAACATTTTAACCCTACAACAACAACTATCTGCATATCCTACTCACCAGCACCACTGGGACACATTTCCATCTCTTTGATCAAGCATGGTGGCTTTGAGCAATGCCTCACTCTCCAAAGACAGGCGGAATACCAATCAAGCTTTCACTCCAGGTTCAACACAAACTGTAACCCTAAAAATACTGGACAACAGTGCCGACATATGGGGCTGTGGACACTCCTGTGTACTTGCTCTGCTTCACCGCTCAAATTCCTTCAGTAGACTGACCACTGCAGGGTAGTTGGCATCCTGGAGAACAGCAAGAGTTTCTAAGGCCAAGTCTTTGAATGGTTCATTTCCTTCTTAACCAAGTGCTATTGAATAGAGAAGAATTGTGATTCCATCAAACAAAGCATCAACGTCTTATGGGGTACCTCTGGGCTCCAAATAGTCCTCCATTCTTTTCATATTGCATTTTGAATCTATGACCTTGTTTTCAATGAGAGTGTGTATTCACCAGAATGCAGATAACCCACAACTATACATAAAAATATAATCCATTCTTGACATTCACACCCATGTAACACCCTTCTCAAATTTCGATAATGGATGTTGGACAATTTATATGAGGTTTAATTCCTTGAAAATTGTGACTTCTTGTATCTCACACAAACAGCAACACATTCAATTCAATTTAAAGATCAAAGCTTTGCACCCTAACACAAGTAAGATAGCCTTCATTTGCACTTGATACTCAGAGCTTTCACTATCCCACCTGGGCAGGAGTGTCAAAGTAACCTTTACATATTAAAACGGTCTCACATGCCCTTGTGGAGGATCAACCTGATTTCTGCAATGTCATCATAGCTAGTTTGCCTCACTTGCCCTTATCAAGATGAACCCAATGACTCAACTTCTGTCATCCACCAGAAAATATAACCACAACTTAACTATCTTTAAGTAACTTCACAGGCTCTTCGCTGAAATTGGGATTCATTTGATTTCCTAAAAGTCATCCATCACAACAGTCCCCCTTATCGAATGAGGATGCTCAGCAAATAACGCAGTGAAAGGCACCAGGAAGAAATACCCTGTACCTTGAAAAAGATCTCTCCAGCTTTAAACCATCCTTTCCCAAGTGCTGCAGCATCCTTCAGAAACGTCCCTTCAGTTGAGCTACACACTGCCCCACTCCCCTGTTGTTTACATAAATACAAACTCAACTCTTCTGCATACCTTAAGATTATTGATGAGCACATAATGCCCCAATGTGCAAGAGACCAATATGTAAAACCAAGTTACTGCTTGAAGGACATTCTTTAGGGGAGTAAGGCTGGCCGCAGGCATACTGAGCAAAATGTTGCCTGCTTCAGGATGGGAATGAATCAGAGCATCAAGAGGTTCTTAAGTCTACTTCCAAAACCAGGAACTTCAACTTACAAAGCAAAACAATTTGATCTCAGCCACTTCATTTTGTGAGTAATGTGACCTGAACCCTTCAGCTGTATGTGGTGCAAATTCACAATCCCAGGGACTTGGCGCTGCCACAAGGTAAGTAGTGATGTTTAGATGAATCGCAGGAAGCCATCCTTCGACATGCTGTTGCTTGCAATAACTGGCAATAGAACAAATTAAGTCTTGGTTTGAGGTTGGTCTTGGAAATCCACGCTTATGAATTTCGGGGAGGCTATTAGTATAGAAGTTCGACTAATGTTGGCAGCTGACAGCAACGGATTGATTTTACTGGGGTTAGGAGAGCATGCCCCATAACCAAGATAGCTATATTAAGATGACACCATGTTCTAGACGTTTTGAATTTAAAAAGTCGCAGTCTTTTCCACATTTAAACAAACAAATTACACATGAAATTAAACTGAACATACCAATTTGTTTTTAAATATATCGTAAATGCAATTGACTCAATTACATTTAGGACCTTTACCTAATGGGAATGTAAGTCCAGTGTTAAATATTTCATATAATAATGAGACAGAGGTAAGTAAGAATAGCTGGATAGGAGTGTAATTCAGTAAAACATAGCTCATTGAAAACACCAAGAAAATGCATTATCATCAAGAACAAACTACAACTCCATAAATATACAGAACCAAGTCACAAAAATAATAGTTATCCGGAACTCTGGTGGTGGATTCCAGCAGCTAATGTCTTGCCTACCAAAAGCCTGTATGTCTGGTGCTTAGTAGGATACCAGATTCGTGGACAAAAGGGAATAAGAGCTAGTGAAGAAACAAACACTAGTTAAGTTGCAAAACTCTCCAAGAGCACTCAGGCAGTACAACATGTGGCTTTAGAAAGGGGGCCCTTTGAAATGTGGCATAACATTAATCAGATATCAAATGTATTAGACATGAACATCAATGACAAGAGGCACACTGACATATACTTGCCACTGCCGGCTAGAGGAGTGCTTCATTTACAGGGTGAGTGTAATTAGGCTCAACAGAAGGGACCAGCCAGCAACAGTACATGCTGCATGTGAATTAGCAAGGCCCAGCAGGAGGATATCCAATACCAATATAAAATCTCTAGGGAAACCAAGGAACGGCCTAAAACAAAAAAGGTGAAATACAAGGAAGGCCGGATGTGAACTGGCCAACTGGCTACAGAACTCAGCAACATGCACCATTGCCAGGTACTGAGCAGTTCTTTAGCTTGCCTTTTATGCTCGCTCTGCCATCCTCGATCTAGATGTTCATTACTTGGAAAAGCAGCACCACCTTACTTTGGGAGAAAATGAACTGCCCTGAATACAGCCACCACTACTGGCACAGATTAAATGACAATATATGCCTTATGGTACAGTTTTATCAGCAGCTATATATTCCAACGATTCTACCGCAGATGGAGACATTTTGCACTACAGAGGACTCTGGCTGCTGACGATGACCCTCTGAGTTCTCCAGTGCACTGGCAAGCACCTTGACAATAGTGTCTCTTGGTGGTACAATACCCATTTGGGCAGTATGACCATCAGGGAGGGATTACAGTAATCTTTGCTTGGACTCTTCCAAATACAGCCAAGTCTCAATGAGATCTGCCAATATCATCTATACTATGCACAGTTCTCATAAGATCTACGGGTGCTATGAATGTAAAAGCATACAAAAGGCTTACAAGATACAGGGGCCTATGTAGGTGTATCAATACAAGCCGCATGGGGAATGCTGCTATCACATTGCATTTGGCTGTAGTGCATATCCGGTTTCAAAGTTCCTTTGAAATATTTCTACTCAAACCACGTGTCCTGCGAGAGAAAGCTAGGCGGTCATTGTAAGGAAAACTAGGACTTATGCAAGGTACTGGTAGTCCAATATCAAGATCTATGCAACGTTACATACGAATAATATAAATTACACATAGACTTATTTCATCATTTTATTGTGCTTTGCTGTTTTCTGGCTAGCCACATGACTTAGGCAGTTTGATTTTGATACTCTTCCGCACAACGTATTCAATTTCGTCATTTTTTCAATATTGCCTGTACTGTGTTCTCATCTGTCTACAGCTTTAATTTTCATAAAGGACCATTCCAATTACTTATCTCTTTTCAAGCAACTATGTAAAGCAGGTACCAATTTGTTCAGAATTATTTACTCCTCAAGAAATTTTAAATAAACTACCAAGAATTATAAACACAATATCTTGACCCTTCCACACTTGCTGCCAGTCAATATCATTGTGCTCTCATAACCATTATTTTTCACACACAATACTTACTTGTGGATTGAAACATTTTCCAATTAACTGATATTGAGTTCTAACCAGCATTCATTATGGAGAAAACTAAAATTACTCTTCTCCATTCCTAAGAGGTAATCAATCTCTATTTTGAATAAAGAAAAAGTTAAAGTCCAAACTTTCGATGATAACCTTGACATATTTTACTTTCTCTCGGTCTTCTCAGAGCGTGTACCACCCTTACATCTAATTCCACTGCTCTATCGGCTGGTTCTTCTCCATCCTCGATTCTAGTTATGTTCTCTCTTTCTCGCATAGTCTTCCCCCCTTTTCAGACCAGCCCAACAAATACTTATTTTGCAGAGGCTACTTTCCTGGATAAACCTTCGGCTTCCACTGCTGGGGGCTCCACTATCTTCTCTTTCATTCAAGACTACTCACGACACTCTGTTCTTGAGCCTCAACTCTGAATCCGTTCCTCCTTTTATTCCCTAACCTAACTCACTAGAAACCATCTCAAAGCAATGTAGAAATTACTCACCTTACCATATGCCAGGCACCACCCTCTTTTTTTTTTTTTTACACCTTTCCACTTGTACTTGCTCTACTCTTGATTCCAATACTGCCAACTATAAACTCTTCATCTCACCGGGATTGGATTAACCTGCTTGGACAGCTTTCCATCCTAGTACTACTACTCCCTCCAAAAACTAATTCCTCTTACTTAACCACAAAACCTTTTACCCCCCCCATCCTTTGTCAATATCTCTGCCTCTTCTCCTTTTGATCTTCATTCCCTAACTCATGCTATGGACGATCCGTGGACAGATTTGAATCAGTTGAATCACAGTGGAATGCTCATTTGCCAACTAATGAGGATGTTCTCCCGCTCCCCTTTTCACCTACAACTTGTATGAAGTTTGATGCAACAAATTCTTTTTTTCTGAAATTAAATTTGTATAAGAATCTGACACTCCCTGACTTTGACCCAAATTCTCTGGCACGTTTCTTTTAAAAGTTATCTTCTAACCAAGATGACTAATCAGCTTTCACATACCTGTGTCAATCTCATTATCTGCCCAACCGACCAACCACTGCCTTAATATCTCCACCACTAACTGGTGCTGTCAGCTACACACCCAGAAATAATTGAGAACCTCCTCCTGTTAGATCGAAACTTTAACTAAAGCTTAAATTCAGGAACATGCTTACGATCCACAAACCTTTATTGGTCATCCTGGTCACCAAAAATCTGCTCACATGATAAGAAAAGCAGTGGGATCAACGCACATCTCGCCACCCTAGGCTCCGTTGGATGCCTTGTTTTTAGAAATGTCTAGATTTAGTAGGTTTCTTGGGTGGTGCCCGAATATCGCAGCTACCCGTGTGCCAAAAAAAACGGAGTAAGGCTTTTAGTTTTGTCATCACGTTTATTTCTGCGAACGAAAAAGAAGTCAGAACGGTCACAGACACTACAGCACCCGAGATTGCCAGAACGAAGACGAGCTCATCTGTTTCACCACATGAGAGGGCACGGAGCTGTGCCCGTGAGAAAACTGCGCAAGGCGGAACACCGACTGGCAGGAGAGCACGGAAATTACCTGGCAAGAGTTACAGCACGAAAATCTAGGTTTGTATTTTCTATTTCTGAAACCACATACTTTTCAACTGGCCTCTGTACGGGGTCGTATATCTACTTCCACAACACAAAACAGAGCAACCGCCTCGGCGCGTCCAACTGCTGTTACAAGCAAGTGGCGCTGGGTAAGGTCAATGACTGCAAAACAAAGTGATAGTTGTATTTTGTACCTCACCGACTTAATTTGTTCCTCTCAGGCTTCCAGACTGTTTTCTCCACAGAATGCGGCACATGAAGGAGTTCTGTTTACAAAACATCCTTCGCTCTGCCCATCAAGGGGCGCGGTTGACAGACGGATGCACACTTGAGACAGAGTGAAGTGGAAAGCTGGGGAGACAAATACACGACTCAGATGGCGGCGGGAAGACACGCACCCTTATGGGGTGCTTCACAAAGAAAAGATATTTCCCGAAAAGCTGACAATGGTGGAAACAGAGGCAGCCAAACAAGCTATGGCCCGTGGGCGGAACAAACAGGAGCTGGCCGGGCTAAAAGAAACACTGAATGAAAAGAAGAAAAAAGGTAACAGAACAAAAAGCTAAGGAAAAGCATTGGGCAGAGATGCTTTCCAGGCAAGCCAGTAATATGTCCCAATAAATCAGCGAAATCTGCGAGGTTCCGACCCAATAAGAGCTCAACCCAGTGGAAGGAGGGTGCTGGTGGGAACGCCTCAGCAGCTCACGGGTTAAAAAGCCAAACGCCTATCAGCCTTGTATTCCATCCGATAAAAAGCCATAAGACAATAAATGAACGTTAAAAAATTGGAGCAAATACATCTGCACCTACCTAAAACACACACACACACACACACACACACACACACACACACGAGCAATGTCATATGAATAGTCTATCCATGTTTTATATGAGGACATGCACGCGAAAACACTAGTTTTTCTACCTAGAACATCAGCTGAAGGTTTTCTAACTAAAATCCGTAATGTAATCTACTGTGCAACCACCATACAGACCTGTGGTTTTTCCTACGTATTCGCCTCATTTGTATTTCTTCCCGATGTTTTCCCGCGAAGTTTCTTCACAGCTCGTCCAGGAGCCCCTCGAGGTCAGGCCGAGACCCCGCTGACTCAGGTGTGGGGAATAAGCCTGGCTCCACCCCAGCTGACTGGGGAGTGCAGGCCTGGGCTCGAGGAGCGGCGTTGCATCCTGGGAAAGCTGCTTTACACAAGAAGGATCCTCCTTGCCACCAGGAAGAACACAGCATGGTGCCTCTTCGGGCACCTTCGAATATTGCTCCCAGGTAAAAAAAATAATAATAATCAGTGCGTTTTTACACCTTAAAACATCATCTATTGGATTCGTCCAACGGCCAAAAAGCACCTCTACATTGCCCCTCTCACTATTTGTTATATCTACTCTCAGCATTCATCTTTCCAAAACGGTTTTTTCATGGGAAATTATGAAAACGCGTTAATGTTTCTGACAGACAAATGTTGCTCGTGGAGAAAAGGCTGTCAATCACAAGTAATAATCAGAATTTTTTTTATTGTGAAGAATGGATCTGTTCAAGACGCCTAGGTGTCAGGAAACAAAGCACAAAGGCAACTGCTGTAACTGTTTTCTTTTTACTAAGTATGTGCAAAAGGAAATCACAGCCATTTGTTTCCTTCCTTAGTATTGGCATTTTTGCACCTTAAGAAGGCATACTGCCCTCATATGTGTGACACTGCATGGAATGACTACACTCAAAATGATGTCACAGCACTATTGTGCCCCTCACTTGAAAGGTAACTGGCTTATTACACTGTCAAAGCTGAGGCAGTCTTTATTTCTGTGATCAATTATTTTTTTTCTTTCGGTTGCAGCCTACCTGGTTTGCTGCAGACATCTAAGGGGACTTTCAGAAAGTTGACCTAGGAATGCATTCCGCTTGTTGGTTACCATTGGCTTTGTGGTTTGTAACTCACACTTTTGGGTTTTCTATTAGATAGCTTTTTGGCTTTAGGCTCTCCAGGTTCAGTTCTTCCCTCCCATTACCTAAATCGTGTTTTCTGTATCCTTCCACAAATTCGCTTTCTGTTAACAGGACTTTAAATCTTGTTCTTATCTCCTCTCACTTGCTGTGGATTCAGGGCCCAAATGTCAGGCGCTGTCTTCCAAGCGTGCTTGTTTGCTTTTCTTTCTCTGACTTCAAAGTGAGAGACTTTATGTGACAATCTTGCTGGAAACTGGGGGTAGGAAAAACGTTTTTTCTAGGACACAACAACGTTTAAATGAACTGTAAGTATTTCAGAATTAAGAACAGACAAATAAAGCATGTTTTTTGTTATTTCTAAAATGTGTTGGAAACAAATACTAAAATATAATCAAAACTAATCATGCAATTTCCACACATTTTCGTCTGTGCACTGTATAGTTTTTTTTATTTTTTTTTTATTTTTTATTTTGAAGATGCACAATGTACAGAAACCAAAACAAAGAGAAGGCTGAATAAATAAAATAAATACGTTGTATAAATACACATCATTACATATGTTTGTTTCATCAATCTGCAGCAGACAACAAGACCACTAAAAAGGGAAGCGTGAATAACCTATTAGAGACCCTAAAATACAAATAAAGTGCAAAAGTTCAACATGATTAAATAGATAAATCCCCTACAAACATGACTCAGTTATTACCTAACCATTGTGCAAACGGGCCCAGATAGCTTCACCCATCCGTTTGCGCGTGCGGCCCTTTGCTCGCATAAGAGCCCATCTCTAGATAAAACATTGAGCACATCCGAGCCAGCCAATGGTTAAAAGTTGGTGGGGTCGACTCCAGCCAATCAGATGTAATACAGCAGCGAGCCACAGACATAGCAAAAAACAAGAACCTCTGCGAATATTCTAGGTACACCACTCCAATTCCCAATAATACTAGTTGCAGCGTAATTACCACCTCCTGATAAATAAGCCTAGTTAAAAAATTGGCCATATCAGTAAAGAATTCATGTAGCCTACTGCAACTAAAAAACATATTTACCAAGTCGGCCGATACACTCTTGCATCTGGGACACACCACCCCCCTTGAACTGCCCCAATTGAATAGCTTAGCGGGGGTATAATATAGATGAAAAACAGTTTTATAATGTTGGGCTTGTGGCCCAGCGGCTAATATAAATCGGCAAGATGGCGGCCGCGAGTCTCTAGCGGTCGGAGGTTTTCTTCTCCCCCGGCTCCTGTTTGGCGTTTTGTGTTTCCCCCGCTCGCGGAGAGGATTATGCGGGCGGTTTCTGACTGGGGCACGCTCGCCTACACTTGCGGTAATTACCCGTCAAGCGGCATTACACGCGGAAGCAGCAGGAGCTCCCTGGTCGACCTTGGTGATTTTGGCCATAACGGCAGCGGTTTCGTGGTTCTGACCTTTGTCATCTTTCTAGCCCCACGAGGCAAACAGCGGCGGATGGCCCCGAAGGCCGCACGCGGCAACCGGCCAAAACCAGGGTCGCAGGATCGGCGACCTTTAGACTCTCAGCCCCTCGCTCGGGGGGGGGGGGGGAGGGATATCCAGGAACAGCAGCTTTGGAAATGCCGGCAGCTGTGAGAATGCGTTTGAGGGCAGACAGCCAGCTCCAGGGAGTTCCGCGGCCCTGGGGCAGACGCACAGGGTGAAAAATGGCGCAAAACCGATTGGAGAAAAGGAGGAAGGGGTGACTATACCCCGGATGTTTAAAATTCCTCACAATTCAGCCCCTAATGGGGTCGGTATCACTATAAAGGACTCTGATTTTGGATCTACACGAGATGCAGCGGCACTGACTGTGGATGGTGACAGCACTGGCCCAGGACGTCTGGCTTCTGTAGATAGTGGGGGTTTGCCTCAGGTGGATTTTCACAGGCTTCTGCTCCTTGTGTTGGGGGGTAATGGTCTTGCAGTAGCATCTGAAGGGGAGGCTGACCAGCCGTTACATGCCCCGGGGTATCAGGGTAATGCAAGGCTTGCGCAGGAATTGGTGACAGGGGCAGGGTATTGCGAGCAAGCAGCAGCAGCATACTTATTGCCAAGTACCGACCCGCCAACTCTGGCTTGTACTCTGGAGGCGATCCGTGATTTCCGGCAGGGCAGGGAGGACTCGTTAGTTCAGGGTGAAGTTGGGGAGAATTATTTTTCTCTGTCGGATCAATCTCGAGACTCAGACGAGGCCAGCACCAGCCCCTTCACAGACTCAGAGACATGTGATAGCTCTACAGCCCCTTTAACTCCTATTTCTGTGCTGAGGGGTACCGCAATTAAATGTTGACAAAGACAGAGTGAGGTATCTAGATCAGACAAAGCTGGAGAGTCTAGTGAGAAGAGGAAAAAAAAAGAAGACGTGTAGGACGAGAGCTATGTCCTGGGATTATACAGGAACACAACAGTTACTGCACAGTATGGATGATCTCTCGGTGGCCCCAGCCCGGTCAGAGGCCAACGCTCTAAATGCAGAGACTGTGTCCCCCTCCCCTTCTCTGCATCTTATTTATCAGACCATCACGGCATAGCACAAACAAACGCAGAGGGACAGCAAGAAAGCCAGGGTGGCCACGAAGCAGCTACAAGTGGCAGTCAGCAAGGTTGCGAAGACATGCTCTGAAATTGGGGAGCGGATTGCTGCTATTGAGTGCCGGGCGGACGTGCTGGAGTCAGACCTGGGGGCAGTCACAAAACAAGCTTCTATGCATGAGACTCCGCTCTCGGATATTCAGTGGAAAGTAGAGGACTTTGAAAATCGGCAACGTCGTAACAACTTGCGCTTAATAGGGATAGAAGAAGGAGTAGAAGGGCAGGATTCAAGGGCCTTTATAATCAGATTGTTTAAAGCAGCATTTCCGGAGCAGACTGGATGGGAGTGGGAGAAGGAGATACAGAGAGCCCATCGGTTTCCATTACATCTGAGGAATCAACAACTAGCAGGAGCAAATGGAACAGCCCAACAACAGCCTAGGGCCTTTGTTTACTTTGGTAATTACTTGCTGCGCCAAATAATTTTTGAGAAAGCCCGCCCTGATGCAAGGATTAGCTGTGAGGGTTGTACTTTTTTCTCCCGCCCCGACTTCTGTCATGCTACGGTAGAGAGACGCTGGCGCTTGAGACAACTGATCAGCTCCTTCCAGGAGAAGGGAGCCGAAGCTTATCTACTGGCCCGGCCCGACTCAAGACAATATATAAAGGGTCAATACGAGTGTTCTCATCCGAGATCAAAGCCAAGGAGTACTTGCAGTCTTTGACTTAATTGTCTATATGTGGTTCATAAAAAACGTTTAAAAGAAAGAAAAAAAAAAGAGGAGCAGGGTTAAAAAAGAAAAATGAAAAGGGGGGTGATAGGGGTGGGCAGCTCGGGAAGAGAAGAGAAGGAGGGATTCTCTTCTTAAAATGGCAGGCTTATGGGGGTTTTGTCTTTAGGGGAAACAGCTTTTGCTAGTGAACTTGTTTAATTTAGGAGTCGCCGCAGGAGCCCTCAAAAAGGGGGGGGGGGGCTTGTCCATCTTACAGACTACAGTCTGGAAGCCTCATTTGGTAGGGTGGGGGGTTGGTTGGGGGTGGAGGTAGGGTTTTCCTTTGTGGGGGGGGGTGGGGACAGGTGGGGTGGTTTGGGGTTGGGTAGGTTTTGCATGGGAGATGCACAGAAATATGTATTTGAAGGCACAGGAGTTTATTAGGTGTATGATGAAACAAGATGTAAGTTTGGGTGTATTTGTTAGAGCTTTCAATGGGGGACCGTAATGTTCTGCGGGTGGCCACCTTAAATATATGTGGGCTAAACGATTCCAAGAAAAGACGCCTTGCCATTCATGAGCTCAAAACATTAAGGGCGGATATAATTTGTTTGCAAGAGACGCATGTTACCCCGACTAAAAAGCATCTGTTGGACTTCCTGGTTTCCAACTAGTAGCGTACACCACTCAAGAAACTAACACTAGAGGGGTTGCAGTACTTGCACGGCGAGATCTTCTTAAGGTGGTAAAGAAGAGGGTTGATAACATGGGCCGATGGGTTATAATAGAATGTGCTATGGGACAATCAAATTTTACTGTGTGCTCTATTTATGGCTCCAATTTTGATGATCCGGCCGGTATTAATATGTTGAATACTGAACTTGTGCTTTGGGCCTTACCGCTTATTATATGTGGGGACTTTAATATACATATTGAGACTAATATCCCCTTACAGAATCAGGATGCATATTTGGGACGTAAACCGAAGGTGTTTCGCGCCTTACAAACGCTGGTGCAGACTCATGGCCTTGTGGATGCATGGCAGCATTGTATACCTATGGATCCTGGGTACACTTTCTTCTCTTATCCGCACCGAAAGTCTGTCCGGTTAGACTATTTTTTTTTGTCGCCATCGCTATGTGAAGGACTTTTGGTGGAAAAATTTCCTAGGGTCATATCTGACCATAATCCTTTGGTAGTACAATTTCCGGACTTGCGTAAAGAGCGACATTTAAAACCCTGGTCTTTTGACCGGGGTTTGCTGCTTGACTCAGCTTATGTGTCACGGATGAAAGTATGGATAACAGAATTTTTGGGCTTTAACAGGACACGGTCCCACCGGGGATGCTATGGGATGCTTTAAAGGCTGCTATCCGCGGGGAAACCCGGAGCTATGCCCTTAGGCGGGAGAAACAACGTCACCTAGTTATATCTGCGGCCCAGATTGAATTGGCTTCTCTGGAGAGTCAGATAGTGGGGCTGGCAAGGAACAATGCTCCAATACAAGATACTTTGGATAAGATTGTGGCCATGAAGGCCAAAATCACTCAGCTGTATCTAGATCAAGACATTATCAAAGCCCAGACTCGCAGGCAGGAATGTTATGAGTTTAGTGAGAGGGTGGGTAAGGTGCTTGCATATAAGACAAGACAGAAGGCGGCCCGGAGCACCATTTTGGCAATTAAAGATAGGCTGGGGCAGGTTGTGTGTGGAGATGGTCGGTACTACAGGTGTTTAAAGAATATTATTCTGTATTGTACTAGCAGGAAAATCTCTTCTCGGATGACAGAGACGAAAGGATTACTCAGTATTTGAGTGATATCCCATGTCCAAAGTTAACGCAAGATGAGGACTGTCAACTGACTGCCCCCATTGAGTTGGATGAGATCATCTCGGCTTTAACTGCTTTATCTAATGGGAAGGCTACTGGCCCTGATATGATCCCAATAGAATTCTTTAAAACTTTTTTTGAGGAATTGAAGGATGATATTATGGCACTCTTTACGTCAGTGCAGGCTGGAGAGCGGGTGCCGGGCTCATGGCTGGAGGCCAATATTGTTATATTCTTAAAAAAAGAGAAGAACCCACTTTTACCAGGCTCCTACCGACCTATTTCATTGATAAACGTGGATGCCAAATGGTATGCCAAAATTCTCGCAGTTAGGCTCAGTCGAGTTATTAGTGGGCTTGCTTCCCCTTGGCAACATGGGTTTATTCCTGGGCGGGGGACCGCCGAACATGTTAGGCGTGTTATTACCATGCTAGATGCATCTCAGGTTATGGCGGCCCCTATGTCATTAATATTATTAGATGCCGAAAAGGCTTTCGATCGGGTGAGCTGGAAATATTTATGGACAGTGCTCAGTAAAGTTAATATAGGGGCTGGTTTTATCAGGGCTATACAAGGCTTATATCAGAAGCCCTTGCTCGAATTCACCTAGCCGGGGCAACCTCAGAACCCTTCTATATTACAAGAGGAACCAGACAGGGTTGTCCCTGCTCCCCCTTACTGTTTGCACTTTATATAGACCCTTTTATTAGGAAGTTATTGCAAAGTACTTTGATCTCGCCCATGGTAATGGCGGAGGGCAGGTTTAAAATTTTGGCATATGCTGATGATATAGTTGTCACTACTCCTGAACCAGGGAGGGCGATTGAAGAAATAGAGAAGCTAGCCGCAGAGTTCGGCGAGATCTCGGGCTACGCATTAAATAGGAGTAAATGCCAAATACTGGGCAATGAGTGGGCCATTATTGAAGACAACAGGAGGGCCAATCAAGTGACTTATCTAGGTGTCAGATTGCTGGCCAATTTGGACCAGATAGTGGAGAGTAATCTTGCCCCTGTCTTAGCTAAAACCAGGAAAGAGTTGCATCATATGAACAATTTACATTTAACGATTATTGGTAGATGCAATCTTATTAAAATGATTTTTTTACCTAGGGTCTTATATTTTTTCCGCACTATCCCGCTGGAAATTAGCAAAGACTGGTTCAAACACATGGAGAATTTAGCGAGTAGCTTTATTTGGTCTTTTAAAAAAGTACGGCGGGCATATAAGTACTTAGTGTTACCCAGAGAGAGGGGGGGGGGGTGGGCGGCCCCTCACTTTCTTTATTACTGGGATCTGCACTACAATATATTCAACCATTAATTAGCCAACAGGCTGATAATAGAGATTTTGGCGAAACCTGTCCTACTATATATAATATGATTTGGGGAAGATATGCCAATGCAGCTTTTCTGAGAACAGTGGAGCCTAGTTATTTAAAAAAAGTTAAGTTCAAGACAGTCTTGGCTGCATTTAAGGTGTGGACCAATGTTTAAAAAAAAATTGGAATTGGCCGGATTAATTTTTATACCCCAATTTCGAATTCTTCTGTACTTCCTGATATTTTTAAGGATGAATACTGTGCCAGGTGGGCTCAGCTGGGTGTTCGGCGCATTGGTGATTTCTATTGGAACACCCACCTTAAATCTTTTGAAGAATTGACAAATGAATTTTCATTGGACACTAAGGATTTTTTTAAATATTTGCAAATTAGACACTTTTTGGGGGTAAACTCTAGATCAGCAGCTGGGGGATAAAATCCCAGTTATGGAGGTTCTTCACAACCCCATTACATGGCGGGTCTGTTCGCTTTATCCTCTTTTTTTAAATTTAATGCCAGATGATTTGAGCAAACAGGCGGAGAGGTGGGCTCGGAATATTGGAGTTTCTGAAGTATCATTACGGACCTCTTTAGATATGGCACAGCACTGTATAGTTTTATTAGTAAAACTGTATGTCTATGCAAATGTATTGGTCATTTCAATTGAAAATGTGTTGTCTGTAATGGCAGTGTGCTACCACACCATGAATACTCCACTCTATGCCACTCCACACCACTACAATCTACCCTGTATCACTCTCCGCCAATGCACTCTTTGCCGCTGTACTCTATACCACTGCACTCTTTGCCACTGCACTTTAGGCCATTACAGTCTAGGCCACACCAATCTACACTGCACAACTCCACTCTACGCCACTGTACTCTACGCCACTCTGCAACATTGCACTTTATGCCAATACACACTATGCCAATGCACTTTACTCAGTAACACTCAACTCTATACCCATGCACTCTACGTCAATCCACTGTATGCTACTCTAATTTACTTTGCACTCTACACCACTTTACTCTGGCATTACACTCTGTGCCACTATATGCAACTGCACTCTACCCTGCACCACTCCACACCACTTTTCCACTCCACTCTTAACCACTGCACTCTACACCAATGCACTCTACACAACTGCACTGTCACTGCACTCTGCTCTGCATCACTGTACTCTATGCCACTCTACACCACTACTCTGACACTCTTCACTGCAGCACTACACTTTCTGCCACTGAACTCTGTCACTTTACTCTGCACTTCTCCACTCTATGGTACTACACTCTATGCCACTGCACTCTGCCACTCAACTCTACTCTGCACTCTATGCCACTCCACAGCACTTTGCGTCACTGCACTCTTTGCCACTGCACTTTGTGCCACTCCACTCACTATGCACCACTCTAATCTAAGCCACTGCATTCCACGACTGCATTGTACGCTGCGGAAATCAATGCCATTGCACTCTATGCCACCAAACTCGGCAAAACTCTTATGCCAATGCATTCTACACCAGTCCACTCTACTCTATGTGACTCCAAGCTATGCCACTTCAATACACAACACTGTTTGCCACTCCACTCTACTTGGTTCCCAACCTATGATCCAGCAGAGCCTCCTCAGGGGATTTGTGACTGCTTAGAAAATTAAATATTGACACATAAATAAAGTGTATATACATAAAGTGGCTAAGTTTACAACTGAACATTTTAAAACATACTATAAATGTCATGAAATTTGAAATTGGAGGCTAAAAGTCAAATTAGTATCCTCAGATTGATTTGTGGGAGCAGTGCAGGCGCATCAAACAGAATATCGTATGGACGATGTGTGGCTTCAATTGAAGTGGAAAAAAGCTAAAAAATTCCTATTAAAATTATTTTTTATTTTTTGTATTTATATTTGTTTTGTAAATTAAATAAACTGTGTTATTTCTGTGTGTGTTTGATGGCATGATTATTTCTGTATTTTCTGTGTACTATTTTGTGGTTCAAATCATCAACAATGTTTAGGCTGGGGGTCCCCGGTTTCCAGTAATGACTCAGTGGGGGGGAGGGGGTCCCCTGATTCCAATAATGATTCAGGGGTCCCTGGGTTCCAGTAATGATGAAGTGGGGGTCCATAGAGGTCAAAAGGTTAAGAACCACTGCTCTACTCCACTCTTTGCCATTCCATGCCACTAACTTTTAGCCATGCTAAACAGCAGCCACGCTAGTGAACAACACGACAAAGCTAATAGCCCTTGCATAGGTGAAACCTATTGGGTTTGACAATGCTTGTTATATATATATATATATATATATATATATATATCTCCTACTTCAGTCACCAGTAGGTAGTTATAGTTGGGGACCACGTTTCCATAGAAAAACATTTTTGACTTGCCTGTATCTTTGGCACCGTTTGACGAACCTTCATCTTCACAAAATTTTCCCAAAAAAGCATGCTGTGATTCTTGGTGCACAAAGTTTCAGGGTAATCCATCAAGCGAACCACCCCCCCCCCCCCCCCAAAGAAAAAAGGGGAGGGGCGTCAAAAAGTTATGTTTCCCACGTTAATTTCCACAGGACCTTTTAACACAACTACAGCCCAAACCACGGGACAGAATTACACCAAATTTGGCAGAAATCTACCTATTGCTATTCAGATTGTGCTTTGAGGTGTTTAGTGTAAATCCGTTCAGTAGTTTAGAGGAAATTAAAGGAAATCCAAATTTGTATATCTGAGGTCGCAAAGACTTCACAAATCATAACAAGCTTGTGCAGGGAAACCAGTTTGGCTGCCAACACTTCAAACCAGGAAGTGTTTGCAGCCATCTTGGAACTCTGCTTCAACAGGGTCCCCCCCCCCCCCAAAAAAAAAAAAAGGGGCCCGGGTAGAGTCAACCTGACCCCTCAGCTCTGGTGACCCCACCAGAGCTTAAAAAAAAAAAAAACATTCCTGCGAATTCATGGCACCTTTACATTGCTATGCGAGGGGACCAGAGGGGAGGGGGGCACACCACCCCCTGCAGCCCCGGGCGTCGCCACCTCCCTGGGGCACAAAATAAAATGACATGCAGGGGACCGCCACCTCCCTGGGGCATTATCAATATTCCGGACCTGGGGGGTGACGGGGTGCAGCGTGGCTCTCCCACAGCAGAGTACTGCCATCTCCCCGGAGCAATACTAAATGAAAATATGGTGGTGCACCAGGCCCCCCGCAGTCCCGGGGCCCACCACCTCCCTGGGGCATTATCAATATTCAATCCAGGGGGGCCGTGCTTCTCCCCCCACAGACAGCCACCTCCCAGGGGCATTACCAAATGAGACTGTTGGTTTTGGGGGTAGGGGGGTCAGGACCACCAACATCCTGTTGCATTAATAAAAGAGAATTGGGGGGGGGGGGGGGGGGCACCCGGCCCCCCTGCAGCCCAGGGGACCACCACCTCTCTGGAGCATTACTAAATGAGAAAGGGGGGGGGGCTGGGCAGGCCCCCTCCTCCTCCGCAGCCCCTGGGACTGCAACCTTCCAAGGGCATTATTAATATTCAATATTCAATGTGGCGGGCATGGCCCTCCCACAGCCCTGGGGACCACCACCTCCACGGGGCATTAGTAATAGTCAATGTATGGGGTAGCTGCATGGTCCCACCTACAGGCCCGGGGACCACCACCTCCCTGGGGCAGTACTAAATGAGAATGTGTGGGCAAGGCCCTCCTGTAGCCCCGAGGACCATCACCTTCCCAAGGCACTACCAAGTGAGAATGCGGGGAGAGGAACCCAGGACCTCCACCTTCCTGGGGCATTATCAATAGTAATGCTGCTGCTGTCCCTCCTACTGAGGGCAATAACCTTGCTGTGTGTACAGTTGGTATGTGTACGACTGGTAAAAGGATCTCTGTGTATTGCCTTCTTCCTCTACCCACATGAAAGTACTGAAAACGCTTCTGTTGCAGCGTTCCTAGGCAGTGTGCAGTTTCCATGTCAACCTTGATGGTCTAAGGGGCGTCATCCATATGCTTGCGGAATAGATGCTTCCCATCGAAGGGCATATCCAATATTTTGGCTTGCATTTCAGGGCGAAACAAGGTGGCCTTCAACCAGTCCTATTGGCACAGGATTGCTGCGTCTGCAGACCGCCTAAAGGCGACAGAAGATATGTCCATTGCCGTATTATCTCCGAGGACACTCTGGCACACTCTTGCAGAATGTCTCTAGCTTCCTTCTTTTCGTCTTCTGGAAGGTGGTCATTAAGAGATGTGAAATCTGACCACATTTGGCGGTCATAGAAACCAGAATGGCACATTTGGCGGTCATAGCAATCCAGAATGGCCAGTGCATTCGACCCTCTGCTGAAGGTGACTGCCATCGCTGCAAAGCTTTTGCCAATGTTGTCTAGTCTTCGACCTATCTTGTCTGGTGGAACTGAACAAGGTGTAAACAGGTTTCTGGAGAGTCTGTGTAGCTTGCATGACCACTGAGTCTGGTTGAGGATGCCTTATCAAGCATGCCAGTGAGGAAGCTAGGGTTTTATATTTTTTGTCCATGTGAGGAACTACAACAGTGACTGATGCTGGGTTTTTCATCAGCTTCAAACCCTCTTTCCATATATAATTGACAATAGGGATGAATCGAACCGATTTTCTTGCTGAGTCCTTAAAATCATACAGAAAACATTTGGTTTGTTTGAGCTGGAGAGGCAGATCAAATCTCTTGAAAGCACATTCCATGATCTTGTGAAATCCTCCGATATCCTCAGGAGTGGGACATGCTGAAGAAGGTGTTGGTGACCCGAATTGAGAGAGCAAAGTAGTCGTCCCATTCCTGACCCGGTGTACCTGGGTCTTGGAGTAATTTTCCTTCCTCCGGTTGATCATCTGGATAGCTTCCTATATAATTATCCCTGATGGTGAGAGTTACGGGTCTGATTTCCTGTGGAGGGTCTGGTATAGGAGTGGTAGGCAAACGTATCACAGTAGGTGCCTCTTTGTGTTCCGGAGTGAGAGAGACTGGCGCATGTGAATCAGGAAAGTGTTCATAGTAATTATTTAGCATGTACCTTAAGTCAGTGACTAAAGAGATGGGTATTGCTATGGTATCTGCCCCTGTTGTTTGATGTTGTTCATCTGGCTTATCGTAGGGATGGTGCTCCTGAAATGAGTCCTACCGATGGGATATGGTCTGCTGCTGTGTCGTTAATGAATAGTCTTCTTCCAAATATCTGAAAGTGTCCTTGTCAGGGTCATCATCATCATCATCATCCTCCAAATCTTGACATTTTTAACTCACAATTGCAAAGGGCTGTATGTGAGTCCAAAAATACTTTTGTCTGCTCATTCCTTAGTGTCAAGAAAGTAGGCCAGAGTAAAGAGATTTCCTTGATAATAGTGACGGTCGCTGACACTGGTCTTGTTGACGGTGACTTGAAAACTGTCGTCGACAGAGTGACTGTCGACTGAGCAGTCATCGATGGGATGGCCGTTGTCATTGCTGTCCATGAAGTGGTAGTAGTTGTGCCTCTCATTGGCAAAGTCATTGTTGCTGAAGTACCTGTCTTCACCGATGTAGCAAGAGCAGCCAAAGACAAAGTTTTAGTCGGCAACGGATACCTCAATGGCATGGCTGTCAACGGTCTCATTGTCATAGACAGAAAAAAAAAATCTGAGGATTGACAGGCACAGAAGAGGAGGTAGATTATTTCTTCTGCCCAGAAACTGTAGAGGAGTCCTTATAGACTGTTTTTTTCTGCTTTTGATTTTTCCATAGCCATCAGTCATTTAGGGTCATTAAAGGATGAGGTAGAGTCACTCTGGTGGGGAGCGACTGGACCCTCCTCATCAGAACCAGACTGGGACCTGGACTTTTTTTCTTGTAGCCATAGAAATAGTCTGGGTTCTCTTTCCTTAATAGTTTTTTTGCTGAAAACATTCTGCTTACATTCCTTGGGTATATGGTTAGGAGGTAAACAGTATAGGCACTCTTTATGACGATCCTCAGAAAATAGTCTTGCCTTTCCACAGGACCTGCATGTCCTGAAATTCCTTTTCTTAGATTCTTCTGACATATTAAAGGTAAATCACAGTACCTTAAATCTGAATCCAGAGAAATCCTTGAGAGGAAAAAAAGGGTCAAAATCTCACCAACTATAATAACTGAGGAGCGCTCAGGGAGACTCCCTCACACACGATGTGTGGTTAGAAATCAGAGGTATGATGGCTCTGCAGAGAAGAAGTGGTCCTGGGTCCAGCCTATGATTGGTTGAAGTTTAGGTCTATTAAAACAATGTGAATTGGTTAAGAATGTCACTTGCTATTTCCATGTCATTCCAATGTACTTTCTAGTACTGTTTATTTTAAATACATTGGGGCTCCCACCCTGACGAAGGGTAAGATTCAAGCATGTGAATCTATGAAAGATTCAATACTTGAGAAGACTTCCCTGCCCGCGCTGTTGCAAGCAGGGAAACAACGGTGTCCCGGGGTATGGGGCCCTCAGGACACTGTCAGGGAGCCGGCAAGTGGGGGTGGGATTCCTGGGACCATACCATAGCTCAAGGAGGGACACCACCAGCCGCCTTCCCCCCCCCCCCACAAGTTTTAACTCTGTCCTGGTGGATGGGGGTCCCTGGGGACTGAAAATGATTCAGGTGGGGGGTGCTGGTGCCCTGTCTGTTCAAATATATTTTGCTGTCTCCTGCCCACCACAGTGGGGTTTCTTAAAAAAAAAAAAAGAGAGGGAGTCTGAACTTTTTTATTTTTTTATTTATTTACTGCTGATCCTCTACAAATGTGCTGTCATTTTTTGCTCCCCCCCCCGACGCAGGCCTATGGGCATAGGGGATCTCTACCCCACCCCCTATATGTTTTTTTAAACTTATTTTTAGGACTGAAGATTGAGTCCCTGAGTCTTAAAATGACTGCATCACATCATTGTTGATGTGATGGCAGCCAATCAGATCTTATCTCTAGATTTGTTGGGTCTGCACATCATCCAAAGCATGAATATCTATTTTGTTTCATCTTTAATTTTGCCAAAGCTACTAACGGAATTACTCCAAATCACAAAAAACATACTTTCTGGTCCACGATCTAGCTTTCTGCCAAATTTGATGTAATTCCAGTTCAGCAGATTTTGCGTATAGCTGTTCAATTTTCCTATAGAAAACTTAAGGGGGAAACGTGTTTTGCCTTCCCCTCTTTTTTTCTTAGCCCTTGCTTGACAGAACACACTGAAGTCTTCCAGGAAGGACCTCAGGTGGATGAGAATATATTTTTTAAAGTTTTGTGAAGATTTTTCAAACGGTGCCAAAGTTATAAGCAAACCAAAAAAATGTTTTTCCTATGGAGACATGGTGCTAACTAGAACTACCCAGTAGCAATCACCAGTGGGTGATATATATGTATGAATATAAATATATGTATGAATATATACATATTTGTGAGTGTAATATATACGTATTTGTGTCAATACGGCTGTCAAGACTAAAAGGAAAAGAAGAGGCAGTGTGACAAAGTGATAAGCACCCTCACCCAAAGATCATTGAGAGCGGGGCTCTTGATATTCTCTCCAAAAATCTTCATGAGTTTTGCTAATGCGCTTGCCCACAAGCAGTGAAAGGAACGAGCTCAGGCAGCTAAACACAGTGCACCACTACTGAAGTGCAGGATATCTAAAGCATTAAACAATCCCTTTAAACCTTTTAGCGACCACTTCCTATACTGTAGAGTGCCAGGTTGTGGACACTGCTGCACTGACCCTATTATGTCCCGGGCTAGCCCTTTTATCAAGGAAATCACAGTGCTTCTATGACCACACACCCTTCATTATTGTTGTCCCATTTTAGCTGTGGGTCCTTGCATCGGAGGACTATGGCCACATTTGTGCTAGAAACTACGCAGTCCATGTGGCAGTTGCTGGCCCATCACAAACCTCTCCCCACATCCATTAATACTTGCAGCAAAGAATGTCCAAAGATATCAGAGTTTCCTTGGCCCATGGAGAACTTGTCCTACAACTTGCTTGATATGATGCAATTAGAAAATGTTCTATGTGAGTCGCTCCACCACTCTTTAAAGCCAAGTCAATCCCTATAGCCAGCAGTAGCACTATCCCCACCTTTAGACTTTTGCTCATTATCCATGTCCCTGGTGTCTCATTGATTGTTGTACCCACAGGCTTTAAAGGCCAACTAGTTTCTGCTCCTCGTATAATTATGTACTAAATCAGGCATTCATTTAAGGCTCTCATCTGAGCCATGGGTGGTGGTATTTGACTGTTTACACAACATCCTGTCTAAAATTATAGGTACATTATACTTACTTAAAGGGGCTTTCAGTCACCTCTCTTCGTCCATTTACCTATTGTTGTCTCAGTCACATTTTGCTTCTGCCCACTAAAGCATGGGGCAATGGGTTAGCCTACTTAAGCCACAAGCTAACTTCACTCCGAGTGACTGCATTTTACTGTTTTACAAGGAGCACATCCATACACAAGGTTGTTCCCTTCAGTGCCAGTGTTTTTGTTTTTAGTTTCGTATTATCTTTGTGAATAGAGCCTAATGTGATCACAGGCCACATTCCAGCGTTATCAGAGCCCTTCTACTGCTAATGGCACTGTAGATTCCTTTGGAATGGCTTTTTTTCTGACTGTTGTTGTTTCACATCAGCTAACATGAACTCTGAATGTAAGCTAAGTGGGTTCTATCTTTGCAACCCTGTTATTTCCCTTCTTGCATTCTTCCTATTGTCTTCCCGCTTTAATTATTCCTTCTATTTTCTTTGTCTACCTTCTTTCATTATTTCCTTTTTCCTTACTGCCTCCCTTCTTTCCCACCTTCCTTCTTTCCTGCCTTCTTTTTCCTTTCGTTCCTTCTTACAATTTTTCTTTTTTCTTCTTTCCTTCTTTTTTGCTCGCCTTCAGATCACATGAAATCTGAATAAGAGCTGATGTACTATATCTTCGCAAACCTGTATTTCTTTCCTTATTTCTTTCTTTCCTGCCATCTTTTTTCCTTGTTTTGTTTTTTCCTTTCTTTTTTCTTTTTCTTCCGTTTTCCTTCTTTCCTTCTATTTTCTTCTTTCTTGCCTCCAGCTCACACGAGTTCTGAATATGAACTAATCAGTGTGCTCCATCTACCTTTGCAACTATTTATTTCCTGCCTTCCGTCTTTGTCGACTTCCTCTTACATTTCCTCTTTCATTCTTTCCTTCTTTTTTGTTTCTTTCTTAAGAGGCTAGCAGTCAATGTCAGACCAATTGCCTTTTTTAGGTATGCGTTAACCAAGACCGTTTGATTTTACTGGATTTTTCAGCCAGACTTCATCTATTAGTCGATGGTTGCATCATTCACATTTTTTCCACACAGTCCAGCGTACATTGGGGGATAATGTGTCTGTAGATTTCAGCCATTGGCTGATTTATGACATGCTACACTTTCACATGAAGCACATCCATACACAAAGGAGTTCCCTTCAGTGCCAGGGATTAAAAATAGTAATGTCTTTTTTTTTTTTTTAGACCAAAAACATTTTTGCCTATAGCCATTTTTTTTTTAGAATGATGAGTGACAGGCAGCTTCTTGAACAATAAAGTTTTACTAAAACTATGACAAAAAAAACTTGACAGAAGGCTGGTGGCCAACTTCAGACCGACTGGCTTTGCCAATGCTTGTTTTGCTTTGAGTTGAAGTATCACTCATGTCTTTTCTAACAGAAATTATTTTGGTCATACTCCTAACCTCTACATTGCAGTCAGCAATTAGTCTGCAACCTAGGCTTAACACAACACTTTGTTGATACATCATGATTGAAACTAAGCACAGCTGTGCACTTAAGTCATAACATGAATGGCCTCTGCTGTTCCAGTATTGAGAGCTATAGAAAACTCTGCCAATGCGTCATACAGCAGCATCTGCTACTCTGCACTGGGTGTCATGCAGTTGTAGCGGCACACCTCAATACTGACATGCAGCATCAATGCCAAAGGAAGGGTCTTGCAGATACACTGCAACTCAACACCAGTACCCAAAAATTCAATACTTGCACTCTTCATACCTAATGAGCCTCATTTCTGACCTGCAATGCCCCTCCTGCTTTAAAAGAAATGCGCAGTGCACAAGCAACGCACATCACTGCTGCTTGCAGGCATGCTGTAGCATGTCTTGAAGGGTAACTACAACCGTTATCTCCATTTGGGACCATCGGAAAACTGCAGAGGTTAAGGAAGGAATGGCAGCACTCATTCTCTTGGACCCATCAGCAGCATTCAACTTCACACATCATTACATCTTACAGATCAGACTTACTGATATCAGTATCAAAGGAGATATCGTTGACTGGATCAGTAAGTACCCTAAAGAAATGCTGAGCATTATTTCTAACCACCCATTCTCCTCCCAACCATACAGCCAAACAAAGCAGAAGTTCTGCAATAATCAATTATCTTCTCATTTTTATTCAACGACTTAATCGCTCCCAGAATCCATAGATTCTTTCAACCTTACATGCTACGACAACGCTGACAATACCCAGATAATCCTCAAACTGGATCAACCAAATGACCCTCAACTCTCAGAATTGGGGCATGTTTATGAAGCTCGAACAGTTCAAGAGGAATCATATGAAAGCTGCCATTGACATTTGATAACCTTTTACTGTTACACTGCATCAACTAGATGGCCCTCATTTCCGGGTGAACCCACAGTTTCCCCTGCTTACTCAAATGCTCATGAATACTGGAGTTAAGCCCGGGATTTCTAGATTGTATAGGTTATACACTGAATCGCTGAATGCTGTGGTACAGCTACAGAGTCCTCAGAAAATGAGATTTGGATCTCGGGGAGTGTATTATCCCAGAAATTCTGCCGTGTTCATATTAAATTAGTATCTATAAATTATAGGCATAAACTGCTTAATTTAATTTTTTAATGAACAGTTCTACTCCCCCTGTCTGATACAAAGAATGGTACCGTACCTAACAGACCCTCCCACTGTGTGCTGTGTATGAATCATCTGGCATGGGAGTGTCCTACGTTGAGGTGTCTTGGATTATCAGCGAGATAGCCGGCACACAGAGAGACTGCACACCTTTGATAATGCTAAATATTTTCTCAAATCATTAAGGGGATTTGGCGAGTGTGCTGATATCACTAGCTAAGCAGAGAATGTTGTGATTTGGGATCAACTCTCAAAGTTGAGGACTAGTTAAAAGATGATGCTTGTAGTGACGAGACAGTGGTACAATACGCACTGATGCAGGTTCTACAGGCATAGGCATTATGTGGCTCTCCAGCAATATGGAAACGGTGGTATGTAGTGTATAGTTCTGCTGAATGGGCAGATGATACGTTATGGTTTGACTTTGGGACTATAACAGAAATGTCCATGGTAACAGCTCCGCACATCTTAAATGTTCCAGAATACTGCAGACCTGATTTCACAGAGAATGATAAGGGAGATGATCACACTGTGTCAGAACATATACATTACTTCTCAGACATCCACATCTGCTGATTCTTGACTTACGATAAGCACATGATGTTCGATATGACTGTTCTTGGTTTATTTTTCCTCTTTCTAAAAATTCAATAAATAAATATTTTTTTTTAAATCTCAAAATTAGATATTTGCCTCACACCTACAGATTAAAGTGATAAAGAATCACCTCAAAGTCCACGTCCAAAGACAGAAATCCTAAAATGTCAGGCATGGAAAAACTACAGCCCACTAAGAAAAAGGTCTATAGAACTAAGAACACCTCTGTCGCGTAGGCTCTCATTATTCTAAAGAGACTACTGGATTTAAGTGGCAGAATCGCCTGCAGGGTGGGAGACTGAGTCTAACCCGCTACAGGTGACACCTGTCGCCCCAATCTGGGTTTTGCTCTGGCTAACTAGCTGTGCCTCATCTCTACCCAAGAGCAGGGATGATTGGGCAACCGGCTGCATGACACAATTAACTCCTTAGGGAAATGGTGGTCACTCATATCACATCCGCTTCTCTCAGTTACATTAGTCCCACATATACAAGGACAATCAGAGGCAGTAAAAGGTTTTAATGAAGCAACGCATCTTAGATAATAAAGCATGTACTGCAATAACCAGGACAATAAAGCATGACAGGATTAAAGTTGTGACAAGGAGAGTGAAGCATAGAAATAACGCTACCATACTGTCACTAGAGTCAATAAACAAATTCCTACCTAGGCTATATTAGAGCACAGCATGTTAAGCTCTAGTTTTGCCCTTCAGGTTCCCCTAAGACATCATCCCTCATGCCTGAGCAAGAGGCCTGAACTCTGCATAAGAAGCTGTAGCGAAGTATTCAGCAATCATCATGCAGTCGTGCTCATCTGGCTGGAATCTCCCTCTAACGTGTATGGGACAAGGAAGTGTTTTTATAATAAAACAGATGATGTTCTGAGAAAATGTCCATACGTAAGGATGTGTATGTTACTATGAATACCAGAGACAAAGTGTTACCATGTTTACCTGCAACCTATCTTACTGCAGCCTTGAGAGAAGCACAGAGTGAAAGAAATTTCTTATTTAAGAACGCAGTGCTGACCTAGGCAAAGAACAGCTAGATAGATAGAAATAAAACAAAACCGCAAATGTGGCTATTGTTAAAATAATAAACGAAGCTGAATAAAATATATCTAGGGTAAAGTGCACAGCTGCAGGCCTGGTCTTGCTAAAATAATGTGCATGGAACTATAATTAAAATGGCTACACAACACCTCCATCAACCTTCAACAAAGTACGAAACTTGGGAATCATTAGTAAACCAACTGACCAAATCCATATTCCACATCATGAAGAGACATTCTGGGATATCTTCCCTCATCTTGGATTCCAGCAGAAGGTCCTATCAACTACCTCACGCTTCGTATTACAGCTGGATTATGCCAAGAGACTATACGATGGAGTATCCATATCTATTGGGAGACAATTCCAATTAATTAAAAATGCAGTGTCAAGACAGCTCTTGCACCTTAAGATTTGCAACCATATCTCACCAGCTCTGAGCTGGCTGGCTGTTGTGTGAAGATCTGCTGTTAAATTACTGTGTACATCCGAGTTTACATAAAGTTAAGAGCAGTAAGCACTTTATTACTCCAATATACTTGAGATTATATGAAATTAAAACCGCTTGGCCAACTCATTTTTAGTCCATGCATTTTTCTGTCTTTTATCATTTTAGCTCGTATATAACTATGATTGTTTTACCTTATTGCTACCACTAATCACAGTGTATAATGGACAAAGTACAAAACGGAACAGGCCAGATATTTTTACGAACAGAAGTCAAGAAATACTCCCAGAAAATGACGCTAAACTCCAGATTATGCATGCTTGTCTATCCAAACGGGCAAACTATGGGATTCACTCCCAGCACAGATGTAGACTACCGTAAATCATCTGGAGTTTAAAAGGATGCTAAAAACTTGGTTATACCCCACTAGAACATCAGAAGAAAAAAAGCGTAAGAATTCCGCTGTCAATGGGAAGTGGGAACATAGTGCAACACTGAGAAACGAGAAAGATCACATACTTGTGACCATCACCTCGAAATACTGGTACTGCAGAACAACACACTTAAAGCTCCATTAACAAAGATGGACTACCACATTACATCAACAAACAGCAATGACATTTGCTTCTATAAGGCACATCTACGGAGACCCGAACCCTATCTATGATATTCCTACAACTTTCAGTACTCACATAATCTGAAGGATACATCCCATCTTTTAATTACAAATAAATAAAAAAATCAATTAAATTTATTGCACTAGTACTCCTTGGCATGACACAGCATGTGAGCCATCATCTAAATGCGCAAGACTTGCTTTACAAGTATATTTCATAACCCTACTAACTGAATTCAGGTCAGTCCATATCTCCTTTTATGCTATACTGCTTGACTTTCTACCACAAACACTGATGAGGGTGGCATTGCTTGGTGCCGAAGAGCCATTGTTGCACATCATTAGAGCCCCAAACTCACATGGTTGCTGTTAACGGGCATGCACACAATGTCCTGAAAGGTCTCTCTTTCTAGAGTGGCTAGGACTGACTTCAGCACCCTCCTTCAACGCAACATCGGGCAGCTACCAACAACAGTAACGGGACCCTGCCTCTAGCTAAGCTGCCCCCTTCCTCTGCACACCTCAGCTGCCCAGCTGTGCAAGGGGGGGGGCGCCACCCCCAGCCTAGAAACAACGTAGTATCACTGTGGGGCCCGGAGATCTGACACAGCCTCAGTCCACTAGGAGGACTACACCGAGGCACCACCAGCGGCCATGTTGGCACAGGCTCAGCCCTAGATTGCACATACTGGTGCCTTGGTCCGATGATGACATTGGTGCCTGCAAATCCTGCCACACTGTGAATTCCAAAGCACTGAAAGAATGAGAGGCCAAGATGTATATGGCTATGGCTGGAGAGCAAGATTAATGTTGTGGACGTTTAAGGTCCCAAATGAGGTTAAAATCTCCATCTCCTTTAAGATATTGTCGTAACCGAAGACAAAGTATCCATTGCTTTCAAGATATTCAAGAAAGAAGCAAAAGACAAAGAGTCATGAATCCCGCCAACATGTCTCTAGAAGTAAGTCACAGAGGCTTTCGCTTTCACTTCAAATAGCGTCAAAACAAGAACATCCGACAGAAGAACCCTTAGAGTACCAGGCGCCTATGACTCCATCTGACCCAGCACCTACAACTCCATCCAGGCCGGCTCCAGACGCTTTGCCATCTTTGGCGTCAAATCCAAGGCCCCAGCTCATGTTACTGTTCCAAGAGTTTCCAACACCTGGGACTGATCCGTCCATGTTCCTGAACGTTTTCAATCAAAGCATGACCCCTTCTGGTCTGCTGGCTGGCCCAAAGGGGTCCAATGGCCTATTCAATAGGACGAATGCCGATGTCCAACCAACCGGTGCCCTTAACTCTATTTCTCCCTCTACCGCAAGTGGCTTGGTCGAGTCCAAACCGCACTCCAGCACTGGCAGGACCGACACCCCAGACGATACAACCACTATGGCTGGCCTTGAGTTCTTTACCTTTGGCTTGGAAACCCAACATTTCGCTTGTGCCGCATTTGACTCTAGCCTGCGCACCAGACTTATGCCATTAGGGCCGCAGCAGGCTCCATCAGTGCACAAGTCACATCATCGTCACTGCAACCTTGATCTCTGACTCTGGTAGCTTTTATTCAACTGGAGACTCTTGCCACCGATGCCCCACCCTTCCGGTAGAGAGACATGGTGATTAATGGATTAAGGCAGATACTTCTTTGGGTATACTCAGGAAGATTCTAGTGCAGATGAAGGTAATGGACAAACCATTTATGGCCCGCACATTACAGGCTTAAATGCAGATCAGCACATGGGATTTGCAAAAGGTGAGGAATCTGCAGGTACAGTAGCCATCAAAAAGAGTGTTACTGAAGGTAACTTATCCTTAAGCACAACCAAACAATAAAATACACTTTGCCTCCATTTCCTTTAATTACAGAGGCATAATTAGGAATGCAAATCAATACATAACTAACGCATCTGCAGCAATAACAATTAACCACCTTCCTGTAGACTACAAACTGCGTGCCTGCTTTAATAATGTTGCCCAAATACACAACTACACCACGTACAACTAACACTAAAAAGTAACAGTCGTCTCCAGAAAGTAACGTGGTACCCGTCTGCAAAGCGAAGGCCTTGTGAGGAAGGGTCAATAAACACTATATAAATATTCAAAACACATTAATCACACTTCTACGTGTCTGGCAGCGTATCCCCTCACAAACCGGAAACTCCAATCAGAGTCAGATATAAGTGCCTCACGCTGCCCTATGTCTCCAAGCTTTGTACCCTCATCGCAGTCGGTGAATAAATAATATATATGTTTGTTTTTTTGTTAGAAGTTACGAGGTCTGTAAATGGTATTTGCAGGTAGTACGGGATCAACGGCGGAGCGCGAGGCCGGAGCGGGATGGGGGGTTTGGACTCCCGAACACACCTTGTTTCCGCTGCTCGGACAGGCGGCAGCACGAGGCCAGAAGCGCGGGTACGGACCGGGCTGAAGCAGGGGCTGACTGGGGCGGGTCCTCGAGCCCGGGGAACCAGCACAGACTGAATCAAAGGCTGCGCTGTGAACTGGAGCGAAAATCCCCTGCGTGAGCCGCGGCACCATCGGGCACTGCAATAACGAAACCACCTGCAATGGTGGTAGTTTCGTTTTCACTGGTGCATTTGCCAACACATTCCCGCGGCAGAGCCATTTGGTACCAGTAAAAAGCACCGGATTTTGGGCAAACAACCCTCGCCAAATTCCAGAAAGGTCACTGTGCAAAGGTCTGAAAACCTGGTTATTTTAAGCAACTGCTGTGGTCTCCTTACTTTCTGCTTAGCGCCCAGAAACCCTCTGTGCGTAGCGGTTTGCGCTCAAGACTAGAAATAAATAAGCGCAAGCCACACTTCACATGGCAGGCTGCAGCTGGCAAATAATGATATCGAAACCTGCTAAAGCTCATGCCCTCTACCCCCTTCCGTGGGGGCGGCGTGGTTCGTTATACCGCTACTTCTAGTCCAGAAAAAAGGCTCGTGATCAAGCAATGTTATTTTTTCTATCGTGTGCGTGAAATGGTTAATATGTGTGACGCAAGTGTGCCAATGCTGACTCAAATACGCTTCCGCCGTCTTTCCATCACGTCCTGTTTGCTGTTATCTGGTTTGAAGTGGTCCCTTGCACGCGCATTGTTTATATTCACCACCTCAAGACTAGGAATCTCCTATCAATAAAGTATGTTCTCGGTAATGTGGTCTACTTTTCGCTGGAGCTAGGTTCGCGGTACAACAAACAAGCACTGGCAAAGCCAGTAGGTCTCCGCAATCGGGGAGCTATTGGCGTTGTCAGTGTCTTTTAGCCATTTCGAATAGCAGAAAGTCATGTAAACATGCTTTTCTTAAAGGCGTCACAACCGTGCAACAGCACCTGACCATTGTTCCCAGAAATCCGAGTGATTGGCAAAACATCACGGTGTACCCAGTGCTTTATTTGTGCCTGTTGCTTCCGGTGCGCAGCAACGCCACTTAATTGTGGGCCGGAGCTTTTCCGCCTCAAGCATTTACTTCAAGCAAAACACACGGTTGCGCAAAGCGGAAAAAGAGAAAAATGAAAAAGCGTCACAATAGGAGAAAGCAGAAAGCTGCTAGACTGAGCAGAAGGGGCAGGGAGTGGTTGTAAGTAGGTTGAAGAGGCCGCGTGTTTAGGCTTTGGGCACCGGCACGTTTTTTATTTGCAAATTAAGCACTGGCTGTACCAAATAATTCAACTTGAAAAAAAACGAAAATTGTACCATGAGATGTTATGGTAACAAAGGCTCGACTACAAAATTGGTATCATGTACACAGAAAATGATCAGATCAGCATGTACATTCAATATATGAATACATCTCCCAGAAGCCCTTTAAGATCACATGACCAGGTTACACGCCAACGGAGGAGCGAAAACACCCCCGCCACGAGTCGCCAAAACAAGGAAGCGTCGATCCTGAGCTGACCCATCTGGAACAAAGGCACCTCGGACGTGTAAATTAAAAGGGAAACGCGAAAAAGAGAAAAGGATGGCGCCAAGAGTGTACAATGTTTAAAGAACAGGACGCATAGGGCACGCAGCAGCGGCAGTACCTTAAAACTAGAAACGGAAAAACTCACAAATAAGATAACGGTATATAATCAAACAAAAGGTGCCTGGTGTGTACTTATAAACAACTGACATTTGTCTCTCTCAAAATGTTCATTTGCAAGACTGAACGTTTGTAAATCATGATCTGCCAGAACAGCCCCATCTACTTCATGGATGGCGAGAAAGAGTTCAAGGGCACAGCATGAATCACTGTATCAAAGCAAACATATTTTCAATGATAAATCTGGTGCAATCCAGAAAGGTGTGTAAAGTGCCAGGCACTTCATCACCCGCACATAGGACTAACCTCTTGACCACATAAAGGGTTTAGTTGAAATTTTATGGCAAGACCGGAGGCTCATATTATGCATTATCTTTTCTTGTTTATTAAATAGCAGCAGTCAAGAAAACAACAACTTCCATAAAGCCAAACGATAAGTGGCCAATGGGAGCAAAACAGTAGTTTCAAGAGTCCACCAATGACAGGGCACCAATCCCCTAAATACGGATCTTGACTGAGAACAGCAGTCTTTTCTTGCTGCTTGCAGTCAATATAAGTATTTCTTTGTCTGCTCGTATTATTTAAAGTTTGACTTGGTAGTTATTATTCAATTTTGTATACTACATGTGTGCTATTGATGCGTATTTGGTTTTCCCTTCTCTTTTATCCAGTCGGCTTCTAGCCGCAATTTTCTTTTCATTTGTTTAGCGCATCTTGCCCGCGCGTGCGCTGTGCTCCGGCATTCCAAACTGCCGTTTCTGTCAGTGTGTCTTCATTTGTGGTGTCACTTGACAGTAATGGTGGTTTCCCGGCATATCTCCGTGTTTTACGCTTACCTGCTCTTTTGAAACTCCAGTTTTTCCTTGATTCCTCTGGGCTCCTGAACATCCCGGTTTCCTGCTCCTCGCATATCCTGTTTCTGCTGTTCACTGCCTTGGTGTTACCGCCCATATGCACCCGTCCCGCACTCTCCTTAGAAATGTAACCCTTACTGGGGTTTTTGTCCTCTTCTACTTGGGGAATTATAAAGCTCAGTGAGCAGAAATGGCTTGGAGGAGGAGGAACAAATGCATGAACAAATGAATGAAAATATTTCGTTCAAAGCTCTGTTGAACGGGCTGTATCTACTTCTATTAATAATTTATCCAAATCTTTAGAAAATTCTATTTTGAGCTTGGTTTCAAAGACGGTTTTGGCCCAATCTGCGGGGGAACGCAGAAAACGCCTTATTGCTAAAATGTTTCAAAAAAGGCATTAGTAAGTGAGGTTTCCTCACATAAGGCAGAGAACGCAGTTCCTCACAAGGCTCCTGCTAAGGAGGGTTCTTCCATGTCCCATTCTAAATCGTCTATTAAGTGTACTAAGAAAACCAAGCATCTTTCTGCGCCTATTGTGATTTCCAGTATTTTAGATACTGATGATGATGGTTAAGATTCTGCTTCTGATGCACGAAATACAGATGATGACGATTCTGTTTTGCCTCCTCCTCCAAAGAAGATGAAATTTACAGTGCAAGAGGCTTCTCAGCCTCTAATCATTTCGGATGCTGATGGGGTTCCCATGTTCAACCCAGATGATATCCATCACCCTAATTCAACAGAATGGTTTCCAGCAGATCATGTGGGTGATTATGTGGCGTCTAGATTACGTTCATCTCTGGACAAACAAACAAGAGTCAAACTCCGTTCAGAATGCCCTTGTCCTTCTCTCTCATCTAAAATCACTGCCACCTCAGTTATTGATCCTTCCCTTATTACTTTCTTTTCCAAGTTTGGTAAAGATCCACGGAAAGGGGTGGACAAAGCTTGGTCCACGTGCCAGGACAAGCTTTTGGATGTGGTGGGTCCTCTCACCCGCATTTTTGATTTGGCTGAAGCTGCACATCTGAACAATTGTCCCATTAATCCAGTGGATTTATCTCTGTGGGTTCAGAGATCCTTTTGCCTCTTAGTTAATGCCAATGCGGCAATCACACACGAAAGAAGGAAAGGCCTGCTTCTTAAGTTGGATCCAAAGTTAATCTGGCTGAGTCAGACCCTGGTATCAAGGCAGAAGGGCTCCTTTTCAGAGATTCCTTTATAAAGGAGTTGAGTGAATATGTTTCTACCTTTGCCTCTTTGGACAAGGCCTAGCAATCCCTAAAAAAAAATGTTTCATAATCGGGTTTTTGCCAGGGCCGGCAGAGGTAGGAACAGCTTTGCCGGCCGCTCTTATTCCAACCAGGGTTCCCGTGGTGCCTCCAACGCCTCATACCAGGACTACAAACCACAATTTTACCCGCAAACAGGACGCGGTTTCCACAACAGAGGTGGTCGATCTTCCAGATTCGCAGCCCAAACCGTTAAGTCTGGCTTCTGGCCATCCTATTATAGGGGGTCATCTTTTGTTGTTTCTTCTAAAATGGCAGTCGATCACTTCAAATCCTTGGGTTCTAAATTCTATTCAAGGTTACAATATCGAACTCTACTTGGAGCCTATTCAGACTCACTTTCCTCAACCTCCCAAGTTTTCATAGGAAATGACGTTGGCAATATCAGCAGAAATCCAATCTTTACTTCAGAAACACGCCATCGTCCCCTGGCAGCTGGATCCTTCAGGCTTCATCAGTTCTATTTTCCTAGTCCTCAAAAAGAACAAAAAAATATGTCCAGTCATCAACCTAAACATTTCAATCAATTCGTGGATTACTGACATTTCAAGATGGAGACTATTCTCCATCTCAGAGATACTCTTATTCAGGGCGATTGGATGGTGCATTTGGATCTACAGGATGCTTATTTGGCGGTTCCTATGCATACAGATTCCAGGAAATGCCTTCAATTCGAATGGAAAAATCAGTTTTATAATTTTACTTCCCTACCGTTCGGGCTTTCTTCAGCCCCTTGGTGTTTCACAAAACTCATGAAGCCGGTAGTGGCTTTCCTCAGGGCTCAAGGAATCAGACTGATCATTTATCTAGACAATATCCTCATCATGAATCAAAATCGTACTTTCCTTCAAACTCTCATCTACTCTTGACCTCCAATCTTCTCACCGACCTAGGTTTTCTTATAAATAAAGAAAAGTCTTCCCTGGTTCCGGTCCAGCACAGAGTTTCTAGGGTTCCTAGTAGATTCGGTATCTATCTGCAACTCTTCATCTCCCCTCCGCAAAAGTAAAGTCTATCAAGTCCGAAATTATTCACACACTACGCAAATCCCTTATATCCCTCAGGTCTTTGGCAAGGATAGTAGGCCCGCTTTCTTCTTCCATCCAAGCAATATTTCTGGGTCCTCTACATTACAGAGCCCTTCAAAGACTCAAAATTTGACATCTTCAGAGGGGACTCGCTTATTCAGATAGCATTGCTTTAGATCTCGAGTCTCGCGCAGAGCTTCATTGGTGGATAGACCATTTAGATGCCTGGAACGGCAGGACCATATTTGCGTCAGCCCCAGATCTAGTATTAGAATCCAATGCAAGCCTCTCCGGTTGGGAAGCCCAGTGTAGTACAATCTCAACTGGGGGCACATGGTCTCTTCAGGAGTCACAGTTGCACATCAACTGTTTAGAGATGCTTGCCGGCTCCTTTGCTGTGAAAAGCCTGGCAAGAGATCGAGTCTGTTGTTCAGTTCTTCTCAGGATGGACAACATTTCAGCCGTCAGGTATATCAACCGTCTGGGAGGCACAAGGTCGAAACCTTTAGTGGAATTAGCCAAAGGGTTTTGGGAATTTTATCTTCAAAGAAGAATTTCAGTTCAGGCAGAGTACATTCCAGGCAATCTCAATACCATAGCGGACTGGCATTCTCGTTTCCTCCAGGGTTGCAGTGATTGGAAGCTCCATTCAGGAGTTTTAAGGGCTATTTTTCGCAAATGGGGTCCTTTTCAAATAAACCTCTTTGTGTCACGTCTCAACAATCAGTTGCCTCAGTCCTTCAGTTGGCGCCCAGATCCGTTGGCTCTGGCCTTCGATGCCTTTTATCAAGATTGGTCTGCTTCTCTGAATTACGCCTTTCCCCCTTTCATTATGATAAACAGACTCTTGGCCCACATCAGACGTCAACAAGCAGTTGTAGTACTTGTAGACCCTTTTTGGCAATCCCAAGTATGGTTCCCATCTCTTCTAGAATTAACAATAGATTTACCTTTTCTTCTTCCTTCCTTTCCGGACCTTCTCACCAACCCTCTCGGATTTCATCACAATTTGATTTTAGACAATCTTCTCGTCCTCTCAGTCTGGAAATTGTCGGGGATTCCCACCCAATCCCTGAGATTTCGGCATAAACTTCTAGCCTCATTGAGCAGTCCTGGGCATCCGGCACAAAAAAAGGCCTACAGCTCAGCTTTATCCTTATGGCATAGCTGGTGCATGGGAAAAGGTATCAATTCCCTTTCAGCAGATGTAACCTTTATAGTTAATTTCCTGGCAGCCGAAGCTAGTAAAGGTAAGTCATATTGTACTATTCATTTGTACAGTTCTGCGATTTCTTCACATCACCCTTATATCAATGGTAAACCTGTTGGGGAACATCCTCTGATATGTCGACTATTAAAGGGTGTAAAGTTTTCTAATCCTTCTTTACCCAAATACAGTTCACTATTGGACATCAATGCTGCGTTTAACCTGTTTTTATCCTGGCCTGACAACAATATGCTTTCTTTGAAACAATTGTCTGCAAAGTTAGCTATGTTGCTATGCTTGGTTTCATTTAAACGGCGTTCGGATGTTAGAGCTCTAGATATCACTGCTCGTCAGTTTACCCCATCTGGTGTTTTATACAATATTCACAGACGCACTAAGACTAATTTGGAATCGTTTTTTTATCCTTATTTTCCTGACCATCCTAAACTCTGTGTGGGTCAATGTTTAAAAACATATGAACATCAAACAGCCGATTTGAGATCATCTTCTGCTTTCCAACTAATTATTTCCTTCAAAAAGCCTTTCAAACCAGTCTCTTCTCTAACCGTAGCTCGTTGGGTCGAATGGGTTATGTCCTTAGCTGGTATTGACACTTCCGTTTTTGGTGCCCATTCCTCCAGAGGTGCTATGGCCTCTAAGGCCTTTTGGGGTGGATCTCGTCTGGAGGATATTCTCAAATCGGCTGATTGGTCTAATGATAATGTATTTTATTGCAAGCCTGTTCATCATGTTGCGTTAGATGTTGTTAATTTGCTTTAAACTTGCATAATATGAGCCTCCAGTCTTGCCATAAAATGTAGATTTTCCTAAAAATTTATGACGGAAAGTCTTAATTTTATTAAAGACACGGAGGCGAGTATTATCCTGCCTCAACAATTAATGGTTTCATTGTTTTCCCTTTCTTCCAGCTTCAACTACTCTGTCACAGACTTCAATGTAATCGTCATTCGTCGGCGGTCCACCTTTGTTTACCTCCTTGGATTTCTCTACCTCATCTACACCTGCTCCATTCGGATGTCATCCTTTCTCCTTCTGAGAACCAGTTATCGAAAGTTTGTCAAGACTTTCTGGCTTTTGTATTGGCCTTTTGCATCATTTGTTCTATCCTACCTTTGTTTCATACTGTTTGACCCTCGCACAAGAAAAGAGGGCTGTTCACAGTCAAGATATGTATTTAGGGGATTGGTGCCCTGTCATTGGTGGACTGTTGAAACTACTGTTTTGCTCCCTTTGGCCACTTTTCGTTTGGCCTTATGGGAGTTGTTTTCTCGACTGCTGCTATTTAATAAACAAGAAAAGATAATGCATAATACTTACCTCCGTGTCTTTAATAAAATTAAGACTTTCCGTCATAAATTATTAGGAAAATCTACATTAGTACTATGCAACCCATCAGCGAGAAACCACGGTTCATGCAGTTTGCGAATGTCTGTGTGACAGACAAAAAAAAAACAGAACAGCATGCATGTTTTAAGGAAAAAAGTCAATTTGATTTGCAACAAGATGCTTGGAAAATAAAACGTGGTCAAAGCAGCCACTGCGCAACAGCTACGACGACAACCTGAATGAATTGAAGCACATACTAAGAAAATAAGTTGTTAAAATGAAGAAAAGACAAACCTGCTAGGGATGTGTAAACTGCTCAACAAACCTTGAGAATTACAATGCCCCAAAAATGATGTCTTCGTCATGTGTCAACTGTGGCAGCAGCCCCGTGCACATGTAATAACCTGGGGCGCTTTGGCTTCCAACTATACTTCAATTAATCAATCAATCAATGCTTGGTAAAGCGCAGCTACTCACCCATGAGGGTCTCAAGGTGCCGGGGGGACTTTATCCGCAGAGCCACCAGGGTTCCTGGTGCTGGGCGTGGTCCAGATGGGCTTGCCTTTGGTGCACCCGCTGCATGCATCTGCTGCGCGTCCACCATTAAGATGGGGAGGGGGCAGAAGAGAGAGGGGAGAAAGGAAAAAGAAATAGAGAAAAACGAGGGATGATAGAAGAAAAAGGCAGAAAACGCAAGAGTGAAAGAGCGACAGAGAGACAGAAAAGGAAAGTAAAAACGTACTTGTGAAGGCTACTAGACCACCAGGGATGAGGTACAGGGACGAGCCTGCGGGTGAAGGACGGCCTTCGAACTGATAGTCAGGAGACTCTCAGTTCGTCCCAGCAAAGGCAGCAGCAGCAGTCAGAGGAGCTGGGGAGGGCAGCAGCTGTAACAGACCAGCACTTTAATACTGCAGATGGAGTACACGCTGTTATGCCAGTTTGCGCTGTGAGCGCCATGGCCAGCATAATAGTGCGAAGGGGAGAGGGAAAAAAAAAAATTGTTTGCCCACGCTGAGGTATGTTGGCAATCATGCAATAATCCATGTAATGGGGCAGTTTGCATGGTGACAAAAGCAAAAACACTTGCATGCACATTTTCAAATTTAACAATACCAAAAAGAGAAGTCCCGAGAGCGCATCTACTAGCAACTTCAGTTTGCACTACCAATCTTTCAAGAATCGCTGTTTGCTCCCAGCCTTTGTATCAATCAACCACTATCAACTGGCTGCTGTGAACACCACAGACAAATGGCTGTCAGGGAAGGAAGGAGACATAAAGCTGATGAGCAATGAAAAATACCTGATTTAAATATCAACATCATGTTGTAAAAAACAAAATAGTTCATGCATCCACCTCATGGAACGGACGCCTGTCCAACAAACATTTCAAATAAAACGTCACACTTACTATTACTCTAAATACAATGCTACTATATTACCGAATAATAAACGAGAGAGGATGTGGCGTAACGGTCAGAGCTGCCAACTTTGGAACTGGGGCAGAAGGTTCGACTCCCAGCACTGGCTGACATCCTGTGATTCTGTGCAAATCATGAAATCTCCCTGTGCCTTAAAGAGGAATGGGACTTTGTGTGATGTAACTGAAGCTCACGTGGAGCGCTCCTATACCTTTGGGTCAGGTTGTCACTCTACAAAACGTTAAAAAAACTTTTTTTTAAAAGCATTTGCAATGCAATAGGTCTCACATTTGCGAGAGTTAGAGCTATTGGCATTGTAAATGCACGATTGGACTTTTTTCGCTACATAAATTGGTCAACCCTGCCTCATAATTTGGTCCTTTCCTGCACCATAATTCCTCTGAGCAAGCAGCTCTGCAAGACCATTCATGACAAAAGGAAGCTTTCAATGAAAAACACTGAAACAAGAATGGTCAAATATACGGAATCACAGCACTATACAATCATGAAGAAAATTAAAGTGCTTAACTATAATTAAACAAGCTTTGTGCTGCCATTTTGTAAGATGTGCGCAAACGGGATGCACTGTGCTCTCCATAAGTGTGGCGTGAGGGTAATTACTTGAAAGTGCCATGGCCGCCAGGGAGTACGAAGGAAAGACAAAAGAAACAATTCAAAGCGCTCCAATACTGCTGATCGAGTTTTCGCTGTGCAAAACTTGAAAGCCCCATGGAGTGCGAAGGAGAAACAAAAGAAACACTGTGAAGTAACTGGTAGTCATGCAAAGCACTAAAATACTGCAGATTGAGTTTGTGCTGTATAAGACTTGAAAGTGCCATTGAGAGTGAAGGGGAGAGACAAAAGAAACAAGCATTTGCAATGCAATGTGTCTTGCGTTTGCTCGAGTTAGAGCTATTAGCGTTGTAAACTCCTAACCAAACTTTTCTTGCCGCATAAACTGAAAATTCAAAGTAAAACAGCTTTACATAAGCATGCTGATTTCTAGCACCACGGCCGCCATGAGCATCAGCCTGAAGAGACACACAAAAGGAGAAAGAAGTTCACTCGCAGTCAAACTTAACTGCAAAAGTGCAACTAGCCATGTAACAGGGGCGATGGCCAAGGCGGTAACAAAACCTCCCCAAGAAGGGACAAACGTAAATCATTTACCAACGTCATCAAAAGATTTTTGAAGGGCAAGCCCATGAACCAGTGGTAGTGATGGGCGTGCGATGGGTGTGGTTAAAAGCCCAGATACATACCAACACGTCAGAAAAGCAGCGCTTGCGCACAGCTATGCTCAACATAAAAGACGCTTGTTTCTTTTTATCCAGTCCGGTATCGCCAACAATCACAAACAAAAGGCATTCTAGAATGCTTGTTTCATGTCAGCTGGAATTTTGAGATTTATTGTGACATCGTTTATCGAATCGTCCTTTTAAGGTCTTCAATTTAATGTAAAACGTGGACAAAGAGTAAGGGATGCTTCCACACAAATGTTTATTTTTTAAGCCATTTTGAAGAAAATCCAGATTTCGGGTACTTTATTTTAACACCGTCTTCACAACAAAATAAACTCCACTAGGTTGTGGTTAAGGCTATTATGCACTACCAATACTGCATAAGAATGTATTGTCTCAAATTCTGACGGACTTAGTCGGAGGCACCTCATTCACTGATGGAAATAAAAAAGTTTTTTTTTTAAATCAAAGAGGGAAATTAAAATACAACGGTGGCAACTCATGCCTTGGAGTCTCAATAGTTAGATATGCCTCACGGCCCCACACTAAGCCCATAACAACAAATTTAGGATTATAACAGACTGCCAATAACACAAGATGTCAAGGCTGTGAGGATGGTCGTATTTGATGTCCTATAGGTACGTGATACTATTGCCTAAGGATCATGTTTGCTTCCTTTTTTATCGCTGACAATAGCTGTGAAAATTGTCAGGCCCCATTTTGGACGAACTTGCTACCATTGGGCATGGCCCGAAAGGAGTACGTGATAATGTTTTATGTGAGCTCACCTGTGTCTCATACAGAGCCCCCAAGGTAAGATGATATGTATTTATGAGCATTTGGAAAATAAAAAAGACTAGTTTTGTGTACCGGACTGTACTGCCTGGAGTAATTCTGTGGTCATGAAGTGATGCTCTGCTCGCGCTTACCATCAATTTAAATCCAGGTATCCCAGTGTGAGCGAGTATGAGCAGCAGTTGTTGAGGCAAAGGCCGGGACTTTGAACACCCATAGAGTGTAGGAAAAGGCAGAGTCACTCTCTTCACGTAGGTAACTAAGTCTGAGGTTTATCTGGGAGCAGAGGTAATGGGAAGCGAGAAACCAGTTTGCTGGTGGCAGTTCACATAAATTCAGAACCAAGTACCCTTCAGTCAAAGGTGACATACTGTTGAGACATTCCTGAAGCAAGTGATGGTACTTGGGAAAAGTAGTAACGACTTTAATAAGCGCAAGTGGAAGATGGAAGCATCAAAGAACCTAAAAAGGCTAAGAAGGTTGTTGCTGAACTGTCACCTGGTAATAGGGTGCGAGTCTGGAATAAAAACAAAAACCCTTGATTGCTCCTACAAGAAACAAAAAAAGTTTACAGTCTAACAACAGTGCGGAGTCTTAGACATATGCATGAGAAGGATGAAAAGGCTTTACCCAGCTTTGATAAAGAATCATTCTCCATGCCAGCATAAAATAGTTTAGCACCCCACAGCAGGTAGTCATAGAATTGAAATGCAATTTGCATGAAGCTGCAAGTCTGAAATGCGAGATGTGACAAATAGTCAAGAGCACAGGTGATATAATCCTATTTCTGCGGTGTTGGTGAAGAACCTGGTGAATGTTTCTCAGTTGGGCAATCCTAGCATGATAACAGCAATACAAGGAATACATGAAAAGTAAGTAACCCAGGCCGCCCTGCAGGGTCTGTGGCCCCTTACGGAGCAGGAGGTGACAATGATAGTTTTATGGAAGGAGCCCGATCCACTCACCTTCATGCAAACAAGGCATTTATCCGAGAAATATATTGTGATGGAGGGGAGCAAGGGATAGGAGGGAGACAGTGTGCCTCTCCTCTTACTTTTCATGTATTCCTTGTATTGCTGTTATCATGCTGGGCAGCAACTGTAAAAGCAAGTGGACTATCAAGTAATGGATACCAAATGCACATAAGAACATTCGTATGGTGAACCTAAGTGCCTGTGACGCTATTGCAGCTATATGGAAATTAAGCGCTCCAGTTCAGGAAGTTATTTATATGGAACTGTGCATTATGGGAGTTGGAGTTTGGTTATTGAAGTCACATGACTGTGTATTTAAAAAGCAATGGCTCACTCACACCTGCTCTTACTTACATGTAAACAAGGCATGCTGTTGCCGAAACGCGTCAGGATTTTTTGTCTTGCTGCTCAGAAATGCTATTAAATGCTTGGATTTTAACATGGACTGGTGCCTGGGTTTTTCGTGTTTGGGAGATATTTTCTGTGGGATGCTCCGCCCCAGTAACCCAGAAACAAAGCAAAAGAAAATAGAATCAAGTGGCCAAAAGATTAAGCGAAGATGCTAGATCAGAAAGTCAGGTGCGCTTCTCAGAGAGAACAATAGTTGTGGGTGCGCAGCCAAGTTAGTGCATGCATAGGGTGAAACCCACAGTAAGTGGTTGCTCAGGTAGGGCCGTGAAGAGAGAAGCTCCATTCAGGGCCCCTCACACAATTAAAATCTGCACTGATTTACCCAACTTGTGACTATTTTAAAGCAGTTCAGCCACAGAGATCCGCAGTTCGGCAGCTAAGGGATTCAGGAGTCACTGGGACCAAAGGTCAGGTACGTGGAAAAAATGCTTTCCACCTGGAATCAGCACACAGAATCTTTTTTTATATGGTTTGAAACCCCACAGCAAATGTAAAATACAAGTATTTGCAATACAATATGTCTAACGTTTCCTCGAGTTTAGCGTTGTAAACTCCTAACAGGAATTTTCTTGCCACAAACTGAAAATGAAAAGTAAAACAGTTTCACATATGTGAGCCGACTGCCGCCATGAGCGCAAAGCACACACACACAAAAGGAAACAGAAGTTCGCTTGCAGTGAAACGTATCAGCAAAAGTGCAATTATACATGTAACCGGCAAAAGAGCAATTATCCATGTAGCAGGGTCGATGTCATGCAAAGCGCTTCACTACTGCCCAGCGAGATCGCCCTGCCTACGAATTAAAAAGAAAAAGTAGTCCAGAAACCATACCGAAAACATGGAGCCTCGTATGTTCTCAGTAGTTAGCCGGTGTGCCAGAGGAGGGCTAAACACCAGAAAAGGCATGACGTATGCATGCCTTTCACTAATGGAGTCAAGCGAATTTTAAAAGGCAAGCCTACAAACCAACCAAACTGATGGGCGTGGTTACAAGCCCGTAGAGAGATTACAACAGAGGCAGAGCACTTTGCGCGCTCGACCCTAAAAAGTAGTTAGCTCACAGTGAAGCATATTGACAATCGTGCAATTATACAAGTAACAGGGTTGGTGTGCAAGGAGTAACAAAGCAGCCTCAAGGCACGAGAAACATAAAGCATATAGCAATGACATCAAGCGATTTTTGAAAGGCAAGTCCAGGAACCAATGAAAGTGATGGGCGTGAGACGGGCATGGTTAAAGTCCACAGGTCGGAAGCGCTTGCTTGTTCAACCTAAAAAGGCCATTATATAGAATCATGCACACCCATTTTACTAGATTATACAATGCTGCCTGTAGAATCATAAATATTATATTGACCGTACACATCTATTTTACCAGATTATACAATGGCACCTTACAAAATCTTACAGGAATATTTCATAGCATCTTGCACACCCATTTTACAACATTATTCTACAGGCCTCACAGAATCATACAGAGATATTTAATAGAATCATGCACACTCGCCCTACAAGATTATACAATGCTGTCTTGTAGACCCATTTAGGGGTGTTTAATAGAACGAAGCACAACAGTCCTGCAAGATGATATCATTCTGTCTTGCAGAATCATACATTTGTAATATAATCACACACACCTGTTTAAAAGACATAACAGGTGACTGTCATACACAAGACTTCCAAGGAAGGGTCATGCAAACCTGTGTGCACAATCAAACTAGTCTTATTTAAAGAATCACACAAACCTGTAATCCAGAATGGCAGAAGCCGATTTCACAGCATCGTACAATGTTTTCTTACGGGATCAGACAAGTAAGAGTGTGCACGTCTGTGGTACTGAACAACAGATAAAACCATACAGAAGATGCCCAGCATGAATTGTGCATTACTAAAATATGAGGGGCATGGTTGAACCAATGCTTCGTAACGTCTAGAGCTTTACATCATAAGAACCACCATGATTTTTGTTACAAGTGAGATCAGGGCAACTGCATTATGAGCTGCCGTTTGCAGCATTCAGCTGGTACAAAATCCCTCGAAACATCCAAACTCAAGAAAGATGCAGATGCCTCGCTTCTACCCTGCCCACACCACCTGCAGTCTCTGTGGATATTACCTAGATGCCCTTCAGCAAGATTTTATTATTTTTAGTTCCAGTCTGTGGTTACAGAATGGATTCAACTTTAACCAAGTTTTGCCAACAAGGATCAGTCTAACACAAAACTGCTAGGCCACCAACAGGGCCCCTCACTCCCATGGGGTGTCAAGAAACAACACTTGCAACATGGGCCGCTACTCTTTGTGCTCAATTATCACCCTGTTTACTACTACAAAGGGGACTATCTATGCAAACAACAGTTGCAGCCATTTGCTGGGCCTTACTACCCTTGTGCAAGGACAATCACCACCATGCCCCTGCAAACAACACGGGAGGAGTGCAAACATCACTGAACATTTAATCTGTTTAAGTGCTAATCGATGGGTCTTAATCGGCTAATTAATAGGTAGCTGCAACAAAAAAAAAAAAGCCACCAGAGGTATATTTTTAATTCACTGTTCACGGTCAACCGGGTGTAGCCCGAGTCTGAAGGGACAGCAGACAAAGGTTCACCGTTTGAAAATACATCTTCACGCACTAAATATTAGTCCGAAGTGGTGGAAATGCACTGATGCCACGCTTTTGTATATTGTGATTACTTCTTTTTTACACTAGGAAGATCATCAACTTGGAACAAGCTTTTTATCAAGTGGTTAAGAACATTAATTTTCTTCAAGTCTTGTGCTAAAATGCTCAACCCAAGCGAAACAACTAGAGAAGGAAGATGAGACCTAAATCTATTCGAGCACTAGTCTCTGCACCACTGTGGTTGCGGCTTTGGTCTGCTCTTTGCTAAGGTGAGAAGGGGTAAAGGTTTGGAAGACTGATGCGCAGGTAACACGCCCATCCTGTCTGTAGTGCGCAGAATATATCTTAAGACAACATTCACTGCACAGTGGAGAGAGTGGAGGCTGAAACCAGCAGTCCACACGTGGAAAGAACTGTCGAGTGCAACAGGTTATATCATTGTTTGCATGCAAAAGCGTTCAAGTTGCTAATGTGGGTAATTTATGTGCGAGGTCTGAGCAGTTACTTTCACAGCTATGGCTGGTTGCTAGCACACTATGGAAAAGGCAGTCAAATGGGCATGTCATGGGGGCTAGAGGAACCAGTCTACATGCTCTGCACAAGAGAGGACCTTTCTGGTGACTACTTGTGTTTTACGCTGCAGCTCGTCCGTATGAGACTGTGGGTGCGTGTAGGACCACCAGGCAAGCGACTAGTACTTTAATCACACGGTAACCATACTAGAGAGAGTATTAATCTTCTCACGCCAAGAATCAGAATAGACTAGTCTCTGTCAATATTACAGCATCGTTCAGGCCCCTCGTATTGATGCGAGTGAGAGCCTAGTTTTGCAGGTGCACTGAAGATTAACCCGAGACCTGAAATAACCGGTGACATAATGTGTCTGCCTGACAAGGGGAGCTGAGGGTTAGGTACCTCCATGCCTTTCTGTGCCATACCTGAACTCTGGCATCCCTTGCTTCGCCTACTGACATCATCTCGGATTAGGCTGCACATTGGTAAATGTAGTTCAAACATTCGTGTTCATGCTGGTCACATGACATACGTCGTCTCCATGGGCTACTCATAACACTAGACCGCTTGTGCACTAGAAGTAGATCTCATAGCGGCCATGCTGTGCGATAGCACATCTGCAATAATTATATATATTTATACCAGCAATAGATGAACGCTGATGCCACTATGAGTGTCTTGTATTGTATGTTCTGGTGGGTAATAGCAGCCCATAGTCAGCCTATGCATGCGCGGGCTCATCATTTACATTGAACAAAGAACACTCAGACACAGAAGTAAGACTCGAGGTTGGAAGTTGATGGCTCAAGACCACAACATTCGCTGCAGAATGGTGTTATACAGCGTTGTAGCGCATATGTGTCCAGGCTGCACACCAAGCAGGACACACAAGCAGAGTTATAATGCAGCTACGTCTTTACTGAGGCAACTCCGTACATGCACAGGAAACTGGTCTGCACGATTCCTCTGCTCACAGCAGCTGTCCTTCAACCTGCTCAAGGCATTGGAATCCCCATTATAATTCCATTCCACAACAAGTATAAACAAGCAACGCAAAAGAAGAGATGGCCTCGTCATGACATTGATGACGTCATTGCGCATGACATGCGGCTGCCATCTTAAATTGAGCCAATATACATCACAAATTGTAATGTAGCAATTTTCTTTGCACATCAGCAGAGCATAAGGAAATCAATATAAATAGTTGATTGTCTTTGCTCAGCATGGAGCGGAAACAGACACCCCTAGAAAACATCCTCAAACATTTGACCTCGCTCTTAGAATGCACAGCACATGTAAACAGAGAAGAACATGAATTACAGCCCTATATACAGAAATGGAGTGGAACAACTGAAAACATCCTGGTCTCTGGTCAAATGTTCTTAGACCAAGGAAAAAGTAGTCCCTAAGCAGATGCTACAGTGACTCAGGTGGAAGGGTACAAGTACTGGGGATATGCTCCAGGGGAATGTACAACTGACGAAAAAGAGAGAAAAAGAAGAAGGATTGACCACTAGCAAGCAAGGATTTTTTTAAGGACACTGAAACAAACCAATGAAAAAGCAGAGAGCCCACAAAGAAGTATATACTAAAGTATATGCAAGAGGCTGCGAATGCTCGACCTAAAGAAACAAAAAATGGCAGAGATAAGAAGGAGGAGGCGAAATACAGAGAGGGGTGCTAGAGAGAGCGCAATACAGGTGTGGGTTGCAGTGAAGTCCTAAAAGCACATGCACTCTCACACAAGAAAAGGCAATGAATGCAACCTACAAACACATGCAGTCAAACGGATTGCTTTAATAGTCAGTGCCATTTAAAAACAAGCATTTGCAATGCAATGGGTCTCACATTTGCTCAATCAAGTTAGAGCTATTGGCTTTATAAATTCGTAACTAGACTTTTCTTGCCACATAAATTGAAAATGAAAAGTAAAACAGTTCACATAAGCAAGCCGATTCAAAGTGCCATGACCACCATGAGCATGAGCGCAAAGGGGACACACAAAAAGGAAAGAAAGTTCACTCAGTCAAACATATCGACATTCGATTATCCATGTAAAAGGGTGAGTCTGCAAGGCAATAACAAAACCTCCCCAAGGCGGGACAAACAAAGCATTTACCAATGATTACAGAGGATTTTTGAAAGGTAAGCCCAAGAACGAGTGAAAGTGATGGGCGCGAGGTAGACGTGGTAAAAAGCCCACAAGACTTACCTTAGGTCAAAGAGCTTGCATGCTTGACCTAAAAAAAAAAGTGAAGTGCAACAAACTAAAAAGTTGAACAAAAACAATTTGCCAATCTGAAAAAAGGGAGAAAAACAAACACTGCAGTCACACTGCTTTACTAATCCGTGCCATTGAAAAAAAGCCACGTAGAACAAACTGAAAGTTTGAAAAACAATGCTTCCTGTTACTCTAATACAAACATAATATATTGAATAATAAACAAAATATAATGTGGCATAATGGTCAGGGCTGACGACTTTGGAACTGGAGAACCACTGTATACGTAGTTCGAAGTGAAGCCCGTGTAGGAGGAGAACAAGGAGCTTGTACAATCTTGTGCAGAGTGCTCAAACACAAAAAGCACCTCCTGAAACGGGAGCAGTGGAAGGACACAAGTACTTGTCCATGCTCTGGGGGAGGGCTAAGCAGAGGTAGAGGCATGATGCATGCATTCCAAGGACAAATGGGGTCAAAGGATATGAGAGCAATGATGGAGTGAACGAATGGTAAGCCTATGAGTGGACTGAAGTCCACAGATAGAACACAACAGGTCTCTTCAAGAAAGCGCATGTGCTGTCTAACACAGACCTAATAAATAAATAAAATGACTCGCCATTTAATAATTAAGGAGTGAAAATTACCACAATCGTGATCTATGAAGTTATAACAACTAAGTATTTAGAGATCAAATGGCAAACACTGTGGCAAACTTTATCGACAGTTTAGGGCCAAATGTATGCAAGTAAAAGAGAAGGCCTGCACGGCTCAGTACCTTCAACTGCATCGCAATTGGTATTTTATGTGAACAAAGAGGAGGTGGCCTGAATGTCAGAGGAAGAGAATTTAAAGTTTGACCCTGAAATAGGTAGGTAAAAGTGAACAAGTCCTTTCACTTATCCTATCTACAGTGTCTACCACTACAAATTAACACCAGGCCTCACTGAATAGGGCGGCTACGGTGTCAAATATAATGTATGTAACTGTGGCATAGTTCCAGGTATTTCCTGACCGCAATGGGTGAAAAAACTAGGTGAAGTAAATAACTGACATAGATTTCTGCAAGGTGTTGACTGGCCTGCCCATATAATGATAGATGGAAGCCTAAAATGCTAAGGTCGGCCTGCCTCTAAATTAGAAAAAGCCTAAAAGTGTGTCCTAGTCAAAGAAATTGCTATATTGAGTACTAGAGGTAGAAAATGCTTTACCATGAGCTATTTGGCCTATAAGTACACCCACATCCATAACTTGGCTTTCCTCTACCTTACCATCTCTAGTCATCCTTATAAACAGACACTTGAACTTTGAAGCTGTAATCAAGCTCTGTTGTTCCCTTCTATCAAAAGTAGCTCTGTGAGAGATTGGTGTGTTGCAGACCAGCCCTCTAAGTGATGGAAGTTGCTTGTAATAGAATTGAGATGTCTACTTTTGCCGCCTTTATCTGGTACCCGAATTCCTTATTGTGTAAGCACGGTCTGAGGCCATTTCCAGAGATGCAATTGTGGGTAAGACAGATACTTTTGAAAGTGACTTTATGGGAAGAGATGAGGGGATCATGCTCAATGAAGCCTCCACATCTGGGCACACCTAGATGTCAAATGTTCCCTGCTCACTTTTGCAGACTTCTGTTCCCTTGCAATAGTCTTCAGTGTTAGGGGACTTTATACCCTTCAAAACAAACTTTGCTTCCTCAGTCTAAACAACAGCTCCCTAGCTACTCGGCCTGGTAGACAACAAAAGATATTGAGCACCTACAACATTAGTTTGGTGAAAAGCAAAATAACGAGCAATGCTGGTGGTGGAAAAACTGGAAAACACCCTCAAGTTTAAAACTAGCTTTTGACCTTATCTAATTACTGCAAGATTGTCAGAACGAACCATTCCTTGTGCGGGATCTCGTTATTAGGAATAATCAAACCGAGTCTATGAAAAATCTGCCCAGCAGTGCGAACCAATACCAGACTACTTTGAACTACAGGTGCCAACGTACTGTTCCTAGGCTGTCATAAACATGTGCCTTACGGGGCTTGGGGACTGCATATTTCCGTCTGCTCTTTGTTGGCGTCTCACGAGATCAATAAGCCTTTTGTTTTCTATACCTTGAAATAGTCCCCCAACTAGTCTCCTTCCTTTACTGAACACACTTTACACAGTACTAACACAAATAATAACAGGTGTCGCTTTTTTAGCTTCCTAGTTGGATCTATTCCAAATGGGTATATTAAATCCAGGCGTATACTTTACCTGCACCGGCGCTCGCGCTTCCTTTCTGGCTCGCGCTGGCTGCTCATGCCCTAGTCTATCCCAGTGGAGGACAGCGCCCAGAGGGCAGGGTTTGCAGCCTGCCTCGTGCGCCTTCCCTGATGTCATTTCCCCACCCCTTTCAACCGTCAACTCTCGGGGGAGCTTGAAGATTGCACTCATTATGTATGTGGTTGTACTGAAGAGGACACGTAGAAATAATATTACGTTCTGTAATAAAGAGGGCACGTAGAAATAGTATTTATTTCAGCCCTGGTATGCACGCCTGGTCTCCTCAGCTGCTCCAGCTCTAATGACAAGTCATCACTCTAGAACATGGCTAGGTGAAAGGCAGAAACACTGCAAGGGTCAAAAAGCGAGATTCTCCTTCAGAGTGCTGTTGAAAATGGATTCTGAAAATTGTATAAAATGGTGATGACCTCCTTCTCTATCGGGTAAATGTTGTGTTAAGGGCATTTGTATAATATTCCCACCATATACATGGCCTTACGCGCTTTCGGAGTTCTAGGGTTCTCACTGGCTGGCGTCAATTTTCTCTGTTGGTATTTTATTTAGTAGCGTTTCATGCTGTTTTAGACAGTGACTGGCACAGCTTGCGTAAACTAATGTATAGGTCGCTGATGGCATGGGATAGGAATAACAGCTGGCTAGGTCCTGTAATGGACTGGTCTGTCTAAGTACACTGCTGTTTGTTTCACTCTACTTGGGTTTCCAGTTGCTCCTTCTGAGCATCAGGTTATGTTTCGAGGCATCTGTGTCTAATATATGGCTTTGATATCATTCTAAGCATAGGTGATGTGCATGTCTGCATTTCAATGTACCACAGATGGCAAACGCTTAGCTAACTATATGGTGTGGAGTTGTGTTGCCTCTTGTGGGCATGACAGACCCAGGAGTTGTTGTCTAAAATATAATTTTGTTCAGATGCAGGTGTTCTGTCCACGAAGATCTGCTAGATGTTCGGCTGCCATGTACTAGAGAAGCATAGGTAGCATGAAGTGTGATCTTTGCAGTTACAGGATCCAATGCCGTAAGCTCTCACACTTCAGCACTCAAAAGGAATGATTGACGCAACCAGACACTCACAGGCTGGAACTCTGAATGCACCAGCTCCCCAACTGTGGGCGTACTCAGCCAGCACCACGACCAACCCCAGTACTTAGTACTTAATATAGACGTTAAAAACATGAATGCCCCTAAAGACTGAGAACCCAGCAAACAGCAGGTCCATCAAGGTCACCCTGGATGCAATTAAAGCAACATAGATACTCACCCTAAGGAAATTGCAAAAAATACATAAGGCACTGGCATTTTAAGGGCTGCACAGCAGATGATTCTCCTAAAAAACACACAGGCAGTATATATATACAAATCTCTACAGTCATAAGTCATTTGGTTCCCCATAAGTACAGGCTTGTACAAACATCGAGGGTCATTTTGACCCTGGCGGTCTTTTGACTGCCAGGGTAAATGTGGCGGTCCCACCACCAACAGGTTGGCGGTGCAGACCGCCACATTATGAGTGAGGCTGGTTGGCCTCTGCCAACCCACCATATCTCCACTCATACCGTCATGGTGGTCAGAAACGCCGGGCAGGAGATAATCATCTCTGACATGGCGGTCCCCAGAAGACCACCAGCGGTATTAGGAGCTGGCTTCCCGCCATGGTTTCTGCGGTGGTAGCACCGCCATGAAAACCATGGCGGAAAGGCTACCGGTGACAGGGAATTTCTTCCCTGTCACCAGTAGATGGCTCCCCACAGCAAGCACTAGGACGCCCCCCCCAGCAAGTACTAGACCCCCACACCACCTTCAGCCACAGCTCTCCCTACCCCCACCCCCTTCCCTGCATACATGCACACAGACACCCACATGCATACACCCATTCACCTACACTTACATACACACATCCACTCACGCATCAATGCATGCATCCATACACGCATACACACTTACATGCGGACACGCACTCACTTTAACATTCAGACACGTAAACAACCACACATTCATGCACACACGCAGACACCACACACAACACCCCCCTCTCCTGTCGTCGGACGATCACCTTCCCTGTTCCGGGGAGAAGGTCGTCTGATGGGGAAGGGGCGCTTCCACCGCCGGCAGCGCCACGCCAGTAGGACATCATCAGGCAGTATTATGGCCCATATTATGGCGGGCGGTGTCCTACTGGAAGGGCAGGGTCAGTGGTGGAAACGCCAGAGTGTCTCTGCCTGCCAGCACGACTACTGCTGGATTTCCATCCAAAGTGTGGAGGAAATCCGGCAGAACCGTAATATGGGGGGCAGAAGACCTCCAAAGTTGTATTGAGGGTCATAATGTTTTAAAACTTAATAGGTGTGCAACATAATTTAAGTAAGGCTTCCTCCAGTTAGAAACTGCCCCAGCTTCTCAAAACACACTAGTAAGTAAAATGCTTAATAGTTCAGCCTTTTACGGTAGTACATGGTAAGCAATGTGTGGGGATAGCAAATAGCTCAAAGCAGAAACCTCTATTTTGCATTCTTCCAGGGTCACTCATGACAAAAAAGTGTCCTGCACAGATATTCTTGGTGGCGAGGAGACAAGCAACGGTCAGGAATTCATCTGCACATGAGCATTTTATTTCTGCAATCTCATCATGGGCGCTGTCCAGTTATCATGGGCGCTGTCCTGTTATCATGGGCACGGTTGTGTTTTTAAGTGGTCTTCCTCTGTATAAAAAACACCACAATTGCTCTAACTTTATCATTTTGCAGAATAAACTCCAAACTTGAGAGTCCGTCAGCGGATGCTTTCCTCAAGGTAATCATGGCCACATTTCTGCCATCTCTTTTACTGGTAACCCATTTTCAAGCACAAATTGGCCTATTATTAAACAAAATGCAATACAAAATCTTTAGCGAAATATTCCAACTCCCAAACTCTATGAAAGGTTCACAAATTCATCTGGAATTTGGTCTACAAAATCAAGAACTTCCTGAAATTCTACTATAGCATCAAACATTCTGCAACCAAAACTCGGCAAAGTAAGTAAAGCCAAAAACCCCGCGAAAAACCCATGGGCGTAAAAATTCAAAGTAGCAATTACTGCATGGGAAATACAACTTTTGCAGAAAAAGAAGCCGATTTTACTCTTGCACATGAAGCATACTAGTATTCTGGCACTCTTTAGAAATGCAGCGATTTTATGTGACTCATATGACACACCTACAGACCAAAAATATTTAAAGAGCATAATGAAGAGGACCAACCAGAACAACATAATGCGGATGCGATTCCAGGTGTACCCAAGTAAGAAACACAGGAGACAATGGGTTAAATAGACAGTGCCTCATCTCCTGCGCTGTTGCCCAGGAGCCGGAGAAGAGAGACAGTTGTTGGTAAGATCTAATTTCCTAAAAAGGGGGATTCGGTCTTGAAAGGACGCCCTGAGATATTCCTTGAACACGAAGATATTTATGAGTTCTCGCATTTTACGAAGTTCTGTAAGCTTTTACAAGATTAAACATGCACGTCTCATTTTAGAATTTTAATTCCAGTAGAAAGATTTATATTTATTATATGTTCTTAAGTATCACACAAATGGTTTTGTCGGAACACTTGTAATTAATTGAACAGTAAATTTATTACTTACAGCTACACGTGCATCAATCAGACACCAGTCATTTGTTGGGCCTACCACGCTAACAAAGCAGTGAATAATTACCTAATACTGATCGCTCCCCTAATGGATATGTTGCCACAGCTTGGGCCAGTTGAACATTCAGACCTGCAGCACCATAACAGGATTGCCAGAGTACGAGAGGATGCAAGGCAAGAGGAAGGAAGAGGTGAGAACATATAGGAAAGAGTGAGGAAGGGGAATACGGCCAGGGCCCTAAAGAGGGATCAAAGTAGCAGGGAAAAGCTAATTCAGTGCACAAACACTGTAAGAAGCAAATGCACGAGAAGAGGTGTTGATAAGCGAAGATAAGAAGCTGGGGCCTCAGGATACTCATATCCTTAGCCTGAAACACTAGGGGTGCTATTTTGGCTTGAGACCCGTAGGATTGGTTTCTCAACCGCTCATTCCTACTTAATCGCCGTAGAGTCTATCAAATATGTTCAGATAAAGGGCAAAATACTAAGGGTGTCATTCTGTGACGTCTTCCCTTTTTGAGTCTGATTGCTGTCCCTCGTTATTACTGATTGACTTTATCTAGTCCTACCCTAAGTGTGGTTATCACCAGTCTATTTGATTGCTTTGTTGCTCCAGGGTATGCAGACTATTTCCCTCTGCTAAACTCAGCCTCTTGTTAGCTCACACCGCCTTGTGCTCCTGGGGCCTTTTTCCACTGCCTCTGGGAAGCACATTTGCAGCTTTTCAGCCTGTAGCTTTTTCTTTGACCTTGGATCCACAGAGACATTCATCAGGCTCCACTATCATCTCCTGTACCTATGGTTACCCCCATACACTCCCAAAGAAGTCTACTTGTTGCAAAGTCCTGACTCACCCATTGAGTAGGTTTCTTCTCTTCGGCTCTTGGGTGGAGTCCATACTGGTTCATCAATCCCTCATACAGCCCCCCAACTGTCATGAACAGGTTACTCGCCCTACTCCTTGGTAGTATTCAGACATGACTTGTGTTGTGTCTTGGATGTCCCACGCAGTGGGTTGCTCCTCCCCTACTTCTCCATGTAGCACCACTCCCTTCAATCTTTAGCTGTGCTAATTCAGTGGGTTGCTTCTCTCTTGCGTGGAGTCAATATAACCTTTTCCTTTCCCTCTCCAGCTGCTCTTTCTGTCTTTTCCTGTCACACTCAGTAAATTGAAACCCTTGACCCTTGGTAGAACCAAAAGGATCATTCATTTTCCCTCCAGCCAGCCAGCCACTTCAAATAGTTGCTCTTCCCTTGTTCCTGGACGGAGACCTTTGACCCCTTTCTTTCTTCAGCAGGCGTTTCTTCCATTCCTGAGTGGATACAACATAGCTTTCTCCCTCTGTCTTTATCTACCTGACTCAGATGGGGTAGCAGCACTTTCACTCCTATGTGAACCCCATAAAAGCATCCACCCTTCTCCATTTAGCTTTTTCCACACACCAGGTTGCCCATCTCCCAAAAGTGGTTGAATCCATGTAACTTTATAACTTAGTACGTTCTTCTTTTGCTATCCGACAAAGAGGGTTGGCCCTCTCCTCTCCCTCCACTTGGCATCTCTTCTACTGCTACAGGCAAGACCAGATAAAGCATTTACTTTCCATCCTCAACTGTGGACTGCTTCTTTCACTGCTGAATGGATATCCCCCCTTCACCAGGGCCTCCCTGCTATACTCTAGTGGGTCATGTATGCTCAACTACACTTACCCAGGTTAATACAAGAATACATTCAGACAGGCACAAAACCATAAAAAGGCTCTGGAATGGCTACTGCCAAGCTTACGCTAGTTCTAGTAAATGTAATCCTACAGTGGAAGAAAACGTTTCTTACCATGGGTAACACTGTTCCTGATGGATACTCTTATTTAACCATGGAATCTTCAACTTATGAATTCTCCAGGTGATAGAGTGGATTCAGAAAGTTTTTCTGCAACAGCTGCCATGCACCATTGGACTGCACAATGGCCTCTTCCCAACTCCATGAGTGACCCCTGCTCGCTGACATGACTCTAAAAAGGCAATTCCACACTCTAAGATGCACAACGAATGACAAATTTGTAGTTGGATGTGGGCTGATATCTAAACTGGACCTATCTTTAGTCCAGTCTGGGAGCCTGGAGGGCAGTGAGGAATCTGCAGTTAGACAAAAGATCCACAGGAAACAAAAGCATTACAGAAGGTAAGCAACCTGTTCTTCTGATTGCTATTGTAACTCAATATTAATCACATTTTGAATAGATAGTAAAGCAATTACCACGCAAAGGGGTGGGTCTGAGAAGTGGACTTCACACCAGGAAGCCCTGCAGGACTAAGCAGGCAAAAAGACCCTATTTGGGGACATGAGAGTTGATCACTAGTACCTGAGAAAGTGTAATCGGAAGCTCATGTAGCATTCTGGCAGATGTCCAACATTGGTACATCTCTAGCTAACGCCAGAGTAGTGGCATAGGCTCTGATGAAATGAGATCAAACGTCTTCAAGAGGCTCCTTTTTTGTGAAGGCATAGCACATCTTGATACAGAGGACAAACAATTGCAGATTTGTTTCTGAACTACTGTTCTCTTCTTTGCAACTGTTAGTTGAACAGAGAGTTGGTTGTGCCTAGTTCAATCGATATATAAGCAAAGGGCTCCAATTCGATCAAACCTGTGTAGCCTTCTCCTTAGGTTGATATGCCAGAGAGAAGAAAGCAGACAGCATGACATTCTGTCCCGTACAGAAGGGTGACACCACTTTTGGAAAGGAGATGCCAGACCTGAAGTATGAAGATGACCTGAAGTATGAAGACAGAAATAAAGTGGTATAAAGAGACTGCACAGACTGTATCCACAATTCACTGACAGGACAAAGAGAATTGTTTGTAATGAGGAAAACAGGCTTAAAGGTCAGCAACCTCAAAGAACAACTGTGCATGGGTTCAAAAGGCATGTATATTAAGAACACAAGGCCCACATTTAGGTCCCACTGCAGCATAATTAAAGGTGCAGGAGGAAACATAAGTAAGCCCTTTCAAAAACTCATTGCAACTGGTGATTTGAAAAAAAAAAGCTTTAAAAAAAACAAACACAGAAAGGCCAAAAGGGACAAGCGGTAACCTTTAACCATGCCTACAGCAAAGACTTTCTTGGCTAAAGACAGTACAAACAGAAGTATATCGGAAAGCTTAGCCTGATGCGGATCGACATGACCATCTTCACACTAGGCTTCATACTAAGGCCTGAGCAAAATGACTTTCTGGATAGGTGGCCAAATTCACACCCACATCTTTCGGCAGGCAAGTCGAAGCCACCCAGTAGGTGCTGTTCAATCTCCATGCCTGGAGTTGTAGGTTGTAATGGTTTGGGTGTAGAACCTTGCCCCGCTGTGGTCTGAGAGCCTGCACAATGGGCACATGGATGTACACATCTTGCAATACAAAGGACATCACCCAATCTACAGGGTCTAGAGCAGAGAGGACCTTGGCCAGAGTCAGCATTTTGAATTTGTTCTTCTGAAGGAAGGTATTTAGAAACTGAAGATCTAGAATCAGTCTCAGTCTGCTGTCCTTCTTGGACGCCAGGAAGTACCTTGAGAAGTGGTCATGCTGCACCCCAACTCCGAAACTCTCTCTATTGTCTCTTTGGCAAGCAACAATTGTAATTCTTCAAAGGAAATGGCAGCATGAACTGCCGAATTCTGAGCCAAAGCCGGAGGAACATGAGTGGGGTAAACAGACCGGTCTGAGGTAACTTAATGTCAGACAGACAGTAACGAACCCTGCCCGGTACCGGCTGCTGATGACTAATGAAGGGGATATCATAGCAGCTTGGCAGCGGTGTCAGTATGCGAAGAGGAAGAATGCTGCTCTTGCTAATTTCCAGGGGCCTGTCCCACCACCTCATATCCTAGAGCCAACAAAAGATTGAGAAGCTTGTTAGGAAGGTTGCACGAGCTGTTTCTGGTAATGGGTAAGGTCACTCGAGTATCCCTGTCATTTCTGGTACTGATGATGAAATTGGCAGGCTGAAGACCAACCCAAGGTGCGAGTTGCAGCTCGGCTATTTTAAAAGCAGGTCAAGGCCGAGGACACCTTTTCTTCGAAAAGCCTAGAGCCTGCACATCACCGGAGAAATCTGTAGCGTATGTAGGCATGGCGCTGGTCTACTACTCTGGTGCCCATCGGACTACTCCACAGTAAGCCACTGCAACTCTAGCACCTCTGCGAATCACCACTGCAAAATAAAAATTCTCTTTCATATGCATTTTGTATATATGGATAGACCAGCATCGATGTAGTGAAAGGAGACCAAATTGTCCACCTCGTTGTCGCCTTCATCACAGGGAACAATCTGAATGTTCTGTACAGCGTCAGAATCCGATCCAAAGAAAGCCTACAGTTAGCGCTAGTACTGGTACTTGTATCAAGGTGAAGGCATCATAAGGGAGCCTTCCCAGCCTAGGGCTGGGATTTGGTGATCTCACAGCACGAGAAAGCGCTAGCTTCACTTGGCTCTAAACCCAAAAATGGTGTCAAACCAGCTGAAACCAGCATAGTGTGAAAGAGACGCGGGGACGAATTCCAGGATTAAATCCTTTAATTGGTAAAAGGTACATAAGCGGCAGCAACCGCAATCACAGCCGCTCGCCACGACCTACCGTTGCTCACCAACCGCCACCCACATTCTATCTTCCCCCATCACCACACCGCCTCGCGCATTCTCTACTCTACATTCCAATGCCACACACCTTCCCCCCAACAAAAAAAACACAGGAATATTGTATAATATGGCAATACAGGGACATAGACTTGCATAAACAAAGACTGAACTGCATAAGAATCTTAACAATAATAACTCACAACAAATAAAGGAAATATACATATAGACCTATCTCAATCCGTTACATAGTCATTTAGATATATTGAGGCTCTTCTATCTCTTGCACCACGGCGAACAACTTCCTCCACATTCACATGCGTCTCACGAGAACTCAATGCCTTAACAGAGGAGGCGCATTCATTTTTTTTTCTCCATCCCTTTAGATTCTTTCATCACAGCACTGACAGCAATAGCCTCAGGGTCCAAGTCAGAAGTATTTTTCCTCACAGTTCAGATGCATTTTTCAGACACTTCCATCGTACGTGCTACATCAATGGCTCCTTTCAACTTCAATTCACTGCCATATGACCATAATTACTCCTGAATTTTACAAGATTTCGTTTTCATTAGAATTTGATCTCGCAAAACCTGGTCATAAGATATTTGTTCAAAATTACAAGTAACAGCTAAACCTCTGAGAGCAGCAACAAATTGATCTATAGTCTCATCGTCATGCTGTGTTCTGGAGTAAAAATTGTAGCGTTCCAGGACTACATTAATCTTCCTGCCATATCGTTGATGAAGTTTCTTCTTTGCAAGTTGATAAACATCCACATTTCCTACATTGTCTATTGGCGGTAAATTCTTAAATTTTCTTAAGCCAACTGCACCTAATCTATGTTTCAACAAGGCCAAATGTCTGTCAGGCGTGCATTCTTGATCTTCTAAAACATCCACATAGGCTTCAAATAAGTCAATCCATAACTCCCATTGAATAGGAGGCTCACCAGGCTCCGCAAGAAAAAATGGTGGAGGTTGGATGCTTGACATTATATTGCAGTTTAACAATTAGGAATAATGAAAGGAGGCAGTATGAACGTGAACAGTCTAGAAATACTACTGCCAATAATGTACACTTCGCAGAAATTCATGCAGTAACCTCAAAATAGCTGCTAATTTTGCCAGCATTAACTGGGAAAAAACAAATACTTCCAAAGTGGCCGCCGAAAATACCACTATTGTGCATCATCAGGGTTACACGCACTAGATGTTGAAACAATCTCACAAAATAGCAAAGAGATTAAAATACTTCAAAAATGGCCGCCGAAAATGCCACTACCATGCGTCATCAAGGTTACGTACTAGACGTTTAAACAATCTTGAAAAATAGCAAAGAGATTGAAATTCACATGCGCAGCAGAAACAAGATCCACTAGCAGCAGAGATGCGTCGCTACGAAATCCTCAAATCTTGTACAGAAGACGATTGCTGCTGCTCCAAGCAAAACTTCTTCAGGAACTTCTTCCCGCTCATCGCCAATGTGAAAGAGACGCGGGGACGAATTCCAGGATTAAATCCTTTAATTGGTAAAAGGTACATAAGCGGCAGCAACCGCGATCACAGCCGCTCGCCACGACCTCCCGTTGCTCACCAACCGCCACCCACATTCTATCTTCCCCCGTCACCACACCGCCACGTGCATTCTCTACTCCACATTCCAATGCCAACATAGCCATTGGTAAAGTGTGAAAGCTTAGCCTGGCACCAGCAACAGGTAGGACACGGACCTAGGCAATCAGCTGGTACCAGAGAGGCCCGTCTGTGGAAGTCCAACTGGAGGTAACTTGCAGATCTATGGTGTCTTAGGACACTACAGGAACCATCCAAAAAAAGCTGCAGCATCACCTTGTTGAAGGTCTCTACTTGTGCCAACAAAGGCCCAGGAAAGGCAGGGCATATCAATTGCAGCTGTCGACTGGGATCAGAGCCTTTGAACACGGACTGAATAACCTCTTCCTGGAGCAACAATAAGGCATGGGCTTCCATTTGCATTTTTTTGTATTTGTGTCAAGACTTGTCCTTAGACCTTGTCTTGGCTCAACACCTGGCTAAAGAGTGGGCCTGGGGCTTAGAGCATGACAACCCTGCTTCTCATCCTCAGTGACCTATGGCTTTCCTTCAAGGACGCAGGAAAAAAAGGAACCGACATCAGCGTGCTGGGGTTATACATAGAAACTTCACCATGTCGTCACCTACTGAGGTGTAGCAAGGTCACAGCAGAGTTCAATGACTCCACAAGCTGATGTGTAAGACCATTCACAGCAAAAGGTTCCAAATCCAGTCTGGCACTTTGGAAATTCAAAAGGTAAGGCATCTGCGGATGGAAGTATTCATTAGAAAAACATATACACATTTGGGTGCACCTACAAGCAACAGGATATACAGTAACAGAGATAACACCATATTAGTAATCAGAACCTTACACAGATGTATGGAAACCCAACAACACTAGAGGTCATGAAAGCAATGCACTTGCTGCTCCAGAAAATAACTTAGTAGTGAAATATAACCCATTAATCATGTCATGATTCAGACACAAATATGTTAAGGAATGGTAAGGTTCTCAATTACTGTGCCACTTCAAACAGAAAGTGCCATAGGTCTCACCCATAATGAGAGGAGTTTCCTCTTGTTATCACCCCAAGACAAATGGGCAAACAAAGCAAAACTATCAACATTTTGGAGCAGTATCTGCATTGATAAGATAATTAGACTTCCTATTTAACAACTTGAGAATTGTTTAAGAACAATGCAAATCACATTGCTATTTATTCATAACGCTTTACAAGGAGCCCTCCAAAAGCATGAAAGATATTCAGCTATTCCATCACAAATAATGGCATAGCAGAGTCCATGAAGACGAAAAAGGTAAAAAAAAAAAAAAAACAGATCTATTTGTTCTGCTGTAGGCATCTTAGATTAAGGAAAAGGGTAGGCTAGCTTAAAAAAAGTGAATAGAGTAACCATTATTACTCGATCTCCTACTCAGGAAGAAAGATCCATTATAGCAGCTGTAGAAATTACATGCCGCTGTACAGAAGACATTGGTAACGTGTGTGATAACCTAAAGAGATTAGGAACTTGATGATTTTATTTGGACACAAATAGGGCAGGCAAGAACGTACTATTGAACACCAGAATAAACTGCCCGTCATCAAAAAGATCACAAAATTATTCCAAAGTAGTTTTAGCTTCTCTATGACCAGAAATAAAAGAATCATGACGCATTTTTATCACATTCTTTTGTTGGTAAAAACAGCCTATTGAACAAAATAGAACTCTTTTGGTCAGAATAAAGGAGCCTTCAAATGAAGATATTCAAATTCCCTAAGATCCCTCTGTTCTTGAGCCATCATTACTTTAAGAAGGCCGGAACTACACAATGAGCAGGAATCACAAAGATCATAAATGGGCCATGAATAACAGTAAGACTATGCATTAGGCAAAAGATCCTTGGAACCAGGAATATAAGTGATAGTCAAATGAAAGTGCAAAGAAAAATGCTCATGAAGCTTGACTATTGCTGCATTACCAATTTCGCAAATGCTACAAATTCCGATTATCAGTTCATATTTCAAATGGTCCTCTAGAGCCTAACAAAGGATCTCTTTATTAAGTACAAGCCATCCATCTTCTGGGCAAGAAGCTATCTTTCAAGAACTCAATAATGTCATTCACTCTCTGGCAACACATGATGCACACAAAAAAACAGGATGTTGTTGTACGTCATCATCTTGTTTTGTAAAACACTGCAACTATAGCTTTTTCACAGGTGTCAGTTTCCAGAATAACATTTTACAAGTATATAGATAACATAAAATTGAAGCCTAATGAAGCAGAAATAGTGTTCAATGAGCTCATGTGATGTTTACTCATTCCTGCAAAAACTTTTCAAATGTTCCTTCTTTAGAAGGAGATCTCTGCAATATTCTTAATATCCTGACAATACAAAATTGCAAATCCAAGAAAGTCTTGAGTCACTTTTATATTATTAGGTGAAGACCATTCCAAAACTGCTGCTGCTTTCTTTGGATCCACTGAAGGACCAGAAACATCAATCTAAAATCAAGGTATTCAATCTCTTGCTCCTCCAGTTCTCATTTTTCAGGCTTACATGACAACTGATATTGCTGGAGTCTTTCTAACCTCACATGTTACTTATTTTCAGCAAGGGTCATAGAAGAAATCAAAATAGTATCCACAAACAGCAACATAAACAGATTCAGAATGTCATAAAATATTGCCCAGAAAGCATTGAAAATGACAGGAACATTGCAGAACCAAACCAGCATGAAACAATATTTTAAATACCCAAATGGAATGCCCGATACAGTTTCCATTCATCACCCACCTTTATACATAAAGGATTAACAGCTCGTACATAAAGTTTAGTGAAAACTCAAGCTATTTGGCCAGATTCTAAACTATCCTTCACGAGTGGTAAAAGATAATACACGCTTGTAATTTTATTTAAATCTCTAATCAATAAAAGAATAGTAGTATTGTCATCACATGACGTGTCTACTGTGTTTCCGAGTCATTTATATGAAGATGGTGATTTGACATCTTCATAGCGACTACATTTTCCATGAACACTAGGTATTCATCAGGAAAATTAAGCCCAGTAGACAGGTCACATGGTGAGGCTACAACAATGAGTCAGGACATACTACGCTGCACCCCTCCTAAGTGGCTGTCCCATGTCTCAAGTGGCGTCTCCTCCCATGGTTGGAATCCCACCTGGGTGGGATGCAGGTACATATGTAAGCAGGGTTTTGAGCGATTATTACCTTTCTTCACACAGCCTCTAGGGACAACTATGCCTGATTTAGCTAAAGCATTAGTACAAACACTGTACAAGCTTCAGTAGATGAACAGTGTGACACGCTTACATTAGGGTGAATTTATATTTTACCAAAAGTCATCTGATGTTATTCTCATGTTGTTCTTCATTCCCCGATTGCAGACTCCTTTGTATGAGATGAGACGTTTGTACCTTATATAATACTATAAACAACGTATGCTTTTTAGAATGTAGTGATCACAAAAACAATTTCATGGCATGTCTGGCACTAGAGTACGCACACTATTTCAATTGCTGTTTCATTCTATGCTCTGTCTAGGTCATGTTATTCCATCTTAGAGAACCCACATTCACCAGCAGTTTCTTGGCACTTATAAATAATGCACCTTCAGCTGAGAAATAGATTCAATATTCCTTACTTTCACTAGCCAGCTAAAGAAGCCATGTCTTTAAAACTGTACGAAAAAGCCTAAAATCTATTTCGTGCCGGACCTTGTGCTGTAGAAGTTCCAAGTGACAGGGGCCAACACTGGTAAAACTCCGATCGCCAGCCTATGTTTATGGAACTTTGGGACCATGAGTCGATTTGCATAGGTTGACCTCAAGTTACGTGTAGAAATATATTGCTAGTTTTTTTCTGCCACAAACTTAGGGGCTATTGCGTTCATGCTTTTATACACTTGTGTTAAATTTGTCTCTCCATTGGCTCAGTCCAATTTTTCAATAAGGGAGTGGCATGGGTATATTTAGGAAGAAGAAATATCAATCTTGCGGTTTTGTTTTGAATGACTTGACATTCATGTTGGATAACATTTGGCAGTCCTGCATTAACAGAATTGACATAGTCGAGTTTCTACGTGGTAACTGCTATCGCTATTAATTTTTGTGCCGTGGTAGATAATAAAAGGTAAGATTTTCCTCAGTATTTTCAGTAAGAACACCTGGACACAGTGGAACCTTCTTGAAAACGCAATGTGAGATTTCCATCAATCACGACCTCTAAGCTTTTGCCAAATGTTGTAGGAGTCGGCATGAGACCAAGTTCACTCAGCCAGTGAAGATGGTTCCACATACTGGTTTTATCATTCAGTAAGACTATTTCTGTCTTGGCCGTGTTCAGTTTCAATTGGTTGGCCCCCATCCAGCTAGCAATGAATCTCATAGCATTTTGAAATTTTGCAAATGAGGAGGGAGGTCCAAGTGGAATAGCAACTGAGAATCATATTTGTATACGCCGCAATTTACCGATGCTAGCTGCACTAGCATCTGATATACAGATTAAATAGGTGTGGCAATTGCAATCCTTGGGTAACACCACTTTCAAGCACAAATGTTTTGTCTGAGAAAAACCCTCATTTTACTGACTACATGAGCTCCCCTATAAAAAAAATAAAAAAATCCAGTTTAGAGAGATGCCTTTCGCCCTGCTTCTTTTACACAGTCGATCAAGATCTTATGATAGACCATGTTAAAAGCTGCAGACAAATCTAACAGCACCAGGGCGATATCCTTTGCTTGGCCCTCCTCTCACCTCAGTTCGTTCAAGATAGACTTAACTTCACCTCCGTGCTATGTGAAGGCCTAAAGTCAGCTTTGGCAGGATGAAGAAAGGCAGTATTATGTACGTCTTTGCACAAGTCTTGAGCAACATGGGCTTCTAAAGGTTTTGTTGGAAATAGAAGCAAGGAAATAGGTCTATAGTTTTTCAATATCATAGGCGCATCACCTTGTTTATTTATTAGCGGGATTATTTCCATATGTTTAAGGTCACAGTGCCTTGTTTAACTGATTTCTTAAGTAGGGTTATCAGAGAGGTATTTATCACTGTAGCACATACTTTTAAAATAGCTGGCGGGCAAATGGCCCTTGGAGCGCCAGATTTAACTTTAGATATTAAATCGCCCAATCTAACTTCATGCAATGGTTTTGGTGAAACGTTTTGTGATAAAAATGGGAGGGGGATTTTGCAACAAGCGTTGCTTTAGTGGCTTTTTGAATAGTGGTCCTATGACTTCTTTAGGCAGGCATAAAACTGGTGCACTTAGTAGTGTAAAAAAAGTTACGTTATTAAAGACAGGGAGAGGCTTATAAATTGGATATGTCTGGGAAGAACTAGTTGCATTTTATGCTGTAGGTAAGGTTAAAAATGTGATTGAGAAAGAGTTTGTATGAAGGCCTAATCCAGGTTTCTTTTGTAGGTTTCCAATTAATTAATGCTTCTGATAGCACGTGCTGCACGGAAAGTACAGAGCATGCATCATATCATTTAAGAATAAAGAAGGATGTGGATTAACTCGACATAAAACTCTGTGATTCCTTAAGGGACTATATAAAGTCTACCTCAAAAATAACAAAAATAGGGTCTGACATTTGAATTTGAGTTTGTGGCTAGCAGACAAAGCAAGTGCAAGGTGAAACTTTCCAGTTATTGTTAGTATCCTACATTTCAACAGTAGCTACTGGGCAGACATACTAAACTTACTGAAAAGGAAAGAGAAGAAGCAGAGCTTAAATAACATGGGAGTTTCTTATTCCCAAAATCTGCTAAATTACTTCACTGCACAAACGGACAAAGTCTATACATTCAAAAATGGGATTATAGTGCATACCTGTCATGAAAGGTTTCCAGGGGATGAACATTCTCAATTCAAAACTAAATTATTTTTGCAAGTTGTTCAACTTTTCCTAGCATTTGCAGATCATAACCTCCATTTAAGTAATGTTTATAAAAATATGTAGGAGCATCAATAGTAACATTTCTTATCTGCACGAGGGGCTCACAATTCACACAGTGTCTGCTAAGGTGAATATTTCAGAGATGTATGCCTCTTGGCCCTACTGTAGACTAATGGCCCACGAGCATGGCCAGGAGAGATGCTGTGTTGAGATCATATGTACATTTATGGTGTTAGAACCCACATTTCTCCTAGCAGCAGCGTGACCAGTTCAAAGGCATGGCAGATACATGCAGCACTCTGTCAGGAATATGAATAACTTCTGATGTGTCCCTAGCATGATCCATCTGGCCTTGTGACCCCAGCTTCTAGGAACAGAAAAATCCTTCATCAAGGACTGAAGTAAGTTATTTCTCTTGAGTGTTACCCTGGCAGTGAATACTCCACAGATTTTTTAATTAACACTAGATCTGTTCACTTTTCATCCGACGATTTCCTGGACTTCAACTTGGGACAGCACATAAAAACCTTTTAAGATTAAAACCTGCAGTAATACTGAGATTCTGCAATAAAGGTACCACCAGGCATTCTTCTAGGACTTGATGATTTTTGCAAATAAATGGGAAATAACTTGCAATACCAAAGTTACTGCATGCTTTTCTGAATTTATTTGCGACTTTTTTCACATGCCTGATGCTACATGAAAACATTCAAGTAATAGTGCAAAGAATACTGCGTCACTGATGTAGTATTCTCACAGCAACCTAAATGCGTGGAAACGAGAGAAATGTGCATCAATTATATCACCATCCAGGTGCAATAAATGACTAGAATAGTTGTCATTACCCTCTTCCAATACTGTTTTTCTATTAGTTTGTGCATCATAGAGTGTGAGCGAAGATTCTGTTTTGCTCAGCTATTTAGGTATTCATTGGACACATCGACTATCACAAAATGCTAAATGCGTAAACACATCATTGTTGAGTTGCATCACCTTTAGGGTTGCTCCCTGCTCCAGTGGGAAGAGGAAAGCACAACTTAAAAGTAAAGAAGCACCTATTATTTTCACATGCAGCACAAGAACCTGGAGTTGTGTACAGTGCAGTACCTGGTCCCATTAGAAGTAGACGGTACTGGAGCTGGTCCTTGTGCTCCAATCTGTGCAGGTGGTAGCTGTCCCCATGTGGTGTTGGCCTGCTGTCTGGAAGCCAGCTTTGCCCCAGGTGTCGGTTTCAAATAGGGAACAAAACCAGGAGCGCCCAATGAAGGAGTCCGCCCAGAACCATGTGAAGCTGCTGAAGCGGCTATGTTCACTGTGGAGTGTCGAGAACGACTATGAATAGGACCGACACCGTTGCTGGTCAAACACTGGTGGCAGGTGCAAGCCACGGCTTTATGGATGGGCCCCATAGCAGACGTCACTGGATAAGGGGTGTCAAAACGCCGCTGGATTTTCCTCTGGAATCCAGTTTTCTTGTTTATCTGGATTAAAAAGACAAAGTCAATGGTATAATGGAAACCTTGAGATGCCAGATCCACCTTTTGATGCCCACTGGCGTAGCTGTCCTCCAAGAATATACAAAGGTTCATTTCGTAAGCCGTCCAGGATCCGTCATCACCCAGCCACTCCCACTGAATCCCCTTCCCCGGGGCTGTGTGCTGAGGGTAGATATGTCTCCTGACACATCGCATAGTTCCTGATTTGAAAATAAGGAGAAATACAGGTGTCAATCAGGCTACACAGACACAAAGCTAACACTTCCAGGTTTATTTATTTTTTAGCAAGTAAAGACGATGGCACAGATCCAAACTGGCAAATCAAACATATGCAATTAACCCAAACAAAGGTTTTGCCAGCAAGAGGTAGACAGGGCGGTCACAATTATAGAGGGTTGTGTTTAGATGGCTGACCTGATGTAACTGATCACAGTATTAAGAGGAGAACTTGTAGAATACTTTCGGGTACAATTTTAAAATGAATGCATCTTCACTGCTTAGTGTCATTCAAAATATATTCAGTTTAATTTCAAAGCACTACATACCAAAGTATCTCAAGAAAAGCATAAGAAGCAAGAGACCCAAAGAAAAAATGACCAGCACTGTGAAAAATAAAAGCTATTCGTGTCTTGAAAGTGACCCTCTGTCTTTCAGCAGCTGTGCTGAAAGGCCCAAAACTTTAACTTCAAAATACAGTCCTATGTGAATAAATTTCTGTATTCGTTGCTGAAACATTGCAACTGTGGTGTGCGATATTTTTTTTTTAGAGATAAGACCATTTTAATAATATTTATTCAAGAAATATTGCCTAAATGAATAATTCACGCTGGATTCAACATCTAAAAAGTAAGATTTGCTAAAGGCATGAGGAGTAGCCTATGTACAAGATTCACAGATAACATGTAACGGAACACCCCTGCTGCCTTGGCTCGGACTGCATCCGGAAGAATGACCCTCCCTGACTGCACTAACATAAGGAGACTGTCCTGAAAATAACACAACGCTGGTTTGCTTGGTTAAGACCAGTGTATGGTATTTCATCCCTTAGTCTAATCTAAACCCCGCCTGAGGGTGCTTTGGACATCACGTTCTTTAGTCCTTTCTGCTTCTAAAGAGTGATTCAGGAAAAATAAACCAATGGCCAAGACGAAGTCCAAGAAGCGGAGGAGCTGCAAAGCTCTTATGTAACAACAAAGGAGAAAACCCCAGAAATTCTGACACCGGGCTCGGCAGCCCAGGAGCTATTAGACGCAGCCCGAGGGCGGATGACAGCCCGTGGAGCACTTTGTAGCAACATGTATGTGAGATGGCAGCTGCTAAAAAACAGACTTGTAGTTGGAGGCAAAAGGGCAGCCGCGACTGTTCTGAGGAGCACAGGTAAGTGGGGCGCTCCGGGATACAGACAGCAGAAAGGCAGAGGCCTAGCTGCTACGGGGAAAGACATGCCATGCAGACAGACTGAATGAGCGAACCAATGAACAGAGTCACAACAGGTTGGCTAGACAGGAAGGGCCAGCAGGACTGGTGAACCCGCAGTGTGTGGAGAGATCTCAAGCTGGCATACCATGATGCCAGAGTAAGTGGGTAAAGTTGAGGAAGGGGCCTGAGGTACAGCGCGATATCTGAAGCACAGGGGTGAACAAGAAACCAACCTGCTGGTGAAGGGGCACAGAGACAGGGAATTTGACATTTTGACTTTTTCTGCTCTTTAATGAGGTAATAGAATTCTTTGAGCTGCAGTATGGCCTATCTACACACCCTAAGGTAGATGAGCCAGACAAAGTGAAGCATAAATACCAACTTGCATCGTGTAGCCACAACAAAAGTAATCCATGGCCTGTGGGCCTCTGTGGTGCTCTTCTCATACAGGAGTGTCTGCCCTCAGCATTTTACTGTGTGCTCTATACCAGCAATTTACTATGACATAAAAGTAGCTTGAAGGCAGCACTGCGCAAATTAATGTAACAGTTTAGCTGCATGAAACAGCAACCGGCAGACGTGCCCTATAAGTCTCTTGAAAAAACAATTGTACAACCGTGACTGGTGAGGGTATAGCCGAGGATCCCAGCTGGTCACAGGGCGGTTCAGATGTAGGATGATAACTAGAGGTGGTCATACAAATACACGGCACAAACGTTTGTGGAATTGAGATTATTAGGTTCCAGGACAGTCCAGATGGCACTAGAGTAGACCCTTACTGACTATTCCTTCAAAACAAAGCAAGCACTTCCCCTACATAACTACCTAGCATTTGTTGCTGCCGGCTAAATACTCAGAGTATAGAGTCATACGTTTGTCACCCAGACCCAGGCATCTCATTGATCAAGAATAATGGGAAGCAACCAAAATCCCATGGGGAGGCCAAGGGTATCCCCTCCTCTCAAAGCAAGACCTGCATATTTGCTTGGCAGGTTGTAGGAAGCTGGCTCTGTATATACTATATCAAAGTGAGATACAGTGTGCACAGTGTCCAGGGGTTCCCCAGAGATTTAACAGAGGCTAAATTATATAATACTAATGGTCTCTTTTGTGGTAATGTGGTCAAGCAGTCAGGCTTATCAGAGGGTAGTGCAAAGCATTTGTTGTATTCACACACAGTCAATAAATGAAGCACACACTCAATGACTAACTCCGGGCCAATGGTTTTTATGAAGCAAAAATATATTTTGTTACTTTATTTCTAGAACCACAAGATTTAGTTTTCAGGTAAGTATATTTGCAAGTAAGTATCCAACATATGTATCAATACCACTTTGTTTCAATTTGGCAAGTTATAAGGTTCTCGAATAAATACTAATAATCTGTTTCAAAAGTTGACAGTGCAATTTTCAAACACAGTTATAGGTGGAAAGAAAAGTTAGTACAATTTCGAGGTAAGTACGTGACTTACAGTTCCAGTCTCTGAGGGTTAGGAAGTCTACAGATTGGGGTTCAAGATAACCCTAAACATCCACCACCAGCAACACGGGGCCAGATGAGTGCAGAGGTCAAAGATGCCTCCTATGGAGGCTGGGGGCACTCTGGTTTAGGCCTACTTGCAGGTAAGTACCTGTGTCTTTGGAGGACAGACCTGGGGGTTTAGGAGAGCACCGGAAGGGCCAGAGGTCAGCATCAAACACACACCTTCAGCGGCACAGGGGCGACCGGGTGCAGGGTGCAAACGCAGAGCCGGGTTCCCAATGCTTCTCCACATGGAGGTACGGGGGGGCACATAGATTCTGCAGGCTGGGTCCAGGGAGTCGGTTACGGAAAACCATAGGCTGGACAAGGAGGAGGGGCGCCTGCAGGATGTTGCTGCACCATAGATCAGATTCCCCAAGGCCAGGGCGCTGCAGGTGCAGAGTACCTTTTCGCAATGGGTATCTTTGTCCGGTTTTGTCACAGAGAGGGGGTCCTCTGGATTAGAGATGGACATTTGGTCTGAATCGCCTGGGGACCAGCTCCAGTCAGTTGGGCCACCTGGACACAGGCCGTGGGCGTCAGGTGCAGAGTAGACAGGACTCGCGGATCCAGAGAGGCTCTGGAGTCCTTGCATGGTGTTTCTTTTTGGACAGGGCCGCTGTCCACAGTAGCTCATGGATTTAGGGGCGTTACAGGGGTCAGAGGCAATAGCCAATGGCTGCTGTCTCTGAGGTTAGCTACAACCTTCCTGTGTCCACTCCCTTTCGGGAGGGGGACACAGCCCTAACCCTTTTGGTCCCTGTCCTCCAAACCAAGATGGAAGATTTTGCAAGGAGGGGGGTCACCTCAGCTCTGGTCACCTTAAGGGTAGTCACTCCTTGTTTTCCTTAATTTTCCCACCAAACTTTACAACAAAAGTGGGGCTTTGTCCAGGGTGCAGGCATCTCCACTAGTTGGGAGTGCCCTGGGGCACTGTAAAAGGAGGCCTGAGCCTTTGAGGCTCACTGCCAGGTGTTACAGTTCCTGTAGAGAGAGGTGTGAAGCACCTCCACCCAGGACTGGCTTTGTTTCTGGCCACAGAGAGCACAAAGTCTCTCAACCAATGTGGTCAGAAGCTCATCTGAAAGTGGTAGGCTAGCACAGACTGGTCAGTCCTGCACTAGCAGTTTGGCTAACATACAAGGGGCATCTCTAAGATGTCCTCTTGGTGCATTTTTTACTAAATCCAACACTGGTATCAGTGTGGGTTTATTGTGCTGGGAAGTTTGATACTAAACTTCCTAGATTTCAGTGAAGCCATCATGGAGTTGTAGAGTTCATAATGACAAACTCCCAGCCCATATACTATATATGGCTACATTGAACTTACAAAGTCGATGACTGGACTTAGACATGGTAGGGGCATATTGCTCATGCAGCTACGCCCTCATCTGTGGTATAGTGCACCCTGCTTTAGGGCTGTAAGGCCTGCTAGAGGGGTGACTTACCTTTGTCACAGGCAGTGGTTTGTGGGAATGGCACCTTGAGAGGGGTGCCATGTCGACTTTGCCTTTTTCTCCCCACCCGCACACACAAACTGAAATGGCAGTGTGCATGGGCTTGGTGAGGGGTCCCTCAGGGTGGCATAATACATGATGCAGCCCATGGGGACCTTCCCTGGCTACAGGGCTCTTGGTACCATGGGTACCTTTTACAAGGGACTTAACTGGGGCCCAGGCATGTGTCAACTGTGGGAACAATGGTACAGTTTTTGGAAATAACACTGGTGCCGGTGCCTGGTTAGCAGGATCCCAGCACACTCTCAGTTATGTTGGCATCAATGTCAGGGAAAAAGTGAGTGGTAACCATGCCAACAAGGGCACTTTCCAAAACAGAAGAACTTTGATGGGTCAATTTCCAACGGGCTGGCAAAACGCCTCCCTGAAGTGGGAGATGACATTTTAGAGGTTAAGAGAGGTATGTAGCCTGAGATCAAGGTTGAAATCCATGGAGCAACGGCTCCAATCCATGTAAGATACCAACCAGACTGTGATTGCCTTGACTGCCTTTCTGGAAACCAGGTTAAAGAACTCTCAGACAAATGTGGAGACCTTGAAAATAGGTCACGGAGAAACAATATTAGAGAATTATGAAAGAAGGAATGAAGGAAGATAACTTGGAGGTCTGTATTCAAGCTGTCTTCAAGGAAGTTTAAGAAGCAGACAATTCGCTCCATATAAGCTTCTAGAGAGTGCACAGGGTGGGTGGGAGACCTCATAACACAGCTGTCCATTATAAAGGCAAAGAAGCAAAACCTGCCTTCTTCTCATTGAAGTAACAAGTCTTTTGAGAAAGCAGATCACAGCTATGAGTGGAATTTGGAGAAAATAAAGTGACATTATTCAAGGAACTAACGGCTACTTCACTCACAAAAAGTAGGCTCTATCAACCAGTAGAGGCAATGCTGAAAAAAAAAAAAAAGAGTTATCACTGAAGTTTGCCAGTGAACCCATCAGGAGCAGATAAGTTCCACATCACCAAGAGGTTTCAACTGGGAACTATCAAAAACATATGGAAAAATCATCTCACTGAATTAAATCCTAATAGGGTTCTGGCTATTGTTTGGTTGACTTTGTTTTAGTAGTTATTTTAGGGATCTGAGAAGGGGCAAGCACACAGACATCCACCCAATTGAATGAAATGGCTAGTCAATGTGAAAGATGCTCACATTATTTAAAGCAACACAGACTCTTATTTATGATTGTGAGAGGTCTCGATTTGCCAAACAAAAGGTTAAGGGTCACAAATCATATACTACAACATAAACGTGCTATGGTTCCTCAGGAAAGAAGTTTGCTAAAAAGGGAACAGAAAAGACTGGCACTAGGATTACTCTATCCAAATCCATTCATCGCACTTTGATGGTTGGAATGGATATTCTAATAGATGGCATACTCTGGTACAGCTCACTCTTATGAAATAAAAAAACACCCACCAGGAGGGTATGCTTAAGCATAGCTAGTCTACAGGGGGACACATATCACACTTCTCAATGTCTATGCCATTATTGCAGAAAAAGATCTATGCATCAAAGTCTTATACACACTTAGACATATAATGAATGGCAAAGTGATATTGAAGGGAGACCTAAACTTTGTATGGGATGCAAACGTTGAAAGATCAAATACTTAAGGGCAACTGAGTAAGGCCACAAGTAAAAGGCCGAGTTCAGTACACTACTTGAGCCTTACTAGTACATGTGGGTCTGTGCATATTCCTGAGAGGGTCTGCCCCTACTTTTCATCATCGCACAGAACATATACATGACTAGATTATCTCTTTAAAGACATGAGTCTGGAGGGGAGGCTGGAAATGGAGACACAGACATAGGACACATTACATTGTCAGATCACTGGTAGAATGGAAACATAGAAGACTAGAAGAATACATTTTTAGAGAACCAATTCAAGTAGATGACCTTAGAGGTACACAAAGACAACCATAATTCGCCCAGTATGAAATGGGAGATGTTGAAGGCCTACGTCAGGGGCATCCTCATAGCTCTAGCTGTCTGCACTAACAGAGAGTTCAGTGTAGTGACTGAGGGGATACTTCAAGACCTGATGGAATAGAACAATCAAATAGATCCCATACTAAATACTACTGCAGGACGGGAGAGTAAAGGGACAGAGTAATGGGTTCCCAGATAAAACAGTGGTCAGTGCACTCTACCAACAATTTGGGGGTAATGAGTGATTTGACAGACTTTATGCCGTATGTGACTGAGGTGTACAACCTGCAAGGAATACCAGACATCTATAAACTATTAGACAAGGAGAAATGAAGGGAAGATTGGGATATTAATCTTTCTGTGAACAGGTAAAGGAGCGGGAAATAGGCACTAAGAAATGGGAAACATTGTGGAAAGACATTGTCAGATTCTACTAAATGTGCATTATTAGGAGCAGTGTTACGAGTTGATGTTTCATTGCCACTTAACTCAGCAGTGATTAAAGTTTCTGTAGCTTGGGACAAAGGAGGAGTGGTGGAGGTGTTAGACCGTGGGCAGCTTAAACGTCCAGCTCTGTTTGTTGGAAACTAAAAGGTTTCTGGAAAGAGTTGCTTAGTTGTATCAAGCAAACACTAGGGTACCCAATTTCAGAGACACCTGACACTATCATAATAGATTTTTGAGACATGGAAGCAAAATTGATGACCAAAGCAGAGAGGATCTTATTGAGTCATTTACTGATAGTGGTGAAAAAACAAGTATGCAGCTAATTGGGCATGTTCACATTCATCCTTGCTGGAGCAACACTACAGTAGGCTTTGGATACTCTTCACAATGAAGAAAATAATACATCAACTGTAGATATAAAATGTTCAAGGATGTTCACCTGCCACTGCAACAACCTAACGTGAATAGACAATACCTTGTTGACATCACCACGTATTAAGAGAGATTGAACTACATTACTAAAATAAGAAATTTACAGTGTGGAAAAGTATCTTGTATAACAAATTCTGTTTGAGGGAAGACATATACAGAAGGCCAAGCCCAGTAAAAGGCTAAAATGTTTTTGTGTTTAAAAAAGAATAGAAAAACAGATTATATATTCATATTGAAAATTAGACACAACATTAAAGCTTAATTGATGAATTTCTCCAAATGGCCTTCTTGTTCTAGGGAAAAACAATATACTGCCTGCGGGATGAAACGGATCACAACTCACTTTTTCCTTTTTAAATAAGTTGTAATAAAGAAAATAGGCTTCCAGGTCACAGGATACCAATTTGAAATCACCTATTCAAATGGAATATAAACAAAACAGAAAGGACATCTTAATCTAAAACTAGATGCTTTTAGTAACTGTACAAACAAAAACGAAGGAGCCCATGAAAATAACATTACAGTAGGACAGCGCACTCCCACCACGCCCCTCTCCCATGAGGAGCAACTCGCGGCAATGCACCAAGTGGCCTCAAACGAGGAAGTCATCTACAACCTCCAGGACAGAACTGAGATGTTTTTCAAGGTATAGGTACCCTTCCTCGAAGATACTGTGCGTTAATCTTTGGCCCTACGCACATCCCCACCTCTCCCTGGACATTCTGCTTGGTGGCTGCTATACTGCATGTTAATCTTTGGCCCTACGCACATCCATCTCTCCCCGGACATTCTGCTTGGTGGCTGCGCCACATCATGGCCCTTGGCTCCAACGGTATAGAACCCGTAGGGTGCACACCCTTCCCCTGCTTTTATTCTCCCCTACAACCGCCAACGTTTTTCTTTCTTTCTTCTCCCCCTTTTCTCCATGCTCTAACACTACTTTCTGACACACCCTCTTTCTTAATGATGGTTTCTGTAACATGGGGGCCCCTTTTGGGGGCAACGGCCTCAAAGTTAGATGTGCGATCTGTATTTCCGTATTCATTTGGTGCTGATTTTATTAATCGTCGATGTGTAATGATTTCGCTATCATCTTTTGCAACACCTTGTTCCCTCTATGTTTTCTCCCTTTGTACTGCTCTTTTTCGTTTTTAGAACTGTGAAATAAAAATTGCAGCAGAACAGTTAAAATAGACTGTTTTACGAAAATTCTCAAAGCACCAATGCCCACTGTCAGACTCAATTTGGGACTGGCTACACGGACCAACACGTGGTGGTTAATATAGTTTGCCACAGGTGTCCTAAGATCTGTTTTACCACTGGTCTGAAAAATAGACAAACTACGTCCTTTTCCCCACTTCACTCTGAGTAGTGAGATCAACAATCAAATGCTCCTCTGGGAGGTAGTGTAGGAGACAAGCACTTGAAACTCAACAGTCAGCCAACAGACACAATAAATCAATTGACCAGCACAGTGCTATTCATTTATGTAGAATAAAGTGCTTTTAATCTTACAGCAAAACCAAAGTCTACACATTTCATTAGGAATGCAACACAGGGCTGTAACATGTTTATCAGTAAGGCACTACCTCCTCTTTCCAGTGCTCTCTACGCACCATGGCCAGAGCCCAGGATAACAGTACTCAATATTCTACAAACACAGGCATTGATTAGGCATAGTTGGGATGGTGTCAAATGCTATAATTGGTCAGTGGCACAACTCAGTTAACTGTCTTCTACCCATAGTGTTTGCTCAACAAAAGTGTCAAGCCTACGTAAAAATTTTGTCTGTACATTGTCTTGTCTGAAGAGCAGGCTGATCCATCCATTTACTTGCTGGTTACTGTTACAGTCTTGGCAGTGCAGATCGTGTTCCTGGCTTCTCCTCGTGGACAGTCTCTCCTTCTGCAGTGCCAGGAATCCTACTTTCATGGCAGGGAGGCTATTAGGCATTTGTGGTAGACCCTTAGATACTCTAGCAGAAAGTGCAGACACTAGACTATGGGCCTGATTACAACTTTGGAGGAGGTGTTAATCCATCCCAAATGTGACAGATATACCACCAGCCATATTACGACTTCCATAGGATATAATGGACTCGTAATACGGCTGGTGGTATATCCGTCACTTTACCGTCACTTTTGGGACAGATTAACACCTCCTCCAAAGTTGTAATCAGGCCCTACATCCCCTCACCTCTGGGAGACTGGCTGTCAGACACCAGCCCAAATTACACAGCAGCTTTTTGAGTATTCTTAAAGTACTTCTCATATGATCAATAAGAACTAGGAACTGGGACACAGTGAGGTTGTTTGGCTTCCCAATTTTATAAACATTCTTCGGAGTGTGTATCCACCACTGTGTATCCACAACCCAATTTTTCAGGAACCAGTTTGGGTTGCTTCTCTTTCAAATGCCATTTTCTTGAGGCTTGTCAGATACAGCCTTTGAACAAGGTGAAGGTCTCACAGCAGGTGTCAATGGGGATGTTCCAAGAAGGAGCACAAAAAACAAGGATACATAGAAGTGTAGATCTCTGCACCTGGCAGTCATCAGAATTCCTGAAGCAGTAATTGGAGAAAGACAAAAGGACAAGCCCTCTCTAGAAATGTCTTCACCTTGAACAACATTAACTGCAATCCCAACCCTCACCCCTACTATCTACCAAACGACAGTGCTCAGGAAGAACTAATCAGCAGCCCTTTTCTAAGGTACTTATCGGCTTTCTAAGGTAGTCCTGTCTTCATCCTTCTTCATTATTGTCTAGGTCTCCACCCTCAGGAATGCAGGCAATGCACTTTCACTGACCAGGACATAATCTTTATCCTCCATCCTGTGCAATGCTAAAGGTGGTGCATCCAATGTGGATACCATTGGCCCCAGTACTCAGATTTGCAGAACAAATAGAGTCATAGTAGTACCACAAATGTGCAACACACTCACTCAACATGCAAAGGCGAGCGCAAGGTACTGGGTTTCACATCACAGTGAAAATTGACATGAGAGGCATAAGTAGGCTTGCCACTCCCTGCCGCAGAGAAAAAGGTATGACCACACTAAAGGCTCACCAAACATTGTGCACTGCCACCATCGCTTTATGTGCGGCAGCTCAGGCATGGATAGCAGTCAAAGGACCACAATGAAGGCACACTTGGGAGTGTCTGTCCAGGTTCTGGACCTCACATTACCAGGGACATGCCTAGGCCTCTGTGCAGACACTAGCTTAGCATGATGCCAGGGCCAAAATAAAAGTCAGGATACCGGTTTCACATGCAGTCAGGTGTTCAGAGCAGGGGAGTGTGCACAGGTTGTTTACCATGCAGGGGACATTAGAGTTCCAACAGCTACTGAAAAGAAACTGAGTGACTACCAGTAAATCAGAGATGAATGGAAGAAATATAAGCAAAAGACATGCAGGATTTAGGGTTAGTAAGACACTAAAGGCAGAACCTAACCTGTCTCTTAAAATACTAATATATTGATGCCTAATAAAACTGGGACAGGTGGAATTACCTTATAACCAAACCCGGTCAAAAACCGCTACCTCGGATTGAGGTATTTATGAGGAGTAGTAAATACACCTTTTTACACTTGGAAACTAAGCATAATATGGGGAATCTATGTTAAAGCACCAAATTCTGCAGGTTTTACCTGTATTTTTTGGTATTTTCCCATGGTACATTTCAGCAGGTATGACCTGCAAAAATCTGTAAGGGTGCACTCTGATCCCTGGGCACACTCATATTTGAGCGGGGAGCAGAATTTAACATCCTGCTAGTAATCATGGCCTACGACTTAAAGAATGAAAAAAAAAAAAAAAAGTACCAGATCCAGAGATTGAGGGTATGGCTGAAACACAAGATTATCCTTTCTAGCCTTGAGTCAGGAGCAGAATATGGTCTGTTTCACATCATTTTAGAAGGTTCAAATACCAAAACATGGTTCTGTAGAGAGATGCCACCAGTATCAGTGATTCAGTGAGAAAGGAATCACAAGTAACATTTGTCCATCTTTATCCCGGGTCAGCCTGCAAATCATCTTCATTACAAAAAAAAAAAAAAAAAAAAAGGACGTACAGATTCCGTATCCACAGTCCAGAATAAACACATTTTCTGCGGATAGGGCATCTTGTCTCAGTCATTAGACAAACAGACGGCATTGTTGATGTTCATGCATTAGTGGTTAGAACACGCTGAGGAGTTATTAGATAAGTCCTTGGGGTAGGCAAGTCACATTGCTTAATATTAATAGTAACAAATCCCACCAGTCAATCAATAAATCAATCATAGCATTTGTAAAGCACAGCACTATCACCCCTAAGGGTATATGGGCACTGAGGGTGCAGTGTCTCAGTTGAAAAGACATGTCTTGCGTCTCCTTCTGAAGTCTACCAGAGAGGGAGGTGGAAAGGCAGGGTGCTCTAGGACTTGGCTGCTGTGTAGGAGAAGGATCTGCCTCCGCTGCGATGCGTGCGGGGATGTCTGTGAAGTTTAGCAAGGCACAGCGTAGTTGTCTTGCTGGGACGTAGAAGCTCAGCCGATAGTTGATGTAGGACAACCCTAGTTTGTGCAGAGCCTTGTATTCGAGTGTGAGGATTTTGAATTGGCATTTCTTTTGGATGGGGAGCCAGTGTAGGTTCCTGAGGTGTGGGGTGATGCTTGAGCGCTTGGGGAGGTTGAGGATAAGTCTGACTGCGGTATTCTGTAGAGTCTGGACTCTTAAGTAGCTGGGAAGACTCTCTGGCGTAGAGAGGGTTGCCATAGTCGAGGCAGCTGGTGGCCAGGGCGTGTGTGCGACTGTCTTTCTGGTGTCGGTAGGGATCCATTTGAAGATTCAGCGGAGCATACGGAGGATGTAGAAGCAGGAGTAGGCGACTGAACTTACTTGTCAATTCATGGATAGTTGGCAGTCGAGGGGGATGCCACGGTTTCATGCTTGATCTGTTGGAGAGGACATCAGTCGAATTCTGTTGACCACCAGCTGTGGTCCCATACAGAGTTGTTCTTCTCGAAGATCAGGACTTCCGTTTTGTTGGTGCTTAGTTTGAGACAGCTGTTTTTCTTCCACAAGCAAGTTTTTCACTAAGCGCAGTGTAAGAGGGGTACATCAACATTAGGTCATTGTAATACAGCTAAACCAGTGCAAATGCATTCTGTAAGTCATTGGTGACTAATGGCGTTCAGACCACTGTGGTTGATTCTGAAGAACAGGATGTTTTTTAAAGTTAAGGAAAAAAGGACTTGAACTGACTGAGAATCCTTCTCCTGCCAATCACTGAGCATCCATGAGGCACCACCTGAACAAAGAAGGCAGGTGTAACTGGGTTCTCATAAACTAGAACACTGTTGTAAGAGGGGAGAGAGATCATAAATGTTGATAGGTATGTTGTAAAGCGAGAGTGCTGTCCTGGGAGAGGGGACACTTAGCTGTGCCTAGAATGGCTCTGATTTATGCTGTCAGTGAAGACCAGTATAAGAACTGGCCCCAGACACTATTGTTAAAAGAAAACGCGGTAAGAGCAAGTACAACCTGGAAGCAGCTTGTTCAAGAGGAGACAATTACCTCACCAGCAAATAGTTATGACAGTGATCATTGTGATGATCCTGAAACTATAAAAAGGCTGTGTCTGTGATTGTGTCCCTGGCAAACACTCTGGTGGTTATTGTAACACCAGCACCAAAGCAGAACTCTGCATTTTGGCAGCACACTGCATATGTAACACACCTAAGCTGTATCACATGATGATTCAAATTAAATTTAAAGGTAACCCTGCTCCAGGTCAGTGGCACTAAGTCAAATCCACCTTTGAAGCGCAAAAGGAATAGATGAGCTATGGTAAACACATTGAATTATTTGTTCACAAGTAAGGAATTTAGTGAAAAGATGGAAACATTTTGTAGCATTCAGTTTTCATCTTTGGACACTGGAAGACCCATCCAGTAAGCTCCTGCTGCTAGTGGTACGCTTTAGAAACCATTTTAAAAGAGTCATAGTAGAAATTACTGCCAAGGATTTACCATCATGACATTTGATTTACAACTGGTTAATCGTTCATTACTGGAGGTTCCACTAAGCGCTCTCTCTCTCTCTCACATCAAACAAGGTTTAGTATCTTCAGCACATTAAGAAGAATCGCAAGAAGAGCACATTCAACTCTGTCTATGTACAGACATGCTAAGAGACGTATTTATTGCAGTTATGCTTGATATGATCAAGTGTTGAGCTTTATAAAAATAGGAAGTTTATTAGCCCTTATCATTCCGCGATACTGAGACTAAGTATTGCACATTATCCCATTGGGGAGGTATTTATATTTTGCCTACTGCATTCATTTGACCTCAAGGAAAGAAGAAGGCATTCACCAGATTTACAAAACAAACCTTAGAGGATCAGACTTTACTGGGATGTCCCACCTTCCAGAGAAAGGGGAAGAAAGGTGAAGGTTTCCATTCTTAAACCCAATTCAGACATTCAGCTCTTCTAGAAGAATGTAAAACAAATTTGTCCTGGACGAATAAGGTTCTACCCCCGCCTATGGACACTGTGCATAGGTGTTCATTTCTCCATCAGTGTCACTCTACAGTGTGTTTCCAAAGGGAAAGCATGTTCCTGATAGAGACCCAGACGAGAAGTAGGTGATTTAAGTTCTGATGGCTGAACCAGAACCTATGCAAGAGCAGGAAACGTAAGTTACCCATGATGGACATGTTTGATGAGGTCCCTAAAAGGTATACTTCATGACATTTGATATTACAAACTTGGAGGCGGTACACAACATCTAAAGCCATCATGCTGTCTGTGGCAGACATTGTTACTGCGTGAATCACAAGCATATACGGCGAATGCCAAAAGCAATATCAGAGGTAAAAATGGAGAGGGTGCCTGTGTAGACATTGGCAGGATGGCCATTCTCGTATGTACGTGGAATGACACAAGACCAGAGCAAAAAGGAGCCTGAAATGCAGAGTCTGGATTATTTGGAAATCGTGCACCATGACAAGAGGTTATGTAAAGTTCAAGGATGATAAATATAATACTAGTTTTAGTTAAGAGGCCGAGGACTTTCCCCAACTACTGATGTGGAGCGACTTGAACGCATAAACCCTGGGTCTTTGGCGGTCTACGCTCAGTGTTGTTGACCTAGTGAAGACGGCTGAAAACATTTGTAGTACCCTATGAATAAGAATGGACTGCTCTGTCGCTGTATGTCACAGATGGCGTGCAATCTATGATCTGATGTTCTGAGGGCCTCAAAATGGAGCCACTAAGTTGTTTTTGTTTTAATATAAATTCAATGCCTGCAGATGTCACATGTACTGAATAACCAGCTGATTTGTCCTTTCCCTAGCTAGCAGGCTCTGTATCCCCGGTATGTTTTTTAAAGATACTAATCTACATCCCATAGAAAAAGAGGGAACCTGTTACTAGCGGTTTGCACGACCATGCACTGTAGACTGATAGCTGTCACTTCTTCCCTATTGCTTCAAGAGACTTGCAGTTTGTGATAGCACAGGTATGTGCAGTGCCTTCTTTTGAATTGTTGGCAGAATTGGTAAGGAAAAGCAATTTGCCGACGTAGTCAGATATAGGTCTGGACTTTCAGTGCAGCATGCCCTAGTGATATTCTACTAAAGCACATGGCTAAAAGTTCAGTGGACTCAATTACTTTTATAATAGGTGTCAATGTAGTCGTGAGAGACAAAATCAGATACTCATTTCCCAAAAAACGAATAGTAAGAAATTCACAAAGGAAAAAAAAACGAGTGTATAGCACCAGCTGAACACTGAATGCATAAATCGTGCAAGACAGCACCTTAAAATAAGAGTCACTCATGTGGACCCCCTTGAAGCAGGTTGTCTGACATAACCCTGAGGCAGACGCTGCATACGGCAGTCAGAGGTCAGCAAGAAAACACGAAAAGTTTATGGTGAGGTGAGCACGCATATGGCTGCGTGAATAGTACAGAAAACACCTTGTGCTATCGAACAGAAGAAAAGGACAACCATAGAGTGCCAGAGATGATCTATGATGGGGAGACATCTAGGGCAAATACGGTTCCCTGCTAAGCCACAAGTCTGGAGGATGGCGACTGTATGTAGGAATAAACAATGCATCCAAACACTTGTGCACACATACGTACACACAAAAGTACAAACACAGGGGACGTGTACTAGTGGTTGTGTCTGTGGACTGGTATATATGCTGAATCAAAACATTCACATATGTGTATATGCAGTCACACGAGTGCAGACATTACATAAAGTATACACGAGGAACAGGCAAGAAACACGCTTAGGTAGGGAATGGATGAGGCCTACTAAATCTATGGCCATGTGCAAGGAGACAGCAACAGCCAGATATGTACACACTGGCAATCAGATACTTCTAAAGAGAAACACACACACAAAAGAATGAAGTGTGCAACTCCACATACGAATATACAAATCACCTGGTACACACGCACTCAGTAAGTAACTTATGGATCAGTTTTCTGATGGCTCCACTGCCTATATAACATTGTACTTTAATGAGGGTTGGGGTGGGCGGGCTAATAGGTTTGGTTGGACAGTTGCATTCGGTAATTCTGAGGCGCTTCTAGAAGGCAGGATCGTCTGTCTAGCAAGCGCGGTGACAAGATGATGGTATTCCGCAAGCTTTCTCAATAGTCCACACTTCAAAACTAGAGCATTGGCACAGAGGTTATGTTAGTGAGAAATGCACTTTAGTTGCGAAAAGTTTATGTGATGTTTACAAATTTGTTACTTACTGCTTAAAGCAGCTGTAAGGTTCTTGCTTTCCGTTGAACTGTAATAAATCCAGCTGTAACCTATTCTAGTTTATAATTATGAATTGTTTAGAATTCAAACACATAACAGAGGGAGGGTCTATATTAAATATGCTTTCTAAAATGCTACAAGATTCGAGCAAGACAAGGTGGGAGTCATTTGTAGTTACTGGAGTTTACAGAAACAGGATTATGTTGCTCAGGGTGTTGGTCAAGTAGGATCAGGATGGCACTTTTCTCACTTTTGCTTTCCTTCTCTGCATAGTGTCCTTGTGGATGGTTGGCATGGCATGGGGTAGCTCCCTTCCTCAGTGGGGTGAGATCAGTGGAAAATTAATTCTGCACGCCTGGACATCTCTGGGGCATATCCAGGTTTGCTGTCCTGTGGCACAGAGATGCAGCCTTCGACTCAGAGGATGGTAGCCAGGGGGAATCTAATGACTAGTAATGCTGAAGAGAAGGTGGCATCTGCCATTATGCCCCAGTGACCAGAAGATGTTGGAGTAAAACTTGCCACTGGCACGCTAAAGGAACATCATGAAAGTGACCACTTTTAAGGCAGGAAAGGGAGGTCATTGGTTTGCACACCCACCAACATTGGATAGAGGACTAGAGAGCTCTGCACCTTAATGCGAATAGAAATATAGTCCAGCTCCAGAGGTGAATCTCATTAGCCCAACTGCTGCGATAAAAGCGTGCACCCAATGTTAACAGTGGACCTGAGCAGGAAGGAGATCATTAATAAAGAGGACTTTTTCAGACTATAACTACCAGTGAAGAGCCTGAAACGAGAGGGACCAACTGAGACTCTGAGTGAGAGCAGGAGACAGTTGACCTTGTGTGGGGAAAAAAGCTTCTGTCCTCTTGGGAAGCTGTAAAATAAATAGAAAAAATACAGGAAGCCAGTGGAGATGGCAAAGAATAGTAAACTGCAAGGCCTAGCTGAAGCAGAAAGCAATAGCACAAAGCGAGACGGAATATCAGGGACATAGAGGAATAACTATAGCTGAGCTGATAATCAAAGTTGAGCAAATTTAATCCTCTGAAAACAGACATTGTGGGAGAAACTAAACTATTAAACAGAAAACAAGGTAAGGTAATGGGAGAGGTCCTCTAGACTTGTGAAAGTGCTGCTGATGATGCAAAATGAAGTAACAGAGATCCTAAAATAGCTCCTCTGAAAGAGGCAATCCAAGTACAAGGCTGCTTTGTTTGCTAAAGTAGGTTGAGGAACATGGGGAAACTAGCAGAGCTGAGACAAGTGTCAGGCCATCAGAAACACTAGTTACCTTAACGTGGTATCATGTAAATTTCATCTTGACGACCTCAATTACATCACTGTTTGGGGACCTTCCATCTTTCCTGGTTTCACTCTATAGAAACGGAGCAACTATTAAAATGTGATCGCCTGATGAACAAGTTACTTACCTTTGGTAACGCTTTTTCTGGTGGATACAGAAGCTACCTGTGGATTCTTCACCTTATGAATTCTCCCAATGCGCCAGCATTCGACGGAAACCTTCTTCCCAGCTCTTCACATCAACGAGGATGTCACAATTGGACGGCTCCGCACGTGACTCCGTTTGACGTCCTTGTGGCAATAAGAGGTCCTCGTCGGCATGCTGACTTCATTTTCACCCTTTTTTATGTGCCTTTGAGGCGAACAGGTCAAAACCGACCTGACGAAAACAATATATATATATATATTGCAATCTAAATACAATATAAACACAATATTTATTTATATAACAATATCCAAAAACAAATATAAAAAACTAGTAAAAGAAGTCTGGGTATGACCAGACAGGCAACGGGGAGGCGGGTGGGACTGTGAGGAATCCACAGGTAGCTACTGTATCCACCAGACAAAGCGTTACCGAAGGTAAGGAACTTGTTCTTCTGATGGATACAACTACCTGTGGATTACTCACCTTATGAATAGCGTCCCAAAGCTGTACCGCACTCGGAGGTGGGTGCCTGACCGGTCACACCAAGAAACACAGAACGTGCAAAATGGCCATCCCTCCTAACTTCTGAATTCAAGCAATAATGCTTCGCAAAAGTGTGGAGGGAAGCCCAAGTTGCTGCCTTGCAAATATCCACTACTGGAACACCTCTAGCCAAGGCCGAAGTGGCAGACTTAGCCCTGGTGGAATGAGATCTAATACCCTCAGGAGGAACCTTCTTTGCCAATGAATAACATATCTTTATGCAAAGAATGACCCACCTGGACATGATTCTCTTATGGACAGCTTTGCCTTTCATTCTTGCCCACACATCCAACAAAGAGTTGGTCATCCACACGAAAGTCTTTTGTTCTTTCAACATAAAAACTCAGAGCTCTTTTTGGGTCTAGGTGATGAAGTCTTTCTTCCCCCTCTGAAGGGTGAGGAGGAGGGTAGAAGGATGAAAGAGTAATAGACTGCCCCATATGGAAGGGAGTGACAACCTTAGGAAGGAAAGCCTTGTTCTCAACACCACCTTGTCAGCATAAAATGATGTAAAGGGAGGTTTGACACTAAGAGCCTGGAGCTCACTCACACGCCTAGCAGACGAGATAGATATAAGGAAAGCTGTTTTTAAGACTAACAGTCTTAATGAGCAAGAATGCATAGGTTCAAACGCTGAACCAATTAAAAAAGTTAAAATCAAATTTAAACCCCACTGATGCATAAGAAACGGAGTGGGAGGAATCTAATAAGAGAGGCCTCTCAAGAACCTAACAACTATAGGTGATTTACACATGGAAGGTTGATCAGGAAGGCACAGAAAATCCGATAGCGCCGATAAATAGCCCTTGACAGTCGCAACTGTACAACCCTTCTGTGCTAAAGTGAGGGCAAACATCAGAACATCAGATAAATGGGCCTCTAAGGGATCAATTTGCCTCTCTCCACACCAAGTAACAAATTTTGCCCATCTGCTGGCATAGACAGTGTTGATGGAGAGTAGCCTGGCCGATAAAATAACATCCACCACTTCTGGAGGGAGAGAAAAAGAACTCAGATTGCCCCATTCAATCTCCAGGCATGTAGGTGTAGGCTCTGAAGGTGGGGGTGTAGAACCTGCCCCTGCGACTGCGAGAGGAGGTCTGCCGTGTGAAGGAGACGGAGCGGAGGGCACAGTGAGAGTTGGAGAAGGTCTGAGTACCACACCCTTCTTGGCCAATCCGGAGCTATTAAAATAACTTGAGCCTGATCTTGGCAAATCTTCCTCAGAACCAGAGGAATCAGGGGTATGGGGGAAACGCGTAAAGCAACTGGTCGCACCAAGACATCTGAAACGCGCCCCCCAATGCTCCTTGCACAGGATAGTGGCAGCTGCAGAACGACGATGGGCAGTGCCCGTTCTCCCGAGTGACAAACAGGTCTATCTGTGGAAAACCCCACATCCGGAAGATGTGATTGACCAGGTCGGGATGGAGACGCCACTCGTGATCGGTTGAGAAATGCCGACTGAGACTGTCCGCACGAATGTTGAGAACCCCCAGCCAGATGGTTTGCTATTAAGCAAATCCAGTGGTCCTGAGCCCAGGACCAGAGCCGCAGAGCCCCTCTGCAGAGAAGATATGACCCTATTCCTCCCTGCTTGTTGATGTACCACATCGTGGTAGTGCTGTCCGTCAAGACCTGAACTGACTGACCGCGAAGGGACGGAAGGAAGGCTTTGAGAGCCAGACGTATCGCCCGCAATTCTAACAGATTGATGTGAAACATCTGTTCCACTGGTGACCAAAGACCAATGATCTCCAGGTCCCCCAGATGAGCTCCCCACCCTAGAGTGGAAGCATCCGTTATGACCGTGGCCACCGGTGGTGGTAGAAAAAACAGCCTTCCTTGGGAAAGGTTGGCATCCACAGCCCACCATCGTAGATCCGCTTCAGCATCTCTGGAGATCGTTATCGACTCCTCGAGATCCCCTTTGTGTTGAAACCACTGTTTGCGGCAGCACCACTGGAGAGCCCTCATGTACCAACATGCATGAGTGACCAACAAAATGCAAGAAGCAAACACACCAAGCAGACATAGGACCTTGAGGACTGAAACAACCGCTCCATTTTGAACCATTGGAATCAACGTCTGAATGTCTTGGATCTGCTGAGGCAGAGGATAGGCCCGATTCAATTTGGTATCCAGTACTGCCCCTATGAACAGGAGGCGCTGCGAGGGTTCCAAGTGAGACTTGGGTACGTTCACTGTAAAACCCAGGGGGAACAACAACTGAGTTGTCATTTGCAGGTGATGCAGCACAAGCTCTGGGGACTTGGCTTTTATCAGCCAATCGGTAAGGGAATACAGATACTCCCTTCCTTCTGAGATTTGCTGCAACCACCGCCATCACCTTTGTGAAGACTCGAGGTGCGGAAGTGAGACCAAAAGGAAGGACTGCAAACTGGTAGTGCTGCGACCCCACCACAAAACGGAGATACTTCCTGTGTGACTTGAGAATGGGGATATGAAAGTAAGCATACTGCAAGTCGACAGACACCATCCAATCCTCCTTGTTCAACGCCAGAAGCACCTGTGCCAGAGTCAGCATTCTGAATTTCTCCTGTTTGAGGAACCAATTCAAAATCCTCAGATCCGGGATAGGCCTCAATCAACCATCCTTCTTGGGAATCATTAAATATCTGGAATAGCAACCCTGACCCCTTTCCTGCTCTGGAACCAACTCCACTGCACCTTTTGATAAAAAGGACTTGAACCTACTGCTGCAGCAACAGGAGATGATCTTCTGAACAAAACAAAGGAAAGGGAGAGATGGGAGGGGGAAACTCCCAGAAAGGAAGGGCATAACCTTTCCCCACAATATTTAGTACCCAAGAGTTTGATGTGATTAACTCCCACTCGTGGAGAAAATGAAATATCCTGCCCCCCTACGGGAGAAGCACGACTTAAAATGGATGAAAAACTAGGGCTGCTTTCCATGTTGTGCTCCCCCAGAGGAAGAGGATGAGGCAGGGTGCTGCTGTGTGGCTCCTCGTGTCCTAACCCTCCCCGCCCTCTAAAAGATCTATATGGAAGGTTGGCAGGCTGTTGAGTTGTGGACTGAGGTCTTCCAAGATAAGCAGCTCCCCGGCCAAACCCCCTAAATCTCCGAAAGGATCTGAAGGGAGTAGATGTAGAAGCCTGCAGTCCCATAGATCTTGCCATGGCCCTGCTGTCTTTGAAGCGCTCTAAAGCAGAGTCCGCCTTGGCCCCAAACAACTTTTCGCCGTCAAAAGAGAGGTCCAATAAAGTTGCCTGGACATCAGTCGAAACACAGAAGACCTTAGCTACACATGTCTCCTGGTGGCCACCGAAGTACCCATTGCCCTGGCTACTGAGTCTGCTGTAGCCAGACCAGACTGATCTGTTTGGACGCAGCTTGGGTGTCCAACAAGAGCTTGTCAAACTGCCCCTGCATATCCCTCAGCAAATTCGGCACCACAGCTCTAGTCGTGTCCATCAGTGCATGAGCATATCTACCCAGCCCAGAGGTAGCATGGACTGATTTTAGGGCCATACTACAAGATGAGAAAGTCTTTTTAGCTGCTTGCTCCATCCTCTTGGACTCCTTGTCCGATGGGAGTAGCAGGAAAGGAACCAGGTGCAGAACGAGCAAAACAAGAAGCCTGGACCACTAAGCTCTCAGGAGTCAGATGTTGGGATAAAAATCCTGGATCCCCAGGAGCAACGTAACAGGCTTTCTCCAAACCTCCAAAATAGGTTCCGTAAGAGCATCACTGAAAGGGAGCAGGGGCTCCACGGAAGTGGAGGAAGGATGTAATACCTCCGTTAAAATGTTTGTTTTAACTTCAGAAGATGGCAATAGAAGCTCCAAAAAATCTGCAGCCTTCCTTATGATTGGGTGATAGGAAGCTGCCTCTTCCGTAAATTCACCCGGGAATGAAAGATCCCACTCAGGGGAGGTATGCAGTCCACTAGCTGAGTCCAGACCCTGAAACTTTCCCAAGGGCTCAGAAATCTCTCCTTCCTCCAATAATTGTCTCTGGTATTCTTGCTCTTCCAAGAGCCTCAACGCTCTCCTCTTTGACCTCAGCCTGGCTTTCAACCTCGGCGTCAACAGAGTTAGCCGATGTCGATGACGCAGGCTTCAAGACAGATGGACTTGGCAAAGGAGAAGAAGGAGATGCACTCCGTCCCGACCGGGACCCAACCGGTGCCGGAGTTGACTCCATCGGCATCATATGAGGGGACGTCATCGGCGCCGAACCAGCACCCGCAGCCTGATAAAAAGGCTCAAACGGAGCAGACTTGTATGGAGCCAGAGAGCCCAAGGAAAACGCTAATGGACCCGTGGGACCAGCCGGAGCACCAGCATGGGCCATAGTTTTATCAAAAAAGCTGAACATAGCATTCAGAAAAGCCGCCGGATCCGCTCCCAGAGTCGGGAAGGCAGGAAACCTTTGTTCTTCATGCGGCGCTTGGGTCGGATCTGGAACCTGTGTCACCGACTCCTGAACCAACACAGGCGAAAATGAGTTGGAGGACTCTACCACCTCGATGAGTGATGGCGCCGGAGAAGCCTGAGGACTTTGAGGTTGGGGAGTAACAGTAGGACTGACCTCCCACGGCGTACGACGGCGTCTAGAGGGGAGACTGAGATCGAGTCCGATCTCTAGAAGAATGGGGTTGAGAATCGTGCTGGCAATGCTTCTGGTGTGACCTCGACGACTTATGGGATGAAGTGTCCCTTGTCTGTGATCTCCGGTGACTTCTGTGTCCTTTCTTCACCTTTGGTAAGAAGAGCTTAGCTTCTCTTTTTTCAACACCTTTGGATTGATCTTTTTGCCAAAAATGACCCTTCCACGTCGTGGTCTGAACTAAGACACCATAAACAGTCTTCATGCGGGTCCCTGACTGACATACGACCCCCGCACTCACGACCAGGCTTAAAACCGGACTTCTTAGGATGGAGACATTGTAACAGGTACAACAAGACACCTTCGAAACAGTAGCTGTTCGAGAGCTAGGAGAAAACTGTTAGCGTCGACGGTACAGAAAAAAGGGAACGGACGTCAGCATGCCGACGAGGACCTCTTATTGACACGATGACGTCAGACAGAGTCGCATGCAGAGCCGTACAACTGTTACATCCTCGTCGACGTGAAGATCAGGGAAAAAAGTTTCCATTGAATGCTGACGCATTGGGAGAATTCATAAGGTGAGGAATCCACAGGTTGTTGTATCCATCAGAACTCCATCTTACTAGGTGGTTATTTTTCTCTTTCAACCCTATCCAAAGAATATATGTATATTTGTGCACATATTACATGTTTCAATTGAAATTATTATTCTGTTTTTGGGGCAATACGTAAGCATCTCAATGACATTAAAAGTATTTCTTACCTGTCCCCTGCCGGAACTGCATCATGCTTGGTATGTCAATGCTGTAAGGCGTAAGGCGATAGTCTGCTTGGCCCAGAGAGATGCAGGTGGAGGCATTGCCAGACGCCCCCTTGGATTGCTGCTGGAACTGCAAGCACTGCTCAATGTAGTTGCACACTCCTCCACTGTACGGCCTCCAGTTTCCAAACTCATCCTGCCATTCCCACACAGCTACAACAATTGGAACAGATTGCCAGGGCATGTAGTAGGAGGTACTGGGGGTGCCGGGGGTGCCAGCTGTGCCAGTTCCAGTGGAAGCAGAACCTGCAGCCATCTTCCAAGAGCCTTGTTTGATTTCCTTCAGAGTTATACAGCCATTTATTCTAGAGTCGTATTGAGCAACACATCCTGTTTGTCATGTCATTTTCCAAGTCTAGAAATAAAAAATAAAAGAACATTTTTAGTTACTTTATTTCAATTGCATTTTGGTAATCTGTATAAAATCAGGCAGTTATCACTGCCAGGTGATCATCACCCTAAATAACAAACACTTCATTCATAGCAGGTCGCCATCTTACAACCGTGCAACAGGTAATTCTTTCCTCTAAAAGCTGACCAATCCTCCATACCAGTGGGGCGTGCCACTGTATGTCAAGAGATGGAAGGCTGGTGTTTACTAGGTTCGTTGGAGGCCTAACCTGCAAATCCAGGTTTACCAGAGTACCTAAGATCAGGAGGAAGAAAGGATCTTCCACTCATCTATCTTCTTTTCCTTACTTTCTTTACATCATTGTCTCTTGCTTCCTTCCTCTGCTCCATTTTCTTCCTCACAGTCCCCTCTCTTTCTCCTACTTCCTTTCTCTTCCTCTCCTTCCTTTCTCTTCATCACTGCTTTATATCTTTCTTCTCATCTTCTTCCTTTGTTTAAAGAGTACACAGCTCCAAACATTAATTTGTGTGTCATTATTGGCTGTATTGTGTATAGCGTACTGGTTGCTGCTGACATATGTTTACTTGTAGATAGCTAGAAGGTCTGCAAGGGCCTCACAAAATATATTATTACTAATGTCCTTGGTGTCCTAACTCTCAACTTGTATCACGACACTGAAAATACAAGACTAAGTTAGGCTCTCACCTTTCAGTGTGATTCATACACAAAGGACAAAACTGATCTTTGGGGACCCTCCAAGTTAACCTTTGCTAAAGCGCTCGTGACATTAATGCTGTATACTCACTGGAGCAGGATGGAGACACTATGGGCTGTGTTTAAGTTGCTTTGACTTTATGTACTCTTTATAACACCCATACATTAGGCGGTAGGTCAGGATGCTTTCCAGTGACAAGAAGTATCTCTTACTACCAAAGAGGTACGAGACCTATTGTGTTGTTTGCAAGTTAAAAAGGCTATCAATATTCATTTTAAAGAAATACCACAACAAGCTTTTAGAAATTATAACATGCAATTTTATCACTGAGCTTTTGTGTTTACATTTTTCTTTGATCTCTGCTCGGCTCACTGGTATTTTACTGGTGATTGTTTATAAAGGAATTGGAAAGCAATTCTGTCATTCTAGTATTTTAAGAGCTTCATAAACCAGTACAAATAAAACAAAATAATAAAATCTGAAGGTAGGAACAATTTTTATAAAGACAAGAGAACACAGCATACACTTATATTGCACTGTCATGTTTTTAGATAGTCAAATGCTATTTCTGACTAGATATCTATAGGATTTCCAGTCTGGTACACACATGGATGGACATCTTCCAAAAGAGATTCGTTTAGAAGTTTTATTTTTATTTTAACTCTTTTGAGTCTTTGCTATTGAGCCTGCATACATGAAAGTAAAGTGCAAGTGGCTGCAACATCATTTCTGTTGAGACAAGTAAGGAAATATAGAATAAAAGAAAGCATTGTTTATAACAATGAGTGGTTTATGAAGGGCTACAGTGCATTTTAGGTGAATACAATACAATTTTAATCTAGGTAATGAATCCTTATGGTTTGTATGGATTAAAGAATAGGACTATCATGATCACGTAACATTTCTGTACGATACCATATGTGTTGTAGTACTGTTTGGAGTTATACTTTATTTAACTATAGAGCTCTCCTTTATTCTTCAAGATACGCTGTTGACTGCTGGACACTATTGAGCATTTACAGAGCTGCATACATGGAACCAACACGCTTTGCTCTGGATATTATTTTTCAAATTTCATAACAGTACACTACCACACAATATTCCCGTTTTCAGTTTTCTTACCACAACGATCACAATTTGCAATATGCATCTCAGAAAAAGACTGTTTTATAACAGACAAATGTTTTTTGTTGTTGTTTTTTTTAATACGTTTTTTATTGAGTCAAATACAAGAACATTAACTTAACATTGCCAGAACAGAGATATGCAGTTTTGGATATGTATGAATAAAGAATATTGTACTTATAAATGCATATTAAACATGCAAGTGAATTAGGCATATTCAGCAATATAGTATCAAGGACTCCAAGTTTGAATAAAAATAAAAAAAAGACGAAAGAGAGAGGGAGAAGAGATATAGGGATAGAAAAGGGAATCAAGTGATCACCATATGGAGAGAGAGGTAATAGACAATTACAGTAAATCTAAGATGAAATAAGTATATACACAAAGAGAAAAACAGGAAATATATTGACATTTTTAAAAAGGAGGAGAAAAATCCATTTCCTTTGCAGTGCATGAGACATAGTTACTTAATGACAACCAAAGCTGATGACTTTTGAAGAAAGTTCCTGTTGAATCAGGCTTACAGCTGTCAAGTCTATGAAGATAACATACAGAATTCCACCACTGTCTGAGAGTAATGTTCTCCGAAGAAATCCCTTTCTTAAAACTACAACCAGTGCCATTTTAAGAAAGTTTGGGGCCAGGACAAGGCCTATTTGGGGCCCCATGTTCTTAACAACACTAAACGTATTATCAATTTTCTGCCTCAAGCTTTCATAATACCACACAATACTGAATTATAGATTACATTTTCAGAAACGGACCACACAAAAAGAGCAGAATGATCAAGCTGCACCACGTCTGACAGCCAAACAGTACTCAAAAGTGCTTGGTAATTGACATTTTGCTCACTTGGATTTTTTTTTTGTCTGGCAACACCACTGTTTTATGTGGAATTCAGTGTCTAAACAGCTGGTGTCTGCCATTGTAGGAAAATTAGGCTAATGGTGTATTGGTAGTTGTTTAGTGTGATAGTGGATAATATTAGGATAAAACATTTGCACATAGCGTTTTACACTGTAGTTTTATTTTCCAGATATTGGTAATACCAAATAAATTAAATTTCACAACTGGATTTTGTGCTGCGACAGGGAAAACCAAAGCACGGTAGCAAGAATTTTCACCATTACATCAGGTGAAATTTTATAATTTAATCTTCTATTCTCTTCCCGTGCCTTCTGCCTCATCACTTGTGTGTGTACACTTCTAGGACTAGACAATGCCTTCAGCTCAGCTGAGTAACAGAAATGGCCAGAGACAGGAGGACAAAGGTGAAGAGAATGGTACAGACCGGGGTAAAACAGAGGGCAAATAGAGCAGAGATAGAGGTGAGGAAGAAAGATGGGTGAGATAGGTGTATACGCAAGATGAAGAAAGAAAGGAGAGGCAAACTGAAAGAAAGATAAAGACAAATAGGTAGAGAAAGATAGAGTTAGAGATACAGAAAAGGAAATTTAGAGTGTGATAATGGTGTGGTATGCTGAGAGGTGAGTTAGACAGTGGTAGAGCGTCAAGAATCCAGACTGGCTGTAAAGCAGACTGTTTGCTGGAAACCTAAAAAACATCTCATCAAGAAAAAGAACTCACAATTATTCCTTACTTACCTCATCTTAAGAAAGACAAAGTCAGGATCCTCAAGAAACAAACTATGGCTATGACGAAGTGAGTTTTTGTACAGTATTTGTCCCTGCACGGCAGCCACCATGTCTCTGAAGACATTAAGGTCAGTGTTCTAGCCTTTTTCAATGTGAACCCTCCAAAGCTTACAATGCGCCTGCGCACTATCGGGACAGCGCACTTCAACTATTTTTCTTGATGGAGAGCAGTGTCTCATGTTTGCGCTCACTCTGACTGGAACTTTCTGAGAAGGAATTCCTCATTTGCGAGTATCCACCCGAAGTTTATTTTGGTGTGCACACCTGGGCATGCTCTCTTCAGTAGTGTTGCAGAAGAAATTCCAGTTCGTAGGAACTTCACAAAGCACTCAAGAACAAGTACGCTCTGCCCTGGGCATGTGGTACACCACTTTACATGGGACTTACAGGTCAATTAATTATGCTAATTCTGGCTAGACCAATGTCACCATGTTTTAGGGGAGAAGCACATGCAAGTTAGCACGAATTAGCAGTGGTAAAGTGCACAGAGTCCTAAGCCAACAAAAAGATACAGCTAAAAAAAAAAAAGAGGTAAAGGCACTTAGGGGGTAATTTTGACCCTGACGGTATTCCGCCACATCTGCCCCGGCGGTGATAATCCGCCTGGGCAGTGCCGCTTGCAGCGCTGCCCAGGGGATTACGAGTCCCCCTCCTGTCAGCCTTTTCCTGGTGGTTTGAACCGCCAGGAAAAGGCTGGCAGAAAGGGGAGTCGCGGGGCCCCTGAATAAGTCGCTGAATAAGGTTAGCGGCTTTAGAGGCATGGCTACAAGTTTTTGAGATATCATGGTGGGTGTGATTCCAGGGTTGTCTGTTGATGTGGGGGTCGTCACGAGTGGAACTCCTCCTCATCCTGGTCCTTGATTTATATATGGACTGGTTAGGGGTTGGCCCCCTCCCTGGGCGTTTCTTCCCCCCCCCACCCCGAGGTGGCGTGTGCGTGGTACCTTCGATGTCATATGGGCGTTGTTGCACATTTTATCTGTTCTGTCAGTGCTCATCATAATCATAATGTTCTTTTTGTTTGACAGTTGTGGGACTGAAATGCACTGCACAAGCTGTATAGTGGTTGGCGCCACTAAATCGCTGTGCCCATTACGTTTATGATGCTTGGCTTGACCTTGTCTGATACTATAAATGTTTATTTTCTTATGCTTGCTAGGTCAATACACAATACGTGATCTTGGGTGGGGACCTCAAATGGGTACAGTTGTTGGATGGTCGACTGCCTGTATTTTTCCTTCAATGTAATATGCTATGATGTAGTGCATAGTTATATGAGTCCCTTTCTATGCATAAATGAACAAGTTAAAAAAGGATGCATGTCACATCCTACACGAGAACCAAGAAGTCAGGAAGGATGCAGACCTCCGTTCCAATGCACAAGCAGGACCATAGTGGAGCTGGGATTCTTTCAACTTTACAGAGTTCTACAGGGACCCGCATCTCAGTATCTCCAAGACAAAATCAATTCCTACCACTTCACCTGCCCACAAAGTATTGCCAGGACGACCTTGCTAGTCACCCCCAATATCAGATGCAAAGGTGACAGACAATTTGAAATAATTGGACCCCTCCTCTGGAACAATTACCCACTGGTATTCACAAAACACACAACCTCATGGCCACACTAAAAACCTACCTCCCCTGACAGTAACCAACAGGTCGTGGAAAGTAGAACCACACAAAAAAGAACAAATTATGTAAAAAAAAATAAAAAAAAAATAAAAAAGATTGTAATACCCGACTATGAGGACACCAATATCACTTTGCAAGAACCCTGCAACAGCCTCAGACGATGTTGCAACAGCATGCCATGGCTAAGAAGGATCAATGGAACAATGTCATTCTGCCTCAGAGGGAAGAATGCCTAATAGTGACAATTCTATTACTAATATGTCATAAATGCAACATTTATGACAGGCCTTGTGATGAAAATTCCATTATTGCTATGTCTGTGCTGGTGGGGTTATTGTATCCATGGCTCCCCTTCAGTGGGAAAAAATACATTCTGCAATGAGTACTGTACAAATAAACGTAAAACATGTAGCTACAAATTAAGCCTTCCTTCAGTGCTTGTTAATTGTACAGTATTTATCAGTTGCAACTGTACACAGCACCGTCGCATTATCTGCCCTAGGTTAGCACACATTGTTTTTATAAGAACTACATGTTTTTGGGCTCCACATCAACATTATACATCCTTGCACAGCATATCATGGTACAAGGTATCCTACCACACTATCAGATGACAAATTCTCTACCCTTGAAACTCATCTTTCCTTCCTCTGCCCAGCAGCAGAGGAAGGTGGCCTAAGAAATAGGTGGACGATGCACAGATTGTTCAGTATCCAGATCATGCATGCAGACCACAAGAAGATTTCATATTTTCAAGAACCATTTTCACATCCACTGGCAGCAAATAATGACAAATAACAATCTGAATTTCCAAAGCGCAAAGCAGATTGCTGCAGAAATCAGAGTGCCCATTACTCCGTTCACCCCACTAGTGTAACTGTGAACCTCAGAACATTTGATGAGGGTATGTCCTGCTCAGCTATTCATACTGGCTATTTAGCAGAACAAACTTCTAATTTGTTGAAAGACAGCAAATCAAAACAAATGAAACAGCCTGCTGTTCCTAGAGCAGTCCATGGAGGTGTGGGCAGCCAGAACTGGCATGCTTTTTCCCCACAAAGTCTACTTTAAGTGTCTCACAAGAAAAATATGTTCTGCGGGTGAACCCCAAAAAAGTGAATATGGTAGAATCCTACATTCTGTAAAATAATAGCTGTAAGAGACAAGTTACCCAGCGTTTTTGTCTCTCTTAAACCTAAGAAGGCACACTTTTATAAAATGAAAATATTCTGCCCAAACAGAGGAATTAACGAAGGAGAAATACAAGTGTAATCAGCCTGTACAAATTTTCATCAGACAAGGGTATTTGATATATGTTTTTGCCTTTAACCCCTTCTGTGCCTAGGATGTAATGGCAACGTCCCGCTGCACAGTGCACCTGTGCCAAGGACGTTACAGTTACGTCCTGGCACTGGCCCATGCGCCAGGGCAGGGATGGAATGGAAAGTGCTTCACCTTCCACCCCTGACCCCCCACCTAATGACGTCAGCGCGAAATTGCACGCTGACCTCATCATAGGGTGCCGGTGCGCTAGAAGCCATTTGCTTCTACCACGACCTCAGAGAAAGAGGTGAGTTTCTTCTCTGGTAGGGGGTGGGGAGGGGGGAGGGGCAATAGGGGGGAAAAAAATCGGGCAGCAGGAATGCCCACTAGACACCAGGGATTTGTTTTTTTTTGTTTATTTTACTACAGGGGGTCATATTATTTATCACCATTTCTGCCCCCCTTGGGGCCAGAGCGGCCTATTATTTTTAGGCCGATCTATGGACGGCAGGGATTTTTTTCCGTTATTTTTTTTCTGTGTGGGCGGGGGTGGTCCCTTGGGCAAGGGTAGCCCCCCAAAGGGGGCACAGAAATGTTGGCCATTTCCGCCCCCCTTGGGGGCAGATCGGCCTATTTCTTTTAGGCCCATCTGCCCCCAGGGGGGCAGAAGCTACTTATGCACCAGGGATAGCGTGTGTGTGTTTTTTGTTTGGGGGGGTCGGCCCCTTGGACTAGGGTCGCTTCTCATAGGGGCACATTACTAATGGCAATTTCTGCCCCTTTGGGGGCAGATCGGCCTATTTTTTTTTAGGCCCAATTGCCCCCCAAGGGGGACAGAAGCTACTCGGGCACCAGGGAGACGGAGAGGGAGAGTGTGTGTGTGTGTGTGTGTTGGTTGTTTGGGAGGAGTGGGGGGAGGCCCCTTGGGCAAGGGTCGCTCCTCATGTGGGCACATTACTAATGGCCATTACTGCCCCCCTTAGGAGCAGATCAGCCTATTTTTCACCACTTAGGCACCAGGGATCGTATGCGAGTGTGTTTTTTGTTTGGAGGGGCGGCCCCTTGGGCAAGGGTCGCTCCTCATGGGGACACATTACTAATGGCCATTTCTGCCCCCCTTGGGGGCAGATTGGCCTATTTCTTTTAGGCCCATCTGCCCCCGCAGAAGCCACTAAAGAGCCAGAGATAGTTTTTGTTTCTGTTTTTCTGTGTGGGGGGGGGCAACCCCTTGGGCAAGGGTCCACCCCTCAAACGGGGCACTTGACTGTTGGCCATTTGGGGGCAGGTCCACTTAGGCACCAGGGATTGAGTGTGGGGTTTTTGTTTGGTGGGGGCAGCCCCTTGGGCAAGGGTCACTCCCCATGGGGGCACATTACTAATCGCCATTTCTGTCCCCCCTTTGGGGCAGATTGGCCTATTTTTCTTAGGCCCATCTGCCCCGAGGGGGGCAAAAACCACTAGACACCAGGGGAAATTTCTCAATCTTTGCTGGTGGGGTGTTTGTCAACTGGCAAATTATTTACATTTGTGATTATAACGGTTTATTTCTCCTTTTTGTTCTAGTTCAAAGCTTTGCTTTGACTCCTTGCAGTTTCAGCAGTGGTTGACCTGCAGTTTGCGTAGTTGCATGTTTTAGGTAAGAAAAAACAATTCACTCCAAACGAGTATTGTTGCCATGCATGAGTAACATTTTTGTAAGTGGTGTACTAAATGCAGGATTGTGTGTGAAATTGTCCTTGGATTTGTGCACGATGATATTTGTGTTGTCTTATGTCTAATATTCTTTTCTTTTCTTCTCTTTAGTGGGATTGCTATGTCTGTGCAGAGTAGCTGCTGGTGAGTCTAGTTTTTCAGGCAAGTGAGTGGTATAGTTGTTGAGTACATAACTCTTTGTGATAAAACCACACTTTGTTTATTACTTATCTTACACAGTGCTGGTTGTTGGTGGTGCATTTGTCCAGTTACTTTTCGTAGGAAGGATAATGGCTAGCCGCGGGATGACCGCTCAGCAGGTTATTGGTATGCTTTTTGAGTCATCTTCTGATCATGATTATGAGACTGAATCTGAGGCAGAGGAGGAAGTGAGAGATTCTGGTAGTAAGTGTTCTGGCCGAGAGGAATCTTCTGATGAAGCCACTCTCAGTGCAGATGAAGGGACTGTTTTAGAGGAGGACACTGATGTGCCAATAGTGCAGCAGCCTGGGGCTGAAAGGCTTCCCATTGGAAGATCTGAACTCTTGGTTGCCAAAAACATGGAGCAGCCAGAGTTGTCTGTCTTTACTGGTCTCCCGGGGTGTAGAGTGAACACAGAAAACTTTTTGGCTGTCAATTTCTTTCAGTTGTTTATGGATGATGTATTTTTGGAAGAGATTGTTGAGCAGACTCATTTGTATGCGGAGTAGTATTTGAGGGACAATGCTGCCAGACTTAGGCCACACTCTAGAGCTACCCAGTGGATTCCGACAAATTTGAAGGAGATGAAAAAGTTATTGGGTTTGACTTTTTTGATGGGGTTGATAAGGCAGCCGTCACTGGCTTCTTATTGGTCTACTAGTCCCTTGATGGCAAACGCTATATTTCCTACAAACATGAGTCGTAATCGGTATTTGCTTCTTCTTCGGATGCTGCATTTTGTTGACAATGCTTTAGCCTTACCACGAGATCCCCTTGATTCTGACCGTCTTTTTAAGATTAGGCCTGTCCTTGATCATTTTGTAGATCGTTTTTCAGAGGTCTATGTTCCAGGCAAAGAAATACCTGTGGACAAGTCTTTGGTCCTGTTCAAGGGTCATTTGTTTTTTAGGCAGTACATTCCTAGCAAGAGGGCACGTTATGGAATTAAAATGTATATGCTGTCTGAAGGTAGTACAGGATATGTTTATAATTTCCGGGTCTACAATGGTAGGGATTCCAGTATTGACCCCCCTAGTTGTCAGCCCACTTTTGGAGTTAGTGAGAAAATTATGTGGGAACTTGGTAGACGACTGTTTAATAAAGATCACCATTTGTAGATAGATAACTTCTACACTGGAGTGCAGGTGTTCAATGAATTGTTCAGAGAGGACACTGTTGCTTGTGGCACAATCCACTCTAACCGGAAAGGCTATCCAAAGGAGATTGTCTGTAAAAAACTTGAGAGGGGACAGTGTAGTGCCTTGCAGAATGATGAGCTGCTAGCTCTGAAATGGGCAGACAGTAGGGATGTCTACATGCTAACTACTATCCATGGTGAGAGTACTTCCCCTATGACTGTTTGGGGTGAGGTCGCCGAAGTGCATAAACCTGTGTGCATTTTAGATTATAATAAGCACATCCAAGGTGTAGATAGAGTTGATCAGAGGTTGGAACCTTATACTGCTGTTCGTAAGTCCTACGCTTGGTATAAGAAGTTAGCAATTGACCCTTTTCATTTGGCAACTTTTAATGCTTTTGTTGTGTTCAAGAATAGTTCTCCAGAGTAAAGGATGACATTTGTGAAATTTCAGGAGTCTGTCATAAAAAGCCTTGTTGTGGTAGAACAAGCAACAGTTCCTAGAGAAGTAGTGGTGGAGGATGTGGCTAGATTTAGAGATCGCCACTTTCCTGATCACATTCCTCCCACGCCCAAAAAAAGACTTTCCCGCTAAGAAATGTAGAGTCTGCGCCCGAAGAGGTATCCGGAGGGAGACTCGTATGTACTGCCCCGACTGTCCTTAAAAAGCCTGGGCTGTGTGTAGCTGGCTGTTTCAGGAGTTACCACACCTAAAAGAATTAATGGGAACTACCGTGAGCGTAAACTGCCTGTTTTATATTTTCATATGTTCAGTTTCACGGTTAGCAATACTGTCATGTATTTAGTTAGAGCTTTGGTGTTTGTAGTTTTTTACTTATTTATAATTAGTTAGTGGTTTCTTTGTTGTTTGAAAAATAATTATGGCGGTGTTCATGGAGTAGCGCTTGGCTGGTGGTGTATGTGGAGTGGCGATTGGCTGGCAGTGGTGTGGCACTTGGCTGGCAGTGTGCGTGGAGTGACGCTTGGCTGGCGGTGTAAATAGTGACTTGCTGTTGACCACTGCAACACACTGCTAGCCAAACGCCAGTCCACAGACTCCCATCAGCTGGTGTGATTGCTGTGCCAGGCATGTGGGCATATGAAGGTAATGGGCCCTTGAATGGCGCTGTCTGTTGATGCGAGTGTTGTAATGTGGTAGGCACGCGGCTGGCGGCATGAATGGTCTTGTGCATGTCATGTATGACAGGTGTGTGAATGGACTGTAAAGCGGTTGGTGCCTTGATGCGGCTTTACAGCTCACAAGCTGTGGGTCATTGATTCTGTTTTTTGGCCTTTCGGTTATTAACAGTTCATTTCATTTTTGTGAAGTTTCTTGTTAATAAAATTTGATCTCCTGAACCATCACTCACCCTCGTGCCAAATCCAACCAGTATGTGTGGTAAAAATGAAAAAGCCTGCTCCACTGTAATCAGGCACCCCCACAAGTTACCCCATCCCGGATTCCCCTAGGTGTCTAGTTTTAAAAAATGCACAGGTTTGGTAGGTTTCCCTAGGTGCCGGCTGAGCAAGAGGCCAAAAATCACAGCAAGGCACTTTCCAAAAAACGTCAGTTTTCAATGTAAAAATGTGATGTGTCCATGTTGCGTTTCCTGTCGCGGGCATTAGGCCTACCCACACAAGTGAGGTACCATTTTTAACAGGAGACTTGGGGAAACACAAGAAGAACAAGTGTTATTGTCCCCTGTCTTTCTATACATTTTTTCCTTCGAAATGTAAGACATTATGTAAAGAAGACGTCTGTTTGAGAAATGCCCTGTAATTCACATGATAGTATGGGGACCCCGGAATTCAGAGATGTGCAAATAACCACTTCTTCTGAACACCTTATTTTGTGCCCATTTTGGAAATACAAAGGTTTCCTTGATACCTATTTTTGACTATTTATAATTTGACAAATGAATTACTGTATACCCAGTATACAATAAAAATCTACTTCTCTAGGAACTGTTGCTTGTTCTACCACAACAAGGCTCATTTATAGGCTCTGGGTACCCAGGGTTATTGATGAACCTACAAGCTCCATATATCACTGCAACCAGAAGAATCCAGCAGACCTAACGGTATATTGCTTTAAAAAATCTGCAATAGCTGGAAAAAGTTATAGAAGAAAACGAGGAGCAAAATGGCTCTTTTTTCACCTCAATTTCAATATTTTATTATTTCAGTTATTATTTGCTGTAGGAAAACCCTGTAGGATTTACACAACTGACCCCTTGCTGAATTCAGAATTTTGTCTACTTTTCAGAAATGTGTAGCTGTCCGGAATCCAGCACTGGTTTCACATCCATTTTTTTTGTCAATAGCTGGGAGGAGGCTAAAATAACACAAAATAGTAAAATGGGGTACGTCACAGTAAAATGCCAAAATTGTGTGTAAAAATGTGTTTTTTCTGATTAAAGTCTGCCTGTTCCTGAAAGCTGTGAATATGGTGTTTGTAGCACAGCACACCCTTTGTTGATGCCATTTTCAGGAGGGAAAAACCACACATTCTTCTGCAGCACTTTTTTTCCGTTTTTGGCAACAAAAAAAATGTTTTAGCTGTATTTTGGCTAGTTTCTTGGTCTCCTCCAGCGGAACCCACAAACTCTGGGGACCTTTAGTAACCCTAGAATGTCGGAAAAAAAGGACACAAATTTGTTGTGGGTAGCTTATGCGGACAAAAGGTTATGAGGGTCTAAGCCCAGACTGCCCCAAATAGCCAAAAAAAGGCTTGGCACAGGAGGGGAAAAGGCCTGGAAGCAAAGTGGTTAAGCCAGAGTAGCCTTCACAATAATGACAACAATCCATTCTACACATAATTACAAGCAATTTTGGTCAATCACTTTCCTGAGACACCTTTTCTTATAACTAATTTCAACACCCATTAAAGGGTCCTTCCAATGTTGAGGAAAGGGAAAAGTTGTCTTTCCCAGGTCTCAATGCTAACCATCACCAACAATAGGCATTTGAGAATGTTGCTTTGTCTGATGAGGTCAGCAGGAATTTGAGACTGTGATACTGTTCACCACATGTCCACTTTAAATATTTTTCACACTTCTAATTTAAAAAGTACAATTAGTTGCGAGATAAATAATGTATCATAGGCTTTCATCTATAGATTTCAAATATTTTCAAATAATTAATAGAAAGATATAATTAAAAGCATTAGAGCAATAAAATATAGTAATTAATCACTTTTTCAAATAAATAGCCTTGAAACTAGTAAAATCATAAGAGAAAGCATAGCACATGGTACAAATATATTTTAGGCTCATTTGTTTACTTTTTTTATTATTAAAATAATTTTTATTCAGACAACCGTATTCACATAAACACACTTAGATTTTTCCAACTCATGTCCCATCAAGTAGACAAGAACTTTACAAAGATACAGTTGCTTAAAATAATGTCTACGTTCATGGCAAAGAGATCCTTTGTTAATACTGAGACCGTCTTACTAATTTCATTAATAAACAAAGCAACATCTGTGGCAAACTTTCCAGGCTCCAAAGTCAAAACTAAAAAGCTGATTTTATAGCTACTCTGATAAATGTTATTCCTGGATACTTTTTTCCTTTCATTGATAACATCAGGACAAAGGAGCTTACAATGTACAAAATTATTGGGCAGCTTCCTAGGATACTTTTGGTGAGAGTGCGTGAGAGCTGCTGAGGTTTTTTCCGCCCCAGTATGGAGCCCTTTTTTTTTTGTCTGGAGCACTTCGCACTTGATTCATAACTTTTTTTCACTAAAGGTATCGAAGCCAAATCTGTCTCCTGTTCTCACCCCAACTCTTGGAGATTCAAAAGGCACTCAGGGTTTGTGGACTTCCCTGGAGGGAACTATGAAAATAGCCAAAATACTGAAAATTATTTAAGAGTTCTTAAATGAAAATGCTGTGCAAAAAAAGCATACATTTTATTCCTAAAAATGGCATAAAAAAAAAAGGTTTTCTGTGCCGAGATCAACATCTTCCTCGCTTATAGGAACGAAGATGCAGCGGTATAAAAAAAAACAAAAAAGAAAAACAGTTTTTGCATTTGTTCAACTGATATTTTTTTTTAGTTTTGTGGTTTAACCTACTTGCAGTTTGTGGTTAAAACGAGAGTGAGACCTATGGGTGAACCCAGAAAGCTATACATTTCTGAGAACTAGACAACATTCACATTTCAGCAATGGGTAATCTGGGTAGACTGTTCATGGTTTTCCTAAAGAAACAAATTATTGAAATAGAAAATAATTAAAATAACTTAGCAACTTGTGATAAGGTTTTTATCTGTCATTTTCTTTGCCCGCTGACCAATTTACAAAAGTTTACATACAGTTACCTCTATTTAACTTTCCTGATCACAGAGATTAATAGTGTTTGCTGGGTGACTAAAAACAATCGAGATTCAGAACCAACTGAGCTGCAGCTTGCAGTGACTTTTCACTGTGTACTGACCATGCAGCAATACTATATGGTAAAATCTAATGAACGAAAAATAGGTATGAAAGAAACAAACCTATGTATTTTTTAAATTTGCAGCAAACCATGAGTTTAGGAATAGTGGTGATTTGTACACATCTGAATTTGGGTTTACCATAATGAGTCAGAGGGTGTTTAACAAAATGTATTATTTTTTGCATATTGACATACATTTACAAGCTAAAAATGGAGAGAAGTCCACTTTCTACTATTCTGTGTACCTAAACTTGTTCCTATACAAACAGTATCAAACTTGTGTGGGTGGATCTACACCCACTACAGGAAAAGCCCCAAAGCAGGATGTGAAGGCATCCAAATTTTGTAATTAAAAAAAAGGACCTTTTGGCGATGTGGATAACTGCAGAATTTACAACTCTCTTATGAACTCTGTGCAAGCAGATCTCATCTATTCAGGCTCCACCTAGCTCATATTAGAACATTGGAATGTATGTAAGGCCTTTGTTTTATTTATTAGAACATTTCCCCTCTACTGGCAGAATGTTCTAATAGCCTTAAAGCCCTCAGTAGTTGGGCTTAACCACATGTTAAAGGCCCGTACAGCCAGCTATGGCGGGCTGTAAGGCTATAATACTTAGGGCCTGATTACAACTTTGGAGGAGGTGTTAATCCATCCCAAAAGTGACGGTAAAGTGACGGATATACCACCAGCCATATTACGAGTCCATTATATCCTATGGAACTCGTAATACAGCTGGTGGTATATCCGTCACATTTGGGACGGATTAACACCTCCTCCAAAGTTGTAATCAGGCCCCTAGTTCCCTATCTGACTCTCTCTCACTATCGATACCCTTTCTGAACTATCACTCTCCTGTAAACGTAGTGCAATATTGCTTTCAGCACAAAATCCCATCCTCTGAACCCAAGCTCAAAAACTATATCTTTGTGTCCTGAATTTTCGGCAAGATGATAAGGACTCTGGTTAGCCCTACATTTATACTAGTAGCTTCTCCTAGATCACTCTCCACTGCTGTTTAACTAACATCAATGTATTCCTCTTAAATTAATTTAGCAAAGTCAAGGGCTTGCTTTAATGCACTGTGAAGGAGGTCACACTGCTTCTGCAAAATCGGTTTCTTTATTTTTTATCATGTGCTTCCAAGGGGCTTTACGATAAACTCTGCCTATTCGTCTTTCAGATTTCACAGCGAAATATATTCCGGGATATACTGTCAACAGAGACTACTGAACAAGTAGCTGCAAATTTGGTACAACATGGGAGTCTCTTAGAAAATTAGGGAAGAACAGACATTCTAAAGTAATCCCATAAAGTTTGCTGCATTTCTTAGCGGTAAAAGGAGATATAGAATTAGAAGGCACTGCAGGTTCTGATCCATGTTTCTGAGGCAGGTAGCTGCTGGCCAATCTCTGCAGTGATCCGTGTAGTGTGTGTGCGTGTATGTGTATATATATATATATATATATATATATATATATATATATATATATATATATATATATAATACAGTATTGCTTCGGTTTTGCTGAATGGTAAGCCCACGTGTGATTTCAGTTTTCAGCCTGTATTACCTGAAGGGCTCTCCCAGGAAAGAACCAATAGTCCATGTGCTATACACACAGGACTCAGAATGCACGACTTTGAACAATTTCACATCCACTACCGACATTTGAATGTACCAATCAGTCTGAAAGTGAATGTTAAAATATTCAGATCGTTGTCCCATAATGCAAATCTCCTCACTTCTGCCCAACTAGCTTCAGTGTGCATCAGCTGCGCTACCGGGTTGCAGAGGAAGCTCGCAGATAGCTTTGGTTCAACCACCACCTTTGGAAGAAAATGATAAAACCTTGACTTTCCACAAGATCAGACTATTAAGTAAGATCTTACCTTTTGTGACTCAACTGCTGCAAGCCCAGGCTGTGGAAGCCTGGAAATTCTCCAGAGTTGCAGGTCAAGCAAAACATGGCAGATGGAATGATCAAGTCTGATCATGTATCTGAGGCTCGTCGTGGTGTGAACTGGCTTCTGGAGGCACAACTGATCCAGTTTAAGGCACTAAGATGCGCTCCAGGGTAGCTTTATGGACACAAACCTAGATGCATTGCTATGTCCAGGTACACTCATGATGATCAAAGTGACCTTCCACCCCTATCTCGGACTCTTGTCTGAATTTCAAGCAACTCACATCTCGGAGGCACAGGCCTTCTCTATGTTGACATCACAGCTATGGAGTCAGTAGCTACTAGCTCTTCGTTAAACTGTTAATCATGGCAGCTTTCGTAGGACCCTCCAACCTTATTTATTTTGCTGTGATTATTTTTTTTAATAAGGCAAAATGCCTGTGTAGTGGTTAGTGTTGCTCATTCTGTTCCTTTTCTGGCCTCACTTTATTTTTATTTTCAGTCCAATCACCACAATGCCATTGAGAAAACGCTGCAATGACAAGCACCTTTTATATAAAGCCATGTGGCATATGCAATCCCATGGATTGTGCTGCATCCAAATCCTCAAACAATGATAACTGGAGGATATCTCTGCTATTGAGAACCTGATATTGTGACATTTGTGTAACTCTGCCCCTAAGGGTACACATTATTTCCCTTTAGCTGTTGTTTTGTGCCTAAACCCATAATACAGGTGTAACCAGTGCTAGCACTCTCGTGTGCAAGCATGAGGGACAGTACTAATAATGAATAACTCAGTAACGTGGCAGAGAACTTTTCTATCCAAAGACTAAGGGCCTCATTACGAGTTCGGCGGAAGGGAAGACCCGTCCGCCAAACTTCCATCAGGGAGGTTCCCGCCTTACTGGCTACCTCGCCGCTGGGCCCCTTACGACTTTCCCACTGGGCTAACAGGAGGACACCACAGTTCCAAGTGCATTGGCAGTCTTTGGTCTTCCTACATTCAGTGTGATTATTGGTGATGATTACATATGTATTGTCTTTGCACAATATTCTTACCCATAAATAAGAGTTGATGGAAAGCTTTTTACCAGGCAAGTATGGTTCTTATCCCATCTACTATGTCAACAGTCAATTGAGCAAATATTAATGTGTATCAGGGGGGAGCCCGTTTAAATCAAGAGTGCATATGTGGCTGCATAGTCAAATGATGTTCTTAACTTCTCCCAAAATGGCACTCCCAGAAATACTACCGCTCATTTATTCTCATGCAGAATTTTCAGGCTTTGCCTTAAACAGAGATAAAAACTGAAGTATTCCCATTGAATATTTAACTTAACTCCTCCATAATAGGATGGTCAGTGTTGAAAAAAAAACAAACGTATGAAATATTGAAGAATGTGGTTCTGCAGAGACCTCACTAATTCAAGCAAACTTAATGAAAATAAATTACTGTACAAAATTAAGCAGCTGTAGCAGATATTGTCACATAGAGGGGTATTGAAGAGCAATCCGTAAAAATAAGTGTGGTTTGGCTGGTCGCCATGTTCATTAGTATGTTCCCTATAAATCGGTTTGGAGATTTGTTTAAAGCTATTGATAATTTTATTTTGGATTTCCTATAGAAAACTAGAAATCAAAATCGGCCATTAACTCACTTCTAAAACTGAAGTTTGCAAAAATAATGGGTGGCATTAACTAATCAGATTCACTAGATACTAGACCTCCTATCTCATCCAATAGGATGTGTTCTGGTTTCAAGATGAGACACCAGCATTCCCGTGAGTATCCATTGAGAGAGAATTATTGTCTCCACTCGACGTGAAATCAACCACGGCCATAAAACGGTTTATCATTCTTTAAATATCATTCAGAGCACCACTGGGGAACTGAAGAGACCAGACTAAAAACTTAAAAACCAAATGAAGAACTACACATACTCCTCTCTAAAAGATGTAAATGCCTTAAAGAAGAGCTTTTTACGCCACTTTAACCCAAATACTGTGAAACTAATATAGAGTTCCACAAATTCCATAAATTGAAAGTAACACTATGGTACAGATTTAGCTAAACTACTTACAAAGCTCTCTCTGCTTGGACTTGTTGCAGACAGGACTCATGCACTACAACAAAATACAACAACCACACTCCTCAACACTATGGGCCTGATTACAACTTTGGAGGAAGGTGTTAATCCGTCCCAAATGTGACGGATATACTAGCAGCCGTATTACGAGTCCATTATATCCTATGGAACTCGTAATACGGCTGGTGGTATATCCGTCACATTTGGGACGGATTAACACCTCCTCCAAAGTTGTAATCAGGCCCTATATCACAAAACCTATAAAAAATGAAATATTACATGATTTAACCTTAAATTACCTTCATTCCAGATATCAAACTGAAATAACATCTGGAAATCCTCTTCTTCCTCTTAATTCACTCTTGTTTTACACTGGGGTAGATTCACACTGATAAGACATTCTGGACATTGTACAGGCTACACAACCTGGGCTAACTGAACTCAATCTGATGTTGGCACCATATGGTGGCTACAGAGTATATGACACATGTTGTTCCATAGCAAATAGGTATTTAATTTCTGGAATGAGGTACCAGCCTTATGATAACTAGCAATACATACACACTGCACTTACATTTTGCAATGGCTCACTAGTAATTTTTTGCTACATATTTTAAACCACTATTAAGACAAAAGGATGTCTTACTGGCTGACCTCTTCTTAGGCGTCAAGTCCATACTGTCAGATCGAAAGAACATGAAACACCCTTCTTTTCACACATTGTGGGTGGGGCCATATTTTAGCAGAAGGGCGGACAACATTGTGTACTCTAGGCAAACTACACAACACTTCACGATACAAATTTGTGATAAACTAGACAGCTTTGTACAAAAACAAAATAATAATAAATACCACTGTCAAACTGCGGTCATAATGATCTACCCAACCCTACACTCTCTTCCACCCGGTCTAATTTTCATATCGAAAATACAACCAGGAAACACCAATGTACACCACAGGTTTACATGAGAGCATCTCCAGCTGAGAGAGCTTACCATTCTCTTTCCTCTGCCCCCTTCTCTCTAAACTCGCTCTATTGGCTAATTATTTATATGATATTGCTTGCAGATCACATGGTAAACACCCAGCACTAAGCCAAGATTAGACTTGGAACATTTTGAGTAAATTTTTCCATTCAAGTTGATGTAGTTCGACTGTCGTCAGATATCTATACAGGTCTGTTTGTGTGACACAATTATTTCAAATTACATACAGCATTATCACATATATGTAGTTTTATTTTCGTCTCTTTTAAATTCAATAAACATGTATGTGTTTATGTAAAAGAAAGGTAAACTTACATTTTAGCCTACAGGACCACTTTATCGCCAAAGTTAGTTGCAGTTGTTTTCAGATAATTAGCCACTCAGACACTGTGCAATCTGGTAAAGTTTGAAGCATACCTACCAATTCCAAGTGCTTATTTCCACAAACCCAGTCTACTCCCATGTTAATCAATATAGCATGACAATTACGTTGTCTTAAAATCCATGGTGAAGGCCAACATTCCATGCCTCTTTCAGGAAATGTATGTTAACTTAAGGCAGCCCTCAACCAGTGAAAACCTATTACTGTGGCTACAGCTGTCTTAGAGAGGTGGACACAGAATGTTGGGGATGGGCAGAGAGCACGACAGCACAAGGCATGTCTATGGCCCCTATCTTGTTGAAATGTTGCTTTGCAATTGGATATGCAAATGGACAAGAGAGAACAAGAAGAAAGCTGATGACCGTTTTAACACGGCAATCCACCTTCTGGACATTGTACAAAAAGGGGGGGTCTCCAGGATGAAGCACCTTAAATCAAACAATTAGCTCCCAACAATTGCCCACTGTGCCATGGGATGGACATGGTGACTGTAGTTTTACATGTTAAGTATTAGCAAAGCCAACAAGTCTCACCTTTTGGCTTTACCAATGCTAAATAGCATAGGCAAATGAGGAACAAAAGAAAAAAAGAAACCCAGCCTAATGATAGAAGCCAGTGCATGATTCATTGCACATGCCTATGTATATGTAATGATGCTACGGAGGCATTGCATAATGATGTATACAAGCGCGTGCATCGCCCCCACATGAGCATGTATGCATCATGACATGCTGGCTATTCTCTTTTATTTACCATTCTGAACTGGCAGACGCCCATCTTCGAGCAGTAAACTAGAGGTTTGAAGTTTGTTTTTATTTTTAAACATAAGTGAGGCCTGGCAGCAGATTGCAAATGCTGGGCTTGCCTAAAAAGGACTGGGAGAAGGGAGGAAGCAACGGTGGAGTGGACAAGGAGATGGGGACAAAAAGTGGATGCAGTTGAGTCACAGACGGAGTGGTATGGGGGGGTGAAAAGCAAGGGAGGAGTGGGTGGGGGACAGTTAACACTGCACAGGAGAACAACAGGAAGCGAAAGTAGAGCAACAGAGGGTGTGTAGTAATGTTTTTTGTTGTTTTTTTTGTTTTAATGCAGCCACAGAGGTATGGGGGAAGCAACAGACAAGTTGGGGCATGGCCAGGACCAACACAGACAGCAGAGGGCATTGCGAAGGATGCCAACACAAGAAAAGCAACGAAAGCTATCACAGAAAAAACAAGCAAATGAAAGCCAAACAATAGTGGGCAATGGGCTAAACCTAATCCCACAATCAGTCTTGGAATTGTCCACAATAGGTCTTCGGCAACAGACACATATAAGCTGGCTGTAGGTGAGACATATGATAGTGTATGGGTGGAACAGCGTAAAGTACCCTGCAGGGGACCAATAGCCAAAATCCTGTGACAGCATAATTTGATAGTTATTAAGAACAGGGGCAGCCCAAAAACCACTTGGAACAGGGGGCATATAAATACACTGAAAATAGAGGTCCTGAGTGGAACAACAACAGTCACATAATTCAGAGATAAACAGCACTAGTGTAAATCATATACAGCTGTGAAAAGAGAAAAGGCTGGTCCCAGTCTGTGTAAAGTATACTGTGTGCATTAACCCAAATGCTCATATGATCACAGAGTGAATAATGCCAAAACAGTGTAGAAGTGTGTGTGTAAAATACAGAAGACAATGGAACAATATTGAGTTTCAGTGGTCTCAGCAATTCTCAGGGCCAAAGGTTTAAAAGGGAAAATGGTTCATGAATATAGTGTTCACACTGCCATGCTCGTCAACGGCGTTTCGACCCTGTTATATTCAAGGGTTATTGTCAGGACTAGAAATATATATATATGCACCATGCAAGAGCAATTAATAGTAGGACTATAAAGAAACTTTCAGGGTGAAAAAACCTCCGTGTGTAGATATGCATGTAAGAGGAATCTTAGGATTGAATCTGAAAAACGTAAAAAAAAAAAAAAAAAAAAACATATTATGAGTGTCAATGAGTGCTATCACAGCGACAAAGTCTGCTAGGTGACGCAACCTGATGGGAGTTAAACTTACTTAATAGAGAGAATCTTATGTTGGGGAGCCATAATTAATAAGCCCAAGGTTCTTTAAAGATTCAAGGAACCCAAAAAAATTGAAATAATTGTAAAGGTTGAACAAAATATGAATGGTTGGAAAAAGACTTCCATCTGTGAGTGGAATAACTTACTGAATTGCAGCAGTTCCGCGGACTGAGTGGGAACATCCTCAACAGTCAGTGTCCCTTGTACCATCTCAAAGGATTGTGGATGCAGGTGGGATTCTACAAGGTATAGAAATGGGTGCCTGACCACATGGCATTGCTAAAAATAGAAGAAATATTTGTAGATGTTTCATGAAAGTAGGGAAAATAGAATATATATTTTTTTTAAAGAAAAGGGAGGGGGTGACTTGTATAATGGAAATAGGAAAAACTCTCCGTCTATAGAAAACTATACTGGCATCTCAATTGTTAGGAATTGTGGTGCATTATATAGTGTGGTTGTGCGACCTTCCCATGGAACACACTCAACAAACCACCTTGGGACTAATCAGGCTTGTTTGCTAAACCTTAGTTCAACCCTGCTTCGTGCAGTTAGGCTTAAATAAAGGAAACATTTTAAAATATTCAAAGCACCAAAACAACTAAATAGGAAAGTCATGCAACAAAAAGAAATCCGACACCAATTTATAAAGAATGGTCTTCCTTGAATTTGTACACACCAAAGCCATAAAAATGTACAGAAGGGTTCTAGAGATATGAATTTTTAGATAAATCAAAAATCTCAGCTTTTCTCCTTAAAACGCGAAGATGCACTGGTAATCACAATGTTGGAAAGTTTAGTAAAACTTTTAAAGAGTTGTGTTTGGCTACTTTGGCCCACTTAAGGCGACGGACTCTGTCAGGGGGAAGGTGAGGTGGGCTAATAGGGAGTATTAGCACAGTTACCTTGTCACAAAAGTAGTCTTGGGTCCAGTTAGAGGCTGCAAGTGCGAACCACCACAAACTTTAACGAAGTGGTCCTGATGGAAGGAATAGAGGATGCTGAAGATGCTACACAGTCAATGCAGGTCTTCCAGGGACTACTCCAAGAGCCATGGTCCCAGTGGGGCGACTTTGGCCATAGGGGTTGATGTCCCTCAAAGTCCTCTTTGGTCCAGCAAAACTCCAATTGCCACTGGCCTAATGGTTTCTGGCCACAGCTAACCATTTGTTCCCTTTGGTGAAGGATAGTGTCCGTCTTGAGAGACCAAACTGCACCCGGATGGTTCTCCCAGGCCCAGTAGACTTGGGTGCAACTTTTGAGCGTCTGGCCTCAAGCATCAGGGCTGCATGTTGGTGGTCAGCGGTGTTGAATAGATTATGGCTACTGACTGGTCAGAACGGGGTACTTCAGCTTTTGTGGCCTTGGTGATCTAGTAGTAAGTCAGTAAACCTCTTCTTGGAGTTCACATTTTCTGTCTGGGGTTCTGGTGTGACTTTTCAATGAGACATGCACCAAAGGCACGGCCCTCTCTTTCTTAGCCCAAGGGTTGGCAGGTGCAATTCAACAGTTGGTGCAGACTCTCTCTTGCCAGGTCCAGGGAACAGCAGGGCAGTTCTTTTTCAGTCCCTTTTCCATTCCTGATGTGTCTGGGTACCAAGGGTACCCAACTCTTTGTCCAGAAACTGCCCTCAAGGGATGCAGCTGTCACTAGCCAATCAGCTAGTAGGAGCTTTCCCACCTGATGACGACTTCCTTCAAAGTGTGGCATCTAGCTATCACAGAGACTACTATTCTGCCCATTGCCAAGATGGCAGAACCCCTCTCTTGGTGTGTGGAGCTTGGTGGCCCAACCTCGAAGTGTGGGCTACCTTAGGACTATACACCCAAGAAGAAAACAGTTTGGCAACTGGTCTCCTCTTTCTTTCCCGGAAAGCAGTCACTCTCATGTGTCCACCATTTGCCCTTCAAAAGCTGCTTCCCTCTTTGAAGCTTGTCTTTTGGGCTCAAGCCCTGTGTGACCACACCCTGTGTGGCTTTCTTGCCAGAGAAAGGTGACATCTCTTACAATGGCAGGCATCTATTGGCTTTGTTCCTGGGAGTTGTTCACACTTCTCCTCAGGACAGCAGAAGGCTGTCTTGTAGCCAGCATCTGTGAGTGCCCACTGGGAAACTTCATTCAGCAACAGAGTGGCAACTTTTTATTAGCTGTATTTACTTAAAAGTTGCATTATATTCAACTTAGGCATCAAACCAGGTTTAATGCGCCAATTAATTTTATACCTTGACATACCATCTTTAGTAGTCCCATTCAGAAGTTAGAACAGCTGAGAAGTCAGCATGTAACTCTGTGCTTGCCACTGGGGCTACCAGCCTTTCAACTGTAAAAACAACAATTTAGGTTTTTTACTGCTAGGACGTATAAAAACATGTCCCGATTTTCAATTTACAGTACCCCTCCTTAGGACTCAATAGGCTTGCGATAGCTGGATAGATAAATAGATAGAGAGATAGATAGAGAGATAGATAGATAGAGAGATAGAGAGAGAGAGAGAGATAGAGAGAGAGAGAGATAGATAGATAGAGAGATAGATAGAGAGATAGAGAGAGAGAGATAGAGAGAGAGAGAGATATATAGAGAGATAGAGAGATAGAGAGATAGAGAGATATTGGACTTTGTCATTAGTACACAGAACCCAGAAATCAAAATGGGACTTGTGGCATATAGTACATCAAGTAGAAACATCACAAATGAGAGGCCACCATGAGGATGATATAAAGATTCTGCATGTGGGCTGAGGTTGTTAATGGTGATCTGTACATTACCTCACTGTGCTCATCTTCCTTTTATATGCCTGTCAGGAAGTCATGGTCTGCCTGAGAACCATCCCCATCGGTGACTGATGGGCCTGACAGTTCCTGTCTTTTTTTTTACCTTTTGCTTATCTGTGTCCTGCCCTTCTCAAAGTTATCAATATTGTTAGGATAATGCACACATGAGGGATGATCGCGGGGATGGAGATTTGTGATTTCCAGCGACACCACATGTATGTACCGAGTGAATTCCTATACTGTGTATTGTAGAAGATAAGTGCTGTCCCCCTGTGCTGTTCTAATATGTTTTATTATTACAAACTCCAATAAAGAGATCAAAAATAGAAACAACACAAGATGTAGCAATAATATGATAGTTTGGGACAGTGGACAGAACAAATACATAAAGTATGATGCAAGTTATGTGAATACAATAGAGTCAGTCAGATTCCTTCATTATGTTAAGACCCTCCATGGTGCTATTACATTTCAGAATCTACCAACATTCTTCTCTGTTAAATAGAGATCTAATTTTCTGTGTGGTCTGGCCTAGGTAAATAAAGTTGCAGCTGCACCAAACTGCATAAATGAGGCTCCAGGACTTGCAATTTGTGTAATCACTGATGGTATGTGGAAAGCATAGTTGGTTCCTCCAAAAGGCCAATAGAATAGATTAAGGACCAATGGTTCTTAATGATTTTGGTGATCCAGTTTATTGTGTACAATATGTTGTAACACAAACAATCTGTTTAGTCTGTTTCTTTTCTTTGGGGACAAGTATTTAGCCTCTGTGCAAGTTTTTCACTCAAAATATTGGCCTCCCGGAAGTAATCTTTCCTCCATTTACAATTTCTGAGGAGAGGCAGAAGCTAACCCAAAGGCAAGCCATCTTTAAGAGTTGTAGGATGGTTGCTGGAAAACTGAAGGGATGTATTGCCTTCAGTGGGCTTGTGATACAGACTTGTACCTAGATGACCATCATATACAGAGATAATTAGGTCCAAAAAGTCAATCAAGCTGTTGCAATGGTGTGAAATGAAATTTAGGTCAGTGAATAAAGGATTTATCTATCCTAAAGATTTCAGGTGCATGGACTCATCACCATTTCTGCTTTTTACTGGAGAACATAATCCATATAAAAGGACAAAGTGACTTAACATTTGCAAAGTAGCAAAGCCACAAAAAGAGTACAGTGGGTAAAGAAAAATATAGCAAAAACCTTGTCCTATTAATCCATACAGGGAGTGCAGAATTATTAGGCAAGTTGTATTTTTGAGGATTAATTTTATTATTGAACAACAACCATGTTCTCAATGAACCCAAAAAACTCATTAATATCAAAGCTGAATATTTTTGGAAGTAGTTTTTAGTTTGTTTTTAGTTTTAGCTATGTTAGGGGGATATCTGTGTGTGCAGGTGACTATTACTGTGCATAATTATTAGGCAACTTAACAAAAAACAAGTATATACCCATTTCAATTATTTATTATTACCAGTGAAACCAATATAACATCTCAACATTCACAAATATACATTTCTGACATTCAAAAACAAATCAGTGACCAATATAGCCACCTTTCTTTGCAAGGACACTCAAAAGCCTGCCATCCATGGATTCTGTCAGTGTTTTGATCTGTTCACCATCAACATTGCGTAGATTTCCTTCTTTTATACCCTTTCTTGCCAGCCACGCTGTGGAGTACTTGGACGCGTGTGATGGAGCATTGTCCTGCATGAAAATCATGTTTTTCTTGAAGGATGCAGACTTCTTCCTGTACCACTGCTTGAAGAAGGTGTCTTCCAGGAACTGGCAGTAGGACTGGGAGTTGAGCTTGACTCCATCCTCAACCCGAAAAGGCCCCACAAGCTCATCTTTGATGATACCAGCCCAAACCAGTACTCCACCTCCACCTTGCTGGCGTCTGAGTCGGACTGGAGCTCTCTGCCCTTTACCAATCCAGCCACAGGCCCATCCATCTGGCCCATCAAGACTCACTCTCATTTCATCAGTCCATAAAACCTTATAAAAATCAGTCTTGAGATATTTCTTGGCCCAGTCTTGACGTTTCAGCTTGTGTGTCTTGTTCAGTGGTGGTCGTCTTTCAGCCTTTCTTACCTTGGCCATGTCTCTGAGTATTGCACACCTTGTGCTTTTGGGCACTCCAGTGATGTTGCAGCTCTGAAATATGGCCAAACTGGTGGCAAGTGGCATCGTGGCAGCTGCACGCTTGACTTTTCTCAGTTCATGGGCAGTTATTTTGCGCCTTGGTTTTTCCACACGCTTCTTGCGACCCTGTTGACTATTTTGAATGAAACGCTTGATTGTTCGATGATCACGCTTCAGAAGCTTTGCAATTTTAAGAGTGCTGCATCCCTCTGCAAGATATCTCACTATTTTTGACTTTTCTGAGCCTGTCAAGTCCTTCTTTTGACCCATTTTGCCAAAGGAAAGGAAGTTGTCTAATAATTATGCACACCTGATATAGGGTGTTGATGTCATTAGACCACACCCCTTCTCATTAAAGAGATGCACATCACCTAATATGCTTAATTGGTAGTAGGCTTTCGAGCCTATACAGCTTGGAGTAAGACAACATGCATAAAGAGGATGATGTGGTCAAAATACTCATTTGCCTAATAATTCTGCACTCCCTGTATGTGAGAAGCATCGTAGGAAAAATGAACATCCACAAAAAAACCATTGTCTTGACGAGCCAGCGTCTCACCCATCAGCAGCCTAACTGGATCCCAGATCTTGCTCAACCTCCTTCTAAGGACATCATTCTCTAGCAGAGACATTTCCAAAAAGCATGTATTCAGAAATTCACAACACCTGCTTCAGGGACATGGGGATAAACTTGTAAGCCAAGAACGTGCCAAAACCAATTTGGCCAGGCAAATTGAGAAAAAATAAAGCCCAACATGTTTTGAGAGATACACGGTGAGTGCCCCAACACGATCAATTTAGAGTCCCATACTACTGGCAAATGCTAGATACTAATAATTTTCCAAAAGACAAAAACCCCGCAGCTACATAAGACTGGACAGGTGGCAAAAACATGAACCACATTGACCCCTCTAGACCCCACTATAGAAGCAACAATTGTCTGCTCTAAGCATCATGACCCAGAGACAGTGGGGAGTACTGAATAAAAATCATTACTACATTTGATATGGGGGACTTTGATTTGTGATATGTTTAGGACGCTCTGTGGAAGACAGTTGCTGCGCCTCATATCCTCTGCTGTCCCTACTGTGTCCAAAAGTCTACTCCATTTATCTGCCCTTAGCTGGAGAAGATGGACCCAACGATACAATTCAGCTGACAGAATTAGCTTATAGGCCAGACTGATGTTCCCCTTTTCGTGAGCTCGTACCAAAAAAATCAAAGAAAGTACTTGGGGAGCAGCCGATGTCATCTCTGTCAAGGCTGGTAATGAAATGTTGAATTTGCAGATACTTAACAAAAATGACATGGAGAAGGGTAAATTGCTGCTGCATCGTCTCAAAGGAAAACAAGCATTGGCAAAGACAAAAGGTTTCACCTATGTGAGATCTATTGGCTTTGTCAATGTTTTTTTTTTTTTTAGTTATGATACGGTATGGCCTGTTGTTGTATAGTATGGTACAGTATGGCCGGTCACTGTATGGTATAGTATGGTATGGCCTGTCACTACATACTATGCTATGTTGGGTATGGCCGGTCATTGTAACCTATGTTATATTATGGCCTGCCATTGTATAGTATGGTATGGCTTGTCACTGTATGGTATGGCCAGTCATTGTATAGTACAGCCTGGCTTGACATTATACAGTATGATATGGCTTGTAATTGTATAGTATGATATGGCATGTAATTGTATTTCATGCCTGTAATTGTATATGTGCATGTGTTATATATGGATCTTACATACAGACATGTGAATACGTTTACATGAATACAGGTGTGTACATTATTAATTTTTGAGTACTTTAATGTTTTTTTTTTTTTAGAGCTGACAGGCACCCCAGGTCAGATTCTGGGCTCTTAACACCCCCAGAGTATTCTCAATCAAGTTGTCATTTTACATATACAGACCTCGAAAAATCCTAAAAAGTGTTACTAGACCTGCTGGTCTAATAACTTGAATAATCTACTGGTCGTAACTGTAATGTACTTGCCCTGTAAACAGGTCTCAAATTGTATGATACTAGCAATTTTATTTTATGGAACTGCCTTTTTCTTCATTATCACTTATAAGAGCACCTTCAACTATGCAAGTTCAGCATTTCTGCTGCACAAAAAATGTTTTTTGATTAAACAGACTGAACATTTGCCCCAAGTATAATACGAATCTGACCCCCATATAGGTTACTTATGACCCTTGACTTGACTCTTAGTTCACTAATAGCATTGTCATCAGGGCAGGAGGAAGAAATATTTCTTGGTCCAGGTTAAAAAAATCATTTCTAATAAATGTATTAGTAAAGCATGATTTGGTAGTAAACTGTCATTTACAGACAACCAGCGCAATGCTCATAAGCTTTACCATTGGCAAGCAGTTTTACTGATAGAAATATATAGCGCATAAACAATGTTCAAAAACTGGGTTTCAGCAACAATATTTATCATTTACACATCATCAAGTAGAATGTTCTGATTTGTTTTCATCCAATAAATATTTTATTTTCACCACAAAGAATTACAAAAATATGCTTTCATAACTACTGAAATATATTTTGAAATGCTTGTGCAGTTCACTTAGTATGTAAATGGGGTGTTAGGAAAAAAAGCCCGACATCATAAAAGCCATTCATTTCACACACTTCGCACAGAACAAATTGTCAGCCAGTTCACTTTACAAAACCCTCAAATTTATGTGTTTAGAGAAAGTAAATGTAAGAATACAAACTGACTTTTGACCTTTGTCTCTGAATGCAGAACAAATGTGACCAAATAAAAACAAGATTTAAAAGGCATCTTTATTGAGTAGGCCTATAATAGCTCGCCCCGGTTCGCCAAAGCAAGTGGGCTAGGAGATTTCTCGAGCCCGATATGTTTTCTAAATGATGCAGGGAAAAAACACACCTTAAATATACAAATGGGAAAAGTTATTAAACCTAGTCAGTGTATACATCAGAAGATAAATATCTACTATAAGTTATTACCAGTGGCGGCCGGCAGCTTTAGGAGGGAGGGGGGTGGGCGGGAAGCGCACACACACACACACACACACTCATTCTTTCACACACAGACATGCACGCACATCCATTAACACTCATGCCATTCAAACATGCACGCACACACCAAACATTCAATTTAAAAGATCACACACACATGCACATCCATTAACAACACTCACAACACTCAAACATGCATGCGCGCACCAAACATTCAATTTAAAACATTGCACACACACACACACACACACACACACACTTACCTTCAGCCTCCAGGTCCCAGGAGGGTTGGGACTGCTGCCTTCCCTCACTGGCTGACCTTAGGTCAGCCAGTGAGGGAAGGCAGCAGTCCGAGCCTCCTCACAGAGTGGGATGGGGTCAGTGAGACTGCTGACCCCATCCCACTCTGTGACGAGGTGTCACTGATTGACACTCGCCCTGGTCGCCTCAGGGCTTAAACCTGAAGCGCCCAGGGCGACTGTCAATGGGTGACGCTTTCCTCGTCACCCAGGGGAGGGCCTCGAGTCACCTTTGCTGAACCGAGGAGGTCATGCCCATAGGAGGTGTGACCTCCTCAGCCCAGCAAAGTTCAGCTCAGGCAGCCAGGAGTCTGCGCAAATCGCGCATGGCTCACTCCTGACTATCTGAGCTGAAAATGAAGAGTGTCTGTCAGGCTGGCCTTGGTTCATCCTGGCAGACACTCTTCATGAGGCCTAAAAGGTGGGGGGGCGTGGACCCTCCCCCCTCAAGGACGGGCCGCCACTGGTTATTACTACACACACAAATACACAAAACAGTTTCGCAAAAGTTACACACTTATGCACTGAAATGGCTTTTGTTAAAACGCACTCTGTGCCTAAAGTGTAGCTAAGAATACTTTGAAAAAGGTTAGCCACAAACACTGTCTTCAACCAAAAAGTTGTATGACTTTGTAAATGATTTTTAATAAAATATATTTGTATCCAGTAGCTGCCAAAAACAAATTTAAAGTAGCTGACCAAAGCTGCGACAAACCCTGTCATTAATTTCAGGAAATTTACTGGCTTCAGAGTTTCAGAACGGGGACATGCTGTGTACAGTGCTGCTGCCACATATCAGAGATCCACCATCCATAACAATCACCTGCGATGCCAGGTTAAGGGCTCGTGTCCCACATGCCTCGTGCCGACACCGAATACTAGGTTCAGAAATCCATTCTCACACCTCGCGCCACTTCCATGCGTTCCTCCCGTTCCGAACGAAAATGTATTCACTCACTAGAGTTTTGATATAGTATGCAAACTACTCTGGTAACGTCCCACAGTGGATTAATCCATTAAAACTTAAAATAGTGACTGGTTATGTTTTATACTTGGGACCATTTCATGAAGTGTAACTTAGCAAATGCTTTAAGCAGCTTAGTGGATCACAGCACCTACTTCAGGGGTCCGAGGACCCCAAATTCAAACAGTGATGAGACCTTTCCTCCTTCCGGTGCTAATAAAGTGAGTGACATTGACTTGGTTTCAGCGCTTAGAGAGTTTTCTGGTTGCAATGTGCTCAATGAAAATGTGATTTATCGCCGAACTTTGGAGCTCGGCTTGCTGGCCTTTCAGCAGAGGACAATCGGTACTAGGGTTTGCGTGCAAGTGCGTTACCGACTGCGCACACATCCTATCTAGCACATGTTATGTATCAGTAAAATGGACAGCACACATCTCACATGCGTGCTTGCCTGTCAGTGGATACATACAGTCTGTAGTATTTCTATTGAATACATATTTCATAGTGGGCTCGCTCAAAAGTTAGTTGAGGCTGGGTTCAACAGTGTAATTGATGTCTGCCTTTGAGAGTACTCTCTTTTCGCAGGCGATTATAAAAAATATCTCATACGCCGTACATGGATGTTGACTTTACCAAGTCTCCTCCTAAATCAATAATGTGCCAAATTGTACTTTTTTCTCATATAGTGTATATGTCCCGGCATGTCAATATGTCACCTGTGGTACCTAATGAGTAGCTTAAGCGTGCACATTTTGACACGCCAGTCAGTGAGTGGGCATTTTTCAGTGCATCGCAGTGCTTAATTTGTAAATAAAAAGGTGCCGGTGCTCAAAGCCCTCCTCTTAAACACGCGACTGCTGCAATTAAATGTGGGAACCCGGAATACTGAGGTGGCGTAATCCTGAATCCAACTCGGGCCTCTTCTAACCATATAAAGCCACTCCCTGCCCCTTCAGCTCACTCTAGCAGCTTTCTACCTCCTCCCTTTGTGACGCCTTTTCGTTTTTCACTTCCTCCATCTTTCCCTTATGTGTCTTTTGCTCGCAGTAAATGCTTGAGGCAGAAGAATAAGCCCCGGCCCTCAAAAATAGGTGCCGGTGCTCAGCACCGGAAACAACAAGCACTGGTGCATAGGCTATACCAGTGCTTAATTTGTGCTTGTTGTTTCCGGTGCTGAGCACCGGCACTTATTTGTGAGGGCTGGGGCTTATTCTTATGCCTCAAGCATTTGCTGCAAGCAAAACACATATGGGAAAGACGGAAGAAGGAAAAACTAAAAAGCGTCATAAAGGGAGAAAGTTGCAGGATGAGCTGAAGGGGCAGGGAGTGGCCGTAAATGCATTGAAGAGGCCCGAGATGGCTTCAGGATTACGCTGCCTCAGTATTCAGTGCTGGCAGATTTAACTACAGCAGCCTCGTGTTTAAGAGAAGGACTTTGAGGACCGGCACCTCTTTATTTACAAATTAAGCACTGGGCTATACACAAGTGTTGACCCTCTGCTGTCCTCATGGGTGACTAGCTCTGATGGGGGAGTACACTCACCAGTGGGAGGGGCGACTTCGCCATTAGGAGCGTAAGTGTGTTTATAGGAGACAGGCCATTAACGTGCTTCTGGTGTCTCTCAGCAGTTAGCCCCGATTTTCACCACTGCAAACGTGCAGGAACTCATGCGAGAATGTCCGCACGGGGACCAGCCTCACACCGGGGCGCACCTTTTCCTTGTGGGATGCCAGAGGGAACGCGGTTTTGTTGTAAACTCTTAACACCCACTGTTGTGTTACCATTTAGCGAAGCACTTTTATCAATGGATTATCGTTGATCCACAAGGATGCCTAGTGAGAGGAGATGCACGGCCGCAGAAGGACCATTCACATGTTACAAAACCATGAACCACCCACAACTGCAACCTCGCAGTGTTTAAAGAACGGTTTAAATATCACAAAACCGAAGGCACACTAAATCACGAAACACTGGGCTGCGGTCAGTCTCAGGCGCTTCGAGGTGTCACTGTATGATAAGGATATCAGTGCAGTGAAGTAGTGCAGGAGCATGTGGGGTTATTCTAATCACAGCAGTGAAAACAAGACAAGCAGGGACGGTGTCGCCGCTGCAACTTCCTGTGATTCTGGGCAAGTCACTTATCTTTCTCCGCCTAAAAAACAAAAAAAATGTCATCCGCCTGTTACACGATGTGCTATCTCACTGATGAACTGATACGAGATGTGCTAGTTAAGGGTTATGTGATAGCCTCGAGAATGGAGCATAGGACGGCCACCAGCGGGCTCCATGCGGAGACTAATCTGCAGTCCTCTTTCCTATAAACGCTCTCACTTTGAAGACAGCCTAAAGCAACCCAAGCTCTCTGGAAGGCAAAGCTTGACATTTGACTTCTGTCTTTGAATGCACAGCAAGTGTGACTAGATGAAGAACAAGATTTACAGGGCTGTTTACAGAAAGGGTGCTCTCGAAGGATACTAGGTAAGTAAGGTTTTGGCATGGGAGGGAAGAAGTGAACCTGGAGAGCCTCAGTGAGCAAATGGAAAGCAAGAAAATGTAAGTTACAAACAACAAAGCCAATGGCAAGCAACAGGCAGAATGCATTCCCAGGTCAACTTTCTGAAACTCCCCAAGATGTCTTTTGCATACCAGACAGCTGTGCTGTCTCATAGGGCGCGACCTAAAAAGTCATCCCCCTTGAACATTTGTCCAAGAGTAAAGAGCTTGGCTGCCTCCCGACTCTCCCGAAAGCTCTGATGGACATAGATAGGTAAGTTGGGGTTAAATCCTGAATATGTATATCGGTTAGAAAGGGAAGTATATGGAAATACTGTTTTAAAGGAGCTCCAGAGAGGATGTGCAGGCCTTGATTGGGGACCTACGTACAGAGTGGAAGTTAAAATGCGAGGCTCTGGAGCACAACTGTGCCTCCCTAGAGGCCAGACTTGTGGCCAGGGGAATCAGATTGTCCACACTGCACCATCGATTGGGTCTGAAGCAGCATGAACTTAGGGACTGGCCCAAGGACAGAGCTCGGGCTCACGCTCTGGCAACCCAGCATCATCTATGACATTGGGGATAATGCTAGCAAGCTGCTTATGTGGTTGGAGAGGCAAGAAGAAGGCCGTATCTGGGTCCTTGAGCTCCTTTACAATGAGGGGACATTGCAGACAGCAGGTGTCGCTATAGCTGAAACTTTCGATACGTACTAAGAGGCTTTGTATGTCTCCTCCTCTGTTATGACAAGTGAGGACTGCAGGGATTTTCTGAGAAATCTTCCCCTTTCCGTGCTTGCGTCAGAGGACCAAACCGCATTAGACCAAGACCTCACAGTGGAAGAAATAACCAGGGCAGCACGAGCCCTGAAATCCAGTAAGGCAGCGGGGCTGAACGGCCTGCCAGAAGAATTATAGACATGCCTGCCAGGACAAAATTTGGGAACATCTCTTGCATATGTGTCAGACAGCCAGAAAAGGAGGGAGCCTCTCGGAGGACCAGAGAATAGCCACGGTGGTTCTTATTCCTAAGAAGGGCAAACCAGCAAATGAGTGTGGTTCATTCAGACTCATCTCCCTGCTTAATTTTGAAGCAAAGGTCATAGCAAAGGTCTTTGGCGACTGGCCTGCAGGCGGTGATCTCTACAGTGGTCTACCCAGGCCAGTCTGAATTTATGCCACAAAGAGGGATAAAACAAGACCTTAGTCAACTCTACTGTATCTTGCATGTAAACAAAGACTCCTCCCATGAACAGGTCGCATTGCTGCTACTGTCGCCAAGATGGCATTTGACAGTGTTGAAATGGACCTACCTATTTGCTGCGCTGGAGAGGATGGGCTTTGGCCCCCAGTTTCTGGGGTGGGTCAAACTCCTACACAAGGATCCATTGCCCCTAGTGCGAGCCAACAATACAGTGTCACATGCCTTAATCCCTCAAAAGGGAACAAGACAGAGGTGTCCGCTGTCCCCTATGATTTTTGCATTGGTTCTTGAGCCCCTGGCTGCTTGGATCCAGCACAATCCGAGGGGATTGTATGAGGATACAGGGTACTCCAGTGGGTCGGGAGTGGGATGAAAGAATATCCCTTTATGCAGATGTTATCCTGCCGCATGTGACACAGCCGGAACTCTCAACTGATCGGATCTTGCACATTTTTAGAATATTTGGAAACCACTATGGATACCACATCACCTGGGAGAAGTCTCTCCTATTCTCTCTGGCAGGGATCGAGGGTGGGATGGACTGGAGAGCGGGGAGAACTATAACTACACAAGATGTACAGTCCCACTGGTGCTCAACGGCTTCAAATACTTGGGCATTTATGTTACAAGGGAACCCCAAGAATTTGTAGATGCAAACTTACTCCCAAAACTGGAATGATTTCGCCGTGATGCCCATCACTAACGGGCACTCACACTCTCCCTAATGGGATGCGCAGCCCTTTTCAAAATTATGATCCTCTTGTGGTTACTTTACTCTGAAAAGCACACCTTATAGGATCCCTTTAGATTTTTTCCACAAATTAAACCAGGAATTACATCAATTCCTCTGGGATGGAGGTACCTCACATAAAGCTCTGCGTAAACTGCAGATGGGAACATCCGAGGGAGGGTTAGCGGTCCCGGATATATTCTAGTACTATTGAGCAGCCCAATTGGTGGAATTCAATGACTGGGCATTTGTTGATTGGGCAGAACCCGCCTACTGTATAGATAGAATGACTATGGGACCTGGAGGCTAACAGGAAAGGAAAGGAAAGGGCAGGAATGGACTTTGCCCTCTAACACCCATTCAATGGTAAGGGCGAGGAGACAGGCTATCAAACACCTGTGCTAGAAGGACAGGCTAACGGAACTAATCCTGCTATGGGACTGCATTATGCCAAGACAGATGGGAGGCCTTGGAGGCTTTACGCAATGAGCACCAATTGGTTTTGAGCATTTGGGCGATGTATGGAGGGACCAGGCATTTATAACATTTTCAGACTCTACTAGCAGGGACTGAAGTGAGAGATTCTGAGAGGTTCCAACATATGCAACTGGGGCACGCACTGAGATGCCACATCTCAGAGGGAGAGCAGTTGCGTCCAGCAGCCCTGTTGGTAGGTCACTTGCTGTCAGATCCCCTGACGGAAAAAGCCATCTCCCTTATCTATAGGAAACTTTTCAGATCCACTGGTGAACCCGAGGGTAGTATGGGAACAGGACGTAGGGACACTTAAAGATGAGTATTGGAGTGAGTCAATACAGAGTCCCAAGGAAGTTGCTATATGAACCTGATTCTACATAGAGATATTACACTTCCTCTTCCCTCTACTACTTCTACATCGAATGGCAAGAGCAGTCACATCTCTATACCTCGGGGGGTGTGGACGGGAAGGAACTTTCTTTAATATATTATGGGGGTGTCCCAAAACACAACACTTCTATGAGGGGGTGGAACGCATCATGGCCCAGGTCACAGGACTGGAAGTCCCTTTGGAGGCTAAATGGATCCCGCTTAATATTTTAGGTGAGGTGCAGTGGTCCAGGTAACAGAGCAGGGGTGTTGAATTTAATATATTATATACTTGTCCATGGGACAGGTTGCTTCTTAAACCTACTTGTCCTGTAAACAAATCTACTTGTCCCTTTGGTGCCATGTAGTGTGGCGACAAATTATGGCAGCAATCTCGTTATGTAAGAGCTCTGATAATAGCCTGTCTGGTTATCCCAGGGCTACTACTATAGTAGAGCTAGAATGCCTTTGAGTCTGCAAGCCTTCTAACTTGCATGCTTTAAGGATTTTCACCAGCTCTTCTCTAATCTTTTCCCATAAGAAGAAAGGTTGGAAATTTACTCCGGACAATGGCAGAAGTAGAAGTTATTCTAGGGTTAGGAAAAAAGTGGTTGGTGGGAAAGTAAACTTGTAAAGGCTCAATAGATTTTCACATGAGCAAATCTACATGTGCATATTTGCTCGTGCTAAAATACAGTTCACAAATATTTTCTAGGAGTACGATTTCCTAGTCTACGTCTGTAAGATCTTGTGAATTCATGAAAGCCACTAATACAAAGATCTATACAATGGGTGCAGTTTTGTGACTTTCTTTAAGAACTGGGTCACTAATTAGGTCTGCCATTAACTGTAAGTGACACATTCTGCTCTTCCACAAGGAGCATATTGGCACACAAAGTACTTTTGTTCAATGCCAGGAACTACTGTGGCAATCAGTAGCGTAACAAAACTGGAGGGGGCCCCCTGCAAAGAACATGGAGGCCCCCCCTCAGACTCACTCTGGGCAGGTGCTGTGCTGAGGGAGCTCCTGGAGGGGATCTGCAGGGCCTTTGTTTCGTCACTGGTGGCAATGTGTTCTTTTTGAGACCAAAAACTTTTTTTTTACTTTTTGCCAGTGTTTGTTACAATGGTGAGGGCCTGGCAGCTCCCACAACAATAAAGTGTTACAAAAGCCATGTCAAAACAAGACACACACTGACGAAACCAAAAAAATGTTGGATCAGTAGGCTTTGCCAGTGCTGGTTTATTTTCACGCTTTCCGTAATCTTGTTGAAAATGGTTACATTGATTTTCCATTAAGAATATAATTTGGAAATACTAGCATGCATCAACACATTTTTAACAGCTAAAATAAAAAAAGATATAATTGAGGTGAAAAATAAGGGCCATTTCTATCCACGTTTTCTTCTATAACTTTTTCCAGCTATGGCAGATTTTTGAAAAGCAATATACCGTTACGTCTGCTGGACTCTTCTGGTTGCAGGGATATATAGGGCTTGTAGGCTCCCAGATCCAATAAAGGAGCTGCACCTTGAAATGGGTTTTCATTGTATACCGGGTATAAAGCAATTCATTTGGTAAAACATAAAGAGTGATAAATAGGTATCAAGGAAACCTTTGTATTTCCAAAATTGGCACATAAGGCGTTCAGAAGCAGTGGTTATTTCCACATCCCTGAATTCAGGGGTCCCCATATTAGTATATGAATTACAGGGCATTTCTCAAATACACGTTTTTTTTTTTTTTTTTTAAACACACTGTATTACATTTGGAAGGAAAAAATGTACAGAAAGACAAGGAGCAATAACACTTGTTATTCTATTCTGTGTTTCCCCAAGTTTCCCGATAAAAACGGTACCTCACTTGTGTGGGTAGGCCTAATGCCTGCGACAGGAAATGCAACAATGACACATCACATTTTTACATTGAAATCGGATGTCGTTTTTGGAAAGTGCCTAGCTGTGGAGTTTGGCCTCTAGCTCAGCCACACCTAGGGAAACCTAGCAAACCTGGGCATTTTTGAAAACTAGACACCTAGGGGAACCCAGGATGGGGTAACTTGTGGCGTATATATATATATATATATATATATATATATATATATATATATATATATATATATATATATATCCCCCTCATGCCTAGTGGTTTCTGCTCCCCTTGGGGGGCAGAAATGGCCTAAAATAAATTTGTCTCCCAGGGGAGCGACCCCTGCATAAGGGGTCACTCCCCATGTGTGAAACTGGCGCCAAAAAAAAAAAAATCCCTGGTGTCTAATGGTTTCTGCCCCCCTTGGGGACAGATTGGCCTAATAAAAATAGGCCGATCTGCCCCGAGGGGGCAGAAATGGCCTAAAAAGAACTTGCCCCACAGGGGAGCAACCCTTGCCTAAGGGATCGCTCCCCACCTCTAAAAATCTTTAAAAAATTTATCACTGATGACTAGTGGCTTCTGTCCTCCCTGGGGGAAGATGGCCTAATTAAAATAGGCTGATCTGCCCCCCGTGGGGGGGGAGGCAGAAAAGGCTTAATAAAGAATTACACCCCAGGGGAGCAACCCTTGCCAAAAGGAGTCACTCCCCATCATCGTTTACATACACACAAAAAAATCTCGTGTCTAGTGGACATTCTGCAGCCTGATCGCTTCACGATCAGGCTGCAGAAATGCTTAGACAGACATGAAAGGAAAGGAAAGGCCTTTTCTTTACTTTCATGTCCTCTGCCTGCCCCCACCCCCCCCCCCCGATCGGAAGAGAAATGCTTTGCATTCCACTTCCGATCGTGCTGGAAGCTGAGCTTTCGACCCTGCCCTAGGCCCATGGGGGAGCGCCAGCGCTCTGCCCTCATGGGCCTGGTGCAGGACGTAACGGTTACGTCCTTGGCACTCGAGCAGTGCTGCCGAGGTCGTAACCGTTACGCCCAAGGCACCCAAGGGATTAAACTAATAATGAAGGCTTTTCATAAATGAACCATACATACAAGTTTGAACAGCATTAACATATGGACACACACAGATTACCTCAACTGCAGACTGTTCCCTTCTCTGTAAACTGGCAGCCAAGGGGTTTGTGCTGCAGGGGGCTGGGCCTACTTGTCTCAAGGAAAACCTGTTGCCCTTGACCCCAAACAACATGTCCCGGGTATGGGGTGATAGGAATTCCACATCCCTGCAGAGGATCTGGCTGGTGGTAGCAGCGGGGGTGGCAAAAAGTAACATTGTGAGGACATGGGGAGCCACCTTTCCGCTGCACATGAATGATTGGGAGATGTATCCTGATTGGTGCCAAAGAGCTGAACATACAGTATACTTCTGCACGGGTTGTCCGTGCAAATGGGAAAAGGTATGGGAGGATGGAACAATTATAGCGGCATGTAAATAAAGGGAAATCTGTGATGGTTTGAATGTGTTCTATATCTGTCTCTGGGTCCTCTGGGGAAAGCTGTGTGCCAAGGGACTGTATGTAACATGCTTTTATGTTTACACTGATTGCACTAACATTATCTATGTCATATAGTGAACAATATCTTGTGCTGTTTGCTGCTGTACTTTTGCTGAATGAGCAATTATTTAATAAAAAGTTTTTTTTTTAAACAAACAAACAAAAAAACGACTTTGCCCTGGGTGACTCTTTGGAAAATGCTTCCTCCCTAACTTGGTCACTTACATCAGCTACTTTACACTTTCCGTTCTCTGCTAATGCACAGAGTAAGTCACTGGGTACAATCTCACAAAGCAAAAGTGAAGCTCATTTGCTCAAATTGGGTAGGCTCACCATGGTGCCCACTTGTGTACAGGAGAAGTGAAAGTTGCTTCACCCTAAACTTAGGACCCCTAATCTTCAAGACTAGCTGTCCCGTCTAACTTAGTCTGAAACTAATCTGAAAGTAATGGAGATCCTCTGATGACTCATAGTACTCTATTCAAGGAGATGGTCTTTTACGGTGTGTTCCAGACATAAGCGCATTGAATGCACAGTTCCAATTTTAAAAGCTGCCTTTACCATAGCTTGGAAAGTCCTTAACATAGGTACTGTGTAGGGTTACTATGTAGCTATTTTTATTTCAGTTTTGTTAGTGAACATGCCAAAAGTGATGGAATTTTTAAAATGTTAAAACAAATTTGGAATTTCAACCTGGTGTTTAAGTGCTTAATGATTTCTCCCTTCAATCCCATACATTCCTGGCATCTTGAATTCCTGTCATAGGTGATCTTTTTAATAGAAATTCCATTAGCTATGAGAGTCAATTGCAGGCCCCTTTTGACATTTGCTCTTTCACCATCTTCTGCAAAGAGTGGTAGTGCATTTGCAGCAATTGTTTCTCTCCAGGGAAGTGACCAAATTCCTTGTATTAAAAATTATTTATCTGCTTTCTATAACCTTTGTCATCCCACAAAGGCTGGAGATTACACAGACTTAACTCTAGGAAAGCACTTGATCACTAAAAATAAAGAACCGCTTAAGCAGGACCACAACCTTCTTTTAGTCTTTGATGGCCTACAAGTAGGCATTTCAGTTAGAAAACATACCAGAGATCTTTTACTGTAAAACACTATTATGAAGGTGCAGGCATAACACCCACAGTGGCAGGGGTGTGGAATTCCTATAACCCGATGCCCAGGACATATTGTTTGGGGTCAAGAACAAGAAGTTTTCATGTTTATTTTGTCCTTCGGACAAGTAGGCCCAACCCCCTGCAGCACAAACCCTTTGGCTGACCATTTATAGTACCACATTATGAATCAAGAAAGAGAATTGTTTGCAGATGAGGTAATATTTCTGTCCATTTGTTAATGCTGTTCGAACTTGTATTAATGGTTCATTACCGCAAAGCTTTTACTTTTAGGGCGAGTGCTCATAATAAATTTTGTAAGCTCGGATTGCACTACTGATGGTGGTTCCAGTAAAAACATGTGTACACACATTTGCACAGTCTAACAATATGAAGCTCTGTATAATGCTGCCAAAATGATCTTTGATTAGATGCAAATATTTGCATAAGCTTGAAAGAAAGACTGAAGATTCTTTGCTTCCAAAGTAAAATGCACACAAAAATATGCAAATAGAAAAAAATGTTTTGTTAAATTACTGTTTACTTTTAGGTGCCATTTCTTTGAAGTATCATTTAGTAAAATGTTGATGCATGCTAATATTTCCAAAAAATATTCATAACCGAAAATCAGTGTAAACAGTTTCAACAATATTATGGGAAACATAAAAAACAAAGATTGGCAAACCCAACAGGCTCGAGATTGGTTGCGAGTCTTTCAGTCTTGTGAATGTGTGTCTTGTTTTGACATGGCTTTTGTAAAACCTTATTGTTGTGGGGGCTGTGGGGCCCTCACCATTGTAACAAACATTGGCAAAAAGTAAAAATATTTTTTTGGTCTCAAAAAGCACACATTGCCACAGTTGTTCCTGGCACTGATCAGAACTACTTTGTATGCCGATATGCTCCTTGTGAAACAGCAGATTGCTATCACTCACAGTGAAGCCAGCCAACAGATTGATGGAGAGATAGAAATGGAATAAAAATGAAAGGTCTGGGTTAACACCAGACCTAATTAAAGGCCGAATTCTTAAAGAAAGTCTCAAACATGCACCCAGGCTAGATGCCTTTGCATCAAATTTACGTATTTCAGAAAGTCACAAGAATGTACACAAATAGACCATAAAATTGTGCTCCTTGAAAATATTTGTGAACTGTATTTTAGCACGAGCAAATGTATAGATTTGCTCATGTAAAAATCTGATAAGCATTTATAAGTTCACTTCCCCTTCAAAAATCTTTGTTTTACCAAGCCTGAAAGAAGTCTTGCTTCTGCTTGTCAGGGGTATATTTCCAACCTTTCTCAGTAAAGAAAAAGATTAACAAATAGCTAAAATATGCTAGTTAGTAGCATTGCACAGACTCAAAGGGGCATTCCAACCCTGGAACTATTGCTTACTGCTACCTCCAGCCCAACTATGTAGTATGTAGATCCACGGAAGGGTGGCAAAATAAGGTAATTGCTAGTATTCAAGCCCTACTATAGTATTAGCCCTGGCATTATCAAAGAGGCTATTATCAGAGCTCTAATATAAAGAGATTGCTGCCATAATGTGTCGCCGCACTACACAGAACCATAAGGACAAGTAGAGTTTTTTTTACAGGACAGGTAGATTTAGGAAGCAGCTTGTCACATGGACAAAGAGATATTTTACTAAATTCCACACCCCTGCACAGTGGGCTTTGGGGCTCATTCTACCATATGGCAGCTACTTGGGCTCTCTTGCAGAATTCAAAACTAGGACTTAGTTCTTTCTTCATTCATTCACAAAGCATTATTGCCTTGAGAGAGAAATATGCTGGTGACTTCGAAATTGCTAAAGAAAAAATTGTGAATCCAGTTGGAATCCTGAGAATGGATTTACATAAGAAATATACAGGGATTTTACATCCATCAGAAAGAATGTTGCAAAGTAACTTGTTATTCTCAAAGTGAATCAAAGACAGGGTACAATTCAGTGCCCTAGTTTTTCTGGTACATCTGTGCTGAGACCTGTAGCAAAAGCAGTGCAGAGTTGTGACCTGACCATAGGATCTTATTCAAGCCTCCTAATCCATGATGCAGTAGAGTCATTTCCTATAATGCCAGTTCCTATTTAAACCATATAAAAAAGAAGCAGTCGCAAGAGTCTTTTCAAAGTGTTCTCCATCCCTTTGCTACCAGATCTGTCCCTGATTTTAAGGTCGAGCTTGTGAGACACTGTTGTGAACAAAAGGGGCTTGGTGCCTGCCCGTTGCTTACCATTTGTTGGCTTGCATGGCACTCTTCTTAACAGCCCCGTAATTAGTCACTGCAGTTCTAGCATTATTTCTGTTCCTCTTTGTGGAGCTGGGACCAGGCACTGATTGAACTTAATCAGTGCCGGTCTGCTGCTCCCACTGTGATACAAGTTGTGTTTTGCTGTTTTTTCAACTTTTAGTGCAATGCATACAGAAGGCGTGTGACTTGCAAAAACATGCCCAGCAGGATAAACCAAAATGCAAAGATTTATTTTCTATACTTAACTTTCTTTTATTTTCCCAAGTATCCTTTTCTCACTTTGCACACGTTTTCTTTTATTTTGCTTGTGGGAGCTGTTCTAAAAAGACGAGGATTATCTTGTTCTAAATATTGCAAAGCGACATTGTTCCTTTCTTATGTGTAACTTCTGAAATTATGCTTTAACACCTAATCGTGCAGTACACCCCAATACGCCCCACTCCAATCCAACCCACTTCACACCAGTCCACCCCAGACCAATCCAATCCACCTCACTCCAATCCAAACCACTCACCCCAAGACAATACAATCCTCAAAACTCCAATCCTTTCAACCTACCCCACTCCAATCTGCCTGGCTCCAATACAAAACAACCTGCCTGGCTCCAATACAAAACAACCTGCCCAGCTCCAGTTCAAAACAGCCTGCCCGGCTCCAGTTCAAAACAACCTGCCCGGCTCCAATCCACCTCACTACAGTCCAATCCACCCCACCCCACCCCGTTACGTCCAGTCCACCCCACCCCACCCCACTCAATCCAATCCATCGAGCCCTCCAGACTCCAATCCACCAGAATCCAGTCTAATCCACCCCACTACAGTCCAATGTACCCTGCTGCAGTCCAATCCACCCCACATCAGTCCATCGCCGCCCCATTCCAAATCACCCTACTCTAATCCAGTCCACTTTACCCCAATCTATCCCACCCCCCTCAGTACTATCATTCCAATCTAATCCACAACCCAAACCAATCTAATCCACCCCACTGTAATCCACACCACTCCAATACAATCCACTTCAATCCAATCCAATCCACCCCACTCGTTCCAATGCGCCCCACTCTAATCCACCTCACCCAATTTCAATCCACCTCACCCTATTTAAATCCACCCCATTCAGTCCATCCACTTCAATACAACCCACTACACTTAATCCAACCCATTCTATCCCAATTCAATCCATCCCAATCTACCCCTACCTAACCCACCCCACTACTTCAAGCCACTCCACCCCACTCCATGACACTCTCTGCCACTGAACATTACTCCCCTCTACAACACTTTACACCGCCACTATACTCAAATCTATGAAACTCTACCTCTAACCTCACATTCCACACTCCAATCAAGGACACTCCACATCACTGATAGCCATTATAAACAGCAGCCACAGAGGTGTACAACATAGCAAAAAAATAAAATTAATTGCCAAAGCCAATAGCTCTTGCATATGCGAGACCTACTGGCTTTACCAATGCTTGTTACTTCTAGCAGTTGGAACATGTACTCATTATTTTTCTGGATATTATGCCTGGTCCTGTTCTCTTCCCTCATGTAAGTGGAAGTTTGGTGCTGTGTTGATTGCTTCAGTGTTTATCATCATCCTCAATCAAGAGCTACAATATTGCCAAGGAACTTTTTAACCCTTTGTAATTTTTTATCCTTCTAAGTGGGACCCTCTGAAGGAGACACTTCATACCTTTCACGTATACTATTTAGTGCTGGATAGCACAGTGGATACTGACCGGAGCTGGCCTTTAATCACGAAATTATTTTAACTGCCTATTGTTGGACACTCTCAAGCTTTAGTTACTTTATTCAAGAATTAAAGATGTGACAATTTTGCACTGATTGGGTCCATACCTTAACTTATAGGCAAATGTTAGGTAAGGGCTGAAAAACCTACTAGTTTTTGTCATTAAAGTGTTCTTTTTCACTATTCACGTTCACAACACACAGAGTCCTCAGATGGAACTCTCTGGGCACTTTGAGTTTAAAAGAATCCCAAATTATTTGTATCTCATCTTAGAACTGGATGTCTTGAATCTTAGAGCGCCTCATAACACTAAAGCAGTGTTGGTCTTAAGGAGTAAAGAAACAGCTAAGTGTATATTTACCTACATGTTTTTTTTTTTACTTTACAGTTACAAGGTTATTGTATGCAATACAGTGTATTTTATGTTACTTGTATTTATTAAAGGCAGACAGAGGCCAATGAGTTAAAAAAAGAAATTGCAAAATATTTTGTAAAAAATAAAAAAAAAACTGACATAGCACGACTGACAAAAATGGGCACAGCGAGGATATGTAAAGAAAGCTCGGGAAACCACCCCTAAAGATAAGTTCTAGCGGCGAGAGCCACAGCATTCATAGAAAAGGATGGGAGAGGTAATGAAAGATTGCTTCAGAGAACAGAAAACGGTAAGCATTGCTCTGCAGTTAGGTAGGGGCACTGGATGCAACCAGGATCCTCCTTTCGGAGCACAAGTCCATGAGTGAACAAATATTATTTTATCAAGCAGAATCTGTTCATGAATATCTTTAAAACATATTATTTGTGTCTCAAGTTTTCTTCCCAACTGGATAAAACACTGTAGGTATAGTTATATGACGAGCAAGTAGGATACTTTATGAGTTGTTGTAAATAAGCTTGTTGACCAGAGTTTTAAGGCTGAAGATATGCAAGAGATACGTACATCAAATAAAAAACAACATTTAACAATTAGCATTACAGAAAAATAATGATGGGTCACTGCTATACACTGTTGACCTATTTATCAGCCTCCTAATTCCACAAACTAAGTGTGAAGTGGAAGTGGTATTGGTTAGAAGAACGTCCCTGAGACCTACATGGGAGGAGGCTGCTGAACAGTAAACTGAATACTGTGATAGTACCAGAGGCGGCTCCTCCGCGATGGCGAAGAAGCGTCGCCCCACTGGCTCAAAGCCAGCAGCTGAAAAATAAAATTGTATTTGATTATTGTTTTATTTTTCAGCAGCTGGCTCTGAGCCAGCATGTGCGGTGGGGGGCAGGGTTGGGCCATGGGATGGGACATGGAGGAGTGGAGTGAGTGCACCTAAGTGTGCATGTCAGTTTGGCTGGCCGTCTTTGGCTGGCAAAACTGACATGCGCACTTAGGTTCCTCCAACCGAGAAACAGCAAAGACTCCAGTGCACTATCTGAGCGGCACAACAAGCTGCTCAGACCAATCCTGGCCCTGCTCCCATGCTAGGTAAAGCATGAGAGCAGCTCCAGGATTGCATGGGGAGCCTGTGCTGGTGTCCCAGGGACTGCTGGGACACCAACACCATCTGGAGAGCAGCAAGGAGTCCAGCGGCGGTGGACAGGTAAGCTTTTTTTTTTTTTTTTTTCTTTTATGGATTTCCTCCCAACCCCAGCCCTGTCCCCGATATCCCATGTCCTTCACCTTCACCACCCCCATTGATATTTGTGGCGGCCGCCACTGGATAATACTGCTAAAGCAGAGGTAGAAGCCAGTACTTTGGTCATCATGCTTCTCACCACAGACACAGTAGGCAGCCATGAAGAAGCTTGCAAAAGAAGACCAATCCTGTAGTCGTTTGTAAACTGTGTTAAATGTGTAAATACTAAATTTGCAACTGACTAAAATAAAATTCTCCTTTACCACACTGTGACCTAATCACAGTATCACTCACATACCAGCCCCTCATCAAAATCGCACTCATTGTAGAAACTTAAAAACAGTAGAGGTGTATTTTCAAACGAACAAAAAAACACAATATATACATATTTTTGCCAACTCCTTTTTAAACCAGCATTACAATTACACATTTCTAAAAAGAAACAAATTAAATGTGCCTCCCAAAATAAGGAAGGTATCCAAGAATTGAAACGCACAAACAAGTAGAATTCAATCTTTTTGTACAAAGCGGGGGTCGCTGAATTGCTGGCCATGAGGGCAAAGGAATTAAGAACAGCCAGTAGGATGAGGGAACAACACGTAGGATTGTAAAATGATGCTAACAGAATTTGGGATTATTGAATAATTTATAACAGCCTTTAAAGGATAAAAAAAAGAATAGTTTAAATCAGAAACCTTCGGGATGTTAAATAAATAAATAGAAATATATAAAAATACAGTACTTTAAATGCAGTCTGCCCTCTGAGTTTCTCAAAAACAAGACCAATAGCAATGTATGTGTCAATAATCCATATTTAGGTATAGCTCAGTCAGTTAATCACGACATGGTAAATAAATGTCGAGGATAATGCATCCTTGTAGGAAACTACCATTGTTTGAGATGTGTATCCTCAGATTTGTGCCCTCTCTGCTTTTGCTAGCTGTAGAGCTATGTGCACTTTACCCCTGCTAACCAGCAGTACCCTGCTTGTGCTCCCTTTTAACGTGGTTGAAGTGATGTAACCCTAACTAGCATATTTAACTTACCTATAAATCCCTGTTATACAGTACAAAATGTAACCCAGGCCTTTAAGTGAAATGTAACCACTAGAGTTGAGCACCTATAGTGCTATCCATGACAGTGGCAGTGCAAACATAGCTTCAGGCCTACCACTGTATCCTGACAAGAGCGGTTTAAAAAATTATAATTCAACCTGTCAAAAGAAACCATTTTTACAGGTCTGATCTTTCCTTTTAAATCAATCAATCAGGTGTTATTTGTATAGTGCTGCTTATCATCTGAGTGAGTACCCAGGCCCTTGCTGCAGGTGTTTATTCGAAAAGCCAGGTTTTCAGTCCCCTTCTGAAGGGGATCAGCGAGGGTGCAGAGGTGAAGGGTGTTCTTGGTGTTGGCAAAGAGGTGCAAGAAGGAGCGCCCCGTGGTGCGGTAGCAGCGTATGCGTGACAATGTGTGCCGAGTGGAGGTTCCTGGTAGGTTGGTGGAGGCGAAGGCGATGGTTCAGTAGGCAGGTCCTTGGTTATGGAGAGCTTTGTAGGCATGGGTCAGGAGCTTGAAGTGTCATCTTTTCTGGATCTGGAGCCAATGGAGGTCCTTCAGGTGCTAGGTGATGTGGGTTCTCTTGGGCAGGCTGAGAATCAGTGAGGCAGCTGCATCCTGGATCATTCAGAATCTCTGCATGACTTCGGTGGTGGTGCCAGCGTAGGATGCATTGCCGTAGTCCAGTCGACTGGTGATGAGGGCTTGTGTCACTGTCTTCCTCGTGCTGATAGGGAGCCACTGAAAATCTTGCACAGTGTGTGGAAGCGGGCTACAGAAACTGAGTTTCATGGAGAGTTTGCTGACGAGAATGATGCTGGGGTAGGGGGTGTGATCTTTCGGTGTGGGGGTGGGTCCTAACACTGCTGGCCACCAGGAGTAGTTTCAAAGGGTTGAATGTTCACCGAAGATCAGAACTTATGTTTTGTCTATGTTGAGCTTCATGCAGTTGTCCTGTGGCAATGTCCTTCATACAATTCTGGAAGTTGGTCTTTGTTTTGGTGGGGCATGTTGAAAGCCAGAAGACGAGCTGCGTGTCGTACGCGTAGGAGATGATGCTGATGTTGTGCGATCTCAAAATGTCTGCAAGTGGTGTCATGTAGATGTTGAAGAGTGTTGGGCTTAGGGAGTAGTCTTGGGGGACACCACAGATGGTAAGCTTGACCTGTGAGGTTAAGGATGGGGGAAGAAGGGTGATGCAGACTCTCTGGATGTGTCTTGTGAGGAAGGATGCCACCCACCTGAGCGCATCGTCTGTGATCCCAATCGGGTGTAGTCGGAGACAGAATCGAAGGCGGCGGAGAGGTTGAGCAGGATCAGGGCGGCTGCTTCTCTTTTGTCAATCAGAGTTGTCTTGGTGCTGTGATTGGCTCTAAAGCCTGATTGGGAGGGGTTTAGCAGGCTGTTTCTCTCCAGGTGTTTGGTGAGTTGGAGGTTGATAGCCTTCTCAAGGACTTTGGCGGGGAACAAAAGGAGAGAGATCTGGCGGTAATTCTGGAGCTTGCTGGCGTCTGCAGAGGACTCCTTGAAGAGCCTGGAAAAGTGGCTGTAGGTAACTATTCATTAAGGATGGTGGTGAGCTTGTGGCTGATCCATTTTCTTCTGAGGTTGAGGATCCTCTTGGGGTAGACGGCAGTGGGTACTCCCGAGTGGATGGAGCTCCTGAGTGTGATTGTGTTTGGTGTGCTGAGTTGGAGGTTGAGGTTGATGGGATGCTGGGGCGGCTTAAGGGTTGGGGACTGAAGTTACTGATGGTTTATATCTTGTTGTGGAAGTGGTCGGCGAGGGCACCGGAGAGTTCTTGTGAGGGGGGGGGGGGAAGCAGGTTTTGATGGCTGAAGGGCAGGCAAAAATGATGGTGAATAGTTCCTTGGTTTGGTTGGCACTGTTCTCAATCTGGCTGATCAGGGCTTCTTTTTTGCAGCTTTGATCTGGTGGTGGTGGTAGTCGTGGGCCGTTTTGAAGGTGGCTCGGTCGGCATGATTCTTGCTGGTGTGCCATTTTCTCTCCAGTTATTTGCACCTGTGTTTTAATTTTGCTAAATAATACGTCACCCATAGTAGGCGTTCTAACCGATTAGGAAGGGTACATGGTATTTAAAAGTAGGACATTTAGTCAGTTAATGTTAAACATGTCTCTAGAGCACCTAATAGCTATTTATACTCTAGCAAGGCTGGCTGTGTCATAGATAAACACTGGGATACACTATTACATTTAATAATTCTATCTTTGGCTAAGAAACAGCTAGAAACATGATTCAAGAACTCTTTGTAATATTTAGTAAAAGCCCAATTTACTGGTGAAGTCAATTTTTTTAATAAATATTAGGAAAAGAGTTGTTAGGCCTGTTTTCCTGGGCATGAGGGCGACTCAGGTGCTACCCCGCTCCAATCGTATCAACTGGAGTGTCCCCCACTGGTGTTCTGGGGCCTTAGTACTAGAGGAGCCAAAACTGGATAACCAAGTACTCCTCCCCAGCACTTGATTCTTGCAGGTTAGCGAGGTAGAACAGTCCAAGGCTCATTCAAGGAGGAGAGATGGGTTTAGACATTCAGAATACACGGTACACTGTACTACAAGCTTATCAGATCAATGTCCAGTCAGTGCTTTACTTTTTAAAAAGAAAAGTACTTTAATACACATAAGAGAAATATACTACATATAAAACTAGGATAAACAGTAAAAAACAGACATCTATACAACCCTCTGGGCCACAGTCCTGACCCCAAACAGTATTATAGCGCCTAGACAGTTGCACTATACAAACACAGCTAGCATGTAGACACACAATTAGCATTGCATATTACATACCATGTTGCACAGGGTTGCAAGAGAGCTGGAATGTCAACCAGAACAGCTCAGGTCACATTTAACACAATGGTTCACCTCACTATTCTCCCCTGGGGAACCTACTGGCTCTCAAACACACATCCCAGGTAGACAAACCTCCCCCCTCGACCTTAGAGCTAAGCTCTAGGGTCTCAGTCCACATAAACAGGGAGATCCTCAGTGGACATACATGTTTGTCCTGTTTACTGATCCAGAAACCATACAGTAACTTTTAAGTTACTTGCCTGTAGATCACCATAAGGCAAGGGAAGCACGTTCACCAGAGACATGCAAAAGGCTTACCGTCCCCACAACAGTACTTTTAGAAAGTTACCTTTTTCTTCCCTAAAGCCTTTGGGGATAATTTGCATTAACCTCCAGCTGCACTTCTCTGGGTGCTCAAGCCTTAAATGAGGTGTGAAAACTGTTCCCAGAGACAAACACCTGGGACTGGGGCGGTGTTTTGCTTCTCTGGCAGGATAACCATTTGAGCACTTCTCAGAAACTTAATTTACTGTAAAAGGCAGACGTCCGATGACATCTCAACAGACCCTTTCTTTTGTTCCCCAAGTCAGGCAGTCGCAAATTCCAGTGGGAAGGAAGCTGCTCCCAGAAACAGTCTGGAGTGACCAGAGAGGAGGGGTCGCTTATTTCCGTGACCATATCTCTGGGGTGGGCACACATGCCCTGAACAAGGGGAGAAGGGTTTCACCATCTTGAAAGTAGGCAGAGAAGTGCACTTTGGGATTGTTTGCAGCACAGAGGAACTGTGGCAAACGTGGATAGAGTAACCCATGGGAGAACCTAAGAATCACCTACACCCACATGTTGGTGTGGGGCATAAAGGTAGCCTCCCCATTACCATCTTCAGATCATTATGGGCCCGTGCAAGATCAGAAGATGACTGAACCTGTTGTCTGAGACCTGTGAAGAGTCATGAAGAACTTCAACTGCTCCTTCTTGGCCCCAAACATATGAGTGGGCTCCAAAGTTCATAAGCTTGATCTCCCGTTCATGCTACAGGGACACAACATGCTACAAGAAAAGTAGGCCTTCCCTGAAGATGCCCAGCTGACCAGTTCCAAGTGGGCCTGCCTTGGACCCTGCTGGTGGCCTGCCTCTGCTGGTGTCCTGACTCCCAAGTGCTGTTCCTGAGGTCTTGGAACTTTTAGCTGCGTCTGGCTGGGCTTTTCCTATCACCCCTGAAAACCTGGGACTTTAGCTTACTCACAGCAGTAAATCCTCTGCGGCGGATCTTTGCGGAGACAGTACCCAGCCTCGTGGAGCACTCTTCAGCAACATTCTGCAGCCTTGTTCTGCTGGAAGAACTCAAGCTCCAAAAAATGTTACAAAGTATGAAGGTGTAATCTTGAATGGACAAAGGTGCCAAGAGTATCCTACCAGTGACGAACCTTCCCTGGGTGCAAATTTAAATTTCTCCCACCCCGTCTCTCCTGTCAAAAACAACCTTATTCAACCCACATCCAGCTGATATCAAACCTTGCAAAGCCCTTCTAAACTACAGTCTGCTGCCTTGTTCTTCTAAAGATTTTGGACTTCTATTTCTGAGACCAAATCCCAAGGTAAATTCTCTAACTGGGTCCAACGTGGTGCCAGTATCTGACCCACCCCTGTATTTGACTATGCTCCATTGGGCTCGACTTATAATTGTGCCTAGGTACTGGTCTACCACAACCGGTGGACCACAGTTGGCACTTAATGCTTTCTGGTGATATTTGTATTCAACACTTTAAAAATTAATATTTCCAGTTCCCATTTTTTGATTTTTGTTGTTTTGGTGTAATTTTATTTATTTAAATATACTCTATTTTATAATTTGGTTTGGAATTTTTATTGAGTTGTGTTCTGACACTATTGCCGTTTTGCCATTCTTCTCTGTGCAATAGCTACTAGGGGATTGAGCTCAAGTTGATTTAGTGACTTTGTGGTTCACCCGGAAAAGGACTGTGTATATTACGTAAGGTGACATGTCACTAACCTTAACTAATAACACTCTTAGTTTCAATCCTTGATAGAAGATTTTAAACAGAAGTGGTCTCCTTCCATTAAACGAACAACATGGAAGGTACAAAATGAAGCAGTTTTTTATTTTAAAATGCAGAGGGAAGGAAGTGCTGTGGAGCAGGCCACACACTACATGCAGAAGCAAATTCTCCAGTGTGTCAACAGCTTAAAAAAAGTAATCCACACTGGCACCTGGGAGGAAAAGCTGGCTATGTCAGTAAAAAGCATGTTGTTTAGGGAGATAAAATTAAGCAACAGTGCCATAAACAAGCTTATGCTGAACAGGCGAAATAGTTTCTTCTTTCAAATGAAAGACGAAGCTTAGATTCAAAATGGAAGATGATATGAGGGGACACAGGAGAAATAGTGCAGTGCACAGTACACAATTTACCAGGAAGACCAATGAATGTGGGATCACAAAGGTACTCTGGGATTACTGCACATCTGTTATATAATTTCATATTAGGCTCTGTGAAGAGCGCGTTCTCAAAACACAGACCATCTGCTTGAGGATAAGTATATGCTTCAGTGAAGTATGTTCAGCTGCTTTTGCTGGCATTTGGTTTCTTTTCACAATAAAGCAGATGCAGTGAAGGCTGCCTCCCCCACCAGCCCCACTGACCAATGAAGGCAGCTTTGCCATTTGTACTATTAACCTGTATTCACCGAAGCTTCCATATAGCACACAGAAAGAATAACCTAAATTGATATGCCTACAGAGAAGGATCTGCATAAAGGATGGACACTGGGTGAGAACAGCCATGCTTTAAATGACACGTCAAGAAAGCGTTATCATCATGAACGGATAGGACAAAGAAATTTAAAAGCTCATAGTGGTAGAAATTAAGCTATTGGTATGGCACTTCACAAGTACACACAATTACCAGGTGTGAGGCTCTCTTATTAGTCACCTCAGTGCAAGGGTGTAGTTATCAATTTTCAATGCACAATTTGGCTGTGGGAAACAGTATAAAGTATATACTTTGCTTGCATAAAAGTATATACTTTGCTTTCGACAAAATGGAATTCATGAAAGTTTGCAAGGAGTGTGGTTATTAGGCCAATTTAAGTAAACTCCTATGAATTCCTGAAAGTGGTAACTGCACCAAAACAAGGTCATAAAGCTCTCTGTGCACTTCGGTGACTTTAAGAATCAATTATTTTTTCCACATGCATATTTATTTACTCAAGTGAAAATGTGCACAGTAAATGCAAATTCATTTGTTCAAACGTTTTTCTCCAGTGGGAAAAATACGCCACCTCTTAGAGTAATTTTACTACAGCACCACTTTATTTGAGGGGTAAGGGAAGAACTGGGTTGGTCAGAAGTCATCCTGTAAAATGTTTTACTCCTCCCGTTGTTAGTAAGAAAATTCCAACCTTTTCCAGGATAGGAATGTGCTGGAGCGCAGTTGGTGAAAGCTCTTAAACATGCAAGTTTGTGGGTACGCACACACTCACAGGGAATTGTAGCCCTGGAATAACCACTTCCCACATCCTTCCAGCCCATGAACAGATTTGCTCACATGAAAATCTTCACGCAAGTAAACATTTTTTTTGTGACTGTAAAATCAACCTTTGCACAATAGCGAGTAGTATGTGGGGTGAGGGGGTGTCCACAGAAGCACAACAGAGTGTGGGGCAAATGGTTAAGTCAACTGAACTAATATATGTACGGCTCGGTGGGACTCTAGAAGTCAACCACAGATACTTCTAGAATGTGTTGCTGGATTGCCAGATGTTCTTGGAATCGCATAGTCAAACATCGAATGATATGCTTGTGTGATAACTGTATATTTCTTACAAATGTGTGCTACAGAAAATCAATAAAAGTGGTTTATTAAAAAAAAAAAAAACTTTGCATGTTTTAGCCATGCTTACGTGTGTAAATATCTTTGAGAATCTGGCCTATAATATTATGACTGACAAGACTGTGCAGAATTCATCTACTTGTAAAATGTGTAGCAGTCAACACTTGATATGTCTTTACAATTATGGAAAGAGAACAAGTGAAGCACAGTGACATGAAGTGATTTGCTCTAGAATTCCAAAATGTGCTCAAATAGAGAAGGTCAGACTGTGAGTGGTCTAGCTAATCCTCAGTTTGCAACCTACTGACTAACCTGCAAATATGATTTGGGCTTATTTTCAGTAACTTTTTGGGGGAATCAAGTAGCTGCTTAAAATTATATTTGCCAAAGCAAGTCAACAGAAACATCCTCAGAAACTCAAGTAAGAAAGAGAGCAATGGTAAAAATAGAACGGACATATTGTGCACTCTGCTATAATAAGAACTCCAGCATAATGAAAGTGCTGGCATACTGGGAGCCCTACTGTGATTGAAACGCTAGCCTGAATAGACAACCCATCTATAAACGAAGCCTCCGCAAATACAATGTGAGTGAATATTCAAAGATGTGACATAAGAGATGTGGTATGTTCAGTCTTACAATCAGAGGTCTGTTAGATTCAAACCCTGGCACAACTTACCCTGGAATAATAACAGGGATACTATCACAACTCTGGTAGAAGAATGTTGCCATCATGTTTAACTTCACGGTATGCATTAAATGGGACAACTTTATACAGGGCAACTAGGATTCTGAAGCATTCTATTTCTTGGACAAGTACTTATTTTATCAAAATCCACACCCCGCCTTCTATGCCACGCACCCACAGTTCAACACAAGCTTCTGAGGAACAGAATGATAGGAGAGAGAAGCCCAATAACTGTCTAATGGATGTCAGATCGGGCATTCGTGAGTAACACAGACATGACTCCTGTCTCCAGATAATTTTATTTTGCAATATTTTTAAAGCGGCCATACAGCTATCAGCGCAAATTAGGTAACTAAGATCGGGGTAGAGGCTAGGCCCAGAACAGTAAGTTTGTCATCAAGCGCAATGAGCGCACTCGGTGGAGGTCAATAATCATTTCATCCGTATGTCGGTAGTGTGGAACAGATAGATTTTCTAAGCTCTTATGAAATTCAAGTGTCCAGATTCTAAAAAGAGGGGAGTTGGAGGAGCTGAAGGGTATCAACTCAGGTGTTCAGGTATCTTGCTCTTACTAACTGCAACTTATCTAATGGAGGGGCAATAGTTTCAGGGACGTCAATCTTAGTCAACTGACTGCTGGTGCAGTATATGCACTTTGGCAACAGTCTGGCAGAAACCTTGTGGTTCAGACACAGGCCTGATGTTTATGCAGCTGGCAGAGTATGGTATGCCTGCAAGCGAAAGCAATTTTCCAAATGCTTCTTGAACAAGCATTGGCAATGCCAATTAGGTTTCATCTACGTGAAATATATTGCTTTGTCAGTTTTTTTCAACATATGTCACAGCACACACATTGGAGAGCACAGGAAGGGCGGGGGGGGGGGGGTAAAAAAAAAAACAAAGAAAAACAATACTCTTTTCTTGAGTGCAGTCTGGCCGACACATACAGCACTACTTAAAGGGATACTGAAACGCAATAAACAAAAGGAGGGTGGGAAAGACATTGGAGGGTGGGGCTGGACGAAGCCACGAGCAGGGTAGGGGAGAAGTGCGTCAAAGCGCTTCGTTCTTGTTTACTTTAAGGCACATTGTACAGCAGCCCATGCCGCAGTGCAATATTAAATTAATCAGGATGGTTAGGGGCTGCCTTGTCGGATTCATCACCAGCAGCAGAGAGGACATCAAATGTCTTTAAGTCCAACCCAAAGTTTGTTATTCTTTCTTCTGAACTTCCTACAGGGACAACTCTAACCCCACTGTAAAAGTGGTTGGTAAACCTTTATATGCGGAGATTGCGTACTGACACAGTGCATTAAAGTTAATTATTCATTTTTCTTTTCACAACACCCATACCACGCACTGCAACAGAAGAGCAAAGTGATTCCCAGCAAGTAGTTTTGACTGAAGCTCCACTATTAGTATCAGCTTTCATACGGAAATGGGTGTATAGGTGCGCCTGTACCCCACCAGCTTTAAAAGTGTGAATCTCCCAACAGCATTGCTTTAATTCATAGGTGCATGGCTAGGTGTCTGCAGTCATTTCCAGCCATAAAAAATCCTTCACTTTCTATGTTTACTTTACCTATCTCTTGCTGAGAAGTATTTCAAAACCTTAACGAAAATCAAATAACTGAATGGAAAGCCCTTTTAAGTATGAACAGCTGCTTCACACTGGACAAAAAGCTTATTACTGCATGCATGTACAGAGAGCAAGTTACAAATAATGAACTGCATTTTTTCTCAATTAATCGTTACGCATTTGCGAGAAGCAAAACGATCAATGTCGAGTAGGTTTGTTGGAGGCGTCTCCCCTCCTCACAGACGGAAGAGAAGAAACGTGTGTAATAATGCTGAAGAAAATCGCCCCGCATGCTGCTGGCTGGGGTGTCCTCCTCTGACACTACAAACGGCAGCCTTATTCTTCTAAAGCGTCAATGTTATAAATAATCCACCCAGTGAAAGGGAGATAAAGAGAGTCAGGGAAACATCCCGCTCATTCGCAACAGCTCCTCTTTTCAAGGGCAGGAGCTAGGCACGAGTCTGATGATGTGGCAATAACTGGACTGTAGAAACCACTACCGGTACATGGTCTACAGTGAAAAGAAGTATATGTCCTACCACCAACAGGGTGGCAGAACACCTGGTATCTGGTCCTGGGATCGTAAACACAACGATAATGGTGTGGGGTTCCCCAGTTGCCCCTCTAACGGCTGTGCCACACACATTGTGGCTTTCTGTTACGACAAACATATTCCATAGAAAGTAGTTTGCCCAAACAAAGGATGACCAAAGCCAAAAGATCACTCAGAATCGTGCAAACTTAACACTGACCTATTGGTTTATCTGTTTTACTACCACGGCACAATCAGGTAAAGAAACAAGTTTACTCTACGAGGGAGCAATGAGGACGGCGGGAAGCCCCCAGAGCGCTCCAATCAACTGGGTGGCCAACAGCAACTCTTCTCACGTTTTTGCCCACTGGGGAAAAGGTTGCGGCTGGAATTACAGCTGTGTACATTTTTCGCACTAACGATGATCAGAATAAGCTTCCCCAACCCCTCCAGTTCTCAGCTTTGGATTTCTCTTCGAAAAAAGAAAGCAAGCAAAAGGGAAAACGCAACAGAGTGAGAGGAGCGTGGGAGTGCAGATTGTGTGCTCGTTCGTAAATAAATAAAAAGGTACCTGCAGTGTGAAGTAGCCAGTGGGAGGACACTGGTTGGTAGTTAATGGCCACTGACCCCAAGGTTTACATGGTCTAGAATTCACCCGACAGCATGGATGGTAAAGCAGTAGAAGCAGCTGAGGACAGGAAGTGAGGCAGGAGACGGTGCTGGCCAATGAGAAGCACGTAAATTAGAGCGAAGTTAGACTAAAGCCAATGGTAAGTAAGGGGCAGGTTCTAAGCCCCCTTTACATTTTTTTTTTTAATCACAAAAGATTTTGCAAGCATAGCATGCAGGCAAAGCCTAAAAACTAGAGGCAAATGTAACCAGATCCCATGTGAGTGTGTTTATTCAGTGTGTGAAAGCAAGACTGAATCTCCTATAAGTCCATGTGCACAACAAATCTGTGGCCCTGAAAGGATTAGATAACTGAATATAAATGACAGCTATTCGGCAAAAAACTGAGAAGGCAGTTCAACAGATGCAGTGAAAAACTAAGTTTCTACTAAAGGGCATTAAAGAGCGATAAACAAGAGTCTTAACCAATTACATTTTATTCGTTCCTGTCTATGGGTTTCAACTGAAACACTCCAGATCCTCTCAGTAACATTATGCCATGTTAGAACCGACTGCGTCCTCAGTCACAAACCGTTACAGCTTGACTTTTGGAAACAATGAACACACTACAGGAATACAATAATGAAAAAGCCAACTAGTTGCCGGCGCCCAACGCATTCAGAGCCCTATTTAAACATGTTTCCTCAATTACCCATTTTAGCTTTTCGTGGGAAAGCAGGACCACGAAAGTAACAGCTTTGAAGAAGAAAAACTTTGTGGTGAATTAAAACGGTTTCTTTCTACACTCATTTCATGAGAATCCTTTTTCACTTGACTTGACTGGAATAAAAACTGAACACCGTTGATTCTAAGATTCACACCACCATCTGAAGCAAGCACTGGCAAATGCAGGAGATCTGGTTTTAATGTGGTAACAAATGCATGCACATATGTAGTTTACATGTGTTTACCACATTAAAACAGAGCAAATGTTGCCAATGCTTGTTTTCCTACTGATAGTGCTGGTAATGGTGGTTAAAGACCATGGTGGCGGTAGAAGTAGTGAGAAACTCCTTGGTGAAGATCCCAGCACATAACAGGACTGGAAGAAGGGGCAGAGCGGAAGCCAAGATCACTGGGAGACACAGTGAGCTACAGCAAAAAGACATCAAGTGGCTCACTGAGCCACAGAGGAGACGCGATATAGGGGAGTGTCAGTGGTAATAGCCATACAGGTAAGTACCACACAGGCCCCTTTTTGGTACTTTACCCTGCAATACTTCACAAAATATGTATTTTTTGTCTGCAATGACATATTATGTAATTTAAAAAGGGGGAGGTTGAGGGGTTTAGAGATTTGTAGTTGTTAAGGGATGGGTAAGAGTAAATGAGGGTAGACAGAGCTAAGTGGTTATGGGGTTGTAGGGAGGATATAGTTAAAGAGAAGCAAGGGTTTTTAGGAGTATGGGGTGGGTAGAGCTAAAGGGAGGTAAACATTGTTTATGGTTCAGGGGAAGGTAGCGGTAAACAGATGTTAGGGGTTAAACAAATAACAATACAAATAAAAAGCAAAACGTGAAGTAACCCTTAAAACAGAATAAGGGGGAAAATGAGGTAAAGCCCTGTGTTGTAAAGTCAGATATTTGTAAAATAATCCTTCACCTTCGAGTCGTGCATGTCTCCAAGCCAATGGATGAAGGTGGAATCACACAAAGAAGTCAACTGTTGAAGAAGAGAAAACTGAAAGCCCACTGTCTCTATACAATAGGTCCTGCAGACAGTTGCACTGTCAAGCCAGATCTAAAAAGATTCACAATGTCAAGATTCTGCTGTTCATGCGATGGTCACGATTCGAGTGTATGAGGACAGTTCCAACCAGTAGCAGAAGAAAACCTATCACTGAACTCATGAGAACCTCTTCGAGAGGAGCTGTGAAAAAGGTTCAGTATGCTCTCTCTGTAGTAAGCAGAGCAAATATGAAAAAAATATTCTAACACAACGTTTTGTATGGGATTCTTTTTTTTATAAATAGATTATGTTAGTGATTAGCCAAGGGTTTTTGGAGAGCAGTTTTGGTCTGTTTCTTCAGTGCAAGAAGCCCACTTTTTGATGGCACAATCTCATTTGGGACACATATGTGTGTTAGAAAGGGCAGGTTGCAGCACACAATCTAGGCTATGACTCCTAAATCAGTGAGAAATTGTATTGGCTGTGCCTCAAATGTGAAGTTACCCCCCTCTGCTCACATACGGACACTCAGGACAGTAGACAGCTACTTCTAAAGAGCAGCCTCCTGGTTTGGCCCAGCAAGAATCCTAATCTCATAAACTCTTAACCAGAAATTCAGCCTAACCAGTTTGAATTGGTGCTCCCAATGAAGCTTATTTTGGTGATTACAATATTAATGCTTTATTGTCAGTCCATTAGAAGTCATATTATTTTCGCATTTTGCTGCCCTTCGCTGAGAAAAAACAAGCTTATGCCACTTAACAACATGGGTCAATCTGAATCACAATCTTCAGTTTTAAACAAGCGGCTTAGTTATGCTTGCTGACCAGCAGAGCCAAGTAGGCAAACAAGTGTTCTTGTGAAAACCTTTTTTGCTCAGTTTTGCTGAAGTTGCACTTTGATTTTAACACTGGAACTGTTTTTCATGGGTTTCACTGCCTTTGGATTACTTCTCACTGGTGTTCTTTAAGAGGATCACAACCGGGGGAGCAGCCTTTACCACCACAGTACAACAGCCTTCACTGCGGCTCGTTATAACAGGTTTATGGGTTCCTAGGGATACACAGGCTATTGGACACCAATTATGCCAAATGAGACCGTTTACTCTGAACGACCCAGGGCCTGACCTGCTGCTGGACCCAAAACTTAGCAGCACAGCCACCCTGTTAGCACCTGAATGTTAGGATTACTCCTGGAGATGGTGTGGAGTTAGAGACTCAGAACTCATCACAATAAAAACATTAATTTCATGTAATAAATCAGTGTCCTATCAATGTTTTAGCCTAACCCAAAGGTACGTACTTTATTCTACCATAAGGGTGATGCCACGTAAGGCATAGAAGAAGAAATCTACACTTTACTATGGGGCCTCTACAAGGGTATGGCTACCTGTAGTAAGGTTATCCAAACCCTGAAAGTTTCTCTGCACTAGGAAAAGGAGGCCCTCCAACAGCCTCTTCCAGGATCTCTTATTGGGTCACAGTACCCAGAGAAGCTTTGCCACAGTAGTACCTTCTCCTACTCCAAGTGTCTTTTCAGTTTTGAGCAAGTGCTCATCCTTTACAGCTGTGTGCACCCCAGAAACACCATCTTTGCCAACTCCAATTCCACACGTGCGTGCAGGCCACAATCTTCACTTTCAAGCAGGCCATGGTGGGGAGCAGAGGACAAAGTGGATTTGGAGACCTAAGGCAACTGCTGGTTGCAGTCCTTCAACTCTGTATGTAATGCAGGTATCTTTGGTGATCCCCTTCAAAAAGTCAAGCTGGCCCAAAATAAAAACCCTGTGTCCATGCAATCAGAGAGCCCGACTCGAAGGACCCTTCATGCTGGGTTGCTTGGTGGGATTTATATGAGAGTCTGATATTGGATTAGAGATGCCACTCTAGGTCCTTCCACAAGGATCCCCACGTTATAGCACGTCACACAGGTATGATCAAGTAATTTGGTAGACTGCTTCTTAGTCTCTTGGAATTTCAATGGTGACCTTGAGGTTCAGGATTACGACCCTGCAGCCACAAGTCACAGCTTGCAGAAAATACCATACTAATGCAGGGCCTCAAGCTAGAGCGGTCACTCCTCTGGGATAGCACTTTCTGTAGACAGGCCTCAGACTCAGGACCTGCTGTGTGATGTGCAATGAGGGTTTGGGGGCAAGAGTTTGGGGGAGGGGAAGGAATAATACAGCTTACCAACCCTCTGGGTGAAAGGGGCCTTTCCCTTGTTCCTTGTTTGAGGTTGTTGTTCAGGCCCCCTTGCACAGCTCTTTCTTTCTTCAAGCACTTTGTGGGTTACTCCTTTAGGTGGCACTCTGCTGTGGTGACACCTAAAGAATCCTCTTTGCCTCTGTGAGGGTTCCTTCTTTCAAGCCTCCTTACAGTAGTGCTCAAAGCAGGACTGTAGGGTTTCGGTTGTGTGTCCCTGATCTGGCAAAGGAGTTGCTTAAAACGTTTTATCACCACCGAATACTGCAATGGGCAATATAGGATACCTTCTTCTTCACTAAGAGACATCTTTAGTATGGATTTTGGCTCACTGCAGTAAGTAGCAAAGAAGTAGAAGAGCTCTGAAAGCGGAAGGTGGCAGTGTGCAAGGACTGATCAGATCACAATAGGCACAGAAACACACAATGACCCACACACGTGTAATCTTCTCAGAAGAAAAAAACACAATTGGATAAACAATATTCAAAATGTAACCTTGTAGACATAGAACAGCAAGTTTAGCTAGAATCATGCAAGCTATATAGTTATTCAAGAATCTGACTTTAACACACATGTACCATCTTCCAAACACTAGAACTGGAATTGATTTTGCACATGAACGGACCTGAACTACTATAAATACCTTATTTTTGTCTGCTTTAAAGTGATTGCTTTACTTCCCCCCCCTCCCACTCTGAGACAACACACAAGATGGCTGTTTAGCTTCCATAGCAAACATCAGAGGAAATGTCTTTGAATATTCTGTGAAGAAAATGTTTAAATCATCTTAATATAACACCTTCATCCACAGACATAGGACTCTCTAGGTCAGATCCCTCAGTAAACCATTGCACAATGAAGAACGGCATAAACCAGCGAGCTAAGTGGGACATGTTGAGGTATTTATTCCTAACCATCTATGTGCTGAACCCTTTCCACTGACAGATCAGTCTGAAATGTTTACTACAAATATACTGGAAGGGTGTAGCCAATTCAGGAAAAAAAACATACAGGGTGTTAGCTAAAAAAATTAGTTTAGCGTGTAGATAAATGTTGGTGGGAATGTTTGCATTTATGGAGTTAATGTGGTGGGTCATATAACTCCACAGACTTTTCAGCCCATTTTCCAGGTACAGTAAATAATCGAATTAAATGATACTCATGAGAAGGTGAGTAGTTGTTGTACCAAAAACTTCTCACTTATAATTTATATTTTCCCCCAAAGGCACCCATCCAGCAAATTTTTATATAAAACAGTTCACTGTTTCACAAGCACAGCTAATTCAAACTTCTCCCGCACACAGACAAAGCCCTATACACCACAGGACCAGAATAGTTGAACAGCTGCAAACCTTTTGAACAACCCACCAGACACCTACGCTCTGCCTCACTCTTATACATTCCCCACATTCGCAAAAGCAAAACTGGAGGTCGCTCATTCTCCTACATTGTACCCAAGACATGGAACGACATCCCTCAACACAACAGACACTCCTCCTCACTTCTCAAGTTCTGCAAGAAGCTGAAGACCCGACTCTTCGTATAAACACTTTAGGGACCAAAAACCTACACACCCGCCCAAGTGCTTCTATACCCTCTCGAGTGACTAGTGTACCATACAAATCAATATAACATAACATAACTTTGACAGCAGATGGTGTGGGAAGCGGGAAAATGCTGCTGAATATTATGATACATGTAGATGCATGTGCAAGGACCTGTAAATATGTTTAAAAGTAGGCCTAAAAAGAGAACGGTATAAAGGGGTATTCTCCTGAAAATCACTGTGTGTACCGAGGTTGGTAGAGAAAGAGTTCACAAACGTCACTGTGCTGTCTGGATGGTGTGTGCATCCAAGTATTTGTAAGCGTGTCTATACTAAGACCAGTAAACAGACTGAGTACTGATGCATCTGAGTGAATATTATCGTATTGATACAAGGCTGTGTCTCTGGATATACATTTTCAGATTAAAGATCTGGTAGCGCATATACATTAAATGTGACTATTTATTGACTATGGCCATTAGTTTAAGCATGACAAACAATGTATTAAGCCATGGAAAATTGTGGCACTTTCCAAATTAATAACTGAAAGGCCTTGCTCTTTTTGTTTACAGGGTTCAGTTTTGCTGTATTGACGAACTACAATAAATAGTTACTATTACTTCAATGACGATGAATCAGTCACACAAGAAAGAATGAGCAGCTCTTTCCTTTTTAAAGTCTGAATCAGGCTTGGCTGACTCAGTTTTACACCATTGAGAGTTCAATAAAAACTAGCACCAGTACGTTGCTAAAAGCCTTAGTGGACTAGATCCAGCTCAGTCTGATGACCACATCTTAATTAAGGATCAAATATGAAATAGATAGTGCTACTGCATGATGTAAACCTGGACATACAGTAGGGGTGACCAAGTTTTCCTGACACTAGTGGGAGGAGCATCCAACCACAGCAAGGCAGGGGTTGTTCATTCTTAACAGGTAATAAATTCTCCCGGTAGCACTACCATCATAGACGTTTGCAATCTCTAATCCTGCATCCTCAGCAGCTGCCACGGGAGTAAACGGATCCTCCGGCTCTTCACCCCCCACCTGCCTCTGCGCTGGTCTCCTTTCCATCCAGACTCTGAGATCAGGTACCCTATTCACATGGAACAGGACCAGGGAGACATATCCAGCGCTTTCTACTCAACTCAGCAGCAGTCTTTGTGGCAGTCACCATGCAAGCAGGCGAGGGACGCTGCTCCCCACGGGCACACGAACAGTTATCAGTAGAGAACGAGAGGAGACACTAGGAGGGGTTTAACCAAGAAGTAGGTGCCGAACACTCAAAATAGGCTTCCACGGCCCCAGGCCACAGAAATACGCTATGTATTGTTTTCTTACAATGATCACTAATGGACTAGGCCCCAAAAAAAGGGAAGGGATTGGGTTCAGTCTAGGTACAGTAAAATGTAATAATCACAGTTGCGTGATGGCTCTGTCCAGTTAATATTACAGATGTAAAACATTTCAGTTACTCAAGAACACATGAATATAATAGGAGCACAAATGGTAAGTCAAAATATAGCAAGTACGCAACAAGCAATGTACAGTAAAACAATGGTGTAGAATATTACATGTGGCAAAGCACAAAATACGAGAATCAGGATCACCATATAATTACGAACATCTGCACAACCCTGCACCTAAAAGCACAACACCATAGCAATCAATTATAGAACCACTTAAAAGGATACAATCACAAGCTGACCGGAATCACCATTCTACAAAATTGAAGAGTTGCAATCATCCTACCAAAATGGTTAATTTGTTATTTGTGTGGAATCTTCACTGCACACGACCCTAAGGGCTGCAAATGCCAAAAACAAGGCACAAACACAGCAAAAGCAATGACAAACTAATGAAAAAGCACCTTATGAAGAACTAACAAGAGAGACAATGTTTTAAAGTAAAGTTTGAGGTGCGAGTACACTGACTCCAGGATTGAATGGAGTCCCCAAAGATTTAGGGTTAATGAAGAAATCTTGCTAGCAAGGGGCCTTAGAAGCTCTGGATACATGGATCCAAACTCCGGGGCAGCCTCGGTGACCATGGGCATCAAGCAACTGTATGACCAGGAGACAAATGAATGGAGCATAGACACACAAAGGGTTCCGCTCTGGTCGCACAGGACTCTTGATCCGGATGCTGGACAACCACAAACACAGGCTCTAATAAAGAACAAAAACAATGAAAAAGTGGGCAGAGAGAGGGAACGTGTTCACTGGGCTGAGGGACCTCTTACCTCAACTGCACTAGTGTATATCGTTTCTGTCCTCAGGTCTCTGGTGAGGGGTAGAGAGGGTTTCAAGGTTCTGAGTCAGCATCTCTGATGGTAAAATGCGGCAAGAATTTTTCCAGTCGCAAACGGCCCAATTCACAGAATCGGGTCATTTGCATAAATGCATTTTGGTATGCATTAATTCCAAATTACGTTTCAGTAACATGTTACCAAATTGCTAATACATACCAATTAGGTATTAGGAAGGTGTGTTTTAGGGCGTAGGGTGTCTCTTCCTAATACAAAATCGCAGAAGTATATATGAATGACCTAAATTCTCATGTTATCACCTACTTCAAGTAGGTGCTGACCCATTTGAAAATGGGAAGGTGGTCCCCAATGGATCCCTTCCCTTTTATGAATGTTTGTAAAAACATTTTTAAGAGCAGCCAGTGGTCCCACAGACCACAGCATTATCTTTAAAAAAAAAAAAGAAATTAAAACCAACCTTATATTTTTTAAACACATCCTGTTTTCCTTTAAGGAAAACGGACGGTATTAAAAAAAAAAAAAAAGCTTTATTAAAAAGCAGTCACAGACATGGTGTTCTGCTGAGCCCAACAGGTCAGCATCCCTGTGATGGCTGTGATTTCTAATGGGTCGCAAATTGCGACCTACCTCATTAATATTCATTAGGGAGGTCTATTTGTGACCCACAAGGAATCGCTAATGAAACTCAAAGGAGTATCATACATTAGGAATACCGATTTCCTAATTGTGATTCGGAGAGAATCGCAAATAGGAAATTGGTATTCTCAATGTTAGCATATCTGTCCCTAAGCTCTTTGGCGCTAATTGGGGCTGCCACATAGGCACGGTCAGTTGCAAAAGCAGGGAAGAGTTGAGCCAGTCGGTTGGGACTTTCTGCCAAACGCTACCAGTAAATTCTCCAAGTTCAAAGGATCAAGCCAATAAGGAAGACGTACAGTTTCCACCCTCAGAAATTAACCTAGGAAGGTCATGTCTCCAGAATTAAATTCAGAGGTCACTGTCTATGTGTGGATGACACCTCCTAGGGGGATGATCTGGCAAGAAATCTTGTGTATACTGTCCAGGCAGTCCTGGAAAACAAATACTAGCAAAGGAAGAACAAGAGGGGAGGGGACTGACCTCTGACAGTATATGCCCGCGATCTTGAAAACCATCATTCTTATGAAAGTATACTTTCATTACCAGCTATGGGTAACCCTAACGAAAGGTGCACTAGTCAGAGCACTCGTCCTGATGACTGCAATAAATAATGCAATGGTGATGCTCATAACATTAACATTCATGAATATCATATACAAAATGTAACAAAAACGAAGTAGCCCGCATCAGCCTCCATGGCTATGGACTTGATTACATGGGAAGGCCTGTAGGTATCCCTCCAGGGAACAACAATGCACCCAAAAGAAACTCAATATGCTGCTACCAACTACGACTCATACAGACGTGGGTCCAATAGGAACTACCACTTTGAGACTAACGTGTGGTGAGGTCAATTGAGAACCTATTAAAAGTTTGATGTGTCACTAAAGATCAGAGGCACTGCAACAGGGGCAGGTGAATATTTTTTGGCGGAAGAAAAATGCAAGGGGATGGCACTGCCACATGGATTTTCAGGGAAGTTTGTCTTTTTACATAGCAATGTCCACAAGGCGAATCCACAGCTATAAAAAGGATTAAATGTGCAATACCTTAACAATGAATCACTGAAACAAAAAAACTGCCATGGAAAGCTAGGTCTAATCACATAAATCAAAGAACTGACTGTCACTTATCAGCCCCAGTAAGGAAGCAGGATGTTTAGATTGACTCAGAATCATAGTACAGACCAGTGCGGCAAGAACCAGCCTATTTAGCAGCAGACAGGTACAGACCTGTGCATCCGGAAGTGGTATGTTAAGGACTCATTTCTTGAAGGAGATGCTTTGAAAGAGAATTAAATTAAATGGACATGTCGTAATAATCTGCACAGTGGGGTGCGAGGGGATGGAAATAAAGACCAAGACTGATGAAAAGATGTACATGACAGTACAGAAGAGCAGGCTAACTCACCATGCCATCATGGTAATTTAATTTTGAAAGCTCAATGCGTGCCAAACATAAAACGTATTTGAATAAAAATGGAAGTGTACAATGTGTAAAACCCAGAAACAGGTGATGAGGGTAGGTATATTAAAGAAAGCTCACATTTGAGCTTGTTCTGCTGATGTCTTATATCAATTAACATATTTTATGTGCTTAACATTTTGCTATGGTATCACTTCATTGGCATGGGCCTAGAGGACCACACTAGAGGTCAGTAATAAAAATCACATACAGTGCACCAAAATGTAGCTTACATTTTGAGATTGTGCATTCCTTACTGGCTAGATTTAAATGTATTCTCCTCCTAAATCCACATTTAAGAAAAGAGACCAAAAGACAAAGAGGTTTTACCAAAACGTTCACATGCATGGATATTTTTAAACAATTACACAGCCCCATACAGACAACCCTAGTTTGTGCTACTCAATATTCCTAAAAAGCACATTTATGATTTAAAGATTTGGCAGAGTTCCAACACATGACTTTGCGTCCTCGTGGATTAAGCAGAGGCAAGAAGGTATTTGCAGGTTGTGCAATCAAGCTGGGGAGACTACTGTTCATATTGTCTACATTTGCCCTGCACTATTAACTGAGCAGTGATGTATGGTGAGAAAGCCTATTGACTGAAAAGGACATCTACTTATGTAGGCAGGCTATAATTTCATGCTTGGACCCAAACAACTTGTAGTTAAACATTTCCATTACTAAATACTTAATGGTCAACAGGAAAAGCCGATGTAAGAAACCAGGGGTTGCCCCAAAAAGCATGCAAAGATTTAGAGTAAAGGGTGGTATCACTTTTGGTAAAGTTCGCATTTGTAACTGTACGGAGGACGCCTCCTCCACGTTCGTATGGTGGACTTAATGCTATCGTCTGTTTCAAACGGCGATATGCTTTACTTGTTGAAGACCAGCAACATCTGGAAATGATGTGGACGAATTTGTTGTCAAAAACAAAGTTGGTTATAAAAAAAGAAAAATACTTGATGGTCATTGAAAGAAAATGAGCAACCTTTATGAAACAGTAAATTCGCCTGAGCAATACTATTGGGCGCTTGAAAAACAGTTTTTATGCTTAACTGTATTGTACTTGATGAAATGTTTGCTTGGACCATTGTTATCAATTGGCTATTTTTAATTTTCATGTTACTGCTATTTTTAACATAATTTGATCTTCCTAAGGTAGGTGGACTTTTGAAATACAGAACATCGTAAATAATAGGCTTTAACGCTTACTGTCATGATGGATTCGCGTACAACGGTTTTTGTCATTTATAGACTGTTTTTGCTGAAGCTTATTTTAGTTAACATTTTATAGAATTGTAACGGTTTTAATCAACCATCCACAATAACATTTACCAAGAACAGAGGAGACTCCAGTTTTATTCTGAGCAGATGTACTGTAAAGCTGTTCTGTAAGCATTCGTGGCATTATCTATGTATACTTTTTTATGCTGCCAAGAGGGGATTTGTCGTATTCCTCAGAAGTCAGAAGCGCAGCTTTTAGCAGTGCTAAAACTTTTTAGACAGCTGTTTCAGAGCTTTTACACCTGCTTCAATAAATACTTTCCCACAGAAACCTTCCCTGCAGTTTTAGATTACGTTTAGCTATCACCATGCTCCACACTCTTACTTCCGAGAGTGGGAAATACTGCGTACAATTCATTGGCATGGTTGAAACCGTGCTGTATACTGAGGACATCTGGTAAAGTAACATGAATTGCTTCATTATATCAATCAAAGTGACCCTAGCAGGTGTCAGTGCCCATATTTTGAAAGAGAAAACTGTTGAGCCCCTATTACTTTCTTGCAGGATGCTGACAATTGTTTAAAAATATTTCGGTATTTTTTTTTGCAGAATTCTGCACAACTTCTTCAACAATCAGTGTTGAATTTTGTGAGTTGACACAAAAGATTTAAATAATTCTGCAAAATGTAACAATCAAACTTTCCAGACGGTCTATTGACTATGCGTACTTCGTCAACTCCACGCATGATAGCATTGTGATCAAGAGAAAACCTATCTCAAACGTGGGACATTTCTCTTTTGTGCAGAGAAGCTTAAAACGAATGTAGCCGCTAGAAAGAAATATGTGTTTTATTTCCACAAGAAATGAGTCAGCTATTGTGCAGAATGAAGGGCTTGGTGCTGGCTGGGGCGTTGGCCAGAAAGCCTTCACAACTTGTGTGTATGTGCTTACTTAGGTTTCATGAAAGGAGCAGCACTATTGTGTCAAGAGTGCAAGGCACACCAAAACTCTGCATTTTCTTCACCAAACTCACATTCAAAAAGCAGGCCATGGTAGCACTGGCACTTCGAAGAGAATTGATCTGGGGGGTGAGAGGTTAGGGTCATCCCTCTCTGTGCCCTCTCCATAAATCCGCTTACAACAGCGTTATGTAACTTTTTCACTTTTGAGGAACGCACCTGAATCACCAGTGGTATCTGGGAACCCTGCCTAAGCAATTTCTACGACTTGAACCTGAAAACATTACATACAGAAACAAGTATACATCAGGCACCTGCACACTTTAGGAACTACTTTATTTGATCCACAATCAAAAGAAAATGCAGACATTTTAATGGAAAGGTTTGAGCTTTTAAACGTTTGGTTTTACTTCTAAACAAAGCCATATGCTAGAATTGAGCATTTCACTTAGACTTGTTTGCTCCGCGTCCATGTTCTCTTTTTGTTGGTGCAAACCAGGGATGCTTCAATGGAGGACACCAATCAACCATGTTAGATTCAATTTACCGTACTTAAGCAGCTCCCACATATCAAGATAAGGGTACCCACTTAATTTTTTAGCTTCCAATTTTAAATCCTTTCATATTGCAGTTTGTGCCTGTCTGGGCATACCATAGTGTTCCAGAAAGATGCACAATGTGGTAGGTCAATTGAAGGCAGGACCACAGTGACTAACTTATTCCAGCCTCACCTTTCAAATGTAAGACGAGTGTGAATTCCGGTCAATGTGCTAGTGCACATTAGCAGTTTCCTGAAGGGAAATTCAAGTTCCATCGTCATAACCATGGTACTCAGTCGGACACTGCAGGCTACGGTTTGTTGAAAAATAGGCTGTCCCAATACCAGAATCTGTGACCTCTAAAAACGTGGCGCATACTGCAGTTGTATACATCATGAGAAATTCAGTTGGATCAATGAGAGCAACTGATCAGCACCCTGTTACCTGTAGTGCCTAACGCAGAGAAGAGGTTCTTTTTTGCTGTGCTACATGACCGGGGAAGCATGTAGCACCTGTACTGCCCCTATAAACACTGCCTAGGGCAGGGTTCTGCAAAGTCGGTCCTGGAGAGCCGGGTCCATGACAGATTTTTAGCATAATCACATTTAGAATAATGTAGATTTCTGAAACATCTTTTTTCTAAATGTGGAAATGCTAAAAATCTGGCATGGACCCGGCTCTCCAGGACCAACTTTGCAGAACCCTGGCCTAGGGGGAACGGCAGAGTTGTTGTAGACAATCTAGGGCCGTATGTATGAAAACATTTGCTCATAGACACTGAATGGGCAAAACTCTTTGATACATATGGCCCCAAGCATCTTAACCAAGCCTCTGAGTTACCACCTCATCCACACTATGAGGGGCAGTGTTCTGAACACAACCCACAATTAGCAAGTGTCATCTTTAATTACACAGACCCATGTTACATGTGATGTGGAATGGGGTGAGGTATTTACCTTGCTTGGTAAATGCCAGTATCACAAGATGAGGTATTAAACAGATGTTTAAATTCTGAACACAGAAATGAGGTAGATTCCGTTTTTAATAGACTGAAATACGGGTAGTTTTCACCTGATAATTTTTAGCACATATGGCCAACTTCACTAAAAGATGTGTTTTTAAATTGTGAGTTCAGAGACCCCAAACTCCATATTTCTATCTGCTCTCAAAGGGAATCCGCACTTTAAAGTTATTTAAAGGCAGCCCCCATGTTAACCTATGAGAAGGATAGGTCTTGCAACAGTGAAGTCAGAATTTAGCAGTATTCCACTGTTAGGACGTGTAACACACATCAGTACATGTCCCACCTTTACCATACACTGCACCCTGCCCATGGGGCTACCTAGGGCCTTGCCTACCTTAGGTGTGCCTTACATGTAGTGAAAAGGGAAGGGTTAGGCCTGGCAAGTGGGTACACTTGTGAAGTCGAATTTGCAGTTTTAAACTGCATACACAGGCATTGCAGTGGCAGGTCTGAGCCATGTTTACAGGGCTACTCAAGTGGGTGGCACAATCTGTGCTGCAGGACCACTAGTAGCTTTTGATTTACAGGCGCTGGCACCTCTAGTGCACTTTACTAGGGACTTACCAGTAAATCAAAAATGCCAATCATGGATAAACCAATCAACAGTACAATTTATATAGGAAGCACTTGCACTTTAGCACTGTTTAGCAGTGGTAAAGTGCACAGAGACAATAAACCAGCAAAAACGGAGTCCAGTACACCATAAAACAGGAGGTCAGAAGGCAAAAAGACAGGGCAGACATGCCAAAAAGCTGCCAGGTCTAACAATTCGCAAGAGACGGACACTATACAAACTCCCTTCTACGCACCATTTCTTCAAGTGGGAGGGCAGCACGTTCTTTGCCACAGGAGTCAGACAGGAGAGGGAACTGTCATCCGTTCTGAAAGGGTCAACTGAAGAATCTTCAGTCAGCGAGGAAAGCCCCAGATGCTAAAGACTTTACAGAACTGTGGTTATGGACTGTCATACTGTAGGAGGATGGACTGGCTTGTAGTGGGTACCAAGAGGTACTTACACTTTGCACCAGGCCCAGGTATCCCTTATTAGTGTAGAGGGGTGTCTAGCAGCTTAGGCTGATAGAAAAGGTAGCTTAGCAGAGCAGCTTAGGCTGAACTAGAGTGAAGCTCCTACAGTACCCACTAGTGTCATATGCACAATATCATAAGAAAACACAATACACAGATATACTAAAAATAAAGGTACTTTATTTTTATGACAATATGCCAAAAGTATCTCAGTGAGTACCCTCAGTATGAGGATAGCAAATATACACAATATATATGTACACAATACCAAAATATGCAGTAATAGCAATAGAAAACAGTGCAAACAATGTATAGTCACAATAGAATGCAATGGGGGCACATAGGGATAGGGGCAACACAAACCTTATGCTCTAGAAGTGGAATGCGAATCACGAATGGACCCCAAACCTATGTGAACTTGTAGAGGGTCGCTGGGACTGTAAGAAAACAGTGAGGGTTAGAAAAATAGCCCACCCCAAGACCCTGAAAAGTGGGTGCAAAGTGCACCTAAGTTCCCCAAAGAGCACAGAAGTCGTGATAGGGGAATTCTGCAAGGAAGACCAACACCAACAATGCAACAATGATGGATTTCCTGACGAGAGTACCTGTGGAACAAGGGGACCAAATCCAAGAGTCACGATCAAGTCAGGAGTAGGCAGATGCCCAGGAAATGCCAGCTGAGGGTGCAAAGAAGCTGCCACCGGATGGTAGAAGCTGCGGATTCTGCAAGAACGACAAGGGCTAGAAATTTCCCCTTTGGAGGATGGATGTCCCACATTGTGAAGAGTCGTGCAGAGGTGTTTCCGAACAAAAAGACGGCAAACAAGCCTTGCTAGCTGCAAGGGTCGCGGTTAGGGTTTTTGGATGCTGCTGTGGCCCAGGAGGGACCAGGATGTCGCCAATTGCGTGAGGAGACAGAGGGGGCGTCCAGCAAGACAAAGAGCCCACTCAGAAGCAAGCAGCACCCGCAGAAGTGCCGGAACAGGCACTACGAAGTGGAGTGAACCGGAGCTCACTCAAAGTCACAAAGGAGGGTCCCACGACGCCGGAGGACAACTCAGGAGGTCATGCACTGCAGGTTAGAGTGACGGGGACCCAGGCTTGGCTGTGCACAAAGGAGATCCTGGAAGAGTGCACAGGAGCCGGAGCAGCTGCAAAACACGCGGTTCCCAGCAATGCAGTCTAGCGTGGGGAGGCAAGGACTTACCTCCACCAAACTTGGACTGAAGAGTCACTGGACTGTGGGAGTCACTTGGACAGAGTTGCTGAGTTCAGGGGACCTCGCTCGTAGTGCTGAGAGGAGACCCAGAGGACCGGTGATGCAGTTCTTTGGTGCCTGCGGTTGCAGGAGGAAGATTCCGTCGACTCACGGGAGATTTCTTCGGAGCTTCTAGTGCAGAGAGGAGGCAGACTACCCCCACAGCATGCACCGCCAGGAAAACAGTCGAGAAGGTGGCAGGATCAGCGTTACAAGGTCGCAGTAGTCGTCTTTGCTACTTTGTTGCAGTTTTGCAGGCTTCCAGCGCGGTCAGCAGTCGATTCCTTGGCAGAAGGTGAAGAGAGAGAAGCAGAGGAACTCTGATGAGCTCTTGCATTCGTTATCTAAGGAATTCCCCAAAGCAGAGACCCTAAATAGCCAGAAAAGGAGGTTTGGCTACTTAGGATGGAGGATAGGCTAGCAACACAGGTAAGAGCCTATCAGAAGGAGTCTCTGACGTCACCTGCTGGCACTGGCCCCTCAGAGCAGTCCAGTGTGCCAGCAGCACCTCTGTTTTCAAGATGGCAGAGGTCTGGAGCACACTGGAGGAGCTCTGGGCACCTCCCAGGGGAGGTGCAGGTCAGGGGAGTGGTCACTCCCCTTTCCTTTGTCAGTTTCGCGCCAGAGCAGGGCTGGGGGATCCCTGAACCGGTGTAGACTGGCTTATGCAGAGATGGGCACCATCTGTGCCCATCAAAGCATTTCCAGAGGCTGGGGGAGGCAACTCCTCCCCAGCCCTGACACCTTTTTCCAAAGGGAGAGGGTGTAACACCCTCTCTCTGAGGAAGTCCTTTGTTCTGCCTTCCTGGGCCAAGCCTGGCTGGACCCCAGGAGGGCAGAAACCTGTCTGAGGGGTTGGCAGCAGCAGCAGCTGTAGTGAAACCCCGGGAAAGGTAGTTTGGCAGTACCCAGGTCTGAGCTAGAGACTCGGGGGATCATGGAATTGTCTCCCCAATGCCAGAATGGCATTGGGGTGACAATTCCATGATCTTAGACATGTTACATGGCCATGTTCGGAGTTACCATTGGGACGCTATACATATGTCGTGACATATGTATAGTGCACGCGTGTAATGGTGTCCCCGCACTCACAAAGTCCGGGGAATTTGCCCTGAACAATGTGGGAGCACCTTGGCTAGTGCCAGGGTGCCCACACACTAAGTAACTTAGCACCCAACCTTTACCAGGTAAAGGTTAGACATATAGGTGACTTATAAGTTACTTAAGTGCAGTGGTAAATGGCTGTGAAATAACGTGGACGTTATTTCACTCAGGCTGTACTGGCAGGCCTGTGTAGGAATTGTCAGATCTCCCTATGGGTGGCACAAGAAATGCTGCAGCCCATAGGGATCTCCTGGAACCCCAATACCCTGGGTACCTCAGTACCATATACTAGGGAATTATAAGGGTGTTACAGTATGCCAATGTAAATTGGTGAAATTGGTCACTAGCCTGTTAGTGACAATTTGGAAAGAAATGAGAGAGCATAACCACTGAGGTTATGGATAGAAGAGCCTCAGTGAGACAGTTAGTCATAACACAGGTAACACATACAGGGCACACTTACGAGCACTGGGGCCCTGGCTGGTAGGGTCCCAGTGACACATACAACTAAAACAACATATATACAGTGAAATATGGGGGTAACATGCCAGGCAAGATGGTACTTTCCTACAATTACTTGAATTGGTTAAATGAAAGACTCACTCCTGAGGAATACAGTGATCTGGTGAGCACAATTATGAAACTCAACAAGGTCAACGCAGCCCTTCAGCATTCCGAGGAAGGTTAACTGGTCTTGCAAGTACCCAGTTCTGCTTATTACAGTGCTTAGAAATGGCAAACTTGTGGTATGAAACAATTTATAAAAAACAATTTTATTATTACTCCACCCTGCTTGCCACTGACTACTTACTTGCCTTTTCGCTCTGGTTTCCTGTGATCATCAGGAACCCAGTCACCAGAGAAGATGGCAAGAAGGTTAACTCCTGTCCACAACTTATCTAGACGGTGACAATCGTTTCTTGCAATACTTTATAGCAAGGCAAACCTCAATCAACACCATCCAAGAGCAGACTCCAAACTTAATGAACATGTACACAATCAAATTCATCTTGTGGTAGCTGAGAAGGTGCACAGAACTAACCTCACAAGCAGGAGGATTAAATCAACTCAATAGTGGTATGTGTCCTATTATAGTTCTAGCATGGCAAGCTAATGTCTCGGTGAGTAATGCCAAGCACTGAAATGGTTTGCTGCACAATCACAGAATAAAATTCACAGTTGTCTACAACACAATTGTTTATTTGCTCGACATCCTAAAAATCACAAACAAAAAAAAAGGCTGTTACAGCACATAAAAGTTATTTTCTAAGGAGCGTCAATGCCATATCATTAACCTACTCGACCCCTCTCAGTCCGGATTCCGAGCCAATCACAGCACAGAAACCGCCCTCATCTCAGTCACAGACGACATCAGAACACTGATGGACAACGGAGAAACAGTCGCCCTCATCCTCCTCGACCTCTCGGCTGCCTTCGACACCGTCTGCCACCGAACCCTAATATCCCGCCTCCGCTCCACCGGGATCCAAGGACAGGCCCTAGACTGGATCACCTCCTTCCTCTCCAACCGCTCCCAAAGAGTCTACCTCCCACCTTTCTGCTCACACCCCACCGAGATCATCTGCGGCGTCCCACAAGGCTCCTCGCTCAGCCCGACTCTCTTCAATGTCTACATGAGCCCCCTCGCCGACATCATACGCAAACACAACATCAACATCATCTCCTATGCCGACGACACTCAGCTGATACTTTCCCTCACCAAGGACCCCACCAGCGCCAAGACCAACCTGCAAGATGGAATGAAAGACATCGCAGAATGGATGAAACTCAGCCGTCTGAAACTGAACTCAGACAAAACGGAAGTCCTCATCCTCGGAAACACCCCGACCGCCTGGGACGACTCCTGGTGGCCCACGGCCCTTGGCACCGCACCAACCCCCTCAGACAACGCATGCAACCTCAGTTTCATCCTGGACCCACTTCTCACCATGACCAAACAAGTAAACGCCGTATCATCCTCCTGCTTCCTCACCCTCCGCATGCTCCGAAAGATCTTCCGCTGGATCACCCCCGACACCAGAAAGACCGTGACCCACGCCCTTGTCACGAGCCGCCTGGACTACGGCACCACCCTATACGCAGGAACCACCGCTAAACTCCAGAAATGTCCGCAACGAATTCAAAACGCCTCCGCCCCCCTCATCCTCGACATACCCCGCAACAGCCACATCTCCGCCCACCTGAGACACCTGCACTGGCTTCCCGTCAACAAAAGGATCACCTTCCGACTCCTCACCCACGCACACAAAGCCCTCCACAACAAGGGACCTGAATACCTCAACCGCCGCCTCAGTTTCTACACACCCACCCGTCAACTTCGCTCTGCCAACCTTGCTCTCGCCGCCGTCCCTCGCATCCGCCGCACCACGGCAGGTGGGAAATCCTTCTCCTACCTGGCGGCCAAGACATGGAATTCCCTCCCCACCAACCTCAGGACCACCCAGGACCACCTCGCATTCCGGAGGCAACTCAAGACCTGGCTCTTCGAGCAGCAGTAACCCCATCCCTCTAGCGCCTTGAGACCCGCACGGGTGAGTAGCGCGCTTTATAAATGTTTATGATTTGATTTTATTTGATTTAAAATGTGCAGTTTACAAAGGCTTATGTAGGGAATGCTTTAAGGCTAACCAAACATTTGGAGTACTAATACCCACACAGTCTAATACCAAACTTCTTCACTTTAAAAGGGGAAATAAGGAGTCAAAACCTATTGCCATGCCCATCTGAGGCATATTGTTTGATGTTATGGGTCGTTATAGTCTCCTTCATCTGGGCAAAAATCCATTTATCTTGGCCATTCTGAATGTTATATGCGTCAATTAACAATAATGCCTTTGTGGCTAAAGGTTGTTACGGTCTTTAGTTGTCAGGGATGTGGAATTCCTATCGCCCGACGCCCGGGACATCTTGTTTGGGGTCAAGGGCAACAAGTTTTTATGTGTACTTTGTCCTTGGGACAAGTAGGCCCAACCCTCTGCAGCACAAACCCTTTGGCTGCCTGTTTACAGAGAGTGGAACTCTCTGCAGTTGAGGTAATGTGTTACCAAAAGATAATGCTGTTCCAACTTGTATTTATGGTTCATTATTTGAAAACCTTCATTATTAGGGTGAGTGCTGTAAGTAAATGTTTTAAGGTCACACTTCACTACTGACGTTGGTTCCAGTACTAAAAAAAAAGACGTGTATACACATGTTTGAAAAGTTTAGGCTATGAGGCTAAGTATAATGCTCCCAGAATGCTCTCTGATTATATGCAAATGAAATGTCATTTAGTAAAATGTGTTGATGCATGCTAGTATTTCCCAAAAATATTTCTAATGGAAAATCAGTGTAACCATTTTCAACACGATTATGGGAAGCATGAAAATAAACAAACACTGACAAAGCCAACTGATCTCACATATTTTTATAAGTCTTTTAGTTTCATCAATGCGTGTCTTGTTTTGACATGGCTTTTGTAACACTTTATTGTTGTGGGAGCGACCAGGCCCTCAACATTGTAACAAACACTGGCAAAAAAAAAACCAAAAAGTTTTTGAAATCTGAAAGCACAATTTGCCACCAGTGGCATAACAACGGCCCGCAGCCGCCCTCCAGGGGGCCCCTTCAGCACAGCACCTGCCCTGAGTGAGTCTGGAGAGGGGGCTCCTCCATGTTCTTTGCAAAGGGGCACCCTCCAGTTTCGTTACGTCGCTGATTGCCACTGTAGTTCCTGACACTGAACAAAACTACTTTGTGTGCCAATATGCTCCTTGTGGAAGAGCAGAATGCGATCACTCATAGTAAAGCCAGCCGAAAGAGAGAGAAATAGAAGTTTAATAAAAACAAAATGTCTTAGTTAACACCAGACCTAATTAGGGACCAAGACCCACATGTAGGTAGCTTTTTGCATGTCGCAAACAGCGACTTTCGCTGTTTGCGATGTGCAAAAAGCACATTGCGATGCACAAACCCAGTTTTGTGGTTCGGTAACCTGGTTACCGAATCGCAAAACGGGCTTGCGACTCGCAATTTGGAAGGGGTGTTCCCTTCCTAATTGCGACTAGCAGTGCAATGTAGGATTGTTTTGTGACCGCGGGCGCAAACCAATCGCAGTTTGCACCCATTTCAAATGGGTGCTAACACTTTCGCAAAAGGGAAGGAGTCCCAATGGGACCCCTTCCCCATTGTGAATGTCACTGTAAACATTTTTTCGGAGTAGGCAAATGAAACGAAAACGTTTCATTTTTCGTTTTCGTAATGCATCTCGTTTTCCTTTAAGGAAAACGGGCTGCATTACAAAAAAAACAACAACAAAAAACTGCTTTATTGAAAAGCAGTCACAGACATGGTGGTCTGCTGTCTCCAGCAGGCCACTATCCCTTTGAGGGCCGCCATTCACAAGGGGGTCGAAAAATGCGACCCAACCTCATGATTATTCATTAGGTGGGCATTTGCGAAGCCCTTGCGAATCACAGATGGTGTCAGGGACACCATCCTACATTCGGATTTGCAAATCTCAAATTGCGAGTCGCTCTGACTCGCAATTTGTGGGTCGCAAATCTGAACCTACCTACATGTGGCCCCAAATTCTTAAAGTCACAAAAGTGCACCCATGGTATATGTCGTACCCCTATCAAATATTGGTGAACTGTATTTTAGCATGGGTAAATACGCATGTGTAGATTTGCTCATGTGAAAATCTATTGAGCATTTGCAAGTTCATTTTCCCTCCAGCCACTTTCTTCCCAACCCTGGAAGAAGTTCTAATTCTGCCATTGTCAGGAGTAAATGTCCAACCTTTCTTATTATGGGAAAATATTAGAGAGAAGCTGGTGAATATCTTTAAAACATGCAGGTTAGTAGGTTTGCAGACTCAAAGGCATTCCAGCCCTGGAACTATTGCTTACTGCTTCCTCCAGCCCCAGTATGCAGATCTGCAGAAAGGTGGCAAAATAAGGAAATTGCTACAGTAGGGATTGAAACGCAAGTATTCAAGCCCTACTATGGTAGTAGCCCTGGCATAATCAGAGAGGCTATTATCAGAGCTCTTACATAATGAGATTGCTGCCATAATTTGTCGCCACACTACATGGCACCAAAGGGACAAGTAGATCTTTTTACAGGACAAGTAGATTTGAGAAGCAACCTGTCCCCTGGACAAGTAGATATTTTAATAAATTCCACACCCCTGAGTTGTGTTCCTACAGCTTGCTCCTGATCATCACAGATTCCTCGTTTCGCTATGAAAGTACTTCATACCTCCTAGTTTTAGTGTGATTCTCAATTATACAGTCCATCAAGTGCCTTCTTAAAGCACACAAAATTGCAAGGTGCACATATGGCTGGCTGAAATTGCAGAAACACTCAGAGGCATCTAACTGACATGTTACACCTGTGGGATAGGATACATATCTGTATTGATACGACTGAATCTCCATTATTGTAGCAATGAAGCATTACAGCTCTGCATTTCCTTCACTAAAGATAATCCCAATCCACTTACAGACATCAATGTGTTCCCAGTCTACGATGAATTGGAAGTATCATCCGGACATACACTGCCTTGTGATCCCCCCCTTCAAAAAAAACTACGCTTGTACGTCCAAAAAATGAGCAATACAATTTTGAGGCGATCATATTAATGCATTTAGGAAGGAGTGACCCGTTCTGCATAATATTGGTGGTGCAATCTCATCACTCTATAGCGTGAAGTGATTGTTTCAACCGTATCACGGCCTGTGGGAACTTCTACAGTCCACACATACTCAAAACAACATGGGATGTGCTGTATCATGCAACAAAGTGTGATGCATTCAGGCTTTTGTGGCTGAATTACTAAGCCTTATTCCCTTTCACTCAATTAAGACCCATCAAATTTTATACATAAGTGCCTTGGGACTCAGGTGAGGTAACAGTATAGTTTGTGTGCTAACCAAAAAAATAAAAATAAAAAATAAACCTGCCAGTTATGGTGTGCCAAAAAAATAACTCCTCCATCCCCACACTGTTCATACACACTCACAAGAGAATACATGTGACCTCACAAGCGACATTATTGACAAAAATTATGAATAAGATATGGCATTTGTAACCGACAGCCAGCTATCAGAATGGTCAACCTCCTAGTCCTATGGCCAAAATGTACTATGCACAGACAAAGAACAAGTATAAAAAGCTGCCAGGGTTTGGACTCCATGGTCATCCGAGTGAAGATCAATAAATCAAACTGATTCTACTGAGACACGCCATGTTTCAAATCATGATTAATTCACGGTTAAAATCTTTTAGGCATGCAGCCCCTCCGGCTGTGGAGACCACTTACAAGCATCTAATTACACACTCAGGAATCTGCTCCAATGTCGCCCCAATACAGTCAACCCATATACGTTTCTTTTAATGTCACTCAAAACAAACTTCTTAGTGATTATATTCACGTCATAGTTAATTCATCCTTATTGGTTTTCGATCATAACTTTTGTAAATCTATTGCTCTTCTGCATTTTATCACACTTATTTTCTCCTTAAATTTTATTTATTCATTTTCAACAGAACTAGTATATTATTTTCTCAGTGTATTTGGAACCTTGTATGGTTGTTATTCAAAAGGTAAAACAGCCTCTTCATAGCCTAAACATTTTCATGAAACTATGTGTAGCAGCTATCTCTGTGGCTTTCTTGCAAGAATCTCCAAGTATTCTAGGCCTCGAAGACAGAGTTCATGCCTCTCCGTGCACAGCACCAATTGCAAGTCTAGTGATATAGTTGTCTGAACTAAATCCCTAGTTCTGGGAGACCTTTGTGAGCTTTCTCAACTAGGTCCACGCCTTGCACTTAGTTTACCACCAAAAGAAATTGTTTTCTGGAACCCTGCATTGCCTAAACCTATAGCCAAAGTCCTGCTGTACTGTTCATAGGCTACGTTTCCCACCCTGAATCAAGATTTGAGATAACTGTTGTTTTCTGGTTGCATCTGGGCTTTCTGCGATCCTGCCAAATATGTTAAATGCTGTAGTTTTCAGTACGAGGTATCCAATGCTTGAAATGGAAAATAGAACTGCAGGTAATCTATACCAGAGTACCTGCGTATTTCTGAGAAGTGCTGGTACTCTCCAATTAAAAGTATTACGTTTTTCTTGAAAAGTGCAGGTACTTTCCCTCTCAAAATAAAAAAGTGACGGTACTCCGTAACGGAGAGTACCGGCCCATGTAAAGCGCTGGAGGTATCCAGATTCCCCGTTCAGCTACTGGTTCCGATTCACAGTTGTTTTAATAGCAACCGCAACAAAAAGTACCAGGCTTTTCCAACCCTGACTCAGGGCATCCAGTCCGTCCACACAGCCACTAGGGTTATAGGGCGTCTCAGTGTTGGCCTTTATTGATAACGCGCTGCCGCACTTAAGAACATCTAACTGTGCCCTAGCAAGCAGGAAAGTATCTAACGTGCGTCCTCTGCAATAAAATAGGCTTAACAAAAAAACAGGAATGCTCTAAACAGAATCATCTTGTTTTTAATAAAATATGATGCATTGGATTACTTACAATTCATAATAGGATTTAGTACACAGAATCTAGTTTATTTGTAGGCGAAAGCTGGTCTTCATAAAAAAACTTAACCATCTCGAGCTTAGGGTGCCAGATGTAACAACCTTGTACAAAACACCTCAATGGATGCAAGTTTTCAAGGCACTAGTGCTTACTGTCAATGATGAAAAAGTACGAAAGCAGACTTTACAGATTAATGCATAAGTACTTTCAGTCACGTGAAGAAGAACGCGACTGGCAGATGAAAGGAGACGCTTCTCGAGACCCAGTTCCCTGAGCTTCAAGCAACCCCCGGGGATTATCCCACCAGCCCTCGAGAGCTGAAGGCTAGCGCACGCTTCTAGGACACTTCTTCGTCTTTCTCAAGCTGCTTGTGCTGCACCTAAATATCCAGTTATCGGGATCTGATCGCAGCTCCGTGCCCATCAAGGCATACCACAGTTCCCAAGGAAACCTCGCCCGTCCTCCGTTATAACCGGCATCAGCTGTTCTACCACGGCTTCCTGGCTCATGACCTCATCCCCCTAGAGTGGGTAACTGGACGAACAGAATGAGTGCGAGGAAAGAGAGGTGTGAGGGAAGAGGGGATAAGACGGAAGAAAAACCCTAAATTAGTTCAAAACAAAAAAATATGGGGGGGGCAGAATTAAGGGGCGAGAGGAAATAGAGGAATAAAAGGAGAAGGCTACTCGAATAGACATAAGAGAGTGCGTATGTCAAAAAGAAATAGGAGGAACATAACATAGGTAAATGCCACTGGTGAGTAATGTGCCCGGGCACCCGGCTAATACCGCCCTTGTGTAGCAATCGGAAATGATTATCTATCATCACCGTACCGAAGTGCCGCACTAATTGGCAGCTCTTTCGAAAAAGCGACTGCCACAACCACACTTACCTCTCTATGCCAGCGGAGGAGGGTCGCACAATCCGAGTCTGCTTTGCTTTCGATTCCAACAGTACTTAATAAGCTGAGGGCACGGAAACCTATCAGGATGCTAAGTGCTACAGACTGGCACTCTGGGCGGTGTATACTAGGAGGGATTGTCTGCTTGCTCCGCCCAGCAAAGCTTGCCATTGCTCTGAAAACAGAGAAGACCCGCCCCGGAGGTGACGAAGCCGTAAGTCACAGCGCTGTCTGACCCGGATATGACTGTCCTAGTGTCATAGGTCTGCTGTTTCTCAATGAGTATACCGAGAGGCTCTCTATTTGTAGTGTTTAGTAGTGTTTGTGTTTGAAGGGCGTTGCGAGTGAAAGAGAGAGCAACCGTTCCCTGCTATAGGCAGCTTCATCTGCTCCCAGAGGACCCTGTACAGGTGGGCGTGTCAGCCTCTTGGTGATTTAAGTCGGGACACCAAGTTTGTTTCCATTCATGGGCGTTCCTTTTCAAGCTCACTAGTATCAGGTCCCGCTGGTTCACTTGTACCAGAGGAGGACTTCGACATTTTTAACATGGTACTCACCTAGGTTTGGATTGCACAACGCCTGTTGCGCACGCAATTACATTCTTTTCGACAATGAAATCTTTTCCAAGACTTTGCCCCCTCCTGCCTGTATAGCGCATAGTTACATGAAGTTGCGGCTAGGTTGCTCCAAAAAAGAATGATTCGGATTTCACTAGGTTATGTATGCTTCTCAATACGTGGGAATCTAAAGGATAAACACAGGCAAGCCATTCGTTAATGGCCCTAAACTTTAATTCTTCTTAGTGAATTTATGTTCTCTTATGCCTGCGGCATTTCATTTTTGATCCCGTAGTTGCTTGTGTGTTGCAGTTAGCAGCCTGGGGAACCAGGTTCGAGACTCAGCGGTGGACTCAACATCCTGTGATTCTGGGGAAATCACTTAATCTTCCCTTGCCTAAAAAAAAAAAGAACGTGACATTGTTTAGTGAAAGTGGTGCTCGTAAAAAAGGCTCTAATACCTTGGCTCGCACTATACGAAGTATACCTTTTTGTCTTTCATATATTGTGTTAACTCTTTGTTTTTCCTTCTTTTGCCTTTCCTGCAAAAGAAGTAAAAACATAAAAAAGGAATGGCAAATAAGTACCCATTCAGTGACTAAATTGTACAAAGTGGAACCAAACATCCTGGGTACATCTTAGCTTCCTCACTTAAATTGTGTGATCGTAGGCAAATATTTTATTTTACCAAAACTTATTTTTCTTCATTATTGCATGTGAAAGCACTTTCAGAAGTGTAAGTTCAGAATACTTACTGTACAAAACCCTATTCTATTTGTAATATGCTGTAATGTTGCTCTATAATAACCTGGGCCATGTATAGTGATAACATGACAACTGCCTTGTTTCTTTGTTCACTAATGGTTCATGATTAAAAACTCTGAATAAGTAACTTCAGTGCATTGCTGTAATGTAACGTTTTATTGTCAAGGATTCCATGTGTTAAGTAAATACACTTTTTTTTTTTTTAATTTTAAAGAGACTTTATCATATTTTATGTGATGTTTGTTGGCTCCTGCACTGGCTCTTAGATCTGAGCCAAACCCTTGGCTCGGCTTCCCCATTAATTTGCTGGCTTGCCCATCACTAGTGGTAATAGGGAGCATAAAAAAACAGCCATCCTTGAGCATGTGTATCGGTGGAAGGGAGAGGGTGTTACAGTGAAAATGCTTGTGAGTAACAGGAAGTGACAAAGTGGAATATAAATATGAGAAGGCATAGCGTATAGTAGGCCAAGTGCGTGAGATAGGCAAGTAAGCGGGGTTTGAGTGGGTAAGTAATCTGTTTGTCAGAGGAACATTTCGTTGAGAGGTGGATGTATGAGGGCTTGTGAGAGAATGGTAAGAGGAGTATGTAGGATAATAAATAGGAACTTTAGGAAAAGGGTGTAAGAAGAAATAGGAACTAAATCTGTGAAAGGAAGATGTGCCAAACATTTGAGACAATAGTGAGACGACTGTCGAGGAGAGTAGTATGTATGATCTACTCGAGCAAAGTGGGAAAGGTAGCAAGAAAGTAGTCCAAAGGATGAACAGAAATTGGTGTGTGAAAGTATGAGAGAGTGTGATGTGTGTGAGAGAAAGGGGATGGTGGAGTGAAAAGGGAAGTGTGAAGATCATGTGTTTAAGAAGACAGTCAAAGAGTGGTACAGAAAAATGTACCAACAAAAATCATTGTGCTTGGCCCTAGGTGGTGCAGAAGGAGGCAAAAGTAGTGGAGAGGAGGTAAGAGAGAGCCTCTATGGAGTTCTTGTATTGCAATGGGTGCAGCAAGGACTTTACATTTTAAGTATACTGCATCATAGCCCATTAAACTCTTATCTCATCGATTTGCTGTTTACAGAAATTAGTCATTTTTTAATTCTCGTTAGAGGCCACGTGAGTTGACTGTAAATATCGATTGCTGTACACACAACCTGCACAACAACACAACACACAGTGTATATATCTAGACGTGCAAAAAAGGGCTTTTGGACAACTCTCTTCAGCCATTGGCATGCTTGATTCATCCCCTTCAGGTATTTGGTCCATTGACTGCCCTTCACATTTTAGACCAGCCTATTGAATTTTGCTGCTGTATGCACGAAGTAAGTAAGAACACCTCCTCTTGCAGAGGCTCAGAGAGGTGGCAGACATGGCAGAAAAACACCCCAAAGATTCTCTACATAGTGTAGTGACCCGCATTCCTGCTATTCCTCTTCCTTGATAATTTTGTTTTCTCCCGTTGTTGGAAAACATCCGGCTGAACATGGCAACCGTTGCAAGAGCATCTTCATTGACTGGGTAACCAGCTCTGTAAAAAGTGGTACAGCTTCACTGGCTGCAGTGCAGTTCTCTATCAGAAAGCCACAAGGTGCCTCTGGAGCATCAGAGCTTCACAAGTCTGCATTTCCTTGCCACAGATTTTCTTAATGGTGGGGTTGTGCACCTAGTGTAGGCCCTCCCGTCCCTGCTGCTTTTTAGATTGAGGATAGCAGAGCGCAATCGCTGCTTTTCTGAAGTGTTGGTCTGTACCTGGTCTCTTAACCACGCCCATCACTACCACTCGTTTGTGGGCTTGCCTTTCAAAAATCCTTTGATGACATTGGTAAATGCTTTACGTTTGTCCCTCCTTGGGGCGGTTTGGTCACTGACTTGGGGACTGACCCTGTTACATGGCTAATTGCACTTTTGCCGATAATTTTGACTGCAAGCAAACTTGTTTTTCCTTCTGTGTCTCTCCTTCATGCTAATGCCCACCTTTGCCCTGGCTCCTTGAATCAGCTCGCTTATGAAAAACTGTTTTACTTTTCATTTTCAGTCTGTGTCGCAAGAAAAGTCCGGTTAGGAATTTACAATGCTAATAGGTCTAACTCAAGCAAATGTGAAACCCACTGCATTTTTTAAGTTGCAGTTTTACTTTTCTCCAGCCGTGGCCCATCCTTTAGGGCAGAGGGGCCACTCCACTCCCCCCACCTATTGCCCCTCATGAAGAGTGCCTGTTAGTCTGAGCAAAGGTCAGCCTGACAGACACTCTTCTTGTTCAGCTCAGGCAGCCAGGAGCAAGACGTGCGATTTGCGCAGACTCCTGGCTGCCTGAGCTGAACTTTGCTGGGCTGAAGAGGTCATAGCTCCTATGGGCGTGCCCTCCTTGGCTCAGCAAAGGTGCCTTGAGGCCCTCCTCCTCGGTGATGAGGGGAAGTGTCACCCATTGACTCCGACCTGGGCGCTTCAGGTCTAAGCCCTGAAGCGCCCAGGGTGAGTGTCAATCAGTGACACCTCGTCACAGAGTGGGGTGGGGTCAGAAGTCTCACTGACCCCATCCCACTCTGTGACGAGGCTGGGACTGCTGCCTTCCCTCAATGGCTGACCTAAGGTCAGCCATTGAGGGAAGGCAGCAGTCCCAACCCTCCTGGGACCTCTGAGCTGAAGGTAAAAGTGTGTGTGTTTTTTTTATTTTTTTTATTTTTAAATGAATGTTTGAATGTTAGCGAGTGTTGTGAATGGATGTGCGTGTGAATGAATGGATGTGCTTCCTGCCCGCCCCCCTCCCTCCTAAAATTACCGTCTGCCACTGCTTTTCTCTGTGTCTTTACAATCCATTTAGTCTTATAATTAGTTGTGATAGGTGCTTCCAACATCCCCTTACCTTAGCTGTGCTATAGTCTGGAGCTGGCTGTCAGCTTGTGTGCTTCAAACACCTACACATTCCGCGCCTTTCACTACTGCATTTCTGTTAAAGCAGACACTTAGCAAGGGGTACACTGACAGCAAAACAAACAATAAACCAGCTAAATATATTCTGCCTGTCTCATGTCCTGTTTTTAAAACGTCTTAAGCAGAAACAGGAAAGCTGCAGTTGAACCCGCTTTTGCTTTTTGTTGTACAGACAAATGCCCGCTTCACGTAATGCTGCCTGTGGCACTTTAAACTGACTTGCTTCTGTCAAATGTTTTACTTTTCATTTTCAATTTATGTGGCAAGAAAAGTCCAGGTAGGAATTCACAATGCTAATAGCTCTAACTCGAGCAAATGCTTGTTTTGTAGGAAGTCGTGGGTTAACTAACAGCCCAGCGGTTGAGAGGACAGATATAGCTTTTCACCTGCAGATGCTAGCATTTTACTGCTAATTGGCTAACATCATCATACCTTGCAAAACCATACCAGCATGGTAAAACACGTTATTTATTAAAGCAGAGGTTCCCAAACTTTTGACTCCTGCGTACCCCCCACTAAATCACTAGAGGAAGGGGGAGGACCCCCAAGCAATTTGTACTATTTAAATGTCAAACATTGAAACAGTAATTCACAAAAAGTATACACCAAACAAATACTCAAATTACTAAAGATATAATTATTTTATATTGAAAAAGTATGCAAAAATTGAAACCTTTTAATGGGAATGTTGGAGTTACATCTCGCCGACTAATTTTTCAATGTCTGGTTTTATTTAGGAAAGCTGAATCTTCAGGTCAGATTTTATATTTCCCTAAACGATTTCTGTTTTTATTTCTTAGGTACATAAGATCTGGGAAAGCTTTTTCACATAAATATGTGATGGGGAAAGGAAGTAAAACCATAAGGGCCTCTCATCTCTCCATATCCTCTCTCTCACTTGCAATGTATTTGTTTTATAGCAACTCTCAGACCAGTGTAGGTTGTTGGAGCACTTTACAGGTGCCCACAAGGTGTAGGATTCACATGTCATCCACACTTGTAGGCATTTTCTAAGAGTGCTTGGTCTGGAGAAGCACAAATTCAGGATTCAGAACATAACACAGTGGTTTGCGTTGACTTTAATATTAAAAATGTATTTCTATGCAAGCAAATCTTTGTTAGCAGTATAATGAAAATGAAAGACCGGGGAAAAAATTGACACTTTCTTTCTAATTTGTGCCATGCGGTTTGCATGCAGCTCTTTAATGGCAGTTCATAGCTCACTGTGCTAGATTGTGATTGTAGCTTATGAACTGCACAGTAAAAAAAGAATCTCTGTGACAAAAGCAGTAACCCACTGTGCTATGCACATAAAATCCTGTTCTTTGCATGATACACGTCCTTTGCAGCAGGCATATTAACCATCTGCTCTACCTTGGATGAGTCAAAACTGCCACTAGACAAACTACTCTCTCTCTCCAGCGGGTACATTAATCACCAGAGTTATCTTGCTGCTTTTATTTTTACCCAAAATATGTACAAGGAACTTTGCTGTGCTTTTAAAACTGCTGCACAAAGTAAGTAACAAATATAAAAACACCCAGGTGTTTCTGTCAGAGGTCCCAGCTGGAGAAGTACCTTTCTGTCGGCCTAGGGCTGAGGATCCCCTAGGAATGTGTCACGGACCCCTGGGGGGCTGTGGGCCACAGGTTGGGAACCACTGTATTAGAATAATGGCAGCTGCTGAAGTGTCTGAAGAAACGCTAAGAAAGGTAACACAATGTGCTGCCACCTCCTCTACGTGAGCCTCCAGCAACAGTATAATTCACCTTGCTTTTAACAAGTACTGCCTTTGAGGTCCGCCACTGGATTGCAGCAAAGTACATACTTACGATTCAGTGATATGTTGAAAGGCATACAAGGACTGACACCATGGTATCCAGGTGATATGCATTCATGGTTTCCCTCAAGCCGAAGGGGAACTTGATATACAGGCGATAGGCATTCATGGTTTCCCTCAAGGCATTGGGGAACTTGGTATCCAGGTGAAGTATTCATGAAGCGACATGTGGGATCTGATTATGAGATGGTTCCTGCCCTCTGGCCCTAGCTGTGGATAAGCTGGACAGCCATCTAGAGTGGCCACCATCTCAACCACCAGGCCCTGTAGTTCAGATAGCACACAGATTTTTGTTTTTGTTTTTGCAGGGCAAGGAGGTTATAGGAGGTAGAGATATTTGCTCAGGCTCCTCTGAGACATTTTAGTGCTGTGTTTGTAAGTGAAGCTTGGGCTTTACTTCCTATGCTTCAACTATTTGTGTGTAAATAGCTTCCACTGCAGCTGGCTTGGGTACACCAAACCATTATCTGACACATCTGGTTAGTAGTGCACAAGCGCAATCCACATGTCATGGCTATTAAAATATTAGCTTCTCTGCTGAAACTGCAAATATCCTTCATTATTGATTACTCAAAGTATTGAAACCCTGCTGAGAAGATATTTACATTTTAAAAGAATACCACCCCATCTTAGAAGTTTTTTTCTAATAAAAATATATCATCTCTACTGAGGCCTAGTGGCACAGCATGTATCTTGAGACGTTCTGTTTTTGTCCTCTTAAACTTATAAGATCCCTTTTGAAAGTGCCAGTCTGACTCATTCAAGTAATAGAACCATCTCTGAAGAGCGTTGATAAGGTAACACTTCTCTAGAGGTGTAGCAGTGCTGCTTAGACATCAGCACGAAGTGCCCTGCCAGGAAGTCCAGATCTCCAAATAGGGTGTATGGTCCTCCGCTGGTGAGGGAATGCCAAGGCTGAGTACAGTCTGACATTAGTCTATCGATAGCCCACTCATAAAGGAGGACTCTTGCTGGACCCCATTTTTGCTTCCTGTCCTTTGCTGACATCTAGTGTTCCGAACCCTTTGTCCATTCACTTTGGTCCCATTTGAAATTTGTTTATTTATGTAATACAATTTCTAAGTAACTTAACAAGTACTCACTCATGGATTGGGAATAGAAGTATTTGGATCACAGTGCTTTAGTTTCCCAGATTTTTCCTCACCCTTCAAATCTAAAACCACTCATTCCAACTCGTTCAGTTGGCTGGCCATTTTAAAGCAGAGTACCTTGGACGTGCTAGACCATTTCCAGCTAAGAAGATAAACGGATCACTTTTTCGGCAGCCACAATAGTAATTGCTGTTATATACCTATGTGCGCTATATACAAAGCTTAAGTGCAAAAAGTTAAACAAGAGTGGAGACTAAAATATGACTCCAAAGCTGGGAAGCTTTGTGTAGGAAGCTGGCCCTTTATGTGGTTTATACATACTGTGTTAAGGGTCTAGGGGTTCCCCAGTGGACAGGGCTTGCTATGCCATCCCAAAGTGCCCTATTTAAGGGTAGTGTGGTCAAGCAGCCTTAGGCTTAACACAGAGGAGTGCAATACATTTGCAAATACACACAATTGTCCATAAATGAGACACATGACTCAAATAGGAGATTCACACCAATTTATAAAAATAGCAAGCATCTTTATATATGCTTAGGCATAAGAGAAAAATCGTTCAGGTAAGTATGTTTTTAAATTGGAATTCTTTTCACTTTAAAAAGTGGACACAGTGCAATTTCTGAGTTCTGCAACGTTATCCTATGGGAGGAAAAACAAGTTCTGCAAACAGGTAGAGTACAGTGACTTACAAGACCAATCTCCAGGAGTTAAGGTGAGTAGTGAGCGCAATCTCCAGGAGTTAAGGTGAGTAGTGAGCAAGGTCTAAGGCAGCAAGGCAGCACCAGCAGTAAGTACACCATCAGCGGCTGGGGGCAGGGTGCAAAACAGCATAAGTGCCCAAAGCGTTCCAGTGGAGATTGATCACTGCGAGAAGAGTTGCAGGCTCTGGCCAGGAGGCCAGTCGGGCTGAACCAATAGCAGGGCTCAGACCTCACTATGCTCGGGCACATGTAAGCACCTTTGGTCCTTCTCCACGGCCCAGGGGCAAGGCGTGCAGAGGTGTATTTAGGTGTCGCGTTTTCCTTACTGGCGGGGCCGATATATAGGGGGCTGCGTGCAGAGGCTGTTGGCATCGTCGGGGAGTCCAGGAGGGGTGAAACCAAAATGGACTCATACTCTGGAGGGCTCGGGACCCTTGTTGGCACTGGTGATCCACGTCAACTCGGGTCGGAGATGGCAGGGGAAGTGGTGACCTCAGGTGTCAGGTTTTAGCGGTTCCGGAGGCTTCAGAGTCCCTTCTTTGGAGTTTGCTGGAAAACAGGTCCGCTGTTCACTGGAGGTCTTGAGTCTTTTTTGAAGGCAGGCAGTCCTCCTGGGTTTCTGGAGTCACAGCTGCAGGACAAGTCTATTTCTACGAGCGATGCAGACAGGCCACCGGGGTTGGTACCAAGTCAGCTGCTCCTTTTTTTCTCTTCTGCTTTCACAGCTCTTCAGTGTCCTTGGTCTTCTTAGGTCATCAGGATCTGCTTCTCTGGTGTCAGGGACTCCACTAACTACTGAATTTAGGGGTAAGGTAGTAACCAATGGGCTGCTGACCCTTGGGGTCACTACGCCCTCCCCCCATAGACCACTTCCTGTCTGAAGTGGACATAATCCTTTTCCAGAATTCGTAGATATGCCATCTCAAAGATGGCTACCTCTGAAAAATTGTGTTTACCTCTTCTTAGCTAACCTTAGGGGTGGTACTAGTCTGGAGGTGGCACGCCTAACTGACTCGCTAATTTTCTTACCTGTCCAGGTGCTCTCTGAGCTGATGCATCACTTTGGCTGTACAGTGCATCTTTGACACAGGTCCCTGCAATGTTCTGCAAACCAGGATTGAAGGTACTTTGATCAGCAGGCCTAAATAGGTCTCCGTAGCCAGCCCATACTTGATTGCAGATGGTCTGAACCTGTGTCGTTGTTCTGGTCTGGCGCAACCAGATAACCACAGTTGGAGCTTTGTACTTTTTTAAAAAGTCTGCAGATATTTCACTTGGCTACTGGGGCAGCTCATTTGCATTTGCCGCATGAGAGTGAAGGCACTCAGCAGCCCCACCTAACTGACATTCCCCTTCGAGCCCTGCCTGTGCAGAGCAGCCTCGACTTCAGACAGAATTACTTTTTTAGTAATCAAATATGCAGGCGAGTCAACTTTTGCATTTCCTTGGAGGTGGCGGCTGTATTATAAGACATGGCCGTTGTCCTATGTGACATTCCCAGAAATAGTCCAATCAGTAATTATACGGCATTGAGTATGTCACATATGCTCAACGACAGACATGGTGGTGATTTTATTTTTATTTAAATGTAGAATATTTATGAACTGAAAAAAACACTGGAAAAATGTATCCCCAATTCCATTAACAAACAACGTAATATTCTTATGTGTTCATGTCAGAGGGCAACATTATTCAGTTTAGTAAATCAGGAAGATGAGATCATAAATGGTGATGTTGCCGATTTTGAAGTGCATCAGTTACTCATTGAAATGACGTAAAAACAACTTCTCTCTAACTGTCATATTTCTAACCAATCTGATTTAGTGCATGTTTCGTTCAAGGAAGAAAGACTTTAGGTTCCGGTTATGCCCCTGGAGTGCACAAGAGAATCTGCAAATATAAGCCTCATTATCTGAAATGCATTAAGATATGTTCCCAACAACATGTTAATTAATATACATATTTGAGGAAGCTTGGATAACCTGGAATTGCAGGCTCCCTCAAAATATTTCCTAATAACATGTCCATGTTGGTCTACTCTTTTGAGGTTGCCAAAAACTCTCATTACTGCTAAGTAGATGAATAGCATGCTTGATACCTTCAGCCAGTCCTGTTGCATTCCGAGACATGAGTTTTTTTTTTACCACCCTTATATGAGCTAAGAAAGCTAAAAATGCAAAGTTATTTTGCTATAAAGCCAAAACTGGCTGATGGTGTCACACATAAGAGCTCACTTTGCAATTATGAACATCACATGCAGGAAAGCACCATATACACAGTTCTTGATATAATATGTCAAGTAGTTCCAGGTAATCAGTGAAAGCATAGCAGATGGAATCCTAGTGAAGTGGGAATGAGTTAATAACAAGTTCCCCAGAATCTGGGAAAATGGAACCTTACCTCAGCCAGTATTGCCCGATTTTGAGACCTGTTTTAAGCTATTAAGGTACAGAGAATAACCATAAATAAACCCAATGCTGGATGATTCCATTAGTGTCAAGTTAGCCTTCAGGAAACATGTCATAAGTATACTTTTATTTGCTTTCTCAAAAACAGTTCCCAAAATACCAACTGTATTTAAGATTTACAAGGATAATATTAACAAACATGCATTTTAGCAGTGTATGAACCATCTACAACGAAGACCTGGGTGTAAAGTCGGAGACTCCAAATTGTAATTTTCTTTATTTACGATATAAGTACATTTAAAGCTTGACAAGACGAGCGCGGTAGTTGCGTGTGACTTCCGTCCCTTATCTCTCTTCTCTCCTTCAACCACCTCGAATCCGAATCTACACACGCCACTACCCGCGCGCTAATACATTCTAAACACGCGCTATCTAACCATGCGCTGAAACAATATATTAATAAAACCTACATATCAACATAACACATCTCCTCCTTTTTAAACAATTGAAAAAAAAAAAAGGAGGAAAAAAAAAACACCCTAAAGGAAACATCCTAATAATATTATACAATATAATCGTTCAACCATTTTGGTTTAGATACAATTCTTTTACCAATACAAGTCGTCTCTACATTCTTACTGTCAACATTGGAAGAACTGCTTCTATTTATAGATTCAGCACATTCTTCCATATCCTTTGTAATACAATCTGAAACATCTTCCGAAACTTCCTCCTCCACACCTCGTTCCGGACTCCTTCTATACATATCATCCTCAACACTGTCACTCATACACGACTCCATTCCTAGATTATCATTCAATTTATTACTTTTCCTTACTCCAACCTCATCTAGGGAATCATTAACATTCACACTCTTATCAGGTTGGCCCTTAAAAACCGCAATTCTTTTAAGGTTCCATACCTTTCCATCACTAAGAAGGACCGCATTGCGTAAAACTTTGCTTACTTGGATTGGCTCTGAGTACTGACTCTCACCCTTCTTTACTCTCCACGGTTTCTTCACTTTAACCCAACTACCTACATGAATTTCCACATTTTTTTTTTAACCTCTACTCTTGTCAAAGATCTGTTTATAAGCCATATGTTTCCTCATAATGTGATCTCTCACTTCCTTAAAAGGCACTTTACACTCATCAACCTCCAACAACCACTCTGGATTGCATTTGGTTCTTGGTACTCTGCCTCTCATTAACTCGAAAGGAGACAAACCTAAAGCTTCATGATAGCCAGTCCTATAAGACCACAAAGTTTTGTAAATGTGAACTGACCAATCATCCCCCTTCCTACATGCAATCTGAACAGCATTTTTCATAACCCTATTAAATCTTTCAATCATTCCATTTCCACTTGGGTTGTATAAAGATGTCGTTCTATGCCTAATTCCTAGTCTTTCAAAATAATTCTTCATCAAAGCAGACGTAAATTGCACTCCATTGTCACTGATAATCTGCGCCGGTAAACCTTCTTCCACAAAAGTGCTGTCCATAAATGTTAAAACCTCAGAAGAGTCCACCCTGTCCACAATTTTCACAACCGGCCATCTTGAGAAAATATCAATCATAGCAATAATATACCTTCCAGGATTCCCAATAGGACCCATGATGTCAATAGCAACAGTATGCCATGGCTTACTGGGAATGCTAGGTTCACACATATTAGGTTTTAAAGTATTCAAAGTCTTATCTGAATTTGCACAAATGACACAATCCCTCACAACTCTTACAGCTTGAACATCAATTCCAGGCCACCAATACCATCTCTTCACCCTTTGTTTTGTTTTAACTATGCCACAGTGATTTTCATGACATAACTTTAAAATCATACTCCTAAGTGCTTTCGGTGGTACAGCTTTATCCCCTCTAAAAATAGTCCCTTGAACATATGACAGTTCACATCTCACCTCCCAAAACAGTTTAAGCACTTTTGAAACTTTGGACTTGTTGGGCCATCCTTTCATCACACACTCCGACAATGATTGTAAATCCTTATCCTTAGAATATTCTTCCTTCCATACTTCTTCCTTAATGCTTATACCATCTTCATCATGAACTAAAGCCACTTGTAACTCCTCTCCTTCGCCAACATCACACTCTAAGATCTCAGTAGGCATTCTAGAAAAGTAATCTGCCAACACATTACTTTTTCCAGGAACATATTCAATTACATAAATAAAATCATGCAAACGCATAGACATCCTGGCAATCCTCGCTGAAGCTTTACACATTCCTTCAGTGGTCAATAATTTCACAAGCGGTTTATGATCAGTACGTAAAATGCATTCCTTACCCCACACAAACGATCTATAATATTCCAATGCCCAAACACATGCCAGTGTTTCCTTCTCTATCACCGAAAATTTTTCTTCATTCGGTGATAACGCACGAGAAGCATAAGCAATTATAACCTCCTTTCCAGTAGTATCTATTTGTGTTAGCACACCACCTAATCCTTTATTGCTGGCATCCACAGTTACTACATTCATACGTTCAGGATCAAAACTACTCAAAATGGGTGCACTCGCTATTGCTTTTTTTACATTATCAAACTCCATTTCACATTCACACGTCCAAATGAACTTAACATGGTTTTTCAACAATTGTCTGATATTGTACACCATGCCAGAGAATCCCTTCACAAATTTCGCATAAAACTCCACCATTCCTAAAAATGACCTAATATCCTCTTTGCACGTGGGATGTGGAGAATTAAGAATGGCATCCACCAGCTTAGGCTTCATGGTTACACCATTCCCACATAACACATGACCTAGATAATTTACAGATTGCACCCCAAACTTACACTTTGAGTGTTCCACAGTTAATCCTTTTTTTTCCAAAGTGCCTAAAACCTCCTTCAACACTGCATCATGCTCCTTCCTGTCCTTGCCAAACAATAAAATATCATCTTGGAAACACCTCACATTAGAATGTTTCCCAAATAACTGATGCATAATCCTCTGGAAAATTGCAGCTGCTGAAGCCAACCCGAACGGTAATCTTTTATATTGGAAACATCCCACGGGAGTAATAAAAGCAGTATATTTCTTACTTGCTTCACTTAGTTTAATCTGATGATATGCTGCAGATAAATCTATGGTGGAAAACCATTTCGCCCCCTTAATCAAAGTCAACATCTCTGAAATTTTAGGTAAAGGAAATTTATCCACTACAATGTTTTTGTTCAGATGACGCAAATCTATGCATAATCGAATCTTCCCATTTGCGCGTTTAGCTACTACTATAGGAGAAATTCATTCAGAAGACTCGATTGGTTCAATGATATCTGCTTCAACCAATTTATCTAATTCTCTTTCTACTTCACTCCTAACTAAAATGGGAATATTCCTTACTTTATGTATCTTTGGACTCGCGTTAGTTTTAAGAACAATACAGTGTTCAAAACCATCCAACACACCAATTTTTCCACTAAAAACTTTTGGAAAATTCTTAAACATTTCATTTGCAATGCACTCCCCCTCATCCACAACCATGACTGGTTCTGGACTATCAGGATCAAGAGTTATATGTAAATCACCCTGATCTTTCCAACCTAAAACTGAAGGTCCCTTCTTTGCCACATATAATTTCCCCACAGATTTTCTGTTTTTAAAAACAAATGTAAGTTCCCTGAAACCCAACAAATCTATTTTCTCTCCAGAAAATCCTTCCGGGCTAACATCTGGTTTTCGTAAATTACTACCTATTTTTCCCACAAATTTCGACTTCCATACTCCTTCACTAATGATGGTAAAAGGTGAACCTGAGTCAACATAAACTTGAATCTCAATTCCTCCAATGTGCATTGAGCATACTGGTTTCTTCTTATTGCTGACAGACTCTTCCTGAACATTGAATACGAACATTTGATGTTTACTTAAACACTTGCTGTCCTGTCTAATTTTATTGACTTTACTCTCATCCTCACTAGAATTATCACTCACTCCATCCACATACTTCACATTAGTATTTTTCTTTTTCTTTTTACACACTTTAGCAAAATGCCCTATAACCCCACACGCCGCACACTTCTGTTTTAATGCTGGACAATATTTGTGAAAAGCTAAATGAGAAGTGCTATCACAATGGTAACACCTTTGACCATTATACTTAATTGCATGCTGGTTCTTCTAATTTTCATTCCTAGTTCTACCTGATCCTTTATCCTTTACTTTATTTACTGAATCTTCTCTAATATCACTATACTCTGTTTTAACTGCTTTCGCACTACGACTAGACAACTCTGCTTTCCTAACAATAGCTAAAATATCATCCAATTCAGCATCCCCATTTATCCACAATCTTTCCTGAATCGCAGGGTCACGGATATGCATTACTACTTGGTCTCTAATTAACTGATTTTGCAAATGATCAAATTTACAATCATTAGCCAGAACTCTAAGCGCAGCTACATACTCATCCACAGTCTCACTACACTCTTGTTTCCTTTGAAAAAATCTGTATCTTACAATGCCTATACACACTTTAGGTGCGAAATAATTATCAAATTCTTTCAACACATTCTCAAAAACATTAGAGTCCTCGCTGCTGTTAATTTTCGTCATAGACTCAAATACTTTCCGTCCTTCTGGTCCAACAGAATGTAAAAAGATTTTTTTCTTCCTTTCCGAACTCATTCTTCCTTCCTCGTCAATTGTCTCCATGAAATTTAAAAAGTACGATTTCCATTCCGTCCATTTCATACATGGACTTGCTCCTGCTGGCCAAAATGCTTGTGGAGGTTGAAGCGAAAATTGTTGTGTTGCCATTTCAATTTTAGTAATGAATCCAAAATAAACTTGTATGTAAAGTAATTATCCTATGAATAGCAAAAAGTTTCTTCTTCTTCTTCCTTTTTTTTTTTTTTTTTAAATTTATAAATTTCACACTAATGTAAATCCCTTTTCATCTTGTATCCATATGTGAATATCCAGTATATAATTGTACTTGTTCCTCAATAAATATGTCAATTTTCTCGAACGTTGTATCTCCTGCACTATTATCGTACAAATGATATTTTAAATAACCAATAAATCATTCCGATTCCCAGTTCAAATGCTCTTTTCTATGAGCAAGGAGACGCCAAGGTCCATTCCTCTAATCGACGTATACACGTCCGATCCCTGCTCTGCATCAGACGCTCGAGATGAGAACATCAAGCACAGCTTGAAGGTTGCACTCTTAACGGTAACCTCCCAAAATCTTCTCGTTAATATTCCCCAAATACGACCTTTTATTCAAATACTCGCCTCGCCAAGCCTTCTTATGCACCTCTGGTAAACTCCGTCTTAATGTAAGATTGTACGCTCATCTTCCATCGGGAGCAAAACAAATCTTACTGTACTTCATCCACCATGTAATCCGTAGGTTCGTCTATGAACTCGTCGCCACAATTGTAAAGTCGGAGACTCCAAATTGTAATTTTCTTTATTTACGATATAAGTACATTTAAAGCTTGACAAGACGAGCGCGGTAGTTACGTGTGACTTCCGTCCCTTATCTCTCTTCTCTCCTTCAACCACCTCGAATCCGAATCTACACACGCCACTACCCGCGCGCTAATACATTCTAAACACGCGCTATCTAACCATGCGCTGAAACAATATATTAATAAAACCTACATATCAACATAACACTGGGCCATTCTTTTGTGTATGATTGGTTTAATAAGCGAACACAAAAGAACGATTGCATTGTGCTACACTTTAGCAATACTGTATGCCAATGGAGTACCTTTAAACAAGCATTGTTTCAATAGCACTTGGTGTGATAGGTTTTTACGCCCCTACACATAATGAGAAAAGTGAAACTATAAGTCTCAGAATGAAAAATCTTATTGGCCAAAGTATTTCAAGCTGTTACACATTGCATAAGCGTATGACATATGGGACAGTGGTGAGATCAATACCAATGGGAGGGGTTGGATACATCTAAGAGACAATATATGTATTATGAAGTTTTAGTTTAGTCAACTACACTGTTATTTATTTGCGATTTCAGCAACCAATTGTGCAAAACAAATGTGTAGCTGAGCTATCAAATGTGCTAAACCAAATGTGCAGCAGGACAACCCTAAATATGCAAAAACAAGATTGCAGCTGAGTCCTGAAGACAGTAATAACAAATTTAGAACTTCTTTGCAGCATCACAAAAAACTGCATTCACTGAAAATAGGTCTGTACAAGCTCTGAAAGAACTGCACAACAGCCATTCCTCTAATTTTATGTTAACATCAGTGCTTAGGAGAAAAAAGAAATCCTTCTACTAATATAAAACACTATGGTCCTCATTACAACCCTGTCGGTCAGTGATAAAGCGGCGGTAATACCGCCAACAGGCTGGCGGTAAACAAATTGGAATCATGACCACGGCACAAACCGCCAACACAAACAGCCACTTTAACACTCTGACTGCCACGGTGGTAGCAACAAACACCGCAGTGGTAACTGCCAACAGCCAGGCGGAAGAAAATGTACCGCCCACTGCATTACAACACGCCCATCTGCCAGCTATTCCGGGGCGGTACCAACGCCATCAAAAGCACGGCGGAAACAGAACACAGAAGGAAAACGACTCACCTCTCGACACTCAAGGAAGAACCAGGACGCTATGGAGCCCGAACTGCAGGTGTTCCCCCATGCTGGTGTACCATCTCATACACCAGGAGCATGAACACCAGTGAAGACGACCACGGTGAGTACTGTACCTAGCACACAGGGGAGGGGGGAGGAAAAAGAGAGTGACACACACACTCAACACCCCCACCCACAACACCATACACACAAACACATGCAACAACATTACATATACACCCCCTAACCTTCAGGAATAACGCAAGGACAAAAGGAAGGGAGTAAAATGAGTGTAATATTAGTAATTTTGAGAAATACGTTCATAAAGAAATAAACAGTACGTACAATATATATAAAAAGGGGGGACAATGCCCACTCCAAAATGTCCGTGGCCCACTGGGCCAAAACACATAGGCCAAGGCCACACTTGACTCCTGCCTCAATACGGAGAGAACACCGCAGGGGCATCAGGTCGAAAACACACAGGCACCTCAGGGGGACAGGGAATTGGGGGGTACCTCAGCCGGAAGATGGTATAACGCCACTGGCCTGGAGGGGGCTCCATGCCCACTGCTTGGTCCTGGGGAGTGCAAGGCCACAGTCTCTCAAGTGGGTGGTTTGCCCACTGCTTGTTCCTGGGGAGTGCAAGGGCACAGTCTCTCAAGTGGGTGGATTCTCCACTGGTTCTGGAGGGGGCCTTGTGCTCAGTGTGCTTCATCCTGGCAAGGAGGGGCTGAGTGGATGGCTTCTTCCACTGGTACTGGAGGGAGCCCTGTGCACAGTGTGCTTCATCCTGGCAAGGAGGGGCTGAGTGGATGCCTTCTTCCACTGGTTCTGGAGGGGGCCCTGAGCCCAGTGTGCTGTATCCTGGATGAAGTCTCTCACCTGTGTGTCACACCAACAGGTGTTGCAGGGGCCAGGATGCACTGCAGCCCATGTAGTCACCACTACACACTGCTCTCTGGCGGTGATGGTTGCTCAGTGGATGCCAGTTGTGCTGCAGGTGGTGGTGCAGGCAGTGGTGGTGGTAGCCTCCAGGCCTTCACCTGCAGCCTCAGACGGCTGCCCACTGGGGCTGCTGCTGCTGGCGGTGGGGCAGGTGGCGGTGCTGGCCGCAGTGCAGGTAGTGGTGGTGGTAGCCTCCAGGCCTTCATCTGCAGCCTCGGACGGCTGAAGTGCCATGGCTGGTGTTCTGTGCCCCTTCCTGCCCCTGGCAGCTGGTGGTGCCTCCTTGCTTCTGCCAGCTGGAGTCTTTGCCCTGCCCTTGCTGGCTGGTTATGCCTCCTTCCCCTTGCTGGCTGGTGTCCCCTTCCTGCCCTTGCCAGGTGGCGGACCCTTCTTGGCCTTGGCAGGTGGTGCTGGCACACTGGCTGGCCTGACGGGTGCCTCCTTGGAACCTCTCACAGCTGTAGAAACCACAGTGGCTGTGGACTGGGTGGCTGAGGTGCTGGGCTGGGTTCTGGCCACCCTGGCCCGAGGTGAAGGACACGGGGGTAGGGAATAGGTCAATGTTTGCGAGGAAAAGTTTCTTAGGGGAACTGGGGCGGGAAGTGTGTGAAGGTTTGGGAGTGGAGGAAGAGGGAATGGTTGTAGTAGGTGTCAGTCTGCTGTGTTTGGGTGCAGGTGCGTGGGCTGGATGCTGTTGTGAGGTGGATGGCTGTTGGGTGTGCTTGCGTTTGTGTACCTTGGGAGGAGAGGTCACAGGCACAGTGGGAGAGGACACAGGGGACGTATGCATGGATGTGGGGGTGGTGACTGCCAGTGAGGGGCGTGTAGTGATAGGCGTGCTGGTGATGGAGGTAGTGGATGAGGATGTAGTGCATGCAGGTGTGAGTGGAGATGCTACTGGGAGGGAAGTGGACGACAAGGAGGAGGAGGGGGACACAGTGGAGGCAGTGGATGTTGGTGTGTCTGCATGTGGATGGTGCTTGTGTGAGTGCCTGTGAGATGAAGTTTGGTGCTTGTGTTTGCCTGAGCCACTTCTGGTTGTTGATTTGGGTGATTGCTGGTCTGAAGGTGTGCTTGGGATAGGCTGGGGTTGAGGGGATTGTGACTGGGTAGAGGAAGTTGGAGGGGGAGGCTGGAGACAGGGACAATGGCTGCCATCAGTGCGGAGGCCAGGGCCTGGAATGCTCTTTGTTGGGCCGCCACACCTGAGTGAATGCCCTCCAGGTATGCATTTGTTTGTTGCAAATGCCCTGTTACACCCTGGGTAGCATTCCGTATGGTTGACTGCCTAACAGAGAGGGATCTCAGGAGGTCAATAGCCTCTTTACTGAGGGCAGCAGGGCTGACTGGGGCTGGGCCTGAGGTTCCTGGGGCGAAGGAGATGCCCACCCTCCTGGGTGAGCGGGCTCGGGAAACACGCTGAGGGGCTGCTGGGAGGGCGGTGCTGGTACGGGGTGTGGCGGCTGTACCTGTTGTTGGGTTGGGCACAGAGGTGTCCGCCACCGCCAGGGAGCTTCCATCGAAGGAGGAGTCGCTGTCTGTAGTGTCCCCTCCTGTCTCCGTCGTGGTGCTCCCCTCGCCCTCCGTCCCACTGGTGCCCTCACCGTCGGTAGATTTGGCCTCCAGGCCCATGTGGGACGCAAGCTCCCTCCGTCGCCGGTGCCTCTGCTGATCCGCCAGATGATGCTAATGCACACTAGGACAGGGTGACAAAACAAAAAGGGGGGGAGGAAGAGACAGAGGATACACTTGGTCAATGCCAGCAACAACACTACCGTTGGCGTACACAACACACAGTGAACAGCCCTGTGCACTAGGCCATGCACTACCAGTTACAATGCTAACGCCATTAGCTGCACACCTGAAAACCACAGGACACTGCCCAGTAGTAGATGCCCACTAACACTATTGGGGTTGGAGTGCATCTGAGCTTGCCCATCATTGAACATACCCTGCCATGTTCGCCCTGGCCTAGGGGCATCCACAGCCCACATCCTCCACCCAGGTAAAACCTTAACACGAGCAAAGTCATGATTCTGAATCTGTACTCACCCCCTTATGGCTGCTGTGATGCCTTCAAGCGCCCATCCAACTCCGGATAGGCCACCGCCAAGATGCGGAACATCAGGGGGGTCAGGGTATGAAGGGCACCCATTCCTAGTTGGGAGGCCAGCCCCAGCTGGGCCTCTGCCGTCTTCCTTGCCCAGCGGCGCAGGTCCTCCCACCGTTTGCAGCAGTGGGTGCTCCGCCTGTCAAAGACCCCCAGGGTCCGCACTTCCTTGGTGATGGCACACCAAATACCCTTTTTCTGATGGGTGCTGACCTGCAGAGAAAATACAGCAGAAAAGGGATTAGTCATACCGTCCGGACTGTCATACTCATGGCCCACCATATCCCTCCCATCCCATTACGCACATACATTGACCACCATACATGCAGCACTCTGCCCAGGACCCCTCAGACCCCCCCCCTACACAGGGCTTACACACACAGCAATCCATACATTCATGGCCTACGCATCATGCTCACGGTGTACTCACCTGTTTGTCTGGAGGTCCATAGAGTAAAGTGTACTGTGGTAGGACCCCATCCACTAGTCTCTCCAACTCCTCGGAAGTGAAGGCAGGGGCCCTTACCCCAGACACTCGAGCCATTGTCGCTTCCAGACACAGGTCACAGCAGCACTTGCAGTGTAGGTCCTCTCCTGTTGAAGGTCAGGTAGCAAGTGAGTGCACAGATAGAAAATGGCGGTCATGGTCTCGGCAGTGTGTACCATCACCGCCAGCGTACATCGCCATTGACTCCTGGAAACCATAGGGCCCAATGATAACCAATGCGTTCTTGCACGGCAGTCATCGGCCGCTGACCGCAATGGCGCACAACGCCAGTGGAATGGCCTCATTTCCACTTGTCTCTCCTCACAGGTCAGGTAGCCACCATTTCACGGGGGCACAGGCCATGGCACCTAACTGCGACACAGCAGACATTGGCACATCAACAGACTCACGAGTTCACATACTGTTTCGGTAAAGGAAGAAATGCATATTAATATTGTGATATGTGTGAATATGACCTTCTGCTCACTGTTTTTCACCCTAGTGTTCAACCTCTGAGGACGAATAGGAGATGGAGACATCAGCCGTGTACAGACCACTGGTGGACGTGGTGACAATGGAGGACAGGCACATTATCCTGACCTACAGACTTGATAGGGCCGCAATCCAAGAACTGTGTGCCCAATTGGAGACAGACCTGATCTCAGCTATCCGCCAGCCCACAGAAATCCCCCCTCTAGTGCAGGCCCTGTCAGTGCTCCATTTCCTGACAAGTGGTTCCTTCCAAGCAACAGTGGCAATGGCATCAGGGATGTCTCAGCCAGTGTTCTCAAACGTGCTGACCAGAGTGTTGTCTGCCCTGCTGAAACACATGCGCAGCTACATCGTATTCCCCCAGGTGGAGGATTTGGCCACAGTGAAGGCTGACTTTTATGCACTGGGGCATATCCCCAACATCATTGGTGCCATTGATGGTACACATATTGCATTTATCCCCCTCCCCGGAGAAATGAACAAGTGTTCAGGAATAGGAAAAGCTTTCACTCTCTGAATGTGCAGATGGTGTGTTTGGCGGACCAGTACGTCTCCAATGTCAATGCCAAGTATCCTGGCTCTGTGCATGATGCCTTTATCTTGAGGAATAGCAGCATTCCATATGTGATGTCTCAACTCCAGAGGCACAGGGTGTGGCTAATAGGTGAGCCCATGGTCCCCACCAAGTTGATGTAAGTATATGGGTGTGGGTTTGGCCCTAAGAGTGAGTGTGTGGCTAACAGGTATCCCTCGAATATTTGCAGGTGACTCTGGTTACCCCAACCTCTCATGTCTACTGGCCCAAGGGAGGAATGCCAGGACAATGGCAGAGGAACGTTACAATGAGGCACATGGGCGAACAAGGAGGAGCATTGAGAGAGCCTTTGGCCTCCTGAAGGCCAGATTCCGGTGCCTCCATCTGACAGGTATACTACTCACCCAAGAAGGTGTGCCAGATCATCGTTGCATGTTGCATGTTGCACAACCTGGCCTTGAGACGCCAGGTGCCTTTTCTCCAGGAGGATGAGCCTGGGGATGGTTGTGTGGCAGCGGTGGAGCCTGTGGACAGTGACAAAGAGGAGGCAGAGGAAGAAGATGTGGACAACAGAATTACACTAATTCAACAGTACTTTCAGTGACACACAGGTAAGACACTGTAACTTCACCTTTCATTGCAGTTTTGTGTTTGACATTGAACACGGCAGCCTGATTTCCCTATTTCTATGGCCACTTACTGTACCCTTTGGCATCTCTATTTTCAGATCTCTGTGCCCCACTCTGCTGCTGCCCACTGCAGGTCATACATATGTAAATATTACAGTACATTTGAATTTCAATGTTTACAGTTTGTGAAAGTAATACATTTGTCATAGAATTGAGAGACTCCATATTTGAATGTGTTCCAAGGGTTTTTATTTATGTGCAAATAAGTGTAGGGGGTATTGCAATGAGCTGGGTTGCTGATGGAGGAAAGTCCAGGGTAGAGTCCAGTCTATTTGTATCACAGGTGCATTGTCCAAGGGGGCATAGGAAGTGGAGCAATGGCAGTTCAAGGTGGACATGGTGACAGAGTGCGACAGAAGGGTCATAATCAGGAGAGTCTTATTTCCTGGCAGGGGACTTGGCAATGTTCTCTGGCTTCTGCCTGGATCGCAGGGACCGTTTGCGGGGTGGTTCTCCTTCTGCAGGGGGTGGGGTGCTGGTGGCCTCTTGGTCCTCCTGTCCACTAGTGCCGGCGGAGATGGAGGGCTGTTCTTCGGTTTAGCTAGTGTCATGGGCCCGTTGGTGTCCACTGCCTCCCTCATGGTGTTGGCCATGTCTGCCAGCTCCCCTGCAGTGGTGACCAGGGTGGTGTGGATGTCCCTCAGGTCCTCCCTGATCCCCAGGTACTGTCCCTCCTGCAGCCGCTGGGTCTCCTGCAGCTTGGCCAGTATCTGGCCCATGTTCCTCTGGGAATGGTGGTATGCTCCCAGGATTTTGGTGAGTGCCTCGTGGAGAGTCGGTTCCTGGGCCGTCCTCCCCCTGTCGCACAGCAGTCCTCCCAGCTTCCCTGTTGTCCTGTGCCTCTGTCCCCTGAACCGTGTGCCCACTGCCACTAACCCCAGGTCCCTGACAGTCCTGTGTTTGTGGGGTTGCCTGGGATCCCTGTAGTGGTGGACACACTGCTGATTGATGTGTCCTGGGGACAGAGGTATGCTGGTGTTTCCTGAGGGGGGAGGCTCTGTGGCTGGGTCACCGACTGACCAGAGGTCCCTGATGCGACAGGTTGGTCGTCGTGATCCAGGCGTGCAGAACTGCTGTCATCACTGTGGGCCTCTTCGGGGGGGACTGGATGTTGCTGGCACCTCCTCTCCGGTGACGTTGAGTGAGGGTCCTGTGGGGACGTAAATGCAGTGTTATTGTATCTGCGTGTGCCATCTTGTACATGGATATGTTTCCCTCTATGGTTGTTATTAGCAAGGCAGCTTTGTCTTATGTGAGTTGTGCTTGGTTTGGCTAAGTGATTGTCACTAGTGTGCATGCTGTGGTGATGGGTGTCCATGCAGGTCCATGCATTGATGTTGCATGCAGGGCTTGGTATTGGGATGGGTGGGTTGTGATGGTGGGGTATATGTGAGGTGGTGGAGTGAGGGTAGGGGTTGTTGTTTGTGATGGCATGCAGGTAGGTTGAGGATAAAGTAGTAAATATTTGACTTACCAGAGTCCAGTCCTCCTGCTACTCCTGCCAGGCCCTCAGGATGTATGATCGTTAAGACTTGCTCCTCCAATGTTGTTAGTTGTGGGGGAGGAGGTGGGGGTCCACCGCCAGTCCTCTGTACAGCTACCTGGTGTCTTGCTACCACGGAACGTACCTTCCCCCGTAGGTCGTTCTACCTCTTCCTGATGACATCCCTTGTTCTTGGGTGCTGTTCCACGGCGTTGACCCTGTACACGACTCTCCGCCATAGCTTCATCTTCCTTGCAATAGATGTCTGCTTCACCTGTGATTCAAATAGCTGTGGCTCTACCCAGATGATTTCCTCCACCATGAGCCTTAGCTCCTCCTCTGAGAACCTGGGGTGTCTTTGTGGTGCCATGGGTGTAGTGTGAGTGGTATGTGTGAGGGTGTGTGGGGTGATGTGTTGGGGTGTGTGCTGTGAGGTGCGTGGATGGTGTACAGATGATGGTGTTTTGTTGCTCAGATTCAGTGGGTGCTCCTGGCTTGTCTCTCTCTCACTTGGTAAAATGTTTGGGTCGTAAACGGTTGTGGGTATTGTGGGTGTGTGTTTTATAGTGTTGTGGGTGTGGTGTGTGTATGTGTGTCAGGTGTGTGTAGTTTGAATTGTCCAATGTGGTGCTGTTTTGTTAGTGTGTGTGTATTTGGAGCGCAGCGATGTGTACCGCCAATGGTTTACTGCGGTTGAATGTCCACCGCAGTGATTCGTGGGTCATGATGCTGTAGGCGTTGTTCTGTTGGCATAACGGTGTGGGTTTTGCTACCGCCACTTTATCACTGACCTTTGGGCTGGCGGACTTGTGTGTGTGTCTGTATAGTGGCGGATTTCTATGTGTGGGTCATAATACCCTTAGCTGTATACCGCCGCGGTCACTGTATGTTGGCGGCAGTCAGCATGGCGGTATGCGGCACTTACCGCCAATGTTGTAATGAGGTCCTATGAAAGCAAAAGTGGTAAATCACAAAAAAGCCTAATGTCCTGAAAACAATTCAATGTCTGCTGACAACTTCCTTTAAGACCTGTTCCTATGTTACTGGCACATGCCTGCTGGTAGACTGTAATTCCTTTATTCTTGGGTTATATTCTTTCAAAGAACACATTGAATTGCCCCAGCACACTCAGAATAAGACATGGAATTTCAGACAGTTTGGTTAAGTGGGAGAGCTAGGATTCAAAAGACAGACTCTGTGATGAAAAGTCTGCTACCTGGACACTATGGGATTGGATGCCAACCACTAAGATTGCCTTTCACCTGCCCAGCCCAGCTCCAGGCCTGCCAGTTAGCCACCATATGAAAATCCACCCCTCAAATGTAGTCAGACCATTGTAGAACAATACACAACAATGGCCACACTTACAAAAAAAGTATTTGAGCACCATCAAAAATTAAAAAGCTGTTTCACAAATTTAATAAAATTGTTGCGCAGGAAAGAGCCAAATCTGGCAACACTGACCTCAGCCTACACACCTCCTTTGTCCAGGAAAGTGGCCTTCGGTCACAGCCTCCAGGCATTTGGCAGGTCTCTTCATATAAGGCATCCTAGCTGAGGACCTTTTCTTGTGAACCCCGCCCCCTCATCCCATCCAGGCTGGGGGTAAAGAAATAAACTATGGCCCTGCCATGCTCGTATGTCCCGACTCAGAAAAGAAAGTACATGGACTCTGCTTCTGCCTCTTGCAGGCCTGTGAGAGGTGACTGTCTGCAGTCCTGGAGAAGCTAGATTGTCTTCAAGCAGCCAGCAATGAGTATCTGCAGTGCCATCCTTTCGCTCCAGGGGCGGGCCATCACCCCATCACTTTATTTTCAGGGGGCTGCATTCCTACGCCACTGCACATTTGGACAATGTAAAGGGAAAAATGTAAAGATCCATGTAATGCCATATCCTTATCCAGAATACGAAGGATGCTTAAAAGAAGCAATAGCTGAAGGGCTCTGACCCAAGATCCACTCCATATGTATATTCACAGCAAAACGTCTTTGGCTGTGCCAGACCTAAAGAAACAAATCCTCACTCTTTGGCAAGAATAAAGTAGGGCACTGCACACAGGAACATCGAGAGGAGGAGAACCATAGGGCTGGTGAAGAGAGAGCTGGGCGTGACACCGTTGTATTGACAGGGTGTAGCAGGAAGTGTGGGTCAGCGTGGATTGCAATTAAAGACAGAAGTAAGCAAGGGCATGTTCTAACAAGAACACAAATCAATGCAACTCAGCACTTCCCGGCTGAACACAGTGATTACACAGTCTGCAACGTTCCCTGCTAGTTTATTTATTGGAAGAGGTGTACGATGAGAAGAATAAGGAGTCAAGGACAGAGCTTTTTGGGGGAAGGGGCATATGTTTGTAGCAGATTTGGCTATTGATATAATTGAGTTCCATGTAACTGTGATTGAGAGATCAGAGAGGTATGAGGTAAGCTAGGGGCATCACATAGGTACGATGGAGCAAATTAAAGTGGACCAGTTTGAAGTGAGCCCTGCCAAATGCAGTCCTTGTTAGGGCACAAACGGTCACCCAGGTCAATCTCCTAGTTCAGCTGGGCATGCAAAGGTCGACCTACGACCCCCGTCGCCATAGCTCTGTACAGCTGAGACACCAAGTGCCGTCCTGACCCTCAGGTCAACAAGACCCCCAGTATATTATACGCTGGCTGCACCGCGGGGGACATCGTTCAAGTCTGCCTGGCAAGTTTGGCCAAGCCAGCGTAATGTAGAAAATGTCCAGGCCCCACAGCAAACTCCGCCTGCACTTCCTCAACGGAGATGTAATGCTCATTAGGACACAAGTCTCCCCAGCTAATTTTAACTCCTGTCCCACCATGCCTGAAAGGACATGCTGGCCTCTGGAACAAGAACCCACACTGCTAACTCTTGATGGAAGAGCACCCCCCAGAGAACAACAGTCACCAGCCTCTGCCACAGACGAGCGGTCTCTCTGACTAAATTCAGTAAAGTGTTTGATGTCCTTGTCCCCTCCATTATCAGCCCTGGAAGCTCAGCACCGTCAACCATAACCGCTAGCAGTAATTTCTCCCAGTTGTTGCCATCCTCCATCCACCGAGCACCATGTTGCACCATAGCAGCAAAATAATAGAACTCCAGCCATGGCACCTCCAGGCCACCTTCCTCGTAACTCCTCATCAGTATGGCCTGACCATCCTATTGCACTTACCAGCTTAAATAATTGAGGTGAGTGGGAGTCCGGCTGCCTGAACACTTTTGAGGGGAGTAAGCACAGAGAGTTCTTAATGGCGTACAGACAGCGTGGTAAGAGCACCATTTTAGAGACTGATATCCTGCCCATGAGCGACAACGTTAACATGTTTCTGAAGGACACTGACGAAGGCAGTGAGTCTAGCACCCTCCCGATATTAAGCCACAGTTGCTTCTCTTTTGAGATTGCAACCATCACACCCAGGTAGCGGAAGTGGTCCAGCTCCTTCCTCAATCAGATATCAGCCCCTACCAACGCTGCCAGAGGGAACAGTAAAGATTTCCTGAGATTGATTTGCAAGCCGGACATGGCACCAAACTTGTCTAGTAGTCGCAGCAAAATCCTGGGTGATTCTCTAGGGCCTCTAAGGTCAAACAGAGCATCATCCACATATAGTGATAAAATATGCTGCATCTCTACCAGCTCTATGCCCCATTCTTGCAATTCCCAGCAAGCCCACACTGCCAAAGGCTACAGAGCAAATAAAAGAGGAGACAGTGGGCAACCCTGCCGAGTTCCCCTACCCAATTCCCAAAACTGCCCCACCCATACCCTGGCACTGGGGCCAGTATAGAGCAGCCAGATCAACTCCTGAAACTGAGGCCCGACCCACATGACCTCGAGCAAATACCCGTAATCTGCAGTATCAAAAGCCTTCTCCAGGTCTGTAGATCCCAATGCCATTTCCTTGCAACAGCCCTGTACCTCATGAAGCACGTGTCCGGCACCCTAGGTTCATCCCTGTACTATGGCCTGTGATAAATCCGCATTGGTCCTCATACACCAGTCCACTCATTACTGGGTTCAGTAGGTTGTCCAAGAGTTTATGTAAGTCTTTTACATCTGAGTTTATCATGATAAGCAGCGTATATGCCACCAGATCTGCCATGTCCCTGACCACTTGGGAAGCAAACGGATGTCCCCCTCCCTCATAGTGGGTGGCAGGACCCCTTCTCCTTGGCCTCCTGAAAAACCTCGAGAAGGCCCTCTGTGAAGACGGCCTACACCAGGCAACTTATCAACAGGTTCAGTAGGTTGTCCAAGAGTTTACATAAGTCTTTTACTTCTGAGATTATCATGATAAGTGGCCTTTATGCCTCCTCATCTGCCCTGTCCCTGGTTTGCTTGGGAAGCATACAGATGTCCCCCTCCCTCATAGTGGGTGGCAGAACCCCTTCTCCTTGGCTTCCTGAAAAACCTCGAGAAGGCCATGTGTGAGGACAGCCGAGTGCTGATAGAACTCCACCAGAAACCAGCGCCATCCAGTTCCCCTGCCCTCCCCACCCGACCCTTAGACTTAGAGAGCATTTGCAGCGCCACACAGAGCTCCTCCAGTGTGAATGGCAAGTCTAACACTTTAGCCCCCCCCCGCAGCGACCGTTGGGATCTCTAAGCCATCCAGGAATGCCTGAATGCGGTCAGTAGTAATCTGCGGGTTCTCCCTGTACACCCCCTCAAGGTGATGCTGAAAAGCACCAAACAAAGGGGGGAGAAGGAGGGTTAAAGGGGAGGGTCTATCTTCCTTGAAGCTTCAGTAAATGTATTTAGAGACCCAACCTAGCGGTCTTATTTTGGGCCACGGCGAGGTGAGGAGTAGGTTTTAAGGCGGGAGTGTCGCTTTGAGGAACGTGTGACTATAAGCACCCCCCCTCCTCCCGGAGGACCTATGATGCAATTAGCATAAACACTGAAAATTTGCCCAGAGGAGCATTGACACTGATGGGTAGTATTTATTTAATTTAATTGGTGTATATCACCTTACCCCAGTAACTAGTAAAAGTACTTCTACTAAGGTAAGGTGCACGAGGAGTGATATTAGGGAGATCACTTTGGTCCTGAAGAGGAGTTTAGGGGTAAACTCTGAAACATGTAGACCACTAAGGAGGTACATTAAATACCCACCCTTGTGACACCCCTTTGTAATCATACCACCCCTGTGAGACATATTAAACTAGTAATATCATCCAGAGGGAGGAGTATTTTTAATTTACCAAGACCCCACCACTCCAATCTTTTTCTAGCATCCGCATCGCTGATACCAATAATGCTCCCTCATATTCCGTCGGTCGCATCATGCCTCATTCTACAGCAGAACGGGAAGAAACCAAATGATGAAGCATGCCGCCAAGGGGTAACCCTGGTGGGTGAGAGTTTTTCTAAAAAAATAACTTTTTTTCTGTGGAAGTTTTTCCCCTCTGAGTTGGGTCTCTAAATACGATGCTGAAAGGTGGTCACAGTGACTGCTCTTGAGGTCAATCTTGCATCCTGAGCTGTACTCAAATGGAAGATTGGGCTAACAGCAGCTTCCCTGTGCAGAATCCAGACCAACAGCCTGCCCAACCTGTCATCCTCCCTATGCAACCTCTGACGATACTGTATACTTGGCTAGCCTATCCCACATATCTGATATTCACCAACACACCTCAGTCTCTTCTCTACATGAAGCTAGATCAGACTGATTCCGTACCTGCAAATCGGCCTGTCCAGTTTCTGCTGCCTGAAGGCCCTTCTGTAGCTGGCAGATCACCACGCACATCAACTCCAGACTTTGCCCCTGCAACACTGCCTTCATGGCCTCTTTCAGTGGCCCTACACGCAATAGAACCCCAGTTAAGCTCCATATAGACGGTCAGCGCTTGAGGCAATGCCTTCTTACCTGCTGCGACTGTCAGAACTTCCACCAGGAACCTTCACACTGGTCTCTGCCCTGCAGCACCCACCCCCCAATTCGGTATGCAACAAACCAGGGAGTGGTCATACAAACATCTTGCTAAGAGCGAGACAGTCACCTGCTCAACTATGGGAACTCCGCCCACCTGCACCCTGTCCAGTCTACTGAATGTCTCATGAGCCAGGGAGTAGCATGTGTGCGTCTGCTGCAACGGGCGAATGCTAAGCATCAATGAGACCCTTATTGTTCATCACCTACCTCAAAGCTTTAGTCATGTGGGATTTAGTACCTGCCCTGGGTAGCAGTCTATCGAGTTCTCAGTCGATCATGCAATTAAAGTCACCTAACCAAAGTAGGGGGCATCTGCCTCCTCGCTAATCAAGTCCTGCTCCCCGCAGAAGAGGTACGGATCGTCCACGTTTGAAGAACAAGTGTTAAGCAGGGACACTGCCTTCCCGTCCAGTGTTCCTTGTATAGCACATACATGCTCTCTACATCAGCCTTCAGTGTAAGAGAAAACAGTATACTCTCTGCCACCCAAACCAGCACCCCCACAAGTGTACGTGGAGTAGGAGGCATGGAAAACCTGGCCTCTCCACTTCTTATCTAGCCGCTCTGCCCCTGCATCGTCCAAGTGTGTCGCCTGTAAACAAACAATGCTGATTTTGTGATGGTTTAGGAAGGAGAGCACCCTGGAACGCTTAGTTTAGGACCCTAGCCAGCAGACATTTCACATCAATAGCCAGTAATCATCCCCTGTACCCGTGACTACAGAGTATAGGACCCCCCCCCACATGCCCATCTGCACTGCGTCACGCCCCCCCCTCAACTCAATCAACAACGTCCAACTTCAACGAAAAATACCCTCCCTCCCACGGACAAATATAGTACAACAATAAGCCTACATATGCCCACCCAGTATGTGGTCTAGTTCCAAAACAACATCTCCCACCCAGTCCAACAGGGGCAGGACCCCATATTCATGATTCCCTGCCCGACCACTCACTCCAGCAAAGGTACTTGTTCCCACAAGGGGACTCCAACTCCGCCTTGCCACAGGTAACACAAAGTTCTCCCATTCCGGAGTAAGATCTCTCAAGCTTCCTACTCGCTGAGAGGATCACAAGTGGGAAGATCCAGAACAGGCAACCAGCTTGCATCACACTCTCCCCAAACAGCCAGAAGACGTCCCTCAGGTAGTAGCAGCCCCCAAACAAACTTTCCCCCGCCCATTAGGTGAGCCTAACAGCAAAGGAAACCATAATCTGAACAGTAGGATTAGCTCTGCATCAAGTCGGTGTACAACGTGCCCAGCACACAGTATACTGAAGCACCGTGGATGCCAGACTACAGGCAAGCTGACAAGAGGACCAATTACTCTGCTCTTTGCATCCATGGGTCTCTCTCCCTGAAACCTACATGTTGCCAATCTCCTGGATCGTGACACGATGAGAGTCCGAATGGCCAGCATCTAATGCCTCTCCCTGTACTGGCCGCGCACAGGCCCCTCCCGGAGCCCGCTCGTGCTCACCCCACAGGCTGGAGGGCCACCGTTTTGTTCCACAACTCCAGATACTCCCAAACTACCTCCTAATTCTCAAAGAAGTGTGCCTTCCCTTGCGAAATTACGTTTAGTTTTGAGGGGTACAAAAGTATATACTTCAGCTGCAGAGCACGCAGCTTCTGTTTGACAGCCAGGAATGATTTCCGCTTCCCCAACACCTTTCTAGTGTAGTTTGGATGGATGGCAGTCTTACTTTTCTCGAGCAGAGGAACCAACCGCTCCCTGCCAGCTCTTTGAATACAATCCCTGTCCCGGAAGTTTAGGATCTTAGCAATGATGGTCCTCAGTGGTTCTCCAGGCGGTGGGGGTGGCAACAGGACCCTGTGTGCTCACTCTACCATGAAGAACTCCGACAAGTCCGGCGGTTGAAGCTGTTGTCCCACCCAGTTCTCCAAGATGGCTTCCTCTACCCCCAAGGCATCCTCTACCCTCTGGGAACCCCAAAACACGAATGTTGTTTCGGCGCTGCAAGCGCTCTGACTTGTCTTTCCTCACGGTTCACTGCTCCAGAGGCCACAGTGAGGCCCCCTCCAGCGCTCCTCACTCTACAGGCAGCAAGCGATCTCTGGACCCCTCAAACTAGACCAAGGCCCCCAAGATCAAAGGCCGGGGCGCAGGCATCCCAGAGGCAATATCAGTCAAGGCAGTCACACTCCAGCGGGGCAGAGAGGCCTCCACAATCACACCACTGCAGCTCTACCTCCAGCATGTGCCCCCAGCCCTGGTCTCCTGGAAGCCCCCGCTTCAGCCACCCAGCAACCGTGCCTGAGGTGATCACCTTCAGTATAGGTCAGTCAGGCAACTGTGGGCTCCAAAAACCTTCTGACGCCCAGGGAAACTTTTCACAATTCAGCCAGGTACCTCCAGCCCCCTCCCAAGGCAACCCCTTCTAAAGATCAGTCAGCAGGCGGCAGCAGTTCAAGGTGGGTTCCTGCCAGGGGCCTAACCTCTTTTGGGCCCTCCTTCCCTTTCAGGCCACTGATCCCACTACCCTGGAGTGCAGGCCCTCCATTCCACTGGTGTGGGCCCTTACAGTTCTAAAGCACTCCACTGCAGCCGTTCCGCAGGACATGGACCTTCCCTTAACCCCCCCCAGGCCACGGCTCAGCTCCTCTCCAAGCTCAAGACAGGATGAGCCCGGCAGCCCCACCATCCTTCCAGGGGGTGGGGGGGCACCGTCTAAGCGAGGCAGCCCAGGACACTGCCCCTCCTCCTCACCTCCAGCAGCATCAGTGGAGCGGGAGCACCGCACAGCTCCCAAAGTGTGTGGCCCAGCACCTGGTTTTCTACTATGCAAGGTTTTGCTGCATCAGTCCTGAAGTGGCCGGGCCCAGCCATCTTCTCTTTCAGGCCGCTAGCAGTCGATCATTCACAGCAGGGCAGGCAGGGCCCTCCACCAGTCAAGCTCTCAGCCCCCTGTCACCACTCCGATGTGATTGCCGCAGTCCAATCTTCACTGAGTGGCTCAGGCCCTGCAGGGCATAGCTTTTCGCGACGGCAGCCCCAGACTCCCCCAAAAGCTCATTTGAAAGCTATAGGCAAACAGGGATCCAATTCACAGCAGGGATCAGTTCGGTGCCTGCAAATAGCAGATTGGCAGCACTATGTAGCAGAATTTAGATGGTCAGGCCAGGAGCCAAGAAATCTACTTCCTGTCGTCCGTCTTGTTAGGCCACACCCCTGACGTGGAAGCTTAAGCACTCCTACTCTCCTTAGAGCCCACCATCGCTCAGATTTCTACAGCGTGCCGTGTGTGAATGAGTCCACTGGTAGAACTCTGCTCTGATCTGTCACTGAACTTTAAATCTGTTACATTCTTGATCTGCCCTTGATTTGAACCATCTCTATCTTCAGCTAAAGTACAGTGAGTTGTTTTTAGGGGAATGTTATCAAATTCCGAGCCAGGGAAATCTTTGTGTCTGACAGACAACTGTCACTATGGCTGACAGAAAAAAAAAAAACACTTTTCAAACCCTGTTCATATTGTGGCCTTAAGAAGATTTACATTAATGGTCCTCGTTCTCAATGTAATTATTGTCTTTATCCAATTCCTAAGGAGGCTAATTGCAACATTTGTCACAATTTTATATCTTATACCCTGAAGGACAGAGAAAGGAGGTTGGTATTGTATCTGATGGCTAAGGAGAATTTTCCTCCTCCTAAAAGCGCTGCCCACTTTTTAGGGGAAGACACAGTGAAAAGTGCTCCTCCAAACACTTCCACGAAGGCAGCACAAAAAAGGACACTTTCTCAGTTTCTTGAATTGGACTTGTTTGGTACAGTGCTTGCAGCTTCTTCTTCTGCCACTAAACATGGGAAACATTCCTCTAAGGAATCCTACTCTGCCTAATTTCAAAGCACAAGTGTGAGAATAATATAGGATGAGCCCCTTACTGCGGAGAGGGAGGGGTCACGCATGAATATGTAAAAGATACCAATGTTGGAGAACTGGAGTTACAGGTAAGAAGCACATTTCTTCTCCAGCATTGGACCATTTATATGTTCACATGCTTAAATCAGAATAGCAGGCAGTACACATCATAATACATAACAAAAGGAGGAAGCAGGCTCACCTTTAATGAAACAAGTTCCTCGGGACTGCTTGTCCCACTGCTGCGTCAACTTTTGCATCCACGTCTAGGCAGTAGTGCTTCGTGAACATATTATTGCACTTCTAGGAGGCTGAACGGCAGATGCCTTTCAAGGGCAACCCAGCAGAGAGTCGCAGTTAATGCCATGCCCCTGGAGCAATGTCCCCTCATTCTTCCATGGAGAGGACACTTGGCTTTGGCATGACAGAAACTGATGCAGGCTCATCGCAATTGAGCTACCCCCTGTCTATACATGGTCCAACCTCTTGGTTGACCAAACAACACAAACATCTGGCCGGATCTGCGTATGTCCCTTGTCTCGTCTATGAAGAATCTGAGACATCTATGTAAGTCCAAAGAATGCAGCGATCTTTCTGCTATTGTAGATAAGTTTGGAAATAAAGATCTAAGACTGACAGGCTCATTTATGTGAAAGTCACTGTAAACATTAGGTATGCATTTAGGTTTGGTTGTGAAGATTACATGCCCTTCTTCTGTTTGTGCTGTACACCACCAAGTTACAGGACCATTGTGACCTGCCCTCACAGACCAAAAGGCAGTTGGTGCATGCACAGCGCTGCCCGCATTTTTGACTCCCTCAGGATACCGGACATCCAAGCGAGATCGGAAAAGGTGAGTGAGACCACCGAACGCCATTCTGCAATTGAGCTTGGGTTTCTGGAGACCCAGGTGAGATGGCATAACGAAAGGGAACCAGGTGTTTCCCCCTTGGTGACATCACAACAATATTAGCCACTGTTGGGATGTCACTACAGTGAATAACCAGTTTGTGATTTGGTTGTTCCCGCAAAAAGCTTCCAAGGGACGCTTTATTCAACAACTTGATTGTGGATGATGATGATGATATACACTGCCAAATAAGTTAGGGATGCGGAGTAGGATTAACGAAAGATGAGAGAGACGAGAGGAAAAGGGTAAAATGAAATATTTTAGTTTAACATAAACTGGGATTGAGAAGGACAGGCTTAGGTTACATATCGTTTGAGAAGAAAAGTTATCTTTTAATTGAAAGAGCAGTAAGGATTCATGTTTTTAGAGCACTGTTAGGGAGTGATGAAAATGTTCAAATGTGCCAATCAGTTGAAGATGTATTGGTTGTAAGAGGAGATTAATCTTAGATTAGATTATTTTGTGCCATTAAGTGTGTAAGGAGGTATGGCTCAGCACTTAAAACAATTGGCGTGTAAGGTGGGCTATACACCAGACCCTCTCTTCCTAAGTCCTACTCAGGAACGAAAATGCTGGTGGTCCCTGCAGTGTGTCAACACTGTCTGGAGTGGGGCTTTGAGTGTGTAGAGAACGCATATCCCACATGTCCAGCACATTTACAATCACTTATGTTGGGCAAGTTGAAAAATATGCTTTAGTAGCCCATACAGTGTTGTTTACACACATACTAAATGGGACAAAGAGAATAATGAGTGTAATGTCTGATGGTGCATGTACATATTTGATGACATGCCTAAATGATTGATGGCATGCATGGTTGTGCAGTGGCAGTCTTATGGTGTGTGGGCCACCACTCATTGTGCCTGGATGACTGATGGTAAGTTGTGGTGGGTGTATGGGCATCTGATAGTGGGTGAATGGGCAGCTGAAGGTGCATGTGAGACTCTGAAGGTGTACATGACAGTTTGAAGTGTGTGTCTGGGAGAGTGTGTTGTCCTGCTGGGAATGATTAGCAGATTAGAGAGGTGGGACACACACCAAAATGAAGAAGGAAAGAGGGGGAGGACTAAGAGAAGATCAGGCAAGCTACTTGCATGAAGAGAATCAACAGGATATGGTAACTCCTGGCATGAGTATGCCCTTTATCAGAGCTATGGAAACAAAGATGTACCGGTGGCTCCCCTTTCAACGGTGGACATTATAGGGAGCTGAACAGGTGGGAGAGCAGATGATTATGAGTGTGAGGGAGCGTATATGATGGTGTCTAAAAGCTCTCCCTTTAGATCAGGACCACTCACACTAGCCCATTACAAGGGGCCCCATTTCAGACAGTGGTATTGGTCAGCCTGACCTGACAGAAGGAGCTCATTTGTGTCAAAAACAACACCCACATCACGGTAATACAAAGGGTTCCCCTTTTGGTATGTAATGACTTCCATACTAGCTTGATTAGTAGGATCATTATTGGTCAGTGACAACTAAGTATCTTTTTCACACAATCAAAAACCCTTGAGGGTCATTTACAATAATTCCCCTATTGGAAGAAATCTCACTGGGTTGGAGATCAGTTTTGTCTCTGTCCTACTCACCCAGATAACAGGGCACCATGGCCACATCAGGTCACAATCGCCCTGTAACTTTGTGATGTAAGCACAACCAGATGAAATTAGTTACTTACCTGTAACTCCAGTTCTCCAACATTGGTATATTTCATATATTCACATGCCTGAATCATTCCCTGTCATCAGCCTGGGAATTGCTGGTATAGTAAAATAGCAGTATAAAGTGTAAAATGGCCATAGGCCTGAAACAACATTGTATATTTAGTAGCACATCCACCTCATTTGAAAGAACCCAAACTTCACCCAAAGACGTGGAAGCTTGAGCTCTCCTACTCTCCCTAGAGCCCACCATAGCTCAGATTTAACTAGAAACAATCATCATTGGAACCTAAACAAGGATTCAATGATTTTGGGTGCATTAATCAATGCACAACTGAAAAGGATTTTCCATCACAGGAAAGGGCAAAAAAGTTACAGACTGTGGCAAGAATTATGTCTACAAGGCAGTGGGTAACAGGGAGACATTACAAATCCGTGCTGGGTCTAATGTCTTCTTGTTTAGTCCTGATCCCTTTTGCAGACTTCATATGAGGCCTATTCTGCAGGAACTGGACTTTCAATGGAAATAAGTCAGAGTGTCTTGGGAAGATACAGTACAAGTCACAAGGAGGCCAAATAATACATTTCTACTGTAGATGCTTCCAACAAATTGGAATGCAGGACTTTCTTTCCTGCCTGTACCAAGCAAGATAATACTTACAACGGAAACATTAATGGATGAATGGCGAGCTCACATGCAGGAGCTTTCAACCAGAAGCCTATGATCAGATGCCGGAAAAGACACTTCACATCAATCTGGTGGTGCTCCATGCCATACTTCTAGGCCTGTAAGCTTTCCTTCCCAGACTAAAAGGTGAATCATTTCTATCCAGAACGGACAATACAATTTCCATGTTTTACGTAATCAAGCAAGGAGGAACACAGTCCTGAACCTTCTCAGAAGAGGCACAGCTGCTGTGGAATTAGGCCATTTCTCACAAGATAGACCTCACTGTGGAACACCTGCCAGGTTGCCAGAACAATCAATTGGATGCAGTCAGTCTGCAGCTTTCTGACTGTCCTGGCAGGAACTAGACCAGAATCATGTCTAGTGAACGACATCTTCAATCAATGGGGTTGTCCCATGATCGATCTGTTTTGCTAATCCGAGCAACAGAAAATATGTCTGCCCCACAAATTGGTTTTGGCCTCCAGGAATGATGGGCAGTGCTCTTTCAGTCAATTGGTCCAAGAACTTGGCCTAAGCCTTTCCTCCTTTTTCCCTAATCCCCAAGGTGTTGAGGAAGGTGAAGATAGATCATCGCACTCTGATCCTCAATGTTCCAGCATGTACCACCTCACCCTATCTCTCTGTCGACATAATCATATTGGGTGACTGCAATTGTATCTTGAATGATACCATGGACTGAGACCCACCCAAACTTCATACTAAACCTCATATGACCGAATCATTGCGCGAAATGATGCAAGAACTTTACCTTCTCAACATATGGAAAGACAGAGATCCACAGGACAAAATGTTCTCCTGTTATACCCCTGCAGAGGAGACCCATAGTCGTTTGGACCATTGTCTCCTCTCCAGAAATGTAGCACAAATAGTATTTGGGATCTCATACTTTGCTTGCCGTTTATCAGACTGTTCCCCTATTCTCCTGAGCTTTGAGAGGGAGCAAAGGTGCCCTGCGATACCACTCTGGCACCTGAGGGCAGAGGCGCTGACGGACCGTCCATTTGAGGACACACTATTTCTTCGAGAACTGGTGTACCTCGAGGAGTAGAGCTACAGACTGGGAGGCAATGATTACAGTTCTACGAGGGGCATGTCTTAAGACATCATTTGGGGTCAAACGACAATTGTAAAGAGATATCCAAGCCTGGGAGAAAGACTTATGTGACATAGAGGCAGTGCTTCATTTACACCCTGACAGATTAGTGGACTGGCAAAATGCCCGTAAAGCTCTATTAGATGACAGCCGTAGACTTGAGAAGCACACATACTCTGCATATCGTCAACGGTTACACGCAGAAGGAGATAAAACAGGGGTAGTGCTAGCCAGATTGGCCAAGCAGTAGAATCCTCAGACTCCAATCCTGACCCTGCCTGATCATACAGGACACCTAATTTGCACACAGCGGGCCACTAATGGGGTATTTCAATACCATTTATGTAAAATCGTAGAAGAGAGACAGGTACTGTTGGGTCTCCCCCCCCCCCCTCCAATAAGAATCTTTGCAGGAAGTTTGTTCTAGTTGGTCTGCTATTAGCAAAATGTTGGATAGCTATAAAAGGGTTAGCTTAGAGATGTCTCTGAGCGGGCAACAGCTGAGGAAATCCAGATGAAACAAGTCGGTAATGATGACAAACTGGAAGATGATTTGATAGCTTGGGCGGCCCTGCTATCTGCTTTGAAAGAAACTTCTACGGATGTGGCCTGTGGGTAACCAGCCGGGTGAGCATGAGGTTGGGAAATGGGTTTCCTCAAGCAATATACTTAGATGTCATACACTAAACTGTTTTGGATCAGCAATACTGCACCTTAATGTATGGGAGGAGGCGTGCAAGAGCAGGGGGTTGGTGGGAGTGTTGGGGATTGTTTACATGATTTTATTTCGATTTATACACACTGTCAAACAATATTATTGCTTACTACCATTGTCAATTACATCTGATGAAACTGTAACAAAAATAATTTTAAAAAAGTTCATAGTATCTATCTTTCCACCTTGGGGTCTTTGGAAACTTGCTGCTATCATATATTTTCAAAATAGACACATCTGAATGATTTTATCACTATGTGACAGATGTCCCTTGACTTGATTGGCTGGCCTAGAGAACTTGCTGGCCTAGAGAACGTGCTGAATATAACATTTGTCAGATTTTAATGAATTTACTTCCAAACTTGGTAATTCAAACCAGTCTCTCTTGTGCACGAACGAACATATCCCTGCCAAGGCGTGACCCACATCTTTGTCTGTCTACTGAGCATTGGAATGTGGTAATTTTCCAGACATAGATAGGTTTTCTGTGGGTTTGGGGTGCCCACAGACCATAAACTGAGAGCAGTGCATTTGATAAATGTCGAAAGCAGCTCAAAGTGAAATGGTGGTGTACGGCACCAGGTTTTTTGTTACAAGTGTTACCCTGGGCTGTACGGAAACCTACTATATATTTCCAACATCTACACATCCTAAGCTATTGCTGGTTTCCAGGCCTCTCTCGCCTTGATTGGCTAGCCCAAAGAATGCACTAAATATGTAATCTCTCAGATTTTTAACAATTTTCTTCCAAACTATTCTCATTCTGTCCAGTCTCTCTCACACAAAGCATATCTCCGTAAAAGTGACATCGTGATATACCCCAAAATGTATTAGGGCTACCACAGAGTTTAAATATTATTGGTATCAGATCAGATGTGTATATTAGATTAAAATTCAGAGTTTTTAATTAAATATATCAGAAACATTTACACCAAGTATACATTAACTGGTTATTGATGATGAGCATGCTAATGATGGTGAAACCCAGCCAGCATTGCTATAGTTCACGTAGGGACATTCAGGTATTCCACTCTAAAGTGACTTGATTCTCTTGTTTCCATGATCCCTGTCTGGAGGAGTGCACCCGGTTGCACTTATCTTAACATTTCACAGTTTGTTTACATTGCATAATTCACACAAGTGCTAACAATGGAACTCATCCATCATTTTGTTTCTGGAAACTAGACCAGTCTAAATCAATCAAAATACAGAAAAGACCCATAAAACGCTCCCCTACCATAGACCCACTGGCCAGAACACCAACATTCACAATAACTCAGACTCCCTCACAGACTTCTTAATGCATCACCATGAACAACCCTAACACTTCCTTAAAAAATCTATTCAGAACACCCCCCTTGGTACACAGAAGACCTAATTTCAGTAAAATAGCAATAGGAAAACTAAAAACAAAATATGGAGAAAACCAAACTACAGAAGCCCTGCTTGCCCAAAGAAACAAAAGAAAATTCTAAAAGACCTCATTGCCCTCATCTCAAGATCACAATTTGTGACGCCTTTAAATCGTCTTCATACCCTTTAAACTGTAGATTGCCACAAGGCTCAAGCCCATCATTGTATCTATCTATTTATCCCCATATAATTTAGACCCTCGGCCGACCCTCTCCAAAAATAGGGACATGTATTTACGTTACAGAAAAGTATCAGGATGCTGGGACAGTCCCTGCAAAACTGGTACTGTCCAGGAAAATCCGGGACATTGGGTCACCCTTTATCTAAAACAAATTAGAAGTCTTATTTCTATACTACTCTTGCCCAAAAATGGCTCCACATTCGCTTTCCATGTTACCTGCACTAGTACCATCCATGAGCTCTAATCCCGTCATTGACCCAAACCTCAGTTGAACTGAATCCTGGTTATTGGAAGCTGCAATCTACCAACTCCACAACTTAAGAAAAAGTTGATCATCTGTACCTTACTGAACCTTCAAGGCTGCATTCCAAGAGTGGTGCTTTCCCAACAAAATGGAGGGAATGTTCTCTTGCCAGGCCTTTCCAAATCAGTCAACAGCACCTTTCAAGGGTGTCCTTCACAGAGCAGCACATTGGCCTCCATTGTTACCACATCATCCCTAACGTAAAGCATCTCCACTTGCAACTTTTGGGTGCATGCATAAACTTCAACATATAGGCCCTCATTTTAACCCTGTTGGTCTTTTGACTGCCAGGTTTAATGTGTCGGTATCAACACCAACAGGCTGGTGGTGTATACCACCACATTATGAGTGCGGCCAACCTACCACATCACCACTCATACCGCAATGGCGGTATGAACCGCTGGGCCGGAGATGTGCATCTCCGACCCGGGGGTCCACACATGACCGCCAGCGATATAATGAGTCGGCCTGCCATCATGGTTTTTGCATGCTAGTGCAGCAAAGATGGATCTGAGGGGCCCCAGACTCCATCATGGGGCCCCAGCTGAAGTCAAGTCGGGGGGGCCGTCGAGCCCCACATACACACACACATTCATACACACACGCAGACACCACACACTCACACACAACACCCCCCCCACCCCTGACAGATGCCCGAATTACCTTGTCCGGCGAGGAGGTCGTCCGGCAGGAACGGGAAGGGGTGCTACTACCGCCAGCAGAGCCCTGCCAGCAGGACACCACCAGGCCGTCTTTTTTTGTCAAAATACAGCTGGCGGCGTCCTACTGGCGGGGCGGTGCAGGTGTAGCACCGCCCAGGCACCTCGACCGCTAACATGGCTACTGCTGGATTTCTGCCCTAATTACGGTGGAAATCCTGCAGTAGCCATATTATGACAGACGGAAGACCACCAGCACTGGCGGTCTTCTGGCACCCTTGGCATTGGCAGTTTTCTGAGGAAACCGCTGATGTCATGAGGGCCATAGTGTCTAACTCATAAAGCCCTCCACTCCAGACCTACAAAACGTGTTGTAAACCACAGGAGATAAAAGAATGTCAATAACCAGTTAATCTTTCCTTCTACTTGAAATTAAAAAACATGAAGACAAGCAAGACCTTAAACCAGACCTTCTCATAAGGAACCAGAACCGCTCAAACAAAATGTTCTTTCCTTTAGAAAAACCTGAAGTCTAGTCTGTTCAATTTCATCTAACAGACTGAAATGTTGGCTTCTGTCTTCGTCCCCATTGCAAACTAGCTTTGAGCTGTAGACCCCATCTTTTGTTTCCAGCCACTGTACCCCGGCACTACTGTATAACTGCACCTTGTTGCTGTTCTGCTGTCAGTTGTCTACATTACACTGCTCTGATGTCTTTGTTTTACCTAAACCAGTCTGTTGTCCTTGTGCCTACAGCAGTGCTCTAATCATACCAAACAAAAAGAAATAAAGAAATTATTAAATTTGGTTATTTTACTATGTAATGGAAGATGTCAGTTTTGAAATCAATTGCATCTCTTCTTCAGACAATGACTTATTCATAGTATAGTGTGTATTATACCTCCTCTAGGTCCCCCAGGTGATGTATAGATCTAACTAACCAGTATACATATCCATGTATGTGCCTCTCTTTTTTTATATTTACCGCCCTGGTGGAAAATTAAACAGGGATTACACTTGTCACTCAGGTGTACCAAGTAAATAAAATGTGTCAAAAATGGCCCTGAATGTCTTGTATCATACCATTCTAAATGGCTATTCCCCTTCCTTTTAATATGAGTATAATGTGTTCTGGTCCTTCATGTTTAAGGGAAGGAAAGTTTTCCAAAAATGTGGAGTGTACCTCTTGTGAATCACTGCACCATCAATAAAAAAATTCAGCTATTGTGACCCACAGCACGGAGACAAGTGAGATTCCCAGTTTGTGCAGGTTAATCCTTGTCAGAGCGAGTGGAAAGTCTAGATACAGTGGATAGACTGCTGCAGGCCAGATGGAGGATGGGCTAGAAGCCCACCACTATTCTCCAAATAACACAGTATGCTGTTTCTTCTGTTAAGAAATATATCACAATTTGGATTTTTAGTAGAATCACTTCATACACATCAGGAACCCTGGAGGAGTAACAGCTCAAGGCCTTAGGAAGGGTTTTTCATCAAAACTCCTCCATCAAATCTTCTAATGTGGTGTTGCCATCTCTTACAGTCCCCTGAAAAATAAACAAAATTGGACATAAGGGATTGTTTCTTCTCCCTTGTCAATCTCCCACTATTGATTACATGACTCAGTTTTATGTAACCCAAAGAATTTGCCAAACCCGGGCAGGATTTCTACCTTCTACATCTCTTCTCTAGCTTCTACTGCTAGCGTTTCTCATGGACCTTCCTTAGTTGCCTTGTACCTCCACATGCATTGATAGTTCCTTTCTTTATTAAATTGAATCACACTAGCCCTTTATCCGAGTACGCCATGTGAATAACACATTTCTCTGTCCCTGCTTTCACTTCATCTCAGACCCTTAACCATGATCCAAAGCTCATGCTTCAAAGGAAGATTCCACCCAACCCACCTATCCATCCAGGACATCCAGTATGGTATAGACTCCATTCCTGCTATACGTCACATGGCTTGTCTCACACTGGCAAAGGGGGATAGGCATTCCTATGTAGGGAGAAGCAGGGGGGAATCCCAATAATCAGTGGAGCACAGATAATGAGTGTGTTTCATATTCACCTCTGGCTGGCCAGGATAATTGAGGGGCACAATGTCCCCTACAGGTAGTATTCACTATACCACTGTGTGTGGTACTTGGGGATTCCTATATTGAACTCCTCACACCATCCTTTAAGGTTCCACATCCATAGTCCACCTTTGTACCACAATAGCTATGCCAGCAGAGTTCCATGTATTAAAGAGGTGGTTTCTACGATAACACCGGTTCCTGTGTCCAGAGGTTCTAAGCTACCACAACCAATTATAGGAGTGACATTCACCCTTTTGGGAAGACCATGTTTATTTAAAAAAACGTTTGGCAGAGATAAACTCCAATAAGTGGATGTTTACACCATTAACCACAGATTTGCCACAAAACTCCAAGGTTTCACCCACCAAGGAAGATGCATACCATACAGAATACCTACCTTTGTCATGGTAAGAGAGCACAGCTTTACTAGAGAAAAGAGCAATAAAGGAGATGCCAGAGGCAGAAAAAGAGGAAAGATGCAGTACAGCAATCTATGTAGTTCCTTATTCCAAAGAAGGAAGATACATTAGAACTAGACTTATGCACTCTCAATCACTGTGTAGGACTTTTATACTTCAAGATGATAACTTTTCAGAAAGTTAGATCATATGATGGCACTTGACCTCAAAGGCACCTTCTTTCACAATCCAGTTCAAACACACCAGTCATGCGCAGTGCCTTCGGCTTGGGATGGATGCTACAAGCCTGAACATCGTGCCATCTAGGATAAAATGTACACCGAGTATTCACAAAATGTCTATGGGTAACTTCTGTCAGTTTTGCTACAGACAAACAGTCCCTCCAGTGATCCTTAAGGGTAATTTACTTAAAGTGACTACTGATCGAACTTTTAAGATAAAGTTATAACAAATGCCAACTCTCTTGACCAATTTTGTTAGGCTTATTAGGGCTTGAATTAATGTTTGTACAATGAAAAATAATTTGTTACATTGTTATGAGTGCTAAGTAAAGTGACATCAGAAATATTCATTTTTACAAATACAGTTGCTCAAGGAGGTGAAGGTTTACATAGTTTTAAGTAATACATGAGATGAATCCATCAAACCAACCTGTCGAAGTTTGATTCCATTCAGCATTGTGTGTAGCAGATTATCAGGATTGAAAGTTTTTAAAAGACAGCCAGAGTTCTAAAACAGTGATCAGGGCTCCATTTAGTAAGTTCATAGTTAGACTGAATCTGCAGGGTTGTTGTTCCTCCTAAAAAGCCTGGTAGGTTTCTTCAACATTGCAAATGTTTCCAAATGAAATACCACATAAGTAACAGAATGCTGGTGGTTGGTCGTAGAGTAATCTGGTAATTCATACCGTAATAATACCATGTTTAGGGAAACATAAAAGTTTTGTATCTTGAAGAGAAATGCCCTATCACATTTAGCATTCATGGACAAAACTACTAGACAGTTTAGAATTAATGTGATAGGTCTGCGACAGTTGAGTAGTGCATATCCATACATTATATAAAAGTTATTCCTTTAAACAAATCATCTAGTGTCACATAGTGACACGCCACACTTTATTTACTTTTTCAGAGCATTCTTAAATAACTAGAGTACAATTTAGAAAAAAGTGCAACAATTAACTTTCTGCTGTGCCTTACCTGTAGTGTGAAACATTCCACTGGTTGTAGAACACAGGATGCATGATGGACCTCAGGAGGAGTAATCATCTGGGGCAAAACATACCAGAATACAAAGCAGCAACATGATGTAAAGATGAAGAGGGACAGGCAGTGGTATACATCAGAAAACAGACTCAAACAAGGCAGGTAAACTGGAGCAAGAGAGGCAAAGCAAAGCAACCCTAAAATGTACAAGCAGGATAAAGAAACTACTAACTGGACACCACTAGGGTTATCACAATGTAGGACACAGAAATCACCACAGTACTTGGGAACCAAATGTCTCTATACAGATTACTGTTACAGAGAGTAAAGCTTCAAAAACCATAGAAGGAGGCAGCAGAAATGATTCTGCATAACAAGGATTATACTTGTATACATAATATTCCTAGGAAAATAGCAGTATCACACGAGCACATACTACATGCAACACAAGATTACGAAAAAGGTAGATATTACCTTCTGGGTCCCAGAGTACCGTAATACTCATAAAAACAAAATAGTACACTTACCAAAACACCAAGAACCCAAGAGGATTTCAAGGCAACCAGCAGAGAGAAATTAGTTTTAATTGAACAAGTACACACATATCAGCAGAAATTGAAACATAAGTATGAGATGACCAAAGGCCAAAACTAAAGACAAAAGTGCACTAGGTCAAGCAGAAAGAACATAAGTACTTCAGCAAAAATGCAAGGCAACAAGTAAAAACTAGAGAATGAACAGGGCAGAACAAGCACAAGCAGAGTAGAACTGTAACAAGTACAAGGAGGCCTGAAAATGTAACAAACAAGACCTAGACTGCAGGGTAAACTAATGGCTCCACGAAGGGAATCACCTGGATAAAATAAAACAAAAGATAAAACAGGGCACTTAAAGAATTATACAGTTTTATAGCACCTCATACTCCTTTTGACTTTGTTTCTAAGCCCTCTGAATTTCATTAGATAATTGTGATGCATGTACAGAAAATGATTTGTACAAGGTTGCTGTCTTTTGGTTAAATGTTGACGCTACAATTAGAACCAAAGGCTCCTGGCTCGTTTTAAGTCACCATTGTGCCTTGTAGACCACATTTCACTCATTATGTGTAGTTTATTAAAAACAAACCTTTTGTCTACACAAATAGGTATGATAGATTTTTGGATTTTTTAATGTTAAATCAGAAATTGATGGTTCCCCATGTCCCTTCAGAAAGCCACATAATGTATCCCATTCCCATGGTTTAGACAAATCAACAAACTAGAGGAACCCCACATCCAAGTATTAAGATAAAACCAAAACATGCCTCGAAGACTGCCTTGAAAATCTTCACCGTGACGTAGCACTCGGCAGGGTTGCTCATGAAAAGAAAAAAACAAATCAAGGTTTCAGGGCAGCAAACAATTGATACATAGAGGAACCAACCAACTTGAAGAGGAATTGAAGAAACCTATAATGAATATTTACACTGTGACCCTGATAGGATTAGATATGGACAGCAGCAGGGGCATTCCTAAAACACTTAAGGGAACTAAAAGAATAACACACCAACCAATTTAGAGGTTACACTAAACACCACATTCGAGAATGTGCAGCACTACAAAAACCACTTCATTTGTTGAATACAAAATGGTGACAATTAATGAGAATATTAAAACATCCCAGCAGGATGCTTAGATCCCTCAATCACTGGTCTTTCTGATCTTGTCCCTCTCATCTTTCAAACATTTGCAAATAGAAGGGGTGAGCACTTTGTGTGAAACCGTCCAAGTGACCTTTGGAGCTATCCCAACCTTCATGCATCAAGAAGTCCTAAACATGTGCTGCTTGGATTGCAGGCATTATCAAAGCTTCTTTAGTTGCAGCAAAAATGCTTAACCACTTGAAGTAGGACTTTTGAAGAAACCAAAGACAGACCTAGAATCTCTAGCCAAATAGATATTCCTCTTTCTAATTATCCTTATATTACCAAGATCCACCATACAGAAGAAAGTCACAAGATAACTAGAGGAACTTGTGAAACACTGCAAGCTGTATCAGGAATCCTGATCACAACTCAGAACCATGAGAAGGATAAAAACTGCATTAGCTTTTTTTTTTTAGCATTTTTTTTTAGCTGATATCACTATACGCCTGCTTGTCACTTCAAGCTTTCATTGATCTTCTTGGGCATATATTCAGCATATGAAAGGTAGTCTGGAAATACTGCTAAAAAGAGTAAACAAGTGGACCAAAATCCTAAGCATTGCTTTGGAATAGATAGAATTGTTCCTATACAAACTGATCTTGTAGTTAGAGGTAGGTAGAGGTAGGTGTAGTTAGAGTTAGGTAAGTAGATATACGTGTAGGTAGAGAGAGGTAGGTGTAGATGTAGAGGTATGCATACGGGCCAAGACACCAAAGAAACAGTGACAAGAAACAGCATCATGTCCAAACAACATACTGCCGCAGAGTACAAAGCAAAAGAAAAAAACAGAAGTACGTTCAGCATGGTAGCCAGAGAGGAAGAACACTGGCCAGCGTCCAATAGGAAGTGACTGGAAGGAGTACTTGGTCTAGAGGCAACCCGACAGCAAGAATGGTGAAAAGAACAGGAAGTGAAGGAGGATGACGTGCAGACAACGTGCTGGCCAAACAGAAGCAAATAAATCAGAGCGATGTTGGACTAATGGTAAGTTCAGGTAAGTAAGTGGCTGGGCATAAGCCCTTTTTTTTTTTTTTATAGATTTTGCAAGCAACGCGCAAGCGAAACCTAACAAGCAGCATGCAAGCGCGCGTACAGGCGAAACCTAACAATGTGGCAAGCCACAAGATGATTGAGTGTGCTTTTCAGATGTAGAAAAATAGTGCCTCATCCATTCCAACAAAAGCGCTGCTTGGAAGGTGGAATGATAGACCAAACAACCAATAGCATGAGGTGCTTGCCAAATAACCAGTAGCATGAGGCAGCAGAGTAATACCCGTCTGCATGCAGCAAAAGGTAAGTCTTTTGCTTAACAGGTTTATAAGGGTTTGAGATACTGCAGAGGCCTCAGAAACCGGCTCAAAGCCATCTTTTGTTTTTATCAGTTGTTAACAAGCCATTTGCATTGTTCCCTGACTCATCTACGTCTGCATGTATCTGTCAAAATCCAGGGCCCAGATTTTGCCCCTTCTGCCATCCAATGCCGTATTACCAGCTGGGTGATTGATCCCAGCAGTCTGTCCCTTTGGGCCTCCGACAGGAAACACTTGGCACCCAGGGATGCTGCCCTAAGGCCTGCCTTTTTTATCGAGATGCCCTTGAGATGCTGGTCTTTGCCAACTTACTGGGCTGGTTTTCTGCACATTCTTGTCAAGAGAGACTGTTTATAGTAAAAAAGAGGCTGCTGTTTGTAAAGAGATAACTGCACTTAAATCATTTTATTGAAGAATCTTCTAAAACTGGATTTGGGGTGGGGCGGCAGAGGGTAATTGGAACTGGGTTTGGCGATGTGTGTATGTATGCATATGTACAGAAATGTGGGCATGTCCAGCCTTATATTTCTTTTGATAATTTATTTTATAAGGTAACACATATAGGGTAACCATCAATTACCCTTAGAGGACAGACACAGACCTTTGGACAGAGATAGGAGTAAGGTGGTTATCAACAATGAGTTCAAATTAATAAACATCACTTTTCATATTGAAGTCAGTAATATTATATGCACCATGACCCATGTGGCCATGAATCACTACACCAGTTTAGTAAAGTTCAAACATTTATTGCCCGTTAGATTAACAATGCTAAGATCACGTAAACCAAACGCAAGACCAAATGATATAAGTACAGCAATAATACAGGCTGACCAAACCTTTGAAAGAATATTAACCTAGACAGAATAATTATCATTAGGCATTCAAGAACCACCATACAAAATAACAACAATAGCAAATGGATGATAGACACATAATATATTTAGTTATCGCAGATGAATTGGTTTACAATCAATTTATATGGAACACTCAAATTTAGAATGTGACATCCTTAACTATTACTATAAACTTATAAGCATATTTGGGCTTTTTGCAAAAAGAAAAGAAGACAAAAATTCATTTGGAAAATATCTGACTATGGCGCTAACCAAAAAATAGCGGTTGGGTCTCTAAAAGAGAAGACATAAAAATCTACAAGAAAGACAAATGCACATTTTGGTTATGCCTCTCCTAAATGGAATCAGCAAAGAGTGATGTCGTCATCAGTGGAGCATCTTCTGGTCTTCCTCATTGGTCAGTGAGATAATAGGGAACAGTTCAGTAATGTTTGGCCTTAATGCATCTGAACTGTCAGTGGCAGAAAGCTAAAGACACAGCACATCATTACACTAGCAGAGTAAAGAGCACAACTGACCACAACCAGGAAAAGCGGAACTGAACTTGCATCACCTAATTTTGTTATATTAAAGACCTAGAAAGCAACTGGCTAAGTCTCTATTGGTCAGTCTATGGGGTGGTTTAGGTCAGAACCAATTACACTTCTCCATGTTCCCAGATGTATCGTTTGTTGCAGACTGCATACAAGCACTGAAAGCCTTTGTTCCGTACAGCACACACTATCTGGCCGGAAGGCAAACAAATGTTAACTTTTCCACAGTGATTAAGACACACAGGATCCTTAGAGAAACATTTCCACAGTGTTAGCTTTTTTAAACATTGCTGCATTCTGCTTAACATGAGCCTTTTTTAAACAATACTAAAACATGAGAAAATAAACATTTCATAATATTTAAACTAGTAATCCTTTTAGCACAAATTAATATTCGTTTTTCAGTACATTTAATTATAAACACACAAAATACATTTCATTAGACAGTTATTTATTATTATGTCGAACTAGATTATGGTTGCCACCAAAGTGATCATGTTTTCCAAAACACACATTTTCAGTATTTCATTTAAACACGTTATTTTCAGTTTGTTTTAGTGTCAAATTCTATTAACAATGTTTATGCTCCATCAGAAACAGATTGTAGTTCTTCCACAAAAATTGATACAGGCATTTATTTAAAGCCACCTCCGCCTGCTCATGTGTTTAGAAGTCACAACTCTTTTTCTGTCATTTCCATTGTACTAATGGTCCCTATTAGAGTCTATTATTTCTCACTTATGGGTTGCTACTCTGTAAGAAATATTACTCACAAAGTAAGAAGAGAATTCAGAAATTAGAATCCCTTTTTATTAGGTTTGGCTTGACATCTCAGCTCAGGATTGTAGCTTCCCTTGGTTCAGCAGGTGCAGTGCACCGGAGCCCAGGCTCCTGAGGGGCCCACTGAACCTTAATTATTGCTATATTTCACATTTCAAACAGCGGCCGGGCGGCCATGTCATTCCTCACACTAGGGCTCATGACACACTATGTAAGCCAATGGCTCAGACGACTGTGATCTGTTGTTACCAGCACTTTAAAATATCCCCAGATTGGACTTTGACTCCACCAAGAACAGTAGTTTTCTCACCTCACACTATTGGCTGTCTGGTGTATCACTCCACCTCCTACTTAGGGTTTGCATTGTAATCCACGAGGGAATATTTTAAGTATCAAAAGTGCACTCCATTCTCACACATTAAATCGTTTACCTCACAGTTCGATTACGTACAGATTTGTGTAGTGTGTTTACTGCAGCAGAATTGTTGAAACCAGACTGCACTCGGGGTTGTACTGCGTAATGCAATTAATGTATTTGTTCCGTGTGTTACATGTTAATTTGGAAGCATGTCTGTATGCAAAGCAGCAAATACGTTAAGGCCAGGATAAGATACTCGTTATATACGGAGCTGAATCTTTATATCCTTCAATTATTTGCATTCCTCTCTCGAGAATTTGCAGTATCTTTTACTCAGGGTTATTTATGCCCTTCTTTACTTGTAAGTATGCACAACAATATTAAAACTGTTTTTCTCCTTCTTAAGGGCTAGGTGAGATGATGATTATAATAACAGAGGGGCATGTGGCTTAGCTATGTCTGAATTCTTGTGCTATGTAGGCAGCCTCCCCTTCGAAGCACACTTCCTTCTTTGCACTATGAGCCATCCTTGCAATTAGCCTTTTCTCTATGCCAGCTCAAGGCAGCTTCCTGATGTAATGTACTTGCAGGCTTCTCGAGAGGTAATCCTGTAGAGTTCTGTAGCTTCCCCTTTCTTTAGTCTTTGTCAGAGGAAAACGTATTGAGACAGAATCCATCGACCGAGGTTTGTGTAACCCTTCAAACGTATCAAGCCACAGCAGCACTGGTGTGTAGCCTCTTTTGAGATCATCTGCCCCATAGGGCTACTTAAAAAAAACAACAAAAAAAACAGCCTCAATGGATGGCCGCTTTCTCCATCTCTCTTTCTGCTCCAGGATACTCTCTAGGTCTGGTTAACGACTAATGCAATGGGAGTGGAGGATGCTGTGAGTTGTAAGGAAAGGCCCAGGGCATGTATTTTTTATTTAATATTTGATAGCGAGCACACCTTCAATAATAACTAATAGGCCCTGGAAGAAAATACACTCACAGACGATACAAAAAGACAAAAGGGTAGACATTAGAAAAATAGGAACGTTTTAAGGCTCCTATCATAGCTCAGATAATTTTTAGTTTTGCTGTGATCGTCAGGCAGACTGTCCCAGAGCTTGGGACCCAAGCAAGTTTTTTCCAGACACCAGAAAGGTGGACACTGTACTAGAGAGCAGGGCGCGGGATGGAATACGTATAGAAAACTACAGGCAAAGCTCTAACTTTTTATGATCATAGAAGACTGTATGTAAACCACTGCAGACTCCAACTCTTTTTAAATTAATGATTACATTTGGGCAAATTATTGATTACCCTAACTTAAAAATTGTGAATTGTTTTATGATTCTTTACCTTTGCAGTTCTTAACAACACCAAGAAAAATGTTAAACCAAACTACATTTCCCATAATCCTTGGCTAAAAAATGAAGTCCATAACCTTAAAAATATGCAGCTTCTGACTAATCCCTCCCTTAATGAGTGATTATTGGCCACTCTTCACTTCTTTCTTTGCCACTGCTCAGTTAGACTTTTCTGTCTCCTTTTAGTGTTCCTTGAAATCGCACATTAACTGATTAGTATTTTACGCCAATAAATGTGTTTTAACACATAGGAATAACATGCCTTTCTTCAGATTGCTTCGAGCAGACTGAGTGAGGTCCCTGTATGAGTTTAATCCCTGCTATACATATTCACTCATGCAGCCAAGTAGTACAATGGTCATACAGACATAGCATCTCTCTTCTTACTATTTCCTGGTCCCCGTGGTTTGGGTGATGGTTTCCGACCCTGTCAAACCACACCCTCCCCTGAGACTACCTCAAGTGGCACAAAGGTAGATGGGTCCTTTTGCTGCATTTAATCTCTTCAGTTGAGAAGCCCAGGGTATGAATGTGCAAAGTTTCAAAGCTGATTTGCTACTTTTTTTAATTGTTTGCTAGCCAATCCTAGTGAGAAGCTTAAGAAACAAAGAGTTTAAAAAAATATGCTGCTGCTTTAATATGCTGCTGTCTTGCGAGTGAGCCACTCTTCAGCTTTGAGCATGCCATGTGCTTGACGAGCTGCTCGCTTTCCATTTGCTGATACTAGGCTTTTTTTGTTGCCAACTTAATCGTGGTTCCACCTGGTAGATTTCTGTGGTATCTCGCGATGAAGGTGGAACCTAGTGCATGGCCTGGCCTGCCATTGGCTGAACCTGGGGTCCTAAGAATAATGAGATTCAAATGACAGGAGTAGAGAATCTGGTGGAGTGAAGGCTGGGCGCTGAGCTGGTTGGGCGATTAGGATATACCTGTAATAAACTAGAGACTTTAAATATTACCTCGCGGTGAGAAGTGCATCCTTTCACACTGGCAACGAATGGAAATGTCTTCACAAGCGTCGCCTCAGTTTTTGCAAACTCCGATTTTCTCAATGGCATTTCGGTGATTCGCACACCATACATAACATACATTTTCAGTGTTTTTTTGCCATTGCTAAGGTGCAAGGAAATTTAACGGCGATTCGCCCACCTTGTGAACACTGATATATACTTTTTGCCATTGCTAACGTGCATTGGAATTTAATCGTGATTTGCACACCTTTGTGAGAACGGAATAAATACTTTTGCCACTACTAAGGTGCTTTGGAAGGTGGGCGGTGAATTGCACACATTTGCGAACACTGATAATTTGAATTGCTCATCAGTGATTCGCACACTAATTTCTACGAATGCTGTGTTGGTCTCTTACAATCGGTATAGTGTTCCTAGTGTGGGGCATTTCCAGTGTTGATGCTGATCTGAGGGGAATAGTTTTATAGGTGTATTGCTTACCAATGTAAAATGTAAGTCCACACCCTTCTTTTTATCTTTTCCTGGGGAACCTACTCTTCGATGGTCATGATGGAAGAAGGTGTTCTTCCATTATGCAAAGGTTTGTAGAACATTGTTAAGTGCGGGACAGAAAACTTCTCTGTTGATGCATTGTCTTGGCCCTGATGGGCAAGGGGTTTATGAAAATCTGCCCAACCTAAGTGAACTTGACTCAGCTGACATGAATGAATTTGAAGTATGTATTAAGAAATTAGACTTGCTTTATCTCCCCAAGGTGAGCACTGTGTTGGAGTGGTACCATTTTGGGAAGTGAATGCAAAAGTCTGATGGGTCAGTTTAAGACATTATAAGATCATTACACAAGTTAGCATCTACATCCAAGTTTGATACCTCTTGTGAGGAACGACTAAGAGATCAGTTTATGTTTGGGTGCGTTATTGAAAAAGCAAAGGGGGCTTTGAGGCAAAAAGACAATTTGACTCTGAGCGATGTTTTGACTACTGCAAAAACTCTTGAGCATTCAATGGCATGTGTTAAAGAAAGAAGCAGATGCACATGAAAAGGGTGATGGGGATAAGTTCAGAAGTATGAGAGTTAACATATAAGAAGGATAACTACAAAGATGCCAAAGATAAAGGTAAAGATGCTAAGGGTTGCTATAGAGAGGGGAGTAAGACACAACTTTATTGCTTTTGTTGCAATAGATCTTCACATTTAGCTAATTGCAAGGAGTGCCCAGGTTGGAAGGCTATTTGTAAAAATTTGAACATAAGGGCAGTTTCTCAGCAAATCGTAGGTCTAGTGGGAACAAGGGTAAAGTGAGAGAGGTGGAAAATTAACCAGAGGATGATTGCAATTTGATCATTTTGCAGGTGGATACCACAGGAAATGAAGGTCCAGTGGCTGTTGGGAGTGTGGGCGATGCAAATGTGAACATGTTATTTGATTCAGAGGTAAAGATTAGTTTAATACCGAAGGAAATTTATAATCGTGAGTTGAAAGGGAAGGTCAAGTTATACAAAGCTGTTATAAAACCTAGAGGTTATGGTGGGGAACCCATTAAACACTTAGGGTACTTCCATGTTGATAATAAGTTTGGTGACAGGATCACAGTGGGGAAAATGTATATGTCTATAAAAGGAGATTTCGTTATAGGTTGGATACACCAGAGAGAGGTGGGTGTTTATTTGGATCCAAATTACCCACCTGCGGTGATGTTAAGAGAAAGAGTGAATTTGGTGAAGAGTAACCAAAAGTATGAATGTGCTTACCCGAATGTGTTCAAAGGAGGTATGAGTTGTCTGAAAATGTACAATCATCTTATAAAGATCAATACCCAGATTCAGTAAGGTGCGTAATGTTCCACTGAAGATGAGTGAAGACATGAAGAGGGAATTGGACAGGTTGGAAAAAGTTGGCATTATTGTGAAGGTGGAAGGTTCAGAATGGTTATCCCCAGTGGTCATGGCAAGGAAAGGGAATGGAGAGGTGAGATTGTCTGTTGATTTGCGAGAACTGAATAAATGTGTCGTAGTGGACAAGTACCCTCTGCCTAATATAATGGAAATGCTGAGTTTGATTGGTAGTGCAAAGTGTTTTCCCTCTCTGGACTTGACGCCTGCCTATCATCAGATAAAGTTACATCCTATGTCTCAGGACATGATGTCTTTTTTTATGCCGTTTGGCATGTTCAGGTACATTAGGATGCCTTTCGGGTTAGTCTAGACTTCCAGTGTGTTTCCAAAGGTGATGGAAGACGTCTTGGGAGGTGTTCCTGGGGTTAAGCTGTATCAGGATGATTTATTAGTGTTTAGTGGCTGTGTATGAGAGCATAATGGGACATTACATGCTGTCCTTTCCAGGTTGTATGCTTGTGGTGTTAAATTAAACAAATGTAAATTCATTGTGGGTAGTATATAATACTTAGGTATTCAGATACTTTCAAACAGTATCAGGCTTAGGGAAGAATTGGTGACTGCTTTTAGCAACATGCCAAAACATGAGAACAAAGAAGAGTTGATTACATTTCTGGGTATGGTGGAGTACTACGGGAAATTTGTAGCAGGTTTTGCACAGAAAAGCATCAACATGACAGAATTGCTTAAAAAGGTAGTGGAGTTTATATGGAATGATGATTTAAAAAAATAATTTGTGGCAATAAAATTGATGTTAAAGAATGCTCCCAGTTTGTTGAGTTTTGAGCCAGGGCAGGAGACAGTGCTGATGACGGATGCCAGATCAAAAGGTTTGGGTGCTGTTTTTCTGCAAATGGTTGATGGCAAAGAAAGATCATATTATTTGTATCTAGAAGCTTGCAAGGGGCAGAAAGCAATTATTCAGTTATTGAGAAAGAAACATTGGGAGTGTTCTGGGCTGTGAGAACGCTGAGGAAATTCTTGTGGGGAAGCAAATTCTGATCATAAAACCTTGAAGGAGATATTCTTGTCTTAAGGCATTGATGCGATATCCAGTAGAGTATGCAAGTGGGTAATTGTGCTGCAAGAATTCGATTTTTGGAATGTTGTATGTTCTAGGCGCTAGAAATATATTAGCGGATAGTGTATCTTGCATGTGTTATGAAGGCTTTTCTGTTGAAGAGAAAGATGGTATTTCGGACGTTGAATTGTGTGAGGATGAAATCAAAGTATATGAGGTCACTGAAGGTTCGATACTAGAGGAAGAATGGGTAGATGAGGTGAAGAAAGATCAAGAGTTGCAGATGCTGAAGGATTGTATTTTGTCAGGCTGGACAAGGAAAGAGGATTGCAAACATGAAATAAAAGGTTTTTGAGAAGTGAAGGGAGAACTAACGATTAATGGTGAATTACTCTTGAGAGGTAAGAAGTTGACTCCTCCTTCTGTGTTGAGAAGTCAGATTATTTCTTTGGGACATGAAAATCATATGGGAATGTCAAAGACCAAATTGATGATTAGATCTGGTTATTGGTGGCCTGGTATGGATGTAATGATAAAGAGGAAAGGGAGCGATTATGTGGAGTGTCCTACTAGTGATAAGATTTTGAAGTGCGGAACTCAACCCATGGTGGTGGGGAAGATGCCTTCTGCACCGTGAGAAGAGATATCCCTTGACGTAGTTGGTCCTATTTGATCTGGTAGTGAGGATCGTTATATTTTGAGTTACACTGATTGTTATTCATGTTGGCCTGAAATTGCAGATGTGACCTTTGCGGTGATGAGTGTTGTCATAAAAATGTCTTTAAACCTCATTTGATCGAGAGGGTTATCCTTCTGTCCTATTAACCGATAACGGGGGACAACTGACGTCGATAGAGATGGAAGGTTTTCTGTGTAACAAAGGCATTGTCCATAAGAAATCTGCTATGTATCACCCAAAATGCAATTACATTATTGAGAGATTCAACAAAGAGTTGAGAGAGACCCTACAGTGGTTGTGGGTGACCAACAAGTCCTGGTTGGAGGAAATTCATAATAAAGTACGAGTGTACATATGAACACCTCATTCTACTACCGGTATGACACCACTTGAACTTTTCAGGGGAAGGAAGCCTAATTGTGCAATCTGCGCTGGGTGGATAAACAAGAGGAGAGAGGTGAGAGGTAACCACAATGAGGCAGTATTGAGGTGTAGAGTGGAAGAAAAGATGGGGAAAATGAGGGAAGAATTTGATAATCGGATTAGAGTGAACGTGATATGTGTTAAGGTTGGAGACTGGGTGAGAGTTAGACTTCCTTCCCAATCAGGGTGCTTCAAAATTTAGCAAGCCCAGGAAAGTTATCAAGCTGTTTATTAATGCAGTCAAGATGGATGACCACAAAATATTGAATTTGAACATTGTTGCAAAATTCAACATGGTGGAGTTGAATGGGAGCAAGAAAATGAGCACGGAAGGCAGCAAGAGTCGAAGGAACTGTGGGGGTCCGAGAAGAAGCACAAGAACCACCAGTGAACCATCTTACTTGAAAGATTTTGTTAAATAATGTAAATATATATTGTAGGATATTGTTTGTGGAGATGAAACTTGTGTTGGGTTTTGTTAAGATGGGAAGGTGTGTGGTATCTCGTGATGAGGGTGGAACCTAGGCAGTGGCCAGGCCTGCCGCTGGGTGAACCTGGGGTTCTAAGAATGTTGAGATTCAAATGACAGGAGTTGAGAATCTGATGGAGTGAAGGCTGGGCACTGAGCTGGTTGGGCTGATTAAGATGTATCTATAATAAACTAGAGACTTGAAATCGTACCTTATGATGAGAAGTGCATCTTCTCAACAATTTCCCTTGGCTTCGGACAGTGCAAGTATACCAGCTTACCATCTAGTTTATGGTAAATTGACAAGTGCCTTGTGAAACTCGACCAAGCATTCTTGAAAAATGATTTATGTTAGGAACAGACAACACCTGACAAGACAAGAGGTATATTTTTCAGGGTTCCTTCACTGTTTTCCCTGAGAGAATATACACATAAAATCAGTGGACTAGAACTGAAGGTTGTTATTAGAAGTCAAACTAGTGCAGAACATATGCAGAAGCGTAGTAGCAAATATGACACATGCAGGGCCAATAAGGAATGAACAGAATGTCAATAATATCAAAAGAGGTGACGTAATGTGTGATAATTCCCCTTTACTATATATCTCCCAATTAGAAATAGCGACTAATGGTCTGCTGTCGGGAGATGGACAGTACTTTACAACATGCCTGTTTACTATGGACAGGCAGTGCTCCTTATGCAAGGCCAGGATCTGCCTGTTAGAGCCCAGCTGGTTATCAGAGAGTGTCCTTGGTAGAATGAGACCCTTGAGCCAACCGTGCGCGCCCCTCTGTCTTAGAGAGCTGAAGACGTCAGGTTTGTATTGTTTCACAGGCCGAGCATGAGAAATGTTCCCATGATTTGTGCAGCGGTGTGTGAAAAATCTTCACGGAAATGTTTACAGTGTTAGGCTAATATCCATAAAAGAGACCCTTAGTTCTAAGCTTTACACTACACCAGAGTTTAATTTGTGACAGAAAGAGTACCGGTGCCCGAAACTCTGCTCAGAAGCAGGCAGCCAGTGCAATTAAACCTTAGCACACTTCATACCAAGCATGGTAGTCTTGAATCCACTGCCAGACCCTCCCTGCCTTTTTCCTCACTCTTGCAGGTTCCTGCTTTCTCCCCTTGTGATGGTTTTGCTTCCTTCTCTCTTCCTTTGTTTTTTTCGATCTCTGTGTTTTTCCGTCTCTTGCACTCTAAATATCTGATGCGGAAAAGTAAGTGCTAGTCCCAAAAAAAAGGGCCTGTGGCACCCACTGGCAACCACTGGCTCAAATTAAGCACTGAGCTATACCATAGACGGCAAAAAGCACATTATCGCCATAAGCAAAATATAAACAATGCATTGTTATACAGTTTTTAGCATAATACAGTGACTATGCAGGGTTCTTAGGCAAACGGTGAGCAGGTGAATGGTGTCCATCGATAGAAAAATACATAAACACCTGACAGTTCTGGAATGATACTGAATATTATTAATGAATATCCAAATATCTGCTTGGGTACATATGACTGCATGCTGTTAAATGACCGAGAAAGGCAAAGGCTTAATTCGACTAGGCAGCATGGTGCAAAGATAGATAAAAAGCATGGCAGCACAGACAAAACAGCAGTAGGTGGGCCTCCTTTAAAGTGTTCGTGATGCGACGCACATGCTCAAATGCCCCAAGTCTGATGAATCAGAGTAGACTGTGTGGAGGATGGCAAAGGTGAAAAATACACTATGGAGACCATGGATGGTCTTTGAGATTGAGCAAGTTCACGGATTGGAGAGACAGGTGACTGACTGTTTGCCGACTGCTGAAAATCACTGACAGTTGCCTGTAGGTGAGAAGGCCAACATAGTTGTTGCAGGGAAACAATCCATGGGCCCAAAGTGGAAAAAAGCAGAATTGTAGAATACGGTTACTTTGCAGTGGTAGGTGGCATTACAGGTTGTATAGGAGGCACACAAAGCAGCAGCACGAGTGCTCTATAAGTGGCAGAAGTGATGATTGGCAGTCGCCTTGCTCCATAGTACCTTCGGTGAGGACAAGTAGTCTGGATGAACTCCCAGTGATTCCCCGGGGGCACTGGCAAGTGTTTTAGGAAAACATTGATCACAGTGGTAGCACATTCAGCATTGAAATACAGATTGAGATAAGCGTATGAAAACTTGGGGTCAATCTTCTTGTAGAGTTGAAAGCAAATCTACCCCCATGTAGAAGTCATCTTCGAAGAAAAATGCTGAGTCTGATGGCACCTACAGTAATTAAGATGCAGACCTCTCCAGCAAAGAAATTTGAAGTAAGAGATGAAAGAAGGTTTGGAACAGTACCGAATATAGCTTTTATTGTGCCTGTATTCTGGCAGGTGGCAACAGCAGCATCTGGAGTGTTGGATGTATTTAACACAACACAGAGAAAGTCAGCAAGGTGATTTGAATAGTGGGAGAATCTTGAAGATGTACTGTCTGCAGTTCAAAATGTTGACTTGCTGAAGTTAACCTCGTTTCCTTCTCTGTTAGAATTGTTGCTGGTTTGTTTAACAAAGTGCATTGGGGGTAAGAGTGATGTTAGACCAAAATGGAATAGGAGAAGCTTTTATGGAAAACTTGTTCTTTGTGACGTAATGACAAGCCTTCTTTACTAATTTCGAGAGCAGATGGTGTAATAGTAGAGACAGCATTTATCTGTTTAGACAGTGTTTAAATATTGAGAGGGAGAAGGTGCATTGGAGTGACTCCCCATAGAGCGCTGTAAAACACCTAGCAGTCTCTTTTGCAAAGTATGTTGCTTTCTATTAAAGTAAAATAGGGATCAGGCCCAACATTTCTTTTCAGGAGCAGGACCGAAGAGAAAATCAGTTAAATTCATATGCTCATGTATCATTTGCATGTATAGTTTATTGGAATGTTGGCGTGCTCTGGGCTTCTAGTGGCCGGTAGAAGTCCGGAGCGCCAACATTGCAGTGTTTTTGTTCAGAGCTCTTGCTTTGAGCAAAGGCCTCACTGAGCCTGGCGGGATTTCAATCTTAACGGGCTCCTTGAGGCCTTTGTTTTCTACATTATAAATTTGTGCCCTCTAATGGCAGGATGTTCAAATAGCATCATAGCCCTCCGTAGATGGGTTTTACTGGCATTAAAATCCAACTCTCTTGTTAAAGTTATTTGGTTCGGGTCTTTAACGCTGGAGCAGGCTGTTGATGGCCGGTATAGCCGACTACGGCAGGCTATAAGACTATAATAAATATAATTGCTGTAGCATTGGTAATGTAGCACTAATGCCAGAGCGGGAAGATGCTGTTTCCCCCAAGTTGCCTTATTGAGGTCTAGTCTGACCGCCTCACTGGGGACAAGCCTATACCCTATCCCTGAGCTGAGTAAAACTGCAGGTATACCTAGTGGCGAATGGTGCACGGGGTGTTCCCCCTTTAACATGTGCTGTATTATCATTGTGATAGCTGAACTGATCTTAGGTTGAGATCGAGTAACAGCAGCAAATTACAGGTTTGGCTGGTGCGGGTCCTCCGCTAAGGTGGAGGAGCGCCCTTCCCCCTGCCAGCAGCTGCACTAGCTGGGTTGGAGATAGCAGGCAGAGGCTCTCACTCTGCCTTGCAGTGCCCTGTCTGGGCGCTCCAACCAATCCGAATGCTGCTGTCATGCTGCCAGCAGCATTCAGATTGGCTGCAGGGCAGGCTGGGAGCCTGCGCCTACAGCTGCAGCGAAGGCGAGAGGAGCGGCACAGTGCTGGCAGCGGCGACTCAGGTAAGTGTTTTAAAATATTTTTCACCCTTCCACGCATCACCTCGCCCCCGCCACTCACCGCGAGTCGCTCCTGTGGTTTGGACCGCTGTATTCCCAACAAAGTCTGAGGCACAGTTCCCTTTATTGTGGATCCCTTCCTTTTTATTCTCTTAGATGGCCATCTTTCCCCAAAGCTGTTTACCTTTTATCAATTTACCATATGAATTGTTGAATCCATGCAGGGGCCAGTGAGGTAGGTCTGCACTGTAACCTGGCACCCAGAAAGCGTAATATAATATATTGAGTGTGGGAACTAACGGATCAGTTTTCTGAAGGGCTAACAAGGACTTGAATATCCACTATATGTAAGGTAGAACCTATAGCACTTGGAATTCTCCATCCTGGAAACTACCCTGGACCACAGCACAAGCGAGCAATATTTCTGCTTTAGGCTCACAGACAGGTTGCAGAGCCAACTGTCCATACAGAATACACTGTTATACTTATTTATGGGATGAACATGCAGGGTTTACAGTATTGCTTGCTGATATTGCAGAAAGCCCTGGTTTTTGAGTGTGCGGATATATATTGAGATTGTATGTCCTATGACATCTGTATTAATGCGATGCTGGTGCAGGACAGGGCCATTAGGAATGCTTGGTTTAGTAGCTGCTTATAAGGTGGGAGATGACTAATTTTAAAGCTTGGGTACGGGTCCTCTCCTTAAATATGGCAGTTTGTACCACTATGAGCCTTGTCTGTCCTAGAAGTGAATCTGTCCTGGGCAGAGGAATATGGCTGACAATATGGAAGTACTTTGTCACTCTCTGTATAACACATATGTGTGACCTGACTTGCTAGGATAAACTCTAATGACTAGGATTTCTTTATTGTCCCTTGTATGCAAATATTTACTTTCTAACATATCTGCCTCAAGCCTGAAAAGGATGGTGGTATGGTTATCAAACCAATTCTTCTCCGAAACGGTGGGTGTAACTAAGTGATATAATGGTTTTACTGGTTTTACCCACACAGCATAGTGCAGCAGGTGCACCCTTCCAAAATTTAAAATAAGTTTTAATAATTTCCTTAACGTATTTGGAAGATGCCAGGTGGCACATTTTTATAAACAAATTCTAGAACCAGTCCCTTGCCCTCACTGGATAACTTATATCCCACTCTTTGATGTTCCAAATTTTATTTTAAATCCATGTTTGGCTAGAATAGTCAGTATTTATCTGCAATTTCTAAATGTTCATTTAAGTAATTGTAAGCAAAAAACGTTAATCAAATAAATTGGAACATGGCTTTTCCCCTCCCATTGCAGAGGCAGCATGGGCCCAATAATCTCATCACCTAACCTTCAGCAAGAAATGTAACACTTAATGAAAGAGCTGATGACCCCAAAGGAAATAGTCCAGAAACAAACAATACACTAAAACAATGGTTCCCCACCTTTTGACTTCAGGGGACCCCCACTTTATCTTTACTAGAAGTAAGCTAGCCAAACATATTTACTTCTTTCACTGCTTTGACAGGCCATTCTAAGTTTTCACACCAACAGGAATTCCAGCACAAATGATGTTGCATTACTGGTTCCCTAGAACAAATGTGCCAGATTCCAAAAAAACAAACCCAACCCTCCTCCCTAAATGGTTCATATTTACTTTTCATAGCTGAACGGCCTTCAGTGACTGCAATCAAGAGACTCACCTCAGTGATTAAATTACTGTAACAGCAGAGAGCTCAACTGCAGCTGGACTTACTGAGACTTCGTCCAAACGCTTCTGTTGATACCAAGCATCGAAAACAGAAAGGGTCCGGTGTAAATACCTAGAAGTTCAAAATGACATTCAAGATTTACAGGTCTCACAAGACTAGCAGAGGTAGCATACCCGGGCTGAAGCAGGAAAATGTAAACAAGCCATCCTGTTAATAATCTGTTTAGGAAAAACCTAGAGTTTAATAATGTACTAAAAATGTCACTTATACCAAGGTGAATATAAGGGTACCATGCCACTGACACCGGTCAGCTGATACAAATAAAATATGATTTTCTGGTTTACATATGAAAAACATAAAATAGAACACTAGTGTTGTCTACATTTTTATTACTGGAAGAAGCTTGTGTATTTGGGGAACCAGATTTAGGATCCTGATGCAAATCCCCAAGCCTCTCTCAAGGGCAAAAAGCCCGATCAGACCGCGTCTTGACCTTATAGGAGATAAGGGGATAGACATGTCCGGCACATACTTATGTTGGGATGGCTGCTGCTACCAGCCGCTAAGCTCTTAGCCAGGATGCTTGTTTCCGATCCAGGGAGGACCTGGCTTGGCAGTTCGGAAGGATTTGACAGGGTAAAAACTGATTTGCATATGGCTGGTTCCAGGCTGGGCTGGGATTGTGAGCAAAAGAACAATGGAGTAAACCCAGATCTGTGACTAGGGGTGAGTGTTTAAAAAGTTTCAGCACTCCATCCATTATCCTTTTGTGTTGCCACCAACCGCTAAGCACAGCCCATCTCTCCCCAGGAGTCAGACCGAGGCTACAAGACCCCACTGTGTCTGTTCCCAGCATGTGGCCATAACAGCTTCCGCACCAAGAGAGATATGTTTCCACAAGTTTAGAGTCTGACTCGAAAGCCAGTGTTCTTCTTTGGGAATGATGGGGTAAAGGACTGAAAGAAACAATGAGAGAAAAAATGGGGTGTTTTGCTGGTATGATTAAGCCTCTCAGACAGGGAAAAATCTCATCAGGCCAGAATTTGCACACTTGTAATATGACACAGAAATCCTATTTAAAAGGAAGACAGATAGTAATTAGACTCATACAGTATACACCAATCTAGGACTTGCCTGCTTTTCGCAAGAGAAATGCTGGCAATAAGCTAAGGGAAGACCGTGAATCCCTCTGGAAACTCGGAGAACCTCGAGATTGGAGTAGATGGCTAAGTGGCGTTGGAGGACAACAAGGAAGCACAAGTGAGTATGAGATAGTTGTTGAGGTGGCAGCACGGCGTATTCGAAGAATCCAAGTCAGCCAAGGAGTACAGGTGAGTACAAACTCAGTAAGAAGGGGAAAAACAGGCAAAAAGGGAAACAACAGCAAAGGTTCAGGAAAGGGATTGAGGTGATTGAAATATAATTCAAACTATCGATCGTGGAACCATACAGCTAAGCAGGTGGAAGGAAACTGGCTACTTTCATTGCAGCTTCTTAAAATTTTAATTCCACCAGAAGTACTTTCCTTCCTTCTGAACCTTGCTCTTATTGGTCCTTTTGTTAATTGGAGGTGGAATCCTTCCCTTGACAGTCTCCACTCTCTCTGTTTACTACAATGTCTTTCCTTACTGTGTTATGAATCCCTGAAACTGAAGTTGTATTTTTCTGCTTTCCTCTAGAATCTCTTTCTGTTATTCCTGACAGATACTTTATTTAGCCAGGAGTACAGGATATCGGCCCTTGTGTAAACAACCTTCAACTCATGCTGCTTCCTGACAACATCTCCTCCTTTAGGTCCTGGATGGCACTGACTTGAGCTTGGAAGGGAAATGGACATCAAACGCAAATGCCAAATGAGAAGGGGAGCGTGTACAGTAGATGCTGACTCCAACGATATGATCACCATGTGGCCAATGGCTCTTGTAGTTGACCAAGTATAATAAATCTCTACTCACTTTCTTGAAGTCCAGAATAACTTAGGCTTCATATTTCTCTTCTTCTTGCACCAAAATCAGAGGAGGAGCTGTAAGAAATGCATTGCACGCTGGGTTAATTAAAGACACATGAAAAGTAAAATACATTTTCATGGTAGATGGCAATCACAGACAGGAGGGTTCTGAGTTCCTCAGTACCTTTTGAATCTTGAAAGTATAAAGTTGCAATGTAGTTTGCAGTTGACTGCTAGACGAAAATGTTTGGTCGATAACCGCACCTTTTCTCTGACTCCATAAGTTAGAGCTTTCCGGCATTTGTATCTGTATACTTTTTGGAAATTGCATTGTTACTAGTTATGTTCTTTTGTAAATTTGCAAGGAGGGATAGATGCAAAAGAGCAAACTGTTTTTCAACATTAGGGCCTTTGGCTGTATTTGTGGACGACAACCATTCTTTGCAAAAAAGTGGAGTGTAGTAAGTCAAAAGGATTTATGTCTCTGTGGTCAAACTGCTTGTACTGGTTCATTGGAGGCATCAGTTTCCACAAAGAGAAGCTGGGTAACCTCTGGATGAAGCAAAACTGAGAGTGCATGTGTGTTTTTGTTTTAAATGCTGAAAACCCTAATCAGTTTACAGAGTACAGTTAAATGAATGGTTTACCTTTTCAGAATAAAACTATAAGGTAAACTACAGTTTGAGAAAAACCTGAGATAAAATATCTATAAAAGGTGTCAAAACCAACAACACCTGTCACTTCATTCACAGAGCCGGCTGCTGATCCTTGGAACCCTGTTTGAATCTGAAATATATGTGATACGACTCTCTGGAGAAATTATGAACCCTAAAAACTGCAAAGGCGTGGCATGAAATGCACATTCCTCTCATATTGCATGTAAACCATAGTCTGTCAAAGCCTGCAACACTTTCCAGAAGTGAACCACATATCCTTGTTCAGTATTGGAATAAATCAGAGTGTAATTGATGTAAAGAACGTCCTGTTAGTCTGGTTTGGTAAATGTGGTTGAGGAACATACTTAATCCAGCAAGACTGGAATCAGAGCAAGGGGATAGCAATTCTTATGTTTCATTTTATTAATGCCCTATAATCTATGCAAGGTTGTAACTTCTAACTTTCTTGAAGACAAAAAACAAAGGAGACTTTCACTTACCTGTTCAGTTAGGACACAGATCTATTTACACAGAATTTGTTCTCCCCGTATCAGCTCAATCTGACAGTCTAAATTCAGATAACATGGTAGTGTCTCAGCTAGCTACTCACTAAAGACATCTGTAAAGTCCTGATTAATCACCAGCATACTGGATTCATGGATCTCAATAAGTGCCTACTTGGTGTTGCATTTCTAGATGGAAAACAAGTATGCAAGTACTACTCAGGCAAGAAGGTGACAGTTTCTTAGACCCAATTGATTGTTGGGTATGCCTTTTAAGCCAGCACATGCCTAAAATGGTACTATAAAGAGGAGTACCAAAAGGATCTAAGTGACATGCTTCAGTTTGATTCACAGGACAAATGACCGCCACTTTAGCTATTTTGTGCATGATAGGACCTGAAGATAATACCTGCTCTTCTACCGCCCTAACATATTCTATTATGTCCTTTAATAAAGGAGGATTACCATGAGAACTAGCAAATCCCCAAAGACAGAAATATCCCGTTGCCCCAAAATCAGTCTTACTGAGATATGAGCTGAAGGCAAAGTCAGAAAACAGAAGGACGCACCCATTCTTACATGAGTAGATGAGGCTTGCAGAATACTGATGGCTTCTTTATTTTGGACAGACCCTTTGACAATATCTTTCCATTTTGTTTTGGCCTTTTTTCACAGATTTTTTGCACGTTGACTTTCTTACCCACAAGTACAAAAACAGAATGACTTGTCATCTTTTATCATTTTCCCACTTGAGTATCAAATGATGGATATTTCCAATTTGCAATGTTTCTGGAATTTCTGAAGTTCTTTGTGCATTGCAGTCAGACTTTGGAAAGAAGCCAAACATCTGATGGCCTCTTTTCCTCCCTTACTCTCTGTCAACCGATGATCCAATTTAAGAAGCAGCTAAATAAAGGCATCACAATTGGAAGGGTAGTCATCTATTTGGGCCTGCATATCATTTAATTTGGAAGTCAGCTCCCAATAAAACAGAGAGCCAGTTTTTTTACTCCGGCATCTTGCTTCAATGGACCCATTCTAAAATTGAGCCAAGTAGCTTAAGAAGTCCCAGTTCCCTTGATGGGTTTCTAGTTACTTGATATCTACTATATGATAGTTTGACGGTCAAAAACATGATGTAATTCATCCACAAACAAATCAAAATTATATAGTATTCAACTATCTTTCGCGACTGGTGGTATTGACCAAACTGCAACATCTACTGAGCAGTATGATAAACTAAAGCACTCAACTAGAGGGCAGGGAATGCTGCTGGTTGGCACAAAAAGTGAAGACAATATTGAGTGACACCCATCTTCCCTTCGTACCTCTCAGGATCTGCAAAATTGATAGCTAACTAATTTCACAGATTAGGGGTATCTAAAACACAAGCAATTTGTGAACTTTACCACCAGTAGCCTTCTCTGACTAATATTCTAGATTGTATTCTACTAACCTGAAAATGAGCAGATGGCCAGTGTGTTGCTGACTCAGTGCTTCCAGGATATAATGCTTTCAACAAACAAGATTTCGATAGATGTTTTAGTACATACTTCAAGTCACTCTAGTATCAGTAACAGCATGTACACTTTTTCTAAACAATTTCTAAACTGTGCCTCTTTATACATACCTTCAGTTCTGGCCACATATAAACAACTCCCCTTTTACAGTCAAAATTGGTAGCTCCCTCACTCCAGCTTGACACTTTCAGATTTAAATTCACTCACTTCTATTTTAGTTTGTAACACACAATTATACTGGAATTTGCAATGCTCTGTTGATGCTTGCAGATTTCTACTAATGGTTGCAAATGTTAGTGATGCTCACCAGAATATTTGCAGTTCTTTCACTGCCTTGATTGCCCACAATTACAATGCCTATCATCCCACAACACACTCCATAAAGAAGAAATGTCCAATACAGAAAACAAGCCCAACACCCCTCCTGAAAAAGACCCAAATGCAGTTATCTTTCCAGAACATCTCCAGTGACTCCAGTCAAATGACTCACCTCAACAGTGGAACTCCCTCATCATCGTAGTACTCAGCAGGGCTTCCGTGACTTCTTTCAAACTATTCTCATTAAGTGAAGCATTGAGAAGTGAAAGAGCACTGTGGTATCATGAGGGCTTTAGGTCAGATTAGGCACCAGAGATTGAGGCTGATTCTGATTGTGCTTATTTGGGAAACTGCTCTGGTACTTTATTCAGATTCTCCTATGAGTCTGGTGGACTGTTGACCTGGAAAACTTTAGGGATCATTGGTAACTCGCAGGGTTTTCCCTGGCAGCAAGGTTTGTAAAGAAATTGTGGGGTCAGAGCATAGCAAAACTTTATCTTTCTGGGCTAGTTGGTGTTTGGAATGAAATTTGTATTAGACTTTTGAACTTGTGATAGATGTTCCTAATTTTTGGCAGAACCGGGAAACTCAGGAAAATTATGTATGACTATTTGACTGTGAAATAGTCTGTTATCTGCACAGTTACATAGAATGTGCAACTTTGGAGGCACACCTGCTGATGTGCCCCTTCCATGGACCAGACAGTGTTCTCCCATGACATAGCAAGGTCAGGTGTGGCTCCTCCGTTTGGGTGGAGGAGTGTCACCCCCTCCCCCCCCAGCATCAACTGCTCCAAATCCTTTCACAAGGAAAGGATAATAAACTAAGTTTATTATCCTTTCCTCGTAAAAGGTGTGGAGCATTGGTGGTGATGAGCAGAGGGGGGTGCACTGTGCACTCCCCTCAGTGCACATGTGAGTTTGGCCAGCCATCTCAGGCCGGCCAAACACACATGCGCACAGGGCTCTCTCTGGCCCAGAAACTCAGTTGCTGGGCTGGAGAGAGCCTGCACAGACTTCAGGTCTGTGGGATTGGCATCAGGATTGGCTGCAGGACAGGCTGGGAGCCTGTGCCTGCAGCAGCGACGGAAGAGGAGTGGTGCGGGAGTGGAGCATTATTAATTTTCTCCCGCGCCCCACCCCCGACAAAGCCCTGCGAGCCGCTCCTGAGCAAGTTGTTCATTTTGTTCGCAGATTGGCTGGAAGATGAGCAATTGTGATTTAAAGCATATGTCAGCTAATCAAACAATGCTACATTTTCTGCTTCCACACAAAGACATTTCAGATATTAAGGCTTTAGTTATTACGGCTAGGAATTTCACTCTGGAATAATGATATTTTGTGATATTTAGTACACACAATAATCAAGCACAAGGACAGTGTCCTAACCTAAATGTCCTTAGAAGCAAAGAACTGTATGTGGTCCATTGCTTGCATGAATAGGAGAGGAGGACTAAGGATGTTCATTGTAAAAAGTCAGTGCAATTGTTGAGCTCCAGCAGGAACTCCACTTTCTAGTATCATCTACAAGATCAGTCCATTAGTCTATTCAAGAAGCTGGTATGGACATAAATGTGTTTTTGGCTCACCCAGCTAGAGGAGCAGTGGCCTCTAAAGGGTTTTAAACAGGTGATGGATTAGAAGATATTTTGGAGGACATAAAGTATGGAAGATATTTGGGACACAGACCAATCTGAAAATCTGTTTCTAAGAAAGCTCTTTTAAAGCCATTTACCAAATGGTTTTGGTGGTGTCCAATACATTTGGACACACATAATATGAACTTTAATACTTTCCTAAGAATTATCATTTTCTATACTAATGTTAATGGAAGTCTGAATTCTATTCCACTTTGTAGAGATTTCCAGCTCATATGAGCAGAGATCTAGGTGTAGGTGGAAATGTATGGCACAGAGAGCGCTGCATGTAGATTTTCCTTCAATTGGGCCCTTTGTGTCCAAGCAAGGCAGCAAACGCCAATCAAGATTGTTCTTCAGGGGCTCCAGCAAACCACAACCTTCTCACAGAAGTAGCTCTTGTTACCACAAACTAGGGAAAGAACAAAGATAAATGAATTAATATCTCTTTACTCCACTGGTTGAGAAGTTTGGGGCAGCCCAAACTCATCAGCTATGGAACCAAATAGAAATCTTGTGTTATGATGAAGTTTAAATCTTTGTGCAACTCCAAATGGTGGATATTTTATCTTTCAGAAAAACTACACTGAAATATTTTAATGCATACTTTATGAATATTATAGAAGGCTATAAAAGGAATTCTCACTCTCAATATTTTGATTGTGCTTCCACCAAATAACTTTACACAATCAAATTTAAGGGCATGTACTATAAACCCAGTAATGCATGTTATTCTTTCTTATATCATGATCCTCCCTCCGGTAATATTTTCTCTCTCATTACGACCATATTTGCATGATTTACAGACATCATATTTTGCGAAGCCCTTCATTTGGTCTTTTAGCCAGTCCATTGAGTTCCTTACTGTGTTGTAGAAGCTGTGTGTCAAGATATCCCTCAGGATTGCAGTTCTTTGGTGATGCTGGGATGTAGGCCCACAATCCCTTCCATATGCTCATCATGCTCTAATATGCCAGTTTGTTTTAAAAAACATTTTTCATTTCTGAGTGTGCCAGATTGTATTCCATAAATAATCTCCATATAGTAGCACCTGGACCACCCTTTCCATTTAACTCTAACTCACCATCCTTATCCTGATATAAATGAGGTTCCCTATCCTTCATCTTGGTTCTTCTCGGGGCATCATCAAAGACACTGGTCGGATATCCACAGAAAGGGAATCTATTAATCATTTTGGCTGCATCGTTTTCAAAGACCTCCTCTGTGGAACATATCCTCCAGTCTCACAGCATCTGTCCAAAACGTTTTTGTATGCCCGCTGTTCGCATGAAGGATGGAGTTTGTAGCCGTGGACTTTCTGTGGATGTGTATGAGCAGCAAATTTCCTTTTACATCCAAGTCAGCATTCAAGAATTTAATGTGCTGCCTGCTGTTGGCCTTCATAAAGCTGATATTTAATTCATTGTCATTGAGGGTCAATATATATTCTCCCAAAATGAATTCCTTGCCGTTCCATAGGATGAATAAGTTGTCAGTGGACCCTATCCAGAAAAAGACATATCTAGTAAAGTTTTCATTTTCTTCTGACCACCCCATGAACAGGTTCTCGTAGATGGGAGTGAAGGAAGCCCCCATAGCTGCTCCCTGATTTTGCAAATACAATTGTTTTTGTCAGACAGGAAAACATGCAGTTGAGACAATACTCAAGCATTTGAATAATCACCATGTATTTTACAAGTGTTCAATAGGCCTGGCTCTCAAGAAGTAACAGTGAGTTGAAATCCCATGGTCTTAATTAATTGATGTATACAGTGAGACTACATCAAGGGTCACTATCATATATTTCCACTATCATGTATTTCCACGGTATGTGGTAAATCATCTTCAGAAAATCAGAAGTGTCCTATATGTGTGTGTATATATATATATATAAATATATATATATATATACCCCCTAAAATATATGTATTATTCGTTTTCTCTCTGCTGTCTTTTTACATCGCCTTATGCTTACGCATCCTTAAACCTTGAACAGCTGTTAAACCCTTACTACATTGTACTGTTAACCAACCCATACCCTTACCTACATCTGAACATTAACCCCTATTTTTAAATGACAATGATTATGTTATTGAAAAAATATCTTAACTACGTAGTAAAGTACTGTTTGGTAAAGTACCAAAAAAAGGCCTGCATGAAACATGTGTGGTAAAATGTGGTAATGCCTCATGGGGTAAAGACTGTATTTCTTGGGATTAGCCCAACCGCTCAAGCCCCAACAGTCTTTCTGCCCTCTTGGAGCATAGACCATCCCATCCCCATGGCATGGCATCAGAAAATGTGTATTTTGTGGGGGGTAGTTATGAAATATGGGCCTGCAAAGTGGAGGTGAATCCCAATTTCCTTTTCCTTGCCATGGTGCACAGCTGCATTTTTCGGGCTTGGAGCCAGCGGGCAAGCAGACACCCTGAATAAACCCAGACATTTATGAAAACTAAATACCCTGGGGAATCCATGGTGGTGTGACTTGTGTGGAGCACTATCATGTTTCATACTCAGAATGCCCACAAACCTCACATTTTGGCTAAGGTTACAAGTTTCATCATATTGCTGTGAAAGAAACTTTCAGAATCTGTTGTTGTCCTCAAAATTCTTACTTCTCAGCGGTCCCACACTACTCCCCATAAAAGCAGACCCCACAGATATGGCTGGTCCAAGTGTTGGAGTGCAAACATTATTAATAAAACTTTGACACTAGAATAAAATGAAATCACATGTTTAAACGTTCTACTGAAAATGTGTGTTTTGGAAAACATGATCAGTTTAGTGGCAGCCATAATCTAGGTCGACCTAATAATAAATAACTGTCTAATGAAATGTATTTTTGTGTTCATAATTAAATGTCCTGAATTTTTTTTATTAATATGTACTAAAAGGATTAGTCAGTTAAATATTATGAAATGTTCTATTATTTATGTTTTAGTATTGTTTTTTAAAAAGGCTCATGTTAGCAAAATGCAGAAGCAATGTTTAAAATGCTAACACTGTGAAAATATTTCTCTAAGCATCCTGTGTGACTTGCTCACTGTGAAAAGGTTATGTTCTTATATTGTAACTTTTGTTTGTCTTCCTGCAAGATACCATGTGCCTAGAAACAATAGTTTTATGTACAGCCTGCAACAATTGTATTCTACTGCGGAAACTGGTACTGCAGTGGAAGAAGATGAGCCAATTGTGAATGAAGAAAATGAAGAAAAGATACTTCTGGAATGTGGAGCAAGTGTAATAGGCTCTGACTTAAACTACGCCATAGACTGACCAATAGAAGCTTAGCTAGTTGCTTTCTAGGACTTTAATATAACAAAGTTAGGTGATGTAAGTTCAGTTCCTCACTGTTCCTGGCTGTTCTCAGTGGTGCTCTCTTATTTAATTAGTGCTGTGTCTTTTGCTTTTTGCCACTGACAGGTCAGCTGCATTAAGGCCAAGCATTACTGAACTGTTCCCTATAATTTAATTGCCCAATGGAGAAGACCAGAAGATGCTCCACTGATGAAGACATCGCTGTTTGCTGATTCCATTTAGGAGAGGTATAACCAAAATGTGCATTTGATTTTCTTGCAGATTTGTATGTTTTCTCTTTAGAAACCCAACTGCTAATTTTGGTTAGCTCCACAGTCAGATGTTTTCCAAAATAATTCTTGTCTTCTTTTCTTTTTGCATGAAGCCCACACATGCTTACCGAATTAGAGTAATAGTTAAGGATGCCACATTCTAAATTTGATTGTTCCATGTAAATTGATTGCAAACAATTCATCTGTGATAACTAAATGTTTTCTGTGTCTATCATTTATTTGCTATTGTAGTTATTCTGCATGGTAGTTCTTGAATGCCTTCTGATACATATTCTGTCTATGTTAAGATTCTTTCATCGGTGTGGTCAGCTTGTGTTATTCATGTACTTTTATCATTTGGTATTGCGTTTGGTTTACATGATCTTAGTATTGTTAATCTAAAGGGCAATTAATGTTTGAACGTTACTAAACTGGTGTGGTGTTTCGTGGCCACATAGTTCATGGTGCCTATAAATGACTGACTCCAACATGAAAGTAATGGTTATTGATTTGATCTCGTTGTTGACCATCTCAGTCCTATCTGAGTCCAAAGATTTGTGTCGACCTCTAAAGGTGGTAAAGATGGTCACCATATACGTATCACCTTATAAATTATCAAAAGAAATATCAGACGGGACATGCACCCAGATTTGGTAGCAGAGGATTGTTATGTCTCAATAGGGGGGTTGGTTATATGTCATTTACAAAGAATTAGGAGATTTGGTTTTACCAGTGTTTGATGAAAATTTGAAATTTGGTTTTGCCCGTGCTTGTTTGATGATATTCCTAGTGTGATTTTTGATTGAGTTAGGGTTTTGTGCTTGCACTGCTTTAGCAAATCGCAGGTGTATTGTGACGTTTGTGAGAATTAGGGAGTTTGTGTACTTCAGTGTAGTTTGTTAGGGAGTGTGCGTACTCCAAAGGGTGTGTGTAGGGAAGTCATCATACTTCAATTGGGTGTGGCACTTTCTGGTCACAAATTGCCCACATGGTTGTTGTATACGGATCCTGCATGGTCTAGGATTCCAGAGTGTTGAGTATTGTACAAGTGTATGAAACACTTGGTTGTTGTTGCTGTAACTTGTCTGTTTAGTTGGTCAATCGTGTATGGTTGACAAATAGTATTTCTAGAGTGTGTGTTAAAGGGATTGATAATTTGATAGATATTGATGATTCCTGAGTGCACAAGGAGGATCTAGTATTAGTCAAGGGTAGAATTTGCTGGTTGAGTTTTACTTGCGAATCAGAGAAAGCAGAGATCGAATGAGTTGTTGTCAGAGCTAAATGCCGAAATCGAAAAATCCATGAGGCTTCCGCAGTGATTGTGTTCCCTACCTGTAATAAGCAGACAAGTTGGTGTGTTGATTTTTCTTTAGTGCTCGCAATATTTTGCATTAGTTTTTGTGTGAATTGAGTTTTGGAGGACAAGCCGCAACACTCTGTCAGCCGCTGTGCGTGTGAGTGTGACTTCACTTAGGTCCTCCCTGGGATAGGTCGATTGGTGAAAAGGAGCTGTGAACGGATTGTTGGACAACAGTGAAGGGCTATTGGTTGAGAGAGGCAAGCGAAAAGGATTTTGGGATTGAATTACTTCCTGTTTTGTCTCACTGTCTGGAAGCAATACACAACCCGCAACAGCAGAGCCATTCACAGTTACGTGACCTAGGATACCAGCAGGAAGACACAGTTGGTTTGGGTTGAAAAATGCCAACTTTCCCAAAGTGGCATTTTAGGAATACCAACATAAAATCCAAATTTACATTTTCAAATGCTTTTTAAATTACAACTGATTTAAGTGTAAACAGCATATCTATATCTGCTACAGATCTGAAATTAGTATTGAAATAAGGTAATCTTATGTTAGTCTATGGGAAGGATAGCATTGCAGCACTGAAAAATGATTTCAGGATTTTTTTACTGCCAGGATATGTAAAACCTAAACCCAGCTGGCATACTTTTTCAAATTCTGTACACTCTGCCCTATGAGCAACTTAGGTTTGCTTTATAGGTATTTAAAAGGAAGGTGTAGGCCTGGCTAATGGTTTGTTTTTCCAGGTCGAAATGGCAGTCTGAAACTGCATGACTATTAAGTAGCGAAGGTCTAATCCACTTTAGACTGCCTTGTTAATTCCCTTATAGTGCCATAGTATTTTAATTGTGGGAATATTAACACACATTGAGGGTAGGGCCTGAAACCTCTCACGTGTGGTTAAATGGTATTTTATAAAGTGTATTATTCCAAATATAGTTACAAACAATTCTCAGTGATACGGAGTTAAGTAATACAAATGGTTCTTGCTGATTCTTTTTCATTGGTTAATTTTTACCAACTGTTTGTATATATTGCAAAAGAAAATGATATAATGGAAGTTTATATGAAGCACTACTATAAGCATGACTAAAACGTCAAAAGGAAAGGGGAAATAAAATTCAGCTTGTTCAACTTGATCTCTCTGAAGAATCATTTGTATTACTTAACTCAGTACCATTGGGAATTGATTCCCAATGCCTGAGGCATGTTTTGCAGTGCTACTTTAGTGTGTGGCAACATAACTTCTGCTGCTCATTAGCACTATTTAATTTACCGTCCATGGGTAGATGTAATACCATTATACTCAGAACTTAAAAGTAAATTAAATGTACAAATCGGGTGTAGGCCAATTGTACCATGTTTTGAAGAGAGGGTACAAGCACTTTACCACTGCTTAGCACAGGGAACACCTGTACAGAGCCCTAAAGGTAAACAAAAATGGGTCAGCAAAGAAAGGCAAAAATCTGTGTGATGGAAATTGGTGTGAACCTGACAGGTGAACCCGGAAAGCCATGTATTTCTGAAAACTAGACAATATTCCAAATTCAGCAAAGGGTAATTTGTGTAGATTGCTCATGCTCATCCCAAGGAAACTAATCATTGAAATACAAAATATTAAAAATACACAGGACAAATACCAATTGGTGACAAAGTTTTCATCTGTAATTTTTTGTCCGGATGGTCCATTTAGTAAAGTAACATATTGTTACATCCATCAGACCCATCTCGGTGCAGGGATATATACTCTGAGTTGGTTGCCCAAAAATATGCTACACCCAGAGCCAACAACTAAATTACAGCTACTGATGATTTTTCATTTTGTACAGCCCATGCAGCAATTCATAAGGTAAAATCTAGTTAATGAAAAAATGTGTATGAAGAAAACCTATGTAGTTTTGAAATATGTACAAGAACAAGATACTGAGTTCAGGAATATTGGTTATTTGTACACCTATGAATTTGGGGTACCATACTATCATGTGATTTAGAGAGCAGTTGCAAAATGTGGTCTTTTTCGTGCACACTAACTTACATTTAAAAAACAAAAATGGAGAGAAATCCAATTGGCAATAACAAAAGTTCTACTATTCTTTGTTCCCACACTTCTCCTGAGGGTGAGGGTGGACCTATATTCTCCAACAGGAAAGGTCCCAAAACACAACAGTTTTAACGATGTAACTAGCTTTGGAATTTGGGCCTGGGCTCACCCACCGCTCAAGGAAACCCAACAAACCCAGATTTTTCTGAAAACCATACATATAGGGAAGTTCAGGGTGGTGTGATTTGCCTAGATCCCACTATGTTTTCTTACCCAGAATGCCCTGCAAACCTCTAACTTTGGCTAAAATCATGGTGTTAGAAATGGGGTCTCTAGTTGGCAGTTGGTTCGCACCCTGTACAAGTAGGGACCCTCACTCTAGTAAGGATAAGGGAGATAACTGTTCAGATAACGCCTGCTCACCCCCTTGGTAGCTTGGCAAGAGCAGTTGTGCTTATCTCAGAAGCAATGTATAAAGCATTTGCACATAACACACAGTAATACAGGGAAAACATTTTAAAAGGACACCACACCAGTTTTAGAAATGTAGCCAATATTTATCTGTGTAAAACAAGACCAAAATGATAAAAATCGTACAGTGCTAAAATTTTGTTCGATTTCTCTTAAAAATACAGTTCCTTGAAGTCGATAGCTCCACCTAGGACCGTCACAGCGTCGTGATCAACAAAACCAATAGTTCAGGCCGACCGCGGCGTCGTGGGCCAGCTATGGTGTCGGGAAGACCCGCAAGCAGTACTTTGGATTTGCAGGGCATTGTGTTCCTCGCAGTGAGCTCCGGAGAGTGGCGTCGCTGGCGCCGCAGTGTCGGTTCCGCAGTCGGTGCTGGAGTCATCGGGCCCTTGAGGTCACATGCGTTGCGGATCGAACTCCGGGCTGATGAAGTCAGGAGCACTGGCGTGGATGGCGTCGGGGCTGCGAAGCGGGAAGATTTGATGTGCGGTGCCCACAGGTCATGGTGCAGGCAGCGGCTAGGTAACAGCATCCAATGGCGTCAGTGAGACCAGGGCTGCGGTGTGAAGTGGGGCGGTGCGACGTGCGTGGCCCAAAGGTCACACTGCAGGCAGCGTCGTCATCATTGCTGAAGCGCTGTCGGCGGTAGGCCCAAGCCAGTGGTGCAGGATGGGACAGTGCTTTGTGTACCTCACTAGTGGTGTCCACAGACCAAGATGCAGGCAGTGGCGCCGATGCCAGCTGGAGCATCATTGTTGGGGAGGCCCAGGCTGCGGTGTGAGCCCACAGGTAGTGCTGCGAGCAGCGGCTCGGTGAAGTCGTTGTCGCTGAGAGCAGGGTCGAGAAGCAAAGCAGGGCAGTGCGGCTCCATGCAGCATCAGCAGGTCACAGTGCGACCAGAGGCTTTGTTGGCAGCGTCGCAGTGGTTTCTCCTCTTGAGTGGCACAAAACACACAGTTCCCAGTGCTGCAGGTTGAGGAACCTGAAGTCTTTTGTGTCCCTGAGGCTTCCAACAGGAGGCAAGCTCTACTCCAAGCCCTTGGAGAACTTTCTCAAGCAGGACACACAACAAAGTTCACCCTTTGCACTCTTTTCAGGCAGAAGCAGCAACTGCAGGGCAGTCCAGCAAAGCAACACAGCAAAGGGACGGTACTCCTCCTTCAGCTCTTCAGCTCTTCTCCTGGGCAGAGGTTCCTCTTGATTCCAGAAAGATTCTAAAAGTCAGGGGTGTTGGGTCTTCTTCTTGCACTCCTTTCTGCCTTTGAAATTGGCAAACTCCAAAACAAAGTCTCAAGTGTTTGCAAGATCCTTCCTTGTCCAGGCCAGGCTCCAGACCCACACCAGGGAGTCGGAGACTGCATTGTGTGAGGGAAGGCACAGTCCTTTCAGGTGTGAGTTACCACTCGTCCCCTCCCTTCCAGCACATATGGCTCATCAGGATATACAGGCTACATCCCAGCCCCCTTTGTGTCACTGTCTAGAGGCGAGGTGTGAACAGCCCACCTGTCAAACTGACCCAGACGGGGCAAACAGGCAGAGCCACAGAATGGATTAAGCAAGAAAATGCCTACTTTCTAAAAGTGCCATTTTCAAACTAACAATCTAAAAACCAACTTCACTAAAATATGTATTTTTAAATTTTGAGTTCAGAGACCCTAAACTCCACATTTCTATCTGCTCCCAGAGGAAATCTGAGCTTTAAAGTTATTTAAAGGCAGCCCCCATGTTAACCTATGAGAAAGATAGGCATTGCAACAGTGAAAAACGAATTTGGCAGTATTTCACTGTTAGGACATATAAAACACACCAGTACATGTCCTACCTTAAACATACACTGCAACCTGCCCCTGGGGCTACCTAGAGCCTACCTTAGGGGTGCCTAACATGTAGTGAAAGGGAAGGTTTAGGTCTGGCAAGTCGGTACACTTGCCAAGTCGAATTGGCAGTTTAAAACTGCACACACAGACACTGAAGTGGCAGGTCTGAGCCAGGTTTACAGGGCTACTAATGTGGGTGGCACAACCAGTGCTGCAGGCCCACTCGTAGCATTTGATTTACAGGCCCTTGGCACCTCTGGTGCACTTTACCAAGGACTTACCAATAAATCAAATATGCCAATCATGGATAAACCAATCAACAGTACAATTTACACAGAGAGCATATGCACTTGAGAACTGTTTAGCAGGGGTAAAGTGCCCAGAGTCCTAAAGCCAACAAAAACTGGTCAGAAAAAGTCGGAGGAAACAGGCAAAAAGAGTGTGGATGACCCTGCAAAAGGGACAGGTGCAACACAACCCCCTCCAGCTTAAAGCCAATACCTTGATTGACTTCCCTGATTGGAGCAATAGAACAGGGACCCCGGCCCAAAACAGCAGGGGCATGTTCCAGTTGTACACCTTCCTGACTCCAGTTGGATCCCTCTGTCCATACTCTCAGGGCCCACTAAGCTAACCCATGGGGAACCCTTCACTTCTCCTGCGGATACCATCTTTGCAGCACCTAACCTTACTTTGTTCGCAGATGTATCCCAGGGAGCAGATAGTACCACCATGGCCAACACAGTGGTGTGGCCCACTCTCCCCCCGGGGTGTGACTCCTGTCCCCCCCAGGGGCAACTCTGTCCACCAGGACAGCAAGCCACAGTAACCACGTTTTTCTGTGTATATGTGATAACGTATTCCCTTAGTCGTTGAAAGTGCAAGTCAGTGAGGAGTTTTGTGACCATGCAGAGGAACAAGACTGAACCAAGTGCATTTATAAACAAACCGAACTCCAAGGCGACTTGTAATGCCCTTTTACTTATGATAGCAGGTATTGTATTTTTTCTTTATACATTGTCATACACCCTATCATCTTCATGTTAAAATGAGCGTCTCTGACTTAGTCTAAAAATAGACTTGCCTTGGCTGCAGGTCGATACAACAAATGTGAAAGTGTCACTTTTGAAAATAAGCTGTATGTATATAGTTTGTAATTTGCCACAAATATGTTTATTAACCCGTTAATTGGAAGTCATTTTTAAAATATGTAGTAACCTGCAGATAATATACCTACTTTCTTGGAATATATGCCATCAAAGCAATAAATACATGTGTTACCAAAAAGTGCGTCCTTATCAGCTAATAAATGTGAATTGCTTTAGAAAAAAGTAAATGGCAAAAACGTTAGCTGTTGTGTCTAAAAGGTAGTTGTCATTAACAAATAACAGCTCAGTGATCTCCCTTTTATGTTGTTATCTCTGAGAGCAAGGATTGTGGTATCACTCATGAGTCACATATAGACTGCAATAAGGAATTGGATACGCATGTTTATAAGTTATTGTAGGCTTCCAGGCACAACATGCTTTAATAATGACTGGCTAGGTGCTTACAGAACAGGGCTCAGAGGTATCAACTATTCAAGTTTGACATTTTTTTCACCATATTATTCGGTAAACTATACTTTGATGACTATGACACTATTGGCTGTATTTGCACCCACCTAGCGCCTAGACACACTTGGGTATTAGTAGCGCTCTACAAAAATTCCTAACATAACATACTTGTGACTGGAGTAAACTAATTAGTGTGAGAAAGTTGGCATCGGGTGATGAAGGCGCAGTGGTGAGATTAGTACACATGCTTGACTGGTGCAGAAAGTATATGAGTTTTCCTAAAGCGGGTCTTTCTGAAATCTGACATTTTGAATAGGCAGGGACAGCTGTCAGCTAGGAAAAAACAACAGTGACAACAAGCTGCCCAGAGGCACCGACAACTCTAGTTCTGCTCTGTTTCCAAACGATCTCAATCATGTTCACAAATGAGTCAGTTATAAAGGAAATGTAAATTATCTCGTCCCTCAGGTAGTATTTTTCAATACTCTATTCTTTCATAACATCCAGAAAGTCTCATGGGAATAATGTTTTCTTTAGTTTTCTGGGCCAGCTCCGCCCTCATCATTTTGCTTCATGCAGAAAATGGTTGAAAGAAGGGCAGTGATGCGCCCCAAGGAGATGGGGTATCCCTCACACAAATGAAAAACAAACAAAACCTCAGCAGACCAGGGAAGCAGGACGCTTTTCAACAATTATCATGAGTATTACTTCGAATGACATATATATGTATTTTTTAACTGAAAAACACAGTTAAGGATCAGTTAGGATTCAGTGAACACAAAACCAAAAAAGCTCTGAAATTCATTAGTTATTGTGCGCAATGCACAATGCACACCAAACTCATGGCCTGTCATGTTTTGCTGTTTATAGACAGCCTTTTTAGGGTCGAGCGCGCAAAGCGCACTATCCCTGGTGTAATCTCTCTGTGGACATTTAACCATACCCATGTCACGCCCGTCAGTTTGGTTGGTTTGTGGGCTTGCCTTTTAAGATTCGCTTGATTTCATTAGTGAAAGGCATGCATAGGTCATGCCTTTTCCGGTGTTTAGGCCTCCTCGAGATCACTGGCCAACTACTGAAAACATACGAGGCTCCATGTTTTCCATATCGTTTCTGGACTACTTTTTCTCTTTATTTCGTAGGCAGTGTGATCTCTCTGTGCAGTAGTCGAACGCTTTGCATGACATCGACCCTGTTACATGGATATTTGCACTTTTGCCGGTTACATAGATAATTGTACTTTTGTCAGTTACATGGTTAATTGCATTTTTGCCGATATGTTTCACTGCGGGCAAACTTCTGTTTCCTTTTCTGTGTCTGCTTCGTGCTCATGGCGGACGTAGGTTCGCTTATGTGAAACTGTTTTACTTTTCATTTTCAGTTTATGTGGCATGAAAAGTCCGGTTAGGAGTTTACAACACTAATAGCTCTAACTCGAGCAAACGTGAGACCCATTGCATTGCAAATGCTTGTTTTACATGCCATTGGCTAAGTGATGCCTTGAGCATGACAGGAGTGTGAGCTATGGTGTGCATTCTGCTCTACACACCATAAATGGTGACATTTGGGGCTCTTTCGGTTTGGTGTTTGTGAAAACATAGCCAACCTTAAGTGTGTGTTTTTTCTAAACGAATTTCAAGTGTTTGTTTGCAATGTACCACTTTCATCTACCACGTACCCATTCTGTGCCCTGGAAAGCCTTCAGCCCGGCCCTGAACCAGCCCACGTCAGCTCTGTGCAGTGAAGGTTGGTTGCACAGATTGGCAGGCCTTGCTGTTAACTCCGAAATGCATATTAAATCCACCCGAAGTAGGTAGAAAAATGGTTCAATTGGCAACACAGCAAAACGTCCTGCAAGCAGGACAGTTCGAGGTCCACAGGCTTTGCCTCTTGTATTCCATGATCAGCATTCTCATGGAATCCAGAACGCAAAGCAAAACATAACATTGTCATGTGCACATGACATGCAGAATTAGAATCATGACAGGAAGAATTAGCTCACAACACATCTCCCTTCAACGGGCAAAAAAACGGAGTAACGAGGAACAACAAATAGCAGAAAACAACAGCTAGGCAAAGAGAAAAACTACAGAAATGTTATGGCCTATTTGACAAATTCATCAAACCTCCCAGGTGGCTGTCTGTTCCTGCCCGCTTCTTTAGCCCTAGAAGCCACAGATTCAGAATTCCCAGAGCTAACAGTGCTTCCACCATTACAATTACCATGTTGTATCATGTCACCAAACTTCACAAGGAAAACTTCCATGCGTTTTTCATCTTTCCCCATGACACCATCTTCATCCCCAGTTCCAGCACACTTGGCAACTCTTTACATGTTCCATACTTTGCCATCCTGCGTAATCACACAATGTGTGAACACTTTAAATACTTTCATGGGTTTACCCAATTTGGAAAGCTCTTTGTGCACAATTCCCAGTTTGCAAATCCTCACCCAATCTCCTATTTTTATTTGATGAGCCTGCACCTTCCACTTGGCATCATACCATTCCTTGGACTTATCTTGCACAAACTTGAAACTTACAAGACTAATCCCAACATATTAAGGGGCCTGATTTAGAGTTTGGCAATTTAGTAATCCATTGCAAACATGACGGATATCCCGTCTGGCGTTATATCTTAGAGTTTGGCGGATGGGTACTTTGCCACACACGTGGCAGAGATCTCGCTAGCCTTTTTACAGGAGCAGTAGAAACCAAACCACCTGTAACAAGGTGGTTAGGCTATCCATCTCATATATTCCTTTCATATTCTCCTATTTTAATTTTAACAAAAACTGCAGGGGAACGTAAAGAATTAAAAAATCACTTCATTTTATTGTGGCATAAAGGTTAAAAACATAAGATGCATTTCGGCTGCTCTCCTACGACTGAGCCAATATATATATATATATATATATATATATATAGATAGATAGATAGATAGATAGATAGATAGATACAGGGAGTGCAGAATTATTAGGCAAGTTGTATTTTTGAGGATTAATTTTATTATTGAACAACAACCATGTTCTCAATGAACCCAAAAAACTCATTAATATCAAAGCTGAATATTTTTGGAAGTAGTTTTTAGTTTGTTTTTAGTTTTAGCTATGTTAGGGGGATATCTGTGTGTGCAGGTGACTATTACTGTGCATAATTATTAGGCAACTCAACAAAAAAAAATATATACCCATTTCAATTATTTATTATTACCAGTGAAACCAATATAACATCTCAACATTCACAAATATACATTTCTGACATTCAAAAACAAAACAAAAAAAAATCAGTGACCAATATAGCCACCTTTCTTTGCAAGGACACTCAAAAGCCTGCCATCCATGGATTCTGTCAGTGTTTTGATCTGTTCACCATCAACATTGCGTGCAGCAGTAACCACAGCCTCCCAGACACTGTTCAGAGAGGTGTACTGTTTTCCCTCCTTGTAAATCTCACATTTGATGATGGACCACAGGTTCTCAATGGGGTTCAGATCAGGTGAACAAGGAGGCCATGTCATTAGATTTCCTTCTTTTATACCCTTTCTTGCCAGCCACGCTGTGGAGTACTTGGACGCGTGTGATGGAGCATTGTCCTGCATGAAAATCATGTTTTTCTTGAAGGATGCAGACTTCTTCCTGTACCACTGCGTGAAGAAGGTGTCTTCCAGGAACTGGCAGTAGGACTGGGAGTTGAGCTTGACTCCATCCTCAACCCGAAAAGGCCCCACAAGCTCATCTTTGATGATACCAGCCCAAACCAGTACTCCACCTCCACCTTGCTGGCGTCTGAGTCGGACTGGAGCTCTCTGCCCTTTACCAATCCAGCCACGGGCCCATCCATCTGGCCCATCAAGACTCACTCTCATTTCATCAGTCCATAAAACCTTAGAAAAATCAGTCTTGAGATATTTCTTGGCCCAGTCTTGACGTTTCAGCTTGTGTGTCTTGTTCAGTGGTGGTCGTCTTTCAGCCTTTCTTACCTTGGCCATGTCTCTGAGTATTGCACACCTTGTGCTTTTGGGCACTCCAGTGATGTTGCAGCTCTGAAATATGGCCAAACTGGTGGCAAGTGGCATCGTGGCAGCTGCACGCTTGACTTTTCTCAGTTCATGGGCAGTTATTTTGCGCCTTGGTTTTTCCACACGCTTCTTGCGACCCTGTTGACTATTTTGAATGAAACGCTTGATTGTTCGATGATCACGCTTCAGAAGCTTTGCAATTTTAAGAGTGCTGCATCCCTCTGCAAGATATCTCACTATTTTTGACTTTTCTGAGCCTGTCAAGTCCTTCTTTTGACCCATTTTGCCAAAGGAAAGGAAGTTGCCTAATAATTATGCACACCTGATATAGGGTGTTGATGTCATTAGACCACACCCCTTCTCATTACAGAGATGCACATCACCTAATATGCTTAATTGGTAGTAGGCTTTCGAGCCTATACAGCTTGGAGTAAGACAACATGCATAAAGAGGATGATGTGGTCAAAATACGCATTTGCCTAATAATTCTGCACTCCCTGTAGATAGATAGATAGATAGATATAGATATATATAGATATGGTGCTGCTTCCCATGCTACTCTATTACTTTGTAAAAATCTGCCTTGATAATACCTAAAAACTCTTCAAAGACACATTCTGCTCTGCAGCATAATATGGTGACATGAAACGAAGCGTGCAACCCACCATAGAGGGCGGAGTGGGCCTCCCTGACCTGAAGAACTACTAATTTGCAGCTCAACAGCAGTGGGTGGTGAGGTGGAGGACAATGCCTCCAGTCCCAGAGGCCACTTTCATCCAAAATGCTCCGAGCCCTTTTTATGTTGAAAGGATCATACACTTTCCAAGTTAAAGTATTTGTTTTAACCTGAAGAGCCTCAGTTACAGCAGCCAGCAGCACACCCATTTAGCTCATCCATCTCTCTCCTATTTCTGCTCACAAGATTGAATTTCATTACGCTTCCCTCAGATTCCATTACAAACATTCTATACAAAACATTCTACCCAACTTAAGCCACACCCACATCCCATTTTTATATACAAAAAAACAAACAACCATTACAAAATATTCTTACAACGCAATAATACATTTATAAAAACATCATGCAAGATTGCACATTCTACATATTTCCATGAATGTAGTCACATAACCATGCAGGTGGTCTCATTTTCCTCTTCGTAGAGTCCACAACTATAGCTTTACAGTTTGCACCAGATTTAGACCGTGTGGAAGATTCCAAAGCCAATTCCCAAGACAGATCAAATGTTGGTTTAGATATAACATTCATGACACCACTAGAGTTAGACACAAAAACAGCTCTTCCTGAAGTAGAAGGCAACTCTAGAAGGGAAACAGGACCTGCAACCCCATTCCTGTCCTTGGAAATATAATTGCCATCAACAGAATCATACACGTCCTCTATTTGATTACTATCACCATTTCCTAGACCATATCCATTCTTTCCATTCCACTGGTCCTGTAGCCATTCATAATCATCCACACTTCTTTTCTCACTTAAAGTTCTCCAATATTCCCCAGATCCTTTAGCTACTGTATTCAAATTCCATGGTTTACCTTTGCCCAACCTCACCGCGTTATGTAGCAATTCCACCACTTCCTCACGAGGATAAAATTGTGATTCACCCTTATAGATGTTCCCTAGACTTTTAATGCACACCCAACGACCTACTTTGATATTGACAGACCTTACATTGTGGTTAGCATAATAATGTACCTTGCTTTTGTCAAGTTCCTCCAACATTCTGTTATGAACATCCTCCACAGACCATTGTTCAACACTAGCATGCAACAACCAACAGAGTGTATTTCGATCTAGGATTCATTCCTCTCATGAAAACAAAAGGCGGCATCCTGTAACATCGTTCCTAGTAGCACGATAAGACTAAACCTTTTTTCCAAGTTCTGTGATCCAATCTTTATCACTACTGATCGCACACAGAATAGACCCTTTGATCACTAAATTAAATCTTTACACCATTCCATTGCTACTAGGACTATACAGAGATAGTTCTGGCTTATACCCAGTCATTTAAAGTATGATTTAGTCTTACCAGATACACATTATCACTTGCAAGCAGTGCTGGGCTATCTTCAGATAAGAAAATGTAATCAAGACATTTTAAAGCTGAAGCTCCGTCAGCTTTCTCCGCCATGTTCACAACTGGCCATTGAGAAAAGAAATCCATTAGTACCAAAGCATATTTATTAAGAACACAAATAGGACCTATTATTTTGATTTACATACCATCAGACATAGGAGACCTTAAAGTGTGTACTTTTACTATCCTTTACTAATCTCTCAACAGCAGAATCAACACAAGGCAGTTTTTTCACAGTAGATTTTGTTCTAACAATTTCAAAATGACCTTCATGGCATAATTCAACTATCATATTGCATAACCCACAAAGAGGAATCAGTCTGACAGCAAATCCTTATTGGGTCAACCATGCTGGATAAACCCCATAACAGACTGTAGCACACTGCAATTTCCATATTATTTTACTCATCCCGCTTTCTTTGTAGCGGGAGAACCAGAATCATGAATCAATGTCACCTGTAAATCGTTCCATACCTTGTCTTTACAGTGTTCTAAATGAATGGGCATCCTGGATAAGAAATCGGCAACAGCATTCTGCTTCCCTGGTGTATACATCATTTTGAAAATAAATGAAATCTTGCATCCTCCAGGAAATATGTGCAAACCTTGCGAAAGTATTTGCCATACCTCCCGTTGTGAAAATTCTGACAAGTGGTCATGGTTACAATGGACGGTAAAAGGTTTGCCTCAAATGAACGATCTGAAATGATCAAGCACGCAAGCACGAGATACTTTATTTGTGTTGGAGGCAAGCATCTGCAAGCTTAGGCACCAATATGTGCTTTATCCCTACAGTCCGTCTTCGTTAGAACAACACCCAGTCCTTTACTACTGGCATCTGTAGTTACAATTCAGTTAGCACTTGAGTCAAAACTTTCTAATGCTTAAGCAGAAGCAGATGCTTTTTTAATGTGACAAAAATCATTCTCACATACCGCCAACCACTCAAAAACATTCCTGTTTTTTAATAGCTGCCTAATATGATAAGTTTTCTCAGCAAAGTTGGGAACTATACTTTGCACAAATTTCAACCATACCTATAAAGGAACACATTGATCTTCACTTTTAGGTGTAACTGCAGCCTAAATTGAACTTGTCAAAGTGGGCTTAGGTCTAACTCCATTCTCATCAATGATGTGATCTAAATATGAAACACTCTTCTCAGCAAACACTTAACACCTTTTCCAGAAAGAAATTCTCTAGATCATCTTTCAATCAAAGGGGAATCCCTGATCACAATATCTTCAATGATCAATTGCCACTCTTCAAATTGACCATGCGGTACTAAACAACTTAAAGCTTTCGCACGCAGCACTTAAAACAACGCTGAAAAAGCAAACAAGGACACTCTTGAAGGCAAGCAACATGGGCAAACTGCTGACCAGTGCTAGAGCGCAAGTGCTCCTTGTGTAAATGGTACTCGTGACTGGTTTCTCCATGATTGGCATATCTGATTTACTAGTAAGTCCCTAGTAAAGTTCAATATGTGTGCCCAGGACCTGTAAATCAAACGCAACTGGTGGGCCTGCAGCACTGATTGTGCTACCCACATGAGTAGCCCTGCAAGCATGTCACCTCTAAAGTAGGCCCAAGGTAGCCCCATGGGCAGGGTGCAGTCTATTTAAGGGTAGGATATGTTCTGGTGTGTTTTACATGTCCTGATAACAATGAACTGCTAATTAGATTTTCACTTTTGCAAGACCTGTCTCTCCCTTAGAGTGACATGGGGGTTGCTTTGAAAAACCTTTTAAGTGTAATTTCCCATTGGGAGTAGATATAGATGTGGAGTGTGAGGTCTCTGAAAAATACCTCTTTTAGTGAAGTTGGTTTTTTGAATTGTAGGTTTGTAAATGCCACATTTAGAAACTGGGCATTTTCTGGCTTAACCATTCTGTGCTTCTGCCTGTCTATGGAATAAACGTCTGGGTCAGGGTGACAGTTGGACTGTTTGTGCATTCACTCTAGACAGTCACAAAGAGATAGCTGAGGTGTGCCCTGCATATCCTGATGGCCTATCACCAGGCTGATGGGTCTTCCTGAGCTAGCGAAGTGGGAGAAGCTGACACGTGCACCTGAATAGGGCTGTGCCTGTCCTTATAAAAAGCAGTCTCCAACCCCCTGGAGTGTGTCTGGGGCATGGAAGGCAGGGTCTTTTGCACTATAAATACTTCTCTTTGAAGTGTTCCTACTTCAAAGATAGAAATGGGTATAAGTACTGGACTTCTGACACCACAGAGTAAGAAAACACTTCTGGACTGAGGACATTCTGCCAGGAAGAAGAGCTAGATGCTGTAGGAGAGACTGCCACTCTGCCTGTTGCTTTGCTATGCTGGCCTGCTACTTGTTGCTTCTGTCCTGGGAGTGAAAAGACTGGACTTGGCTTTCTACATCCTGCTTCTACATCCAAGGTTCTCCAAGGGCTTGAAATTAACTTGCCTCATGTTAAGAAGTCTCAGGGCCATCAAATACTTCACCTGCCAGTGCCTGGGCTCCCGTACTGAGCCTTGCCAAGTGGTGCTAAATCCAGTTCCTGGGTCCTTGGACGTGAGCTCTGGTGCAGCCAAGTAGAAACGACTCCAGAGCAACTTCTGAACGGGCGCCGCTGTCTGTCTCTGCACTGCTGCCTGCGCCGGTGCCATGGTCCCCACTCAGTGCAATGACCACGACCTGAAGACCCGCCACAGTGTGAGTCCTGTGCGCTGTGTCATCAACACCCCTAACAGTACCTGTGGCCCCATGGTGTTATCGCGACCCCTTGTATCTTGACTTGCTGGATTGATCTACCTCGCCTTGTTGTACGGAACCCACGCCTCGCCACCAACGCCGCATCACCTCTGCTGCATCCATGAGGAACTGACACCTCACCTCCCCTGCCTAGCAGTAAGGAACTGACGCCTCATCTCCTTGGTAGCAGTAAGGGACTGACGCCGCACTAGCTACAGTTACGCCTCACCTCCCTGACTCAGTGCAACGTCTTTGTTTTCTGATCATTTTCCAAGTGTTGGAAAGTGGATTATTGGTAAGGGCAGGTAAGTACCTACACTTAGCAGTAGGCCACAACCCCCCACTAGGTCCAGTCAGGTCTCAATAAATGGATACCAGCTCAACCCTTGGTAGCTTGGCAATGAACAGTTAGGCTTAACTTAAGAGACAGGTGCGTAAAGCATTTAAAAATCACAAAACAGTAAATAAGTAAAACCCAATAAATATTCAACATCAATTTATAAAAATTGAGTATATTTTTATCTTTAAGATGACACTAAAATGACAAAAATCCAATAAAGGGAACTTTTCTAGGGCATAGAAATCAAAAGTGCCAATCTGGACATCTGTTCTCACACGACTGGGGCAAAGTCGAAATTTGAGGCCAACCGCGATGGAGCCCGGCTTGGCTACTTGAGTGGGAGGCCTTGGTCACAGTTTTACCTTCGGACTTGACTTTTTCTTGAAGATTTTCTTCCCTGGGACGAAGTCACAAGTTGGATCCGACCTCCCTGGAGCCCTCTTCGGATACGCGTCGCAGGAGACCTCACTGAAGGATTCTACGTTCAGACTTAGATGATTTTTGGTGACAGAAATCTTCGTTCATGATGAACCTGAAATTGAAGCTGACCTCCCTTGAGTCCTCTTCGGATACGCTGTGCGGCAAGCCTCGGTCAACTTTCTACTTTTAGACTTAGAATCTTTTTTGGAGCCTTTTACTCTCTCTGATGTCAGATGACCCAAACCAGCAAGCCGATTTTGAGTCATTGTTGGCGGATTGCCTTTCCACAAGCCTCTGTGAAATTCTAGAAGTCTTGGGCTCTAGAAGGTCTTTGAAGGTCCTTTAGGAGTCCACAACAACCCCAAGGTTCCAGAAGCTCTGAGTTGCTCCTTGAGGGTTAGGAATCCAACTCCCAGAATGCACCTGGTTGAAATCCAAAAATGACTACCAGCCACTAACCAGCTGGTCAGTTTCTTCAGGGCTTGATGGAGGGGACTCTGGTCAGCTATTTTCTCCCTGTTACAAACACAGCGTCCCTTCTTGAAGCAGTAGAAGACAGGCAAAGTCCTTTTAGTGGTGAAGCCCAAATGTGTAGCTGGTACAGTCCTTCAGAGTGCAGTGTCCAGTTGCAGGTCAGGGGTCCAGCAGGGCAGTCCTCCTTCTTCTTTGTCTTGTTCCTTGTACGGATCTGAGGTGGGATGCAGCCCTGCAAGTATTATTCTTGCTCCTAGGGTGGAAAGCACGGGGGGCCTATTGACCAATCACCTGCAGACCACCACCCTCTTGATTGACCACTCCCTGGGAAGTATAGCAAAAATCAATCCTAGGGAGCAACACTCTCCCAAAATCCAAGATGGCAAACATTCAATCTCAGAGTTTAGGTTTCCCTGGGTACACCCCTTTCCAGCCCTCTCCTAATCTAATCAGGGGGCACGTGGCTGTCTGGGTTTGTAGGAAGTGGGGGAGGTACAGATGCTGTTTCAAATGTCCTTCCCTCCTTTGAAGACCAGTTTGACTGCTCTCCCCCCATTCTGTTCTGCCATCTGTTGAGGCAGAGCTCCTCCCCCAGGCACTTCCTTTGTGTTTAGCCACTTCACACCTCATCAAGGCAGCCTGGCCAGGCTGCTAGAGGCTGGCCAATCAAAGAAGGGCACTACAGGGCTGAAGTTGGCAACTTTTGCAAAGCGTTCTAAACCCCTTTCATTCGGTTAGTTATATTAAAGTCAACAATGGCAAGTTGTTGGATTTATTATAACAATAAATTTGATACCAAACTTGAAATAACTTTGAAAGAACTTTTAATTCCAAATTCGAATTTGAGGTTAACTTTAACTTAAAAGCAGCCAGAAAGGCAGGCCTGCCTTTAGAATGACACTGGGCACCACAGCAGTACACCACGAGGTGTACTACCTATGCTGGGATCCCTAAACCTACATGCCCTACCATATTCTAGGGACTTACAGGTAGGTTGGCACGGCCAATTATAATTAGCCTAATTTGTATAGGTAATTTTCATCAGAGCACTGGCCTTTGGACTGTTTAGCAGTGCTAATGGCACCATCAGAGTCAGGACAACAACAGCATAAGTGAGAAAATGGGGGCAAAAAGTTAGGGGCTTCTGCAATCAGCTCAGTTTTCCCACACCAAGATTCGTGCCCGGGGTCCATGCGAGTCCGTGAGTGGGCCGCACTTCCACGCAAGTGGCATCGGACTGTTGGAAGTGACTCAGTCAAGAAGCCGTGATAGCCCCTGTTGGAGCTATTGTGATGCAAAAATATTGTGATACAGAAATATCATCAAGAATATTATTTTTCAGGTAAGTAATATTGTTGTTAAGAATATTGTTGTAAATATCGTTTTCAATAATATAGTTGTAAAGACTATCGTTTTTTAACTCATTTAATGTGTTTTAGTTTATATCTTAATTTTATGTGTTAGCATTGGTTGTATAATTGGTATTGATTTTTTTAAATATAGTTGGAAATTTCAAGTGATTTAGCATGTTTAATTTAATTGTTAATAGTGATTTGTAGTGTTGTACCGGGTTGTTGCCTTTGTAGGGGGTAGGGTGGGAAGTTAAGTGAGTAATAATTCATTAATAATTAATTCATATTTTTAAGAAAGCATGTGATTGATATTCATTATGTAATATTGATTAATTATTTTTTATATTTTATGTGTGTGTTGCTGCATTTGTAATGGTATAGGGTTGAATGTTAATTGTGTAATAATTAATTAACAATTAATGTATCATTTATTATGAAATATTTAATTGATTATTAATTATGTCAATTAGTGTAATTATCATATATTTTCATTATATTTCAGATGCGGGCTGATGGGTTTGTAGGGGTATAAGGTGGGAAGTCAATTAAGTAATAATTAACAGTTAATTATAATTTATAATCAATTATTCTATTGATTAAAAATCATGTCCATTATGTAATATTGATTTATTTTAGTTATATTTTAGCTGTGGGTTCCCAGGTTTTTAGGAGTATACAGTAGGAAGTTAATTAAATTGTAAAAATAATTATTATTGTTTAATTAAATATGTAATTGATTAATAATTATGTAAATTCTGTAGTTATATATGTTATATTTTAGGTGTGGGCTGCTGGGTTTGTGGTGCTGCAAGGTGGGAAGTTAATTCAAAAATAATTAATTAACAATTAACTATTGTTAAATAGTTATGGAATTGTTTACCAATTATGTAAATGTTGTTATACTGATTTTCATTATGGTATAGGTGTGAGTTGAGAGGTGTGTACGTCTATAGGGTGGAAATGTAACTAAGCAATGCTTAAATAAGCATTATTTTTTAATTGAAAATTATTACTTTTTTATTAATTTTGTAAATTGGATAATTGTATTTTTTTTATTTCTTTTGCATATACATTTTATGTTAAGTAATAATCTTTATATTTTTCTGAATTAATAGGGTTATTCAAGTACATAATGTAAAGTGAAGTAGTTTACCTTCTGTTGCTTAGACCAGAGTGGGAGTAGTAAATGTTACCCCTCTGAAGTCAACGTTTTCCTTACTGTTGCACAGACTGTCCAATGCTTAACCAACTGTGGCAAAAACTGGAGTGGGAATAGTAAATTAAACTTCTCCAAAGTCCAATCCTTTCTCTACTGTTGCATAGCCTGGCATGGAGATAGGCCCTGATTACGAGTTTGGTGGTCGGACAACCAGAGCACCATGTTGGCAAACCTAGAAAAAACCGCTGCGTCGGTGGACCCTAGCCCTCTGTATTGTGATGTAAAGAGGCAGAACCGTTACCCGCCAAGCAAAAAGGCAGACCGCCAGCGGCACGGCGTTATTGCATCTAGGCGGTCCGACCTCCAGCGCCGTTGCCAACGACCAAGCCTATTACAAACAAGCAGTTGCCGTAGCTGTCCCCTTGCAGCCAGTGGTGGTTGACCACAGCGGTACACACTCAGCGAACTAACAGACAAGTGCACATTTGACAAATTCAAAAACAACACATCTAACACACATTGCTCCAGCGGACACACTTGCAAATCACCCCATGAAACATACCCTTTCACAGACTACAATCCTTTGCATTTCCTCTGCAAGAAAGACAACAGAGACCACCGTATTCTTTAAATTGATAGATAAGGCACCCCTTTTTTCACCATCCCATTTAACCCCTTGTACACACTTTTGTCCATTCACTCCCTATTGCACGTCCTCTGTTAAGTAAGTCCCTGTCACCCACTTTATTGGGTCCCAAAAATCCCCGTTTCTCTGAAGATGAGTTGAGCTTCATGGTGGATGAAATCATAAGAGAAGAGCCACAATTGTTTGGAGCCCAAGTCGAGCATACTCCTCTAGGAACATGGAAATGTGGCAAAGGATCGTCGACAGAGTGAATGCTGTAGGCACCACCATGAGCACTAAGTAGGATTATAGGAAGAGGTGGAATGACCTGAGGGGCAAGGTGCGTCCCTGGCCTCCAGGCAACATATGGAGGCCAACAAGACTTGCAGTGGCCCTCCCAATGCCCCATTAAGACACTTATCCTGGGAGGAAAAGGTCTTGGCCATTGTGCATCCTGAGGGCTTGACAGGAATACCTGGGGGAGTGGAGTCTGGTAAGTTACTACACAAAAACTGTTGCTGTATCATTCATGTACTTCACCAACGTTCAATACTCAGAGTTTCTGAGATGTAAAACTGTCAATGTGTATTGTTGGACCCAACAGTACAGCTTCCAAGGCCCATCACATGCCATAAGTCGAAATGGTGCCTGTAAGCCTTTCCATATCAAAAAATCATCCTGGGAATCATGGTATATTTCAGCATGTAAATGTATGCTCAATTCTAAATGCAGTCCCCCGGCAGAAATGTAATAGCCAATATTTGTCTAGTGTGGGAAATAGAGGTAGTGGCCTGACTGCAAATCCCAGGAGGCCATGTGACTGTAATTCCAACCACCAGCTCAGAGGTCACTTGCCCCCGTACATCTGTTAGTAAACTCTTAAATGAAGATGACCTACCTGGTGGGAATATACCATTTGTCAAGTGTTGGGAACTAGAGGGAGTGACCTGACTGCAAAGCCCAATAGGCCCTGTTTCTGTACCTACAACCACCAGTCCAGTGTTCACTTGCCCATATACCCCTGTTTGTTGACTCTCAATTGTAGTGTACTCAGCTGGGAGGATACCATTTGTCACGTCTTGGGAAGTAGAGGGAGTGACCTGACTGTAAAGCACAATAGGCCCTGTTTCTGTAATTCCAACCACCAGCCCAGTGGTCACTTGCCCGACTCTACCTGTTTGATAACTCTCAAATGATGTGTGCCCACCTGGGAGTGAGCAATATACAGATCATGCTCAACTCAGAGACATATCTGTCTACCTAGCTCAATCTTGACCTTCTATCCCAAGCTTAAACTATTGAGGACAGGAATGACACCTTACCAAGTGTGTACACTAAGTAGGTCTAAGGCCTCAAACTGCAACCCTGGACTGGTATCCGCAGCAAACACATTGACAGACCACTGCAGACATGATGACTGCAGTTCATACACAACACAGTTCTTTGTTTGCCTGTATCTCACTCATCTAGGCCTCCAAATGGTCAAAGGCATATGTTGCCTCTCCATGGTGTTGGCTTCACTGGTGGTAATATGTCAATTTCATCCCATCATCCAAAGTGCAATTTGTGTGCACATCTCATCTTCAGTCACATAGTTTAGGCAAACTCACACACGTTATATCAAATACTCCAATACCATGGTAGCATGGTACAGTAGGCTAACCATCAGCTCAAGAATGTCCAATGTCTCTGCTTACTGTAACACAAAACCTTTGGAGATAGATGTAACACTTCAACCAGTAACCATGTACTTCCTTCATCAACAGGTCGAGCTGCCACTGGGCACACAGAGGCCACAGAACAGACACCTACTGCCCCCCTGTATAAAGCCCTCTGTGATGACCACATTCCTCGACTTGTGGATGTGGCGGATGATCCTAGCCCATCCGGGCAACCTGGTCAGATGGCAACAGTGAGTGTCCCTGTGCCCAAAACCTTACCTCCTATCCCTGTTTCATCAACATCCCATACAACAATGCACCCCCAACCTGTATACCTAGCACAGTTTCCACCATCTTGAGCCCCCGTCTCAGATCCTGAGGTGCAACTCGACACTCCTGATATTGACGGTCCAGAACCCAGTTGGAGAGGGCACCCTGTGCCAAGGGCCCGGCTTGTGGGGGTAAGGTGCGTGGGAGGGATGTTGTGGGCCAGCAAAGTGAGTTCAGTAGGGCACCATCAGCCACATCATGAGAGTCTATCAGGAGTCCCAAGGCATGAAGGGCCAGGTGTTGGCTGTACTCCGGGAAATGAAGCTGCTTCAGAGGGTCATGATTGAAAAACTTGATGCCCATAACAACGAAATGGGCACCCTAACAGGAATGCTGAGGGAAATCAACACCACCCTGAGCGGGGCTTTCATCCTAATATCTACCCCTTCCTGTGTGGCAACTACATCACGCCAAAGTACCTCTGCGGCAGCTACAGGAATGGAGGCCCTGCCAGAGGCACAAACACCCACAGACACCCCTGCCTCTGCAACAACTGATTCCCACCCCAACCCCCACTAACAAGCGAAGACATCCAGCAAAGAATCCAAATGGTACAGATGGTAAGACATCCACAACTGCCAGCAATACAACGTTTCCTTAATGTCCTTGTGGTGGGCTGGGTTAGGGCCCCTGTTCTTGTTGTATGAGGGAAGGATTCGCGAGACACGGTATGCTGCTTAAGTGCTTTTATTTGAAAACTTTCTGTGATTTTAGTTCTTGTTCTTCCCCTCGTGTCCCTTTGTGTTGAAGTTCTCTAGGTCTCTTCTCTCCCTTGTCTTCCTTTGTTCTTAATGGTGTTTTCTTTTCCCCTTCAGGTTCGTCCTCCTCCGAGAGGGCACCACCGATCAACTTGGCACTCCAGGGGACGTAGGGGCGTGCTCCAGCCAAGACGGCGTCTGGAGACCCAGGAAAAACTGAGAAGTATGTAAATAGGGTTTCTAGGGTTCTCTCTTTCTGTGGGTTAGTAGTGTCAAACACCCTTTGGCTGATTTTGACTCAGCATCAGCTCCCTAACTATTTCCAACATTTTACAATACACATTATCACAAATACAGTTCATTGTACAGTCCAAGTAATGACATCACATGACATACTTACACTCATGAGTAGAAGCTGGCGATGAGATCTTGTCGCAAGTCAGCTCCTTCCTTCACCACTATCATCTTCATTTGGCATTTCAGGATTGTTACTCGGTGGCACTGCAGGCTCCCCTTCCTCTGGGATGTAAGAGATATTCCTCCGCAGGGCGATGTTATGGAGCATGGAGCATGCCACAGTGATCTGACACACATTCCCAGGTGAGTAGAGGAGGGTTCCACCAGTCCTGTCCAGAGAGCAAAATCTGGACTTCAGGAGCCCAAAAGCCCGCTCCACTGCCTGCCGTGTTCTTCCAGGGGCCTCATTGAAGCAGTCTTCCCCTGGCATAGTTTGATTTCTCAGTAGAGTCAATAACCAAGGACAGTTTGGATATGCTGAGTCTCCTGTATTGGAATGAGACATAAGTTTAACAATGAGTCACTCACTTCATGATTGTAGCACCTGACATTGCTCACACAAATAAGGAAAGATGTGCCTTACCACCTGCCAAGCCCTCTTTGATGCAGTTGTGACATCAGCTGGAGGTATGGTGCTGTTCCACATTACAAAGGAATCATGGACTCAACCAGGGAACCAGGCACAGATGTTTGAGATGTAGAGGTCTGACAGGCAGACAACTTGCAAGTTGATAGAATGGAAGTTTTTCCTGTAGCGATAGACTTGTTCACTCTCCTGCGGTGGCACCAAGGCAACATGTGTGCCATCAGTGGCACTTGTGGGAGGCGAGCAAAAACATAGAAGTCAGCCTTCACATCGGCTAAATCCTACCATCGGGGGAACCTGATATAGCTGTCAATCTGTTTCATTATTGCTGAAGGAATATCTCTTAACACAAGACTGAATATAGGTTGGGACATATCACCAGATATGGCCACTGTATATTGGAAGGACCCTGTGGCCAGGAAGTGCAATACTGCCATGAGTTGAAAAATGGGTAGTATACAGGTTGGATTACTGTTTTCTGGTATCAGATCTGGCTCCAACTGACGACATAAATCCACAATTGCTTGCCTATTCAGATGGTACTGTTTTATGATGTGACGTTCTTCCATGGTTTGAAGATCTGGCAATGGATAGTACACTGGAAGTTGTCATCTCCTCCCTCTCCCAGGGTACCTATGTGTGAAAAAACATGAGTTGGAACATTAGTCACTATATCCACAACAAAATACATGATATATAGCAACAAAATCATGTGGCAAAGTATTTCTGACTGGAAATACATTACACCCAGTACACATTACAGCTCTGGTGGGTGGTTTCAAGCGTGGCGGACACAGTCATAGGCTAACGTTGTTGCCTGTAGTAGCCATGGGGCAATGGCTGTGCCCATCAGTGGTTATGACTGCACACATGGCGTATGTGTACGCCACATTTTGTGAATTTACTCATTGACTCCTGACACTGCTGCCATCAGCACCTCTACCACTTCAGCTGCTGTGTGCTGCCTCTGGGAGCAATCATACCACAACCAGCATGTGAAAGGGCCCCTGCCTTCTCTCCAGAGGAGCTGGAGAAGCTTATGGATGAGGTTCTTTCCCTGTATGGTCAGCTCTATGGCTCACCAGAGGTACAGGTAAATCAAATCATTTTCACTGCTGTTTCATGCATGGTCTCCCTGTCTTCATGGGATGATGTCTGAATTCCCTCAAATATGTGTGCATGCCAACATGTGTTTGGAATTGGACATATGTGATGGGGTTACAGTTCATGTGGTGCCACTGGCAGGAGTGTTTCACCATTGATTGGTGGCTCACACATATCCTCACCTGTCATTGCATGTAATTTGGCATGTACATCTGAAGGACATGACAGGTAGGATAACAGTTTTTACCCATAGTGTGCATTTCCACGCCATTGATGTAGAATCATGTAGCAAAGTGGTTTGCACATGTGAAATGGGGAAGGTTTGTTACCTAAATGTTGACATGCATCATGGAGTGACTTGCAGTTCTGTGGGAATCATATGTGGTTGTGTACAACCATTCATCCAAGGGAATCTGTGCTTGCATGACATGAAGAGACAGTGAAATGGCTTCCAATTGGGCAACATGTTAAGTACCTTCTGCAAGTACTTGAGAATCCCTGGGCCTCTACAACATTCAAATGTCTCTTGGCTACTACTGATGCAATTAGAGTATGGTATTGTCAGGAGTACCAATCAAGACAGCAAAATCTGATTGGTTGTGTGGATTTTGTAGATGTATCTCCCTGAGATTTTGCCCAACTTGTGTCCAGTGTACATTTCTGTGGAAGATGTGTTATCTCTCCAAGCAACATTAGTACAACCTCCATGAGTCCATTTAGACAACGTACACATAATGAGTTGACCATTGTTGATTTTTTTCCAGTGTGACATGGGTGTTTCCCTTTCACCTTCGTCTGGCTACTGTACTTCTGTCAGCAGCGTGGTGTGATCATTTGGCCATCATTTCTTCATGATGTGGAATTGTGTATATGAAGATTAGCTGGATGCATGACCTTGTGTGGAATATGTGTAAATTAACTTGCCATTGCCCTACTATTGTATGACAACAGGTAACTGAGGAATGCTACATGAGGCAGACCATTGAGGGTGATAAGGTCTTCTACTTGTTCAGTGGGTACTGTCATTACACAACTTCACCCATGCAATTAGAGTTGTCTGTGACTCAGAATTTCCTGTGAGCAACTGTTGACAGTTCATGTAGCATGCATGCATATAGTGTGACAAATGTTGGAGCCACTTTGCTGTAGCTTATGGCTGGGGACTTCTGTACATCATGGTAATGTTTGCTAATCACATTGATTGTTCATGTATGATTAGGAACATGCTGTGACCCTATTTGTCTTCGTAATTTCAGCATCAACCCAGGCAAGCAGAGGAGACAGGGCAAAACTAAGTGGGGAAGCAGCTGGCCACGGTACCTCCAGTCATGAGACGACCAACACAGAGGGAACTAGTGGCCCAGATGGTGAGGGGAGTGCCATGGAGAAGACAGGATCAACCTCATCATCTTCTGATTCTTCCTCCAGTGGCCACTCCACAGTGATGGGGGACCCATCAGGACTTGCTCCTGTTCCATCTTTGTCCACCACCCCCAGTTTCATCGCCACCCTCCCTGTTGCTCCCCACCCAGTTGGCAGTGCCTGCTCATCCTTCGCCCTATCACCCCTGCTACCCTGAGTGAGGAGGCTATTGACCTCCTGAGGAGTATCTCTGTGGGTCAGACTGCCATTCTGAATGCCATCCACGTGCAGGGCAGCCAGTTCCAGCAGATGGTTGTGTACCTTGAAGGCATTCATAGTGTCATGTCTGGCCTACAGATGTCTTTCCAGGCTCTGGCCTCCCCACTGATGGCAGCCATCCACCCCCGAATCGTCTCCCCTACCACCTACCTCTTCCCAATCCAAATTCCCTATTCTCCTACCTGTTCTAAGCACACAGACACATCTGCACATACCCACCTCAAAACACGCAAGCAGCACACATAAACACAAGCACCACAAGACACACCAGCACACAAGCACTCAACAGTCACTCACATAGACCTCAACAACCACCATTCCCACAGACAACACCACCCACACACCACAACCACCGTACCCACAGACACCACCACAACACCCAGTGACACATCCACCACAACTAACTTACCCCTAGATACCACCTCAACACCCACAGATCCACACACTCCAGATACCATACACCGGAACACCACTCTAACACACACAGACAGATCCACCACATCCACCATACTCACAGACACCACCTCAACAGACACAAACACATACACCACATCCACCATATCCCCAGACACCACCCAACACCCACAAACACAGCCATCACACCCTCAGATACCACCCCAACACCCACACACACAACCCTCACCTCCACATCACCCAGCACCTCCACCTCACAGCCCCCCAAGAAACACAAATACCCACACTCACACATGCAACAGACACCACCCAAACATAAACATACCTCAAACATGCACACACCGGCAGCATCAACACCCACAAGCAAGACAACCACTCCCTCAACCTCTCAAACCCAATCCTTTCTGAAGAACCTACCTGTTTTTCCAAGGAAAGTTTCATTTTTGCACTGGCCCCTTTCCCTGTGACCTCCACCCCCTCCCAAACCCAAGAGGACCCCACCCACATCCCAACTCATCCTTTCCACATCCAGGTCCTCGACAGTCACACCTGCACCCTCTGCAAGCACCCATACCCCTCCAACCCTGAAGAAAAAGCACACCCCCCTAAGGAGAAGACCACCCCTCTGAAGGAGAAGACCACCCCTCCTAAGAAAAAGCCCACCTCTCCCAAACCCACCCATGCCAAATCCGACCCCACCCCACCTAAGAATGATCCCTGAGTTGCCTGGCCCACTTGATGCCCCTTCCTGTGGAGATTCTCTGGCAGTGATCAGAGTCAAGCTGGAGCGCAATAATGTGCATGGACTGACATATGGACTGGCCAATGGACTTTGCTCTTCATCATTTCCATTCAGCAAATGTTGGGTACACATTTGTCCTGCCATTATTTTTCTACCATTATATTGTTGTAATTTGTGTTGTATGCCTACAGTTGTGTATGTTTCACCCTGATTGCTGATCCATTTTCTGTGGTTGTCAAGATCTGACTTTGTGGGCAGCACTGTATGGATATGTGGGTGGTTTGGGGTGTCATTGCATTTTGTTTAGTTTGATATGGTAGGTATTTCATCTTGGCTTGGCCAATGTCAGCATGTATTGTGTTAGATTAGTACCCTGATGTAGATTGAACATTTGGCTCATGTGTGCAAGCTAGAGGTTTGTTTATCCACACATGGAGGGTGTTCAATTGTGATACCTTTACATCTGACTGACCATGTGTCCATTTTGATGTGTGTACCTTCCAGATACTTCATCTAAATGTGTGACCCATGCTGTTGCTGTTGTATTTGCTTTCTTGACTTGCTCTTACACATTTGGCAGAATGGAGTGTCCCTTGGCTCTACTATTGGTTGTCCCTGAGATACATGAAGGGCCAGTTCCTGTGCAAATGGTGTTTTAGGGGCATGTGCAAAGTGAAATGTGTCCAGGTCAGCATCCTTCCAGAAGTGTCACTGATGCCCCCATCTCTGTTGTGCAGGCAATGTTTACATTGCGAGCTTTGAATATTTGTCTAATAAAATATTGTGCATCCCATTGACCTTCCACTGTGTTGCAATGTCGGTGATATGTGTGGGTCTATTACAGGGATTTTGCATGGAAGGGATATTTGTGTTAAATGACACATCCATACATATGTGTCTTTAGTCTCACGACAGTCCATGGCATGTGAGCAATGTGAGGGTGTCAGTTTAATTATGTGTGATGTTGATGTGGTGCTGGTGTTGTGTGACACAATGTTCTATACACTTCACTGTCCCTGAAACTGGGAGGCGCAGACGTGTGCTTTTGTGGAGTGTGGTGGTGCTGTGTCAAAGGGGGCATCATGTGGCTGTGAATGGGTCATTCGTTGTGAACAACTCTGACCCAGGACACAATGACAAGCGTACTTGGTCCAGGTATGATAACCCACATACCAGGTGGTTGGTCACGCCTCAATCTGTTGTTGAGTTTTTGAACATGGGCAGTTGTGTGGTCTTGCCATCTTGCTTCCATGTGGCATGGATTTTGGACTCCATTTATGAGCAGCAGCAGTGGCAGGATGTGTGTGATCAGCTCCATGGCAGCACAGTATGTGTGATGCTGCATGCAGATCAGCTCCTTCCTTTAATCTCTCTGTTTCCACCAGCTGAGATGTGGTGGTTGGACCGCCATAGTCACGTTGGTGGAAGCCGTAATCATAAACTGTCCGGTGAAAATACTGGCTCCCACGGCCTCATTGGCCTCTCTCGCCACTGCCACAGTCTGCACTGCCTGGAGGTGCCGGCGGGACCTTGGCAGTCTTTCCTCTATGGGACCACATGCATCGTAATACTGTGGTCCGACCACCAGGCCAACGGCGGTCGGACTGCCGCTGCTGCCATGGAAGTCCTCAGACTGCCAAACTCGTAACCGGCCTTAAGTCTTAATCCTACAGACTGGGTTGGGAGTAGTAAATCTTACCCCTCCAAAGTCCGATGCTTTCCCTACTGCTGCACAGACTGGAATGGGTATATTAAATTTAACCTCTCTGAAGTCCAACATTTTCCCTACTATTGCACTGTTTGGAGTGGTAATAATATATTTAACAACTCCGAGGTCCTACAATTTCTCGACTGTTGCAGAAATTGGAATCGCAATAGTATATACATTATTTCCCATATTAAACAAAAAATGTATATGTGTGCATAGATAAGTCTATATTTGTACATAGCATTAAATATCAGTGAGCTTTTTTAATGTACATTATATTGATGATATATATTAAAATATTTAAGATTTACTACTTTAAACTATATATATATTAAGAAACAATATTTTTGTATATTTTTAAGGATAATTGTGTAAAACGATATTTTGTAGACATTTTTGTACTTACCATTACAAGGATAGGAAATCAATATTTTTGTAAACAATATTTTTGACACAAAATTTTGTTTACACAATATTGTTGATTCCGATATCATGACTGTGATCCATTCAAACGGTGCAAATCAAAGCATAATCTAATTTTGCCATTGCTGTGTCTTGCCACAACTATTGGAGAAATTCAGTTGGCTGTCCTAATAGGCTCAGTTATTCTATTAGACACCAACTTCTACAATTCTTTTGAAATTTCATCCCAAATCATTATAGGGACATTGTTTATTTTATGAACCTTAGGAGTGGAATTCTACTTGTCGATTATATTATTCTCATACCCATTCAGCGTCCCTAAATTTGAACCGAAACCTTTTGGCAATGTAAGTAAAAATAATTTTGCAACTATTTCACCCTCCTCAACAATCAAAACTTGCTATGTTATTGGAGTCTAATACTACATGTAGCTCTGTCTGATGGAGCCACCCTCAAACTGGTGGTTCTTTCTTTTCAATATATCATTCCCCACAAGTTTGTTCTTCAAGTTAAATGAGAACCACCTGAACCTCAGCATGCCTAGCTTTTCTCCTCTTATCCTTCTGAATTAATTAACGATTCTTTCCACATTACCTCATCTATGATGGCATATGGAGACCCAGAGTCTGTATATATTTTGAACTGTACCCCTCCAATGGTCATCCAACATGTTGGTTTGTTCTTTCAAGTAACATTATTTGTATTTAATACTAAGTTGTTTCGTATACCCATGACCAAATTAATATTTGACTCCTCATTCTCGGATTATGAACTATCTAGAATTCCTTTATTATCATATACACATTCCACATGTAAATTATTCTTCCTGTAAACTGTAGCAAAATGCCCAATAGTGCCACAATTACTACACTTTTGTTTAATTGCTGGGCAACGTTTGCTGTACGCAAAATGTTCCCTATTGCAACAGCTTTAAGATTTAATTTATTATCCTACATTTACCTTTTCTTCTGAAATATATATGGATGACCTCTGATCTACAATATTTTTGTTCGCTTCATCTACCACGCCTATGTAGTTCAAAAAGTAAGATTTCCATTCCACTGACTTCAGAGAAGAATCAGAATCAGACAGCCAAAATTCCTGAGGTGGACTGATTGTAAACATCGGATTACTCATATTGACCTAGTGGAATTGTTCAGAGTCCGCTCTTCACCCTAAGTTGGACTAGTTCAATGGCCACACTTTAACACAGGGTTATATAAGTAATGATAAATTGGCTCCATTTATTTACAACATCAATGGAGTTGAAGTGAAATATAATTCAGTCTAAATGTAATTTCTCACCATTACCTCACATTGTAACTGCTACAACAATTTTTTCTAATGAATGAAATTATCTTTAGTATTATTGAACTATGCCAAAACAAGTGCCAACAATCCTCAGAAGATGGCTACCCTACAAAGGTCCCAGGTGACCTTGCGCAATGACGTTGGCACTCAGAATCTACCTGTGTGCTAGAAACCTCTGAAGGCAGCACCCCACTCAAGAGTTGAAGCATGTGACCTTGTGATATGAAGACACGTCTTACAGTGAAGCCGTCATCAGAATGGTGTACAATGGATCATAGGATTCCAAGGTAAACACTCCTCAAAGGTGTCTTCCCGCAAAGCCAAAGTAAATGTAATCCACAGAGAACATCAATAAAATGCTCACTGCTGAGTAGATCAACATATAACTGGAATGTAACGCAATAAAATCCTTAAAATTTGGCTCCTCAGCACAACGATTTACATGCATGGGTAAGTTCTTCAGATTATCACACTCATCCCCACATTGTTGGGTTGAAAGGAACATGCAGTTTGCAAGTTAATGTATTTATTTGAACCTAAAGAGCTTCAGTTGGCCAATTAACTTGTCCTTCTCTCTCCTTCCTCCCACAAGATCGAGTTCCATTCCGCATCCCTCAGATTCCATTACAAACATTCTATACGAAGCAGTCCATATGACTTACCCACCACAGTCCATTGCCTGTTCTGATGTGCTGACGACCGAGAGATGATAGTATAGATACCTTAAAAAGACCAGCAAAAGAAATGGGATAGGCTAGACCCTGCTACTGGGGGCAGTGCCTGTGTTCTGCTCAATCACAAGGGCAGCCATCCAAGATGAATAGGCCAGGACAGGACTGCTAAATGTAAGCCAAGCCTACGAAGTGGCAAACTCATGTTGCAGACTTGAGCTCAGTGCACAGCATAATCAAGTGACCCTTTCTTCACTATGTGTAAGGTCTGAGTGACTTGGGGGCTTGAAGTGGAGGAACCCTCCTCCCCACAGAGTGATCAGTGCAGAGCCTATTAACAATTAGCGGGAAGCAAAAAGCAATGAGAAAGGTGTACACAGTTATCACCAACACCGCTGCCACATTGTGGAGGGAAGATCAAATTCCTTACGAGAGGAAGACCTGCTAGTACCTCTTACAGACATTGAGTGCACAGAAGTCCTTGAACAAGAGGAAGGCCTGCTAGTACTTCCTACAGATATTGAGTGCATAAATGTGCTTGAGTGTGTAGCCAGAGTGTCTAGAAACGCTTGCCTCAAATGGATCCATTTCTGCTTCCTTCGCCAACCCTACCTAACTCCCAAACAGCTGAAAAACGATTCCCCCAAAAATGCCTGCCACCTGCTCCAGATGCAAGACAGTAGAAGTTGAGTTTTTTTCATATGGTTTGGGCTTGCTCAAGCCTAAGCAACTACTTGGCAAAGGTCACAGACACAATAGCCGCCCTATGAGGGAAGACAGGACTTAGCACACCCAAGGCTGCCCTACTGGGACTAATGACACACCAAAAGCACTTAAAGAGTGAGTGTAAATGTATCAACCTGGCTTTGTTGCTGGCAGAAAGACAAATAACACTAATGTGGAAGGAGGCAACACCCGTCAACACAGCAGCCTGGGTGTCAGAAACTAAGAAATGGACAGAAGCGGATATAAAAGCTATCAGAATAGTTAATAAGCACATAGGTGGGTGGTGTGCAGTGATGCCGTGGGTTTTCCTACTCATGCAATTCTCTGAAGAGACACCCTCATCTCTGTGACCTCTCATGCATATTTCTTTAGAATTGATTGTAATGGCGAAATGCACAGGTGATGGAAGAGGCAAAAAGAGAGGGTAGAGAGAAACAACAGACAAACAAGCATTGGCAAACCCAATAGTTCTCACATTTGGGACCTATGGGCTTTGCCAGTGATTTTCAGACATGCCGCACAGCATCTCTGATGCTATGTAGCATGACTAAAGAATGAAAAAAAACTTTGGTCATCCACCCATGACATAGGGACACAAACCACACATGTGCGTGCATACACAATGAAACAGGTGCATTTGTTTCATTGTTGAAAGAAAAAACATGCAAAAGTGTTTTTTAAGTGAATGGGGAAGTAACATTGGCAGCTCCAAGCAATGGGGATTGAAGCAACTTAAGATGGAAGGAGGAAGCAACACAGGGACATGGGTAGGGGAAGCAATATGGAGGGCGTGGGAGAGTGAAAAGCAGACTATACAGAGAGAGAGAGCAAAGTGGAGTTCTGGGAGGGAGAAAACAGGTGAAAGAGAGCAACGTGGAGTGGATGGGGAGAAGCACACAGGAGAAAAAACAACAGGGGAGTACCAGGGAGCGAACATAAGATGAAGGGGGTAGTGCTAACCCAAAAGAAAAAAAAATAGTGTTTATAAAGCAAGTAGTGGAAGCATAGAAGCTAGCCAATCAAAAGAGATGGTAAAGAGGGTATGATCCATTGGAGAGACAAACACAAGATTGACAAGTGTGAACACAAATAAGCAGGCAAATGAGAGTGACAGGAAGACCAACCAGTGGTAAACAATGGACGTGTTCCAAGCCCCTCTATATTCTTGGCAACAACCGCCATCTAGTAGGCAAGACCTAATGAATGTTGGGGTGGGAGACTGGCTGCATGAGTAATTTTGTACTCACATGAACCATAAATGGTAGGGCAGTGACAAGGTGCTTGAGATAGCTTTTTTTAACATATGTCTGCTGGTTATAACCACCAAAGTCGAATGTACTACTGTAACATTACACTGAATGCAGCTTGAGTTATTGCATGAGAAACATATATTGAATATGCAAATTATTTTTGACAAAATCAATAAAAATATTTTTAAAAAGTATCTCTGTTACCTTTAAGCATCTAATAAATAAAACGGTGGCAACTTACTGAACTCTCATATCTCAGTTGCCCGAAAGTGAGGTGATGCATTTGTCAAATTTGCTTGGAATGAAAACCACTCAGGTGGTCATTTTGACTTCAGCAGTCTTTACCGAAGACCGCTGTGTAAGCGGGCGCCGAAAGACCACCAGTGATGTCGGTTTGAAGACCGCTGTATTACAAGTCACCAACACAACACTGCCAAAAAAATACCAAAAACCGACACCGTCGGCTTGAATGACGGCGTAAAAGAGCTGTCTGCATTACCAGCACCGCCACGCCGACAACATCCCGCCCTCCAAATCACAAATCTGCACTGCGGTCTTAGCACAGTGGCAATCCATTGGCGGTCCGAACCGCAGCAGACAAAAAATCACCTCCACCAGAACACTGCACCACATTGGACAATACCAATTCCCCACACCTGATACACATACACACACCACATACACCTGACCACAGCACTACAAAACACCTCCCCACACATACCCAGAATCCTTTGCACCTAGAAAGTCTGGCATAGCGAGGCAAGAGCACACTGACAGAAGTCACTGTACCTAGATAGCACAGGCACCATCACACTGAACACGCATTACACAACACACAAAATCAAGAGCAACACAGGACGCACATCACCACTGCACACAAACACCACATCCTATCACTCAAACCCACAGCAACAAACAGCGCACCCAGCACCTCTGCACATTACACACCCCACCACCCACAACACAACCACCATGGCACCACAAAAAAAAACACGATTCACAGACGAGGAGCTGAGGGTCATGGTCAACGAAATCGTCAGAGTGGTGCCGCAACTGTTTGGAGCACTTTCCAGCAGACATCCATAGCATGGCAAACGGACTTATGGCAGAGGATCATCGTCAGGGTGAACGCAGTGGGAAACCATCCAAGCACAAGGGATGACATTAGGAAGATGTGGAATGACCTACCGGGGATGGTACGGGCTATGGCATCACAACACCAAATCAACGTCATGAAGACTGGGGGTGGGTCCCCAACACCTCCCCAGAATTATAATCATGTAGGAGAAGGTCTTGGCCATCCTACACCCAGAGGAGCTGACGGGAATATCTAGTGGATTGGACACTGGTAAGTTAACTATACTCCTCGGCCAACATGTACCCCTGCACACTATGTACCCCCACCACTCTCTCACCCCTTCACACCACCCTAACGTGCACAAACTCACCATGGACCCAATACCCACCCTTGCCTGCCACAGCTCCCTACTAACACCATTCCCTCACAGGCCCACCTAGTGCATGGATTCCCCACACTGCAGCAAGTACTACAACTACCACAATGCAACACTCCCTACCCTTGCATGACTGCTAAATCTACTTCACATCTGTGCACCTGCGCATAAAACCATGTCACCCTCTTCACCATCTTCACCAACAAGAAATTGGAATGCACATCAGTACATGGCAATGACAGTAGCAAGACCAATACCAGCTATTGATCAAACACAAGCAGTAGTCTAGTAACTGTTAATGCCATTACTGCCCTGCAAATCAAGACAGTGATGGCATACAACCATGTGTACCACTTGTACAATACCATCATGTGACACAATACCTCTCATTACACAGGTCTCCCAAAAACTGCCACACACAGCGGAGGATACCAGTGACAGAAAACCAGCCCTGGAAGCAGGTCCAATAGAGGAGGATTCCCCTGGATGTCTGGATAGGGATGACATACCTGGCCCATCAGGCATGAGTGATCAGTCCACCACCACCATCCTCACCCTGCCCACAACTGAATCCACCTCCCCTGCAGCATCCATTGCACAGCAGAGCCCACCTTCCCAAACCTGTGTCCCAAGGTCACATCAAACATCAGTGTGCCCCTTAGTACAGGGACATGAGTCAACATTGCAATCCCAAGATAATGACGGTCCTGGTGTCAGTGGGAGGGGGCACACTGCACCAGGGGTACAGGGGGCAAGGGCCAGTGGGAGGGCAATCAAGGGCCAAAGGACGAGGCAGCAACAGGACACAACTGGCCAAGAGGCCGTCTCCAGAGTCCTGGAAGCCTACCAGCAATCCCAGGACAAGATGGTCCAGATACTCACCACCTTACAGGAGACCCATAGACTGCAGGGGGAATACCACCAGGAGGCCATGCAGCAGTGGCAGGTCTCCATGTTAGGTGAGTTCAAAGATCTCAACACCATTCTCCACCCAACAGCAGGCCCCATCCAGTAGTCACACAATACCATTGCCCTCTACATCAGCACCTGCTACTGGAATGGAGGCCCAGCAGGAGGACCCACAGGCCACCAGCACCCCTACCCCTGCAGCTGAGGGACCTCCCGTAAAAGAGGTCGGTCATCCAGACATTCTGCAATCCCCCCACCAGGAAGTGATCCCTCTCCTGAACTGTCACCCTTGTGTGCCACTGTTACACCCTGTTTGGCTGTTCAATGCCAAGTTCCCATCATCCCAAGGCTAATGGATACAGGACAAGTGAAACATACAGCTGGACCACCCACTCTGATCTTCTCCTAAACCAAGTCCCCACTCCTCTGGACTGCGATGTGAAACACTCAATAAACACCATTTAGCACAAGTCATAGTACATGTGTCTTTATTCTTTAAAGTGGCATTTAGGTTTACCAGCAACAATCAAATTCACATATCGGCACTACAAGGATGTCAAAGTGACAGATGTAGTAGGAATCTCCAGCAGGTGTGTAAGTACATCCATATTGTAGTAACATCCTGTGGCAAGGGTGCCAACAGGCTTGTCAGTAATCAGCTTGCAAACAGACATGTGACCTGAAGAGGGAAAATTACATGGAATAATGCTCAATGTTGTAAGTCATGTAGTCATATCTATACATCAACAGCAGTAGAACACAAACGCAGGATGATTGCCCCAGCAGCTATGATACCACATATGTAAGGACCTGCATTGTCACTCACACACATGTGTAGTAAAGTAAAGATTTCACATAGGTGACATCCTCTACCGATCACCTCCTTGCGTAGTCAGAAACAGGTAGTTGCCACACAGCAGCTGATAATGCAGCATGATAGGCTTTCACAGCAGGACAAGCCTGAAAAGTGTCCCTTACATTTGCCCAAACAGTCAGACTGAGTATCCAAAACATTTGGTACAACCATAAGCATGTTTTGTTATGGCACCAGCATTTCACACATGTCATTGGCAGCAATGCATTTCCACTACCCCTCATGGTAAGTTAGCTACCTTTCAGTGTCGGAAAACAAGATAGAAGGCAGTAGTCTCCACACACACCTTAATGCATGAAAAATCTGAGTACAGACTAGCTTTTCCAATACATAGTCCAAGTGCACATAACATCCAAATCACACATACCTGTTAATCATCGAAAGTAGTGACGAATCAGGTCAGTCCTGTTGTCATGTGCCTCACCCTCGTATGCCTCCTCTTCAGTATCAGCGTCATCGGCGGCAACCACTGCTCCAGCATCAATGCCCCCCTCCTCCAACAGTGGGATGTGCCTTCTGAGGGCCAAATTATGGAGCATGCAACCAAGATCTTGCAGACTTTCCCTGGTCCGTATTGTAGGGCACCAGCGGACACATGGAGGCAATGAAATCTAGCTTTCAAGAGGCTGAAAGTCTTCTCAATCACCCGCCTCATCTGGCCATGTGCCTCATTATACCTTTTCTCCCCTCCTGTAGTTGGTTGTCTAACAGGTGTCAGGAGCCAGGGCAGGTTGGGGTATCCAGAGTTACCTATGTGGAAAAGGAGATATGGCGATAGGTAACAATGTTAGGCAGAGTGCAGACTGTGTAGGGAGGGATATCAAACGTCTGACATGGAGAGCAGTACACATACCTATTAGCCAGGCCCTTTATCCCTGTAGCTGTACATCAATGCAGGGGCCCTGCTGTTCTTCAGGACATAGGAATCATGTACCGAACCAGGGAATTTCGCTGTTACATGTGTTATGTACGCACCTGCAAGACACACCACTTGTACATTGAGCGAATATGTACTCTTCCGGTTTCTGTAGACCTGTTCATTGGCCCTCCGAGGTACAAAGGTGATGTGAGTCCCATCAATGGCACCTATTACATTTGGGACATGTGATATATTGTAGAAGGCTGCTTTAACAGTGGGCAATTCAGCACGTTGTGGGAACCTTACGTACCTGTTCAAATGATTGAGTAGGGCATCCAGCACATCCTTCAACACTTTACTGAAATTGCGCTGTGATGTCCCTGCAGCCAGTCCCACAGTCACCTGAAAGGAGCCACTAGCAAGACTATGCAGGAGTGCCAACCTGGACTGTTGGAGGGATGGCATGGTGATTTCTCAAAGCCGGCAGGAGGTCTGGCTCCAACTGGGCAACCAATTCCCTGATGGACACACGGTTCAGTCGATAGGTCATGATGACATGGCGCTCCGCCATGGTTTCAATATCTACTAGGGGCCGGTAAACTGGTGCATTCCTCATCACTCCATTTTGGCGGTATCTAGGCATGGAGACAAACAAGAATCTGGGCACATCTCACAATGTTGTGAACCATGTACGACATACCACAATCATGAAATACTGGTCATGTAAGTTGGCTGTCATGTTCTAGAATGACACATTCCTCCACACTCCATTCCTACCCAGACAATGCCACATAATGCCATACCTGTGACAAGGGACATGTACAGGACATGTAGTGATGTATAAATGAAGACTTTCCATGGGTTCGACCATATGGATTGTCAATACACACATACATAGTGACAAGTGTGGTGATGTCACCTGACACCCACTACATATGTGATTGTTCACAAAATGTAACCTACATGAATCATTTTGTGACGATATGCAGGTAATGACGTAGTGTGAATCCAGGACAGTCATGTAACATACTAAAATGGCATCCGCCTGTCCTGCATGCATAGGACAGATGGCAGTAACCTCATTACACCGGCGGCAGTCGTCATGGCCAAAGGCGGTCAGAACCGCCATACAATTCCTCACTGGTTAACACTGACGTCTATGGGAGACTGAGACCACTGACGATTACAGCTGGCGCTGACGGCAACGACCGCTGCGGTCATGACTGCCGTTTTGTATGGCAAGCTCACTTGACTCCTGGCATTCGGGCAAGGAAGACCTCCACTTTGTGTGCTGCTGTGCCCTGAATCGTGGAGCCACAATGGCACGCACTGCAGGGGATAGGGCCCCAGCCTTCACAGCTGAGGAGCTCGATAAACTGGTGGAAGGGGTCATACCCCTGTATGGGCGGTTGTATTGGGCTCCAGGGCAACAGGCCATTACAACATCCTTTGTCCCACATTTTGGGTTGTGTTTGACAGCAAATGTGTGTGAACATTGACATGTGATGACTGATTTGGGGTTTTGCATGCACATGATGTATGTGGTATATTGGCAATGTGCTTGGGCCAGGTATGTTGTGTGTCACCAAAGATTGCAGCTGTATTGGTATCATTTACATCATGTCCTCCATTTTCTCAATGTTTCCCATGCAGGTCAGCGCCCACCAGAAAAAAGGGTTGTGGGGAGCCATCGCTAAGAAAGTGTGGACCCTGGGGGTATGTAGTCGGCAGAGTACCCACTGCAGGAAGCGGTGGGAGGACCTGAGATGTTGAACCCAGAAGACTGCAGAGGTCCAGCTGGGGACAGCCTCCCAATGTGGAAGGGGTGCCCGTCGGACCCTGACCTCCCTAATGGCCTGCATAATGGCGGTGACCTACTCAGAGTTGGATGGGCGCTTGTGGGCAGCACAGCAGCCACAAGGGGGTAAGTGTAGACTGTTAGGTGACTTCTGCATGGTTTCCTACTGTGACCCTGCATGGATTTGGGATTTACGTGGTCAGATGAAATTTGGGAAATTTACATTCCTGATTGTCACACCAATCATGTTGCAGTGTGATACCCCAGCCATGTGAAGCCATGTAGGAACAGAAGTGGTGGTACTGTACCACACATTCTACTGTACATATGAGTTACTCAAATATTCAGGCATTTTACTGGCTTCATACTCTATCTCTGCGTAAACTGTAGTAGTCCAAAGTGATCTTGTCGGCACTGTATTTGGGTATTGACAAGTATGCTTAGTTTACATTGTAATTGATATAAGTGCAATATCAATGGACATCTGTACTGAATGTAATCCACACATACCTGTCATTTAGTTTGTGTGCACAGTTCCCCTGAGGTCAGATTTGTTTCATCCTGTGACTGACATATAGTTGGGTATATTCATGGATTAAATTGTTGGATTCGCCAGTTAGCCAGTAGGTAATTGGTGAAAAGTTTGCATATGGCTTGCAGGACTCTATTGTTCATGACTGCAATATGGGTTCTTGTTTTCCCAACAAGGGCAAATGTGTGTATTGTTTGTATGTGAAGTGGATGTGTAGGTTTTTACCATTTCCTCCATTTCTTTTGTTCCCACCCTCCCTCTCTGGCCACCTATGTGTGCATTAGCATCATCTGGCAAAGGAGGAAGGGCACTGGCACGTGGGGATGCAGCACCCCACGAGACCCAGGAGGCTGACACCAGCGAAGCTGAGGGGGCAAGTGGGGCGGAGGGTGAGGAGAGCACCACGGAGGAGACTAGAGCTACCACAACATCTGATTCAGATTCCTCTTCCGATGGCGGCTCCCTGGCGGTGGCGGACCCATCCTGGTCCACCCCAGCACCATCCTTGTTTGCCAACCCCCTTACCAGCACCGCCCTCCCTGTAGCTCCCCACCCAGTTGCCCATGCCCGCTCACCCAGGAGGGTGGGGGTTTCCTTCGCCGTAGGCACCTCTACTCCGCCTCAGTCAGCCCTGCTGCCCTCAATGAGGCTATTGACCTCCTGAGATTTCCGTGGGGCAGACAATAATCGTGAATGCCATCCAGGACTGGCATCCCAGATGCAGCAGTCCAATGTCTACCTGGAACGTATTATGGTGCCTTGTCTGGCCTACAGAGATCATTTCAGGTTCTGGCCTCCTCGTTAACGTCAGCTAGTGTTCCTTCATCTTCTATCCCTCCTCCAGCTATCTGTTCCCAATCCACAACCCCTATCCCTTCACCCGTCCAGGGCACACCTACAGACCGGCATACACCCCCTACAACAGACCAGGTGAGTAAAAACAAACATAAGCACCACAAATGAACACACAACACACATCTGCATACACAACAACAGACAGTTCCCACACTGCCTCCCTTACAGTCACATCACCACTCACACCTACCAGCACTGCATCATCACACACTGGTCCTGCTAGCATTCCTCTCATACCCTCACTCACCACCACAGCACACTCACAGACACCGACCCCACACACCACATCCGCACTCACCACGGCCACCTCCTCTGCCACCTGCGGCACATCCACCTCACTTGCACACACCACCCCAACATTCACTCTCACGTCTTCCATTCCCTCTCCCTGCATCTCTACCCCTCTCCTCCCAAGATATACACACACCCACTCACCCACCTAACATACACCCACCCCACACATGCACACATTGCACACACCAGCATCCACGTACAGCACATAAACACGTCACACGAGCACTCCCTCTACCTCCACTCCCATCCCTCATTCATGTGACCTCCCCCATGTACCTAAAAAAGTCTTCATTGCTGCCCTTGACCTCTTCCTTACTCCTGTCCCACCCCTTACTCCTGTCCCTAAATGTCATGTCCCCCTGCCCCTCCCAGGCCCTTCCACCTCCCATTCCTCTAGTGCCCCCTCTGGTGTTTCCCCTGCTCCTCCACTCAGCAAAACATCCACCCCTCCCAAAGCCAAAGTCCCCCCTCCCAAGCTCAAACAGACACCCCCTCTTCCAAATCCAAGCCACCCCCCACCACCACCCCCAAACCCCTGAGGTGTCTGCATGTCCAATTGATGTCCCTATGACATGGAGGCCTATTTGCTATCAGGAGTCAAGTTGGGGCCATGGTATGTGGACTCTGTGTTATGTGCAGTTCTGCATGTTGGACTTCCCATTTGGCACCCTCTGTATATAGTTCATATTTATTGTTATGTTTTTATTACACCTGCCCACATTGCTGTGTTTGGCAAGATGAGATGCTTGTCCTGGTTTCCTTCTACATGGTGGTGTGACATCTGTGTGTGGTGTGTGGGGTTTGTGTATGGGTTATGTCTATGTTGTTGCATGCGCTGGGTAGATGGGTTGTGCCATGTGCATGTTATAATGTGTTTGACTGCTTGCTTGTGGGATTGTATGGGGTGTTATGTGCGTCCGT